>NC_141688.1:87189275-87930941 GCF_964263255.1 Lissotriton vulgaris
TTAGCACATGCTTTAACACTCTTCGCCTTCTTCAAAAGACCTTCAGATGTATCCTCAACTGAGACCAGAAAGACAGTCACCAGCATACAAATCAGCAGCAGTCTCGAATACGGCAACCCACTTTACGCAGGAGTCACCCAGAAACTGCTCAGGAAACTACAGAAAGTTCAAGTTGGCACAGCCAGATTGGTCCTCAACATACCCTGCTGCAGCCCCATCTTCGAACATCTGCGCGAACTCCAAAGGCTCCCAGTCAAAAGAGTCACGTTCAAGCTCCTCACACACACCTACTAAGCCCTCCACGACGCTGGACAAGCATACCTGAACCACCGCCTCATTCGACGTATCCACCAGACAACTCCATTCCCCCAAACATGACCTTGCCACCGTCACTCAGATCTGCATGACTAAAGGAAGATCCTTCTCTTACCTCACCGCCAAAACCTGGAACACCCTGCCTCTCCACCTCAGGCTATCCCATTAGCCGACCCAATTCAGGAAGGATCTGAAGACCTGGCTCTTCAACTGATCGACTGAACCCCAGTGTCCATCGGGACCCCCCTCTCCCCATCCTCACCCCCCCCCCCCCCCAATCGCCTTGAGACCCTTGCGTGTGAGTAGTCACACTTGACAAAATTCTGCAGCAGCTGTTTAACAGCTTGTTAGCAGTAAATAAAATAACCAACTAATCCTAATCTTGCATACCTTTTATCTTCATGCCTTCCTCACATAGGTATAGGGTCTGAGAATGGTATGGCAGTATATTTGCCAAAAAATGAATAATGAGGATGAACCCATAATTTCCAGTCATTCTTGGCTTTCTCAGAGATCACTTAGTCTAGCTGTATACTGAAATGCAGCATACATTTTTCATTTAGCTGCTACGACCTATTTACAGGACTTGAAACAGTCTGCATGTACCAAAAGGTCATTTTATAGCCTGAAATAAACTAGGAATCGAAAAATCCCTTAACAGTGACAAAGGTCCATAGGGATGTTTACACAGAAGCAAGTTCCAGATGAGTTATATTTGAGGCTAAGGGGAGTAATCCTTGAAGAGGTAAATCATCAGGATATTTCTGAACTGCAGTAGGTTGAATCGGTTCGGATACAAGGCTATTCTTGCTGTAGAGTTTCCCTTAGGTTATCATCACTATACAGTTATGCAATTTACTTATTGAAAAAGAATAGGTATATCCATAGTATCAGTCACTGGTTCCCAGGTACGATGGACACTTCATCTTTTTATTTTATTTTGGGATTTCAAAATGAATTTTAAGCGTGTAAAGCATGGCATGAACTTTGGATCCAAGTGGGGGAACAGAAATCTATCTAATGTGGGTGATTAGGTAATTTGATAAAATGCACAGAATACATTTCCCAATACTATTTTTGCCCTGTAGCAAGTAAATTGAATGTTATGACGATTTAACAATGAACATTGATATTATTCTAACACTTTTTCTCTCTCAAAAGATGTGCGAAATTCAGAGTCACTTAGACACAAAATCACTGACAAGAAAAAAACGGAGTCTTATATTTTAGATACTTTACACCACTTGCTGGTTGAGTCTACAAGTCTTATTTAGCAAAGTATTCCATTACAACAGTACCAAACCTATACATACTAAAATATTATATAGCGAAGGCAGAAATGTTTCTCTGCACCGCCTAATTGTAGAAGAAGTTGTACCTTAGGCACAGAAAATACTGCAGAATGTAAGGAATATGCTTCTAAAAACGTTTTACGGATATGCTTCAGCTTGAAGAGCTGGCTTGATGCAGACGGCCTTAATTTAAGATGTACCTATTTTGCTGCCATTTTGTTGAACTTAAAGATTCCAAGTAAAAAGTCTGATAACCTATCAACAAGAAAGGTTATTATCAAGGCAGCTTATGTTACCAAATCGGGCAATTTTATTGGAGCCCTTAAACATGCATGCTTGCAGCATAAAGGATTCCTTCTTGCGTGATATTTGTTAGGTCCGTGCAACTGGGTGACTATATGAAACCAAAATGACACTAGCTTGAGGAAAAATCAATAAGCACTGGCAATACCAATAGGTCGGCCTTTAAACTAATGTTGAATAGTAATGTGAAGTATTAGAAGTAGATCGTGTGGCTCCAGCCAATAAACTTCTGACACTTTATCGCTCAACCCCAAAGGCATGCTCACCAGGGCTTCTCCGCACTAACCACACTCACTGGCATGGATGTCACTCTTTTAGGTCTGTTCATGCAAGGGAAGCACTACCTCCTCATGAAAAGTCATCTTTTTCGGTATATACCATGGACATGCTTCTGCATTCCATATACTTAAACTCACACAGGCTAGGCACAAACAGTCACCACTTAGTGCACAGTAAACCCCACCAACAACCATATAAACATACTACTTACTAGGGCACACTCCAACCTATACAACAAACTAACTCAGCAGTCATTTACACTTCTGAGATAGCCAATGCCACTGCAGATCGCAACCTAAATATGTTCTCTCATAATTCAATCCACACACCACCTACAATTCCACATCTCACAAGACTATTTCATCCATCACATAGACCACACACATAGAAGAGGAAGTATGCATCATCCCCTAGTCCTCATGGCCCTGCTTCCTCAGCGTTCCAGCAACAGGAAAGTCATTTGAGCTCATTATTTGCCACCTACTACTCTAGCGTGTTTGACTACCCGCTTCACTCTGGTCTGCAAATCACCTAGACCAAACAAGCATATCATAAAACATACCTAATCTGTCCTCAATTTATATCCAGTACTACCACCCTACAGTCCATGGAGTCTTCAACCCAGCCGGGGACTCAGGCACAGTCCATGAAGATATCCTTCAGTGCACTTCTCAGTGCTCTGGATATCAACAGCACGTCACCAAACCCGCCAACACTGAAGACAACACTTTTAACCTCACCCTGTTGGAATAACCCTTAATCCTCTACGGGTACCCAATTTACACTTGACTGGACGGACATGGGTGCGCCTGCTTCTCCGTTATCCACACCATGTCACTAAAATGAAGATAGCCGATTATTGTGTGCTGCTTTCCTTCTCTAGAAATGCAGCAGGGAGGGGAACTAACAAGATACCTGTGGGGCAAAGGACAAGATATACAAACTATTCAATTGCCTAAGCAACGGCCCGATGGAGGACAGCTCTTCATTGAAGATTAAAGGGGAAGGGGAGCAAGAATCGAGAGGGGGGGACAGATTTACAAAGTCCTTCCTTGATGCCCTCCTCAGATGGCTACATAAAGATACGCAAGGAGGCACCTCCCAGCCAGTTACTGAAAAACTAAGCACCTCAAGTGAATGAGGATTGGGCATGGACGCCCTGGTGAAAAGGTGCGATTTCATTTCGAAAACACCAAGCCAAAAAATCTCACAGAACTTGACAGGATGTAAACTTCTGACTGCAAGCTGAAGGCAATAGAAAGTATTTTACCACTGTAAAAACGTACTTGGCCCATGCGAGTGAAGGAAATATTTTTGACAAAAATTCAGCATAGCATTACCCCTGCGCGCCAGCAGGAGTCGTCCGCGTCCGTCATCGGCGTCGTTAGCGCCGGAATGACGTCGGAGTACATAGACGCCGCCCATGCACGCTGACGTCAATTCTGATACACAGCTTTTCCGTGCCAGATACGCAGAGCCATGATAGAACCAACACTGATGCCATGAAACTAGGGCCCTGAAAGGGGATGACCTTAACCCTAGATATCGGTTCGCAGAACGGTGAGAGTGGGGGGGTCGGTAAGGAATCTATCACTAACTAATGTCTCTTACAGATATATCGTTACTAACTTGTGCATCTGAAAGACACCTTAGTGATGGATTCCTTACATTAGAATAGATACCCCAGCAATACCAACCCCGGTGGTGGGTCTGTGAACCAATAATCACACCAGAAAGTCCTGGAGGACGGAATGGCCAAAGAAGCCATCCCTCCGGACTTGGCTGTCCAGGCAATAGTGTCTTGCAAACGTGTGCAGCGAGGCCCACGTAGCTGCCTGGCAAATGTCCTGCAAGGGCACTCCTCGGCCCAAGGCAGTGGTAGTCGTCGTGGCCCGAGTGGAATGAGCCTTCAGCCCAACAGGGGGTTTCTTCTTAGCCAAGGAGTAACACGCCTGGATACACAAGATGATCCACCGTGAGACGGTCCGCTTGCGCACCGCCTTTCCCTTCTTAGCGCCCACGTAACCAACAAAGAGTTGGTCATCCACCCGGAACTGGCGTGTGTGATCCAGATAGTAAGAGAGCGCACGTTTTGGGTCCATACGGTGGAGCCTCTCTTCCTCTTTCGAGGGATGCAGAGGCGGAAAGAAGGTGGGCAAGGTAATGGGCTGCCCGCTATGGAAGGCCGTGACAACCATGGGCAGGAAAGAGGGTCTTGTCCGCAACACAACCTTGTCCGGATGAACAGAGAGGAAAGGAGGTGTAGAAGAAAGAGCATGGAGCTCACTCACTCTCCTGGCAGAGGTTATGGCAACCAGGAAGGCAGTCTTCAAGGTAAGAAGACGGAGAGGACAGTTATGGAGCGGCTCGAAGGGAGCACACATAAGGAAGGTAAGCACATGATTCAAGTCCCACTGGGATTTACAATTGGGGACTTGAACAAGGAAGGCTGATCAGGTAGCCTTAAGAAGGAAGAAAGGGCAGAAAGGTAGACCTTGATAGTGCCCAGAGCAGAGCCCTGCTGGGCAAGAGAAAGAAGGAAGAGGAGAACCTCAGAAAGGGGTGCAGAGAGTGGATCCAAAGCCTTTTCTGTGCACCATGCCATAAATCTGTTCCACCTGCAGGCGTATACCGACTTCGTGAAGGGACGCCTGGCTAACAGAATGACATTACAGACTTCGGGAGGCAAGTCAAATGGCCTCAACTGTCGCCGCTCAATCTCCAAGCTTGTAGGTGAAGACTGGACAGGTTCGGGTGGAGGACCGTCCCCTGCTGCTGCGACAGAAGGTCCTTCCGAAGAGGCAGACAAATCGGGGGATCGGCTGACATGATGAGTAGCTCAGGATACCAGTATCTTCGTGCCCAGTCCGGAGCCACAAGGATAACCTGGGCCCGATCGTGCTTGATCTTCTTCAGCACTCTGGGCAGAAGTGGTATAGGCGGAAAGGCGTACAATAGACCGCAACTCCACTCGCGACGAAAAGCGTCTCCGAGCGAGTGCCGCCTTGGAAACTCCAACGAGCAGAACTGATGACATTGCGTGTTCTATTCTGTGGCGAATAGATCTAACCAAGGCTCTCCCCACTGCTGAAAGAGGCTTTGCGCCACGTCAGAGTTCAGACGCTATTCATGATCCATCATGCACCGGCGGCCGAGTTCGTCCGCCCTGGCGTTCAGGGAACCTGCTAGGTGTTGAACCACCAGGGTCACGCCCTGATGTTCCAGCCACTGCCAGAGGCGCAGAGCCTCCTGGCATAGGGTCCACGACCCCACCCCACCCTGTTTGTTGCAGTACCACATGGCGGTGGTGTTGTCCGTGAACACCTGCACTACACTCTCCCGGACAGAGGGGAGGAATGCTTTCAGTGCAAGATGGATCGCCCGCAGCTCCAGAAGGTTGATGTGGAACTGGGACTCCGCCGGAGACCAGAGGCCTCTGATCTCCGCCACTCCCATGTGGCCCCCCCAGCCCAGGAGGGACGCGTCCGTCACAACAACGTGCTCCGGGTGGGGTAGGGAGAGGGATCTGCCACTGACCCAATTGCGGTTCGTGAGCCACCACTGCAACTGTCTTGCAGTGCCCTCCGAGATCAAGACATGGTCGGACAAGTTGCCCTGATGCTGGGCCCACTGAAACTTCAGGTCCCACTGCAGAGCATGCAACCGCCACCGGGCGTGATGCACCAGAAGGATGCAGGAGGCCATCAGCCCCAGAAGCCGCAGCATCAACCAGACCGAGACTCAGGATAAAGGCTGAAAGATCGGAATCATAGCCTGAATATCCCGAACCTGCTGTTCGGGAGGATAAACCCGAAACTGCGCCAGAACCGCTCTGATGAAGAGGAGCTACTGAGAGGGACACAGGTGCGACTTCGGCACGTTGATGGAGAACCTCAGCAGGTGCAGATCGCCCGTAGTCTGGAGGTGGCTGACTACTGTCTGGGGCGAGCCCGCCTTAAACAACCAGTCGTCGAGGTAGGGGAAGACTGACACCCCTAACCTTCGCAGATGGGCTGCGACCACCACCATCACTTTCGTGAACACCCGTGGAGCGCTGGTAAGGCCAAAGGGGAGCACGGTAAATTGAAACTGCTCGTGGCCTACCGTGAACCGAAGGTAATGCCGGTGGGCGGGCAGGAGGGGGATGTGGAAATAAGCGTCCTGCAAGTCCAACACTACCATCCAGTCTCCGGGGTCCAGGGCAGCTAAGACCTGAGCCAGAGTCAGCATATTGAACTTCTCCTGTCGGAGGAAGCCGTTGACGTTCCGTAGGTCTAAAATAGGGCTTAGGCCCCCTTCGCCCATCTTGGGTACCAGAAAGTAGTGGGAGTAACAACCACGCCCTACTTCCGGCCCAGGAACGCGCTCGATGGCCACCTTGGCCAAGAGGGTCGTGACTTCCTCTTGCAGAAGTTGCAAGTGATCCCCCGACACGCGGTGGAATTTCGGTGGTATGCCTGGAGGGGTCGCCTCGAAGGGGAGGGAGTAGCCCCTTTGGACGATTTGCAGCACCCACCTGTCTGATGTAACAGTGCGCCAGTGGAAGAGGTGATGGCGAACCCTGCCCCCCACTGGTGTCACATGGGCCTGAAAGCACGGACTAGGAGGGTTTTGAGGCAGGTGCTGCAGGGGAATGTGTGGACTGGCATCGCTGTGGTCCCCGATCGCCGCTACGGTGGTTTCCACGGTCGCCACTGCGCTGTTGAACGTTCTGCAGTGCGTGGCTGGAGGCACGTGTGGGGGCGCCCCTTCCTTGGCCACAAAAGGAGCGAAAGGCACCCGTTTGCTGGCGTGAGTCCGAGAGGCCCAAGGACTTGGCCGTAGCCCTGGAGTCCTTAAAACGCTCAAGCGCATGGTCTGCCTTGTCGCCAAAGAGGCGACGGCCATCGAACGGCATATCCAGAAGGGTAGCCTGGACATCGGCCGAAAAGTTGGCGGACCTCAACCAGGTGTGGCGTCGAACCGCCACCGTCATTGCCATTGCCATTGCCCTGCCCAGTGAGTCCGTTGTATCCAGCCCACATCGGATGGAATACTGTGCTGCATCTCGGCCCTCCGCAAGGGCTTGGGCGAGTTTTGCCCGGGCCTCCTCCAGACATTGTGGCAGCACCTCCGCGACCGTGTCCCACAGGGTGTGGGTGTAGCGGCCCAAGAGGCATGTGGTATTAACTGACCACAGTCCCAAACTCAGGGACGAGAACACCTTCTTCCCAAACTTTTCGTACCTCTTGGATTCCCGATCGGGCGGGGCCGTCGGGAATAAGGTCTGGGAAGTGGAGGCCTGGATCACCAGGCTCTCGGGGGTGGGATGGGTGGACAAAAAGCAAGGGTCGCCCGGGGCCGAGCGGTAGCGTCTGGCCATGTTCCTATCCACAGGCGGACCTGTGGCGGGCTTGGACCAAGTGCCCACAAGAACGTCACACATGGCCTCTTTAGACGGCAGTAGAGGCTAACTGGAGCTTGCCTGCGGTTTAAGGACCTCAGTGAGGTGGTTAGTCCTCACGGCCGCGACAGGGAGCTCAAGGTTTAGGGCCTTGGCTGCCCTCGTCAACACTACACTATAAGCAGCCCCCTCCTCCGTAGCCACGGTTGGAGGGGAGACAAATCCAGTGTCTGGCGAAGTGTGAATACCACTGGCCTCCCCAAGCTCATATGTCCAGTCCTGTTGAGACTGGCACTCCCGTGCCAGAGGGTCCCTGGTCACCCATCTCCTGTAATTCAGGGTTAGCGCATGGGGCCAGTTCATGGAAATAGAAATCTCCAAAGGCCGTCGGTAGCGGCGCCCAGCGGCGCCGCTCTTGCGCCGGAACCGGACCGAGGGTAGGATCAGGGACGGAGCCCATAGCAGGCGCCGGGGGCCACACCCGCTGGGCCGGCGTCGGTGAGGTCGTGAGGTCGGCCGGCGACGACCTGGATCCGGAAGCGGATCCAGGGAGGGCCTGCGGCGCCAGGACCGAAGTCGGCGCTGAAACACCAGACGGCGTCGGAGCCAAAGCACCCGACCCGCTAGGCCCTCCAGCCGGGGCCGTTGGGCCCAGAGGCGCCACAGAACTCGGCTGAGGAGGGAGGGACTTCATGGCCATGAGGTACCGCTCGACCTCCACAGGCGTCGCGTCATGTCCAGGGACCCGAAGGTGTGGGGCAGGCGGCGACGTCTGCGACTCGGTCGGAGCCGCGTGGGTGGTGTCATCGAACCCCCGGCCGCATCGCGCGAGCGTCGGGGTGGGTCGGAGGAACGATGACGTCTCTCCGACCTCTCATGCCTCTTACCTGAGTACTTGGAACCTGACGACCGATGTCCACGCCCGGAGCTGCGAGGGCTCCGACGCCGCGACCCGTCCCTCGACCTCCTGTGGGACCGGGGCCTGGAGCAGTGCGGGGCCGACTGCCGGAGTTCCAGTCACTTGCGGGACCACTCCCGCCTAGCTTTAGACATCGGGCCCGGCAGTCGGAGCAGGTGCGGTCGTCGTGGTCGAGGCCTAAACACTTGAGGCACCGGCGATGGGGGTCGGTAACCGACATTAGTCGGTCGCACCTGGAACAGGGTTTAAACCCGGGCATCCCTACCGGCACCGTAGGAGTCGAAGACTCGAGTAGAGAAATGATCAAAAAGTTTAGTCAAAAAAAGACTAAGGGGTAGAGCTTCTCCGGATCTGTGCTAGCTGGCGCGGAAAAAAAGAAGAACTGACGTCAGCGCGCAAGGGCGGCGTCTATGTACTCCGACGACGTCATTCCGGCGCTAATGACGCAGACGACGGACGCGGAGCCGCGGACGACGCCTGCTGGCGTGCATGGGTATTGCTACGCAAAAGTTTCCGGATCCAGTCTGACGTCTTGGGATATTCTAAGGTACGGAATCTATCACTAACGTGTCTCTTTCAGATTGGTTGATTAATTAGTAAATACGAGGTTCAGAGTATGAAATATAAGTGGGTAAAATAGTTAAAAACATTTGTAAGAATTAACGCCTCAAAAGTCCTGGCAAAGTGTGAGGGGAGTAGTACTAGAACCTTGTAGATTTGTTTGTTAAAGTCTTCAAGCACACTTCTAGCGTCTGTTTTGAATGGGGCCATAAAGAGGTGGTTGTAGCCACCACGGAACCACTAAAGTGATAAGCGATCATTCCACTCGGACAAGGTAGAGCTACAAAGTAGATAAGGTGGGAACAGGGAAGTAACTAAAAACACAACTGGGTCCCAGGCAAAAAAAGTTGGACTAGGCCATTGGCAGCATCGTCTCCCCATAATTCATTTGCCTATTGCCTTGCTCTAAACAGTCGGATTCAAGTTACATTTTTAGTATTTTATGGCCTGATCAAGTAATTTATGGGTTTAGACTATGCCAGTAGAGGCGATTACTATCTTGAACTGACAAAAATTAACCCTGTGCTGGGATAATCTACTGCTTAAATCCATAGAGACAACTAATAATAATCCATGTTCGGAAACTAGTAACTGCCTATTCTTTTTTGAAGGGCAACCACATAGATGTTGAGCAACAATTTCACAGAGACTGTCCACAAACACTGGGAAGTAGTAGTTTCTTACCTGTAACTCCAGTTCTGTAGTAGGGGTATCTCTGTTAAAGTCATGATCTGTGAATAGTCCAGCCCATGTGCGGGGACCCTGGAGCAATCAAAATAGTCTCTTAAGTCGTCTTCTTCTGCAGTCCTGCATAGACACTTAAGAGAAAATAAAAGACAACTAATGCAACCTGACATTAATAAGGCTACATTGGCCAGCACTTCATGCTGAAGTGAAAAGAATAGCCACATAATATCATTACATTTTACAGAGTTTCACCACACATATAGAAACTCCCTTTCACAAAAATCCTTTGCATGACAGAGAGGAAGGGTTGGACAGACAAGCCTCATAGGCTGCCATTATGTGTCTGGAAAAGGGATACCGTGCCTTTAAGGAACCCTCCAGAGACCCTTGGTATCCCATGATGCACAGCCAAAGGCAAGTTACTTTCAGTTCTTTTTGAAGGACACTTAAAGGCAGGCCTGTAGCATTGTTTACTTCCACCAGGGAGGAGGGTGGGTCGCCTATGACTACAACAGAGATACCCCTACTACAGAACTGGAGTTACAGGTAAGAAACTACTCCTTCTGTAGTAGGGGATCTCTGTGTATAGTCATAATCTGTGAATAGAATGGCAAGCCAATCCCAAAACCAAATCCAGCAGTGGAAGAAAACTAAAGAAAAAAATCCTTACTGAGCAAATAAATTCCTCAGCGAAGCCTGCCCAACTTGCGCATCTGTCCTGGCATTAGAATCCAGGCAGTAATGCTTCGCAAATGTGTGGACAGACTTCCACGTAGCCGCCCTACAGATGTCTGCAATGGGAACGTTACGTAGCAAAGCCATAGTAGCCTCTTTGCCTCTAGTTGAATGAGCCTTAGGCTTACCCCCTAGAGTCTTGTTAGCCTTCTGGTAGCATAGTTGTATACAGGACACAATCCACCTAGATATAGACTGTTTGGAGGTGGCAAGGCCAGTACTGACTGAACCGTAATTCACAAACAACTGATCTGACCTACGAATGTCCTTGGTCTTATCTAAGTAAAATTTCAACACCCGCCTCACATCCAGTGAATGAAGGGACCTCTCCGCCGGAGAGGAGGGATGTTGAAAAAACATCGGTAATGTGAACGTCTGGTTCACATGGAAATCAGATATCACCTTAGGGAGAAATGTAGGGCGAGTTCTCATGACAACCTTGGAAGCATGAAATACTGTATAGGGCTCTTGACAACACAAAGCCTGAATCTCACTCAGTTCAAGTGTCCATATTGTCAAGTGTCCATATTGTACTATCTGAGGAGCCATGCCGCCAAACTCAACAATAAGAAGTTGGGGTGCACCATCTGCCCCCCGAACTTCGTTAGAAGGACCGGCCGACATGGAAGCCGCAGATGGGGTTGGAGAGACCGGTGGAGCAGGTCTGTGAACCACCACTGTCGAGGCCACTCCGGAGCAATGAGGATCACTCGCGCTCTGGATTGAGACAGCTTGATGAGCACTGCCAGAATCAGGGGAATGGGTGGAAAAGCATACAGAAAGCTGTTCGACCAGCTGATCCATGGCGCAGTCCCCAGTTGGTAAAACCTGGAGGCGAAGTCTCAGAATTTGTCCCTCGGGAGAAGTTCAATGAATTGTTGCAGCTACTCCCACAAGGAGCAGTCATACCGACCCAGCAGTGCTGTCGAACTCGCAGCCTTCATAGAAGTGGCTGCCGTACTGCAGACCTTTCTCCCTGCTGAATCCATTTGACGGCTCTCCTTGTCCGGAGGGACCGTTGATGTAGGAGCAATAACCAAATCCGGGGCAGGATCCGTTCTTACAAATGCCGGATCCGAATCCGGGGGGCCTGTACTTCTTCTGAAGCCGGGATGGGGCAGACTTCACCGAAGCCGGAGTCAGGAACAGCTCCATGGCCGGTTCTTCCAACCCTGGCACCAAAGGCAGCAAAGGGCGAGACAGGTGCTTACGCTGTAGAGCTTCAAAGATGACAGAGGTGGAAAGGGTGGGCACCGTCAGTGCTATCCCCAACATCGCTGCTCCCCTCAATAACAACTCCTGAAACGTCACAATGTCATCCACTGGCGACACCCTCGTTGGAAGAGAGTCAGACAAAGTAGGCGAATACCTCCTGTCACTGGAAGAGTCTGTGTATCTGGTATGCCTGGACCGTGACCTCTCTCTACGATAACAATGTTGTGACCTGGTTGAAGTTCTACGCTCACTGCGAAAGCGATGCCTCCCCCGTGATCGTGACCTCTGTTTCCTGGGTCTCGCCGGACCCACTGGCACCAGCTGTTGCAGAAGAAAAAGCGGCTGAGCCGGAATCAAAGGCCCGGTGGTAGAGGCTGAGGTGGAAGAAGAGGAGGCGGTTGAGGAGGAGGAGGAGGCGGCAGAGGAGGTGGAGGAGGTAGTTGTTGTGGTGGAGGAGTAGGTGTCCTAGGCCTTGAAGTCGAGTAGGTCCTCGAGTAATCAGAGTCCAGAGACCAGAGTACTCTCCTCTTCTTACGAGCAGGCATTGGAGAGGATGCTCTGGAGGTAGACTCACCAGAGAAGGAACGCCGGCGCCGGGGCGACCGGGAACTCCCCGATGAAGAGACGCTCACCACACTAGACCCCGTCCAGGGAGAAGACTTCCTCTTAGCCGTCGACTTTTCCTTCCTCGACGTGGCTCTCCTCGACGTGGCTCTCCTCGACGTCGATCCTCTTCTGGACGTCGATCTTCGTCTCTTTTACGTCGACCTTCGTGTTGACGTTGAAGGCAAACGGCGGTGTCGCCTCCACGGCAAGCGCCTTCCTTTTCGGGATTCAGTACGACGAGGGTGGTGTGTCGACACCGGTAAAGTCCTAGACGTCGTCCAAGGTCTCTACGTCCTACCCCTCGACGTCGTATGTCGACGTCGCTTCGACCCAGAGCCCTGGGGAACAGATGGTAGTCATACCTCTCGTCGCAGACGTTCAAGCCCTAGACGTCGACTGGGAATGGTGCAGTTTCCGGGCCTGTTCTTGACTGGAGAGCCCCCCAGAGGCCTGTGCACGGGCAGAGGATGAAGATAAGAGTCCCTCCATGCCCAGAGGTCCCACCTGCTTCTTGGTGTCTCCTCTGCTCCAGGCTTTGGAGACAAATCTTCTCCCTGTCACGCAGGGTCCTCATGGAGAAAGAATGGCAAATACCACAGGAGTCAGGTACAAGAGTAGCAGACAGACAGAGTATGCACACTCCGTGGGGGTCCGACTAGGCCTTCTTCCTACCACACTCAGGTCACTCGTCGAATAAAGCTGGCATTTCGACAAGATAGAGGTGGTAAAACTGATCAAAAAAGACAGCAACTGGAAGAGGAAGACCCCAGAAGTCGAGTGCAACACAAATCTCACTGAAAAATATCCTAAAATTAAGGATATACCCATAAAGGTAGAGCTCAATGCTCCAGGGTCCTGCTAGCAGGAGCCGGAAAAAAGTACTGAAATTAACTTGCCTTTGGCTGTGAATCATGGGATACAGAGGGTTTCCGGAGGGTTCCTTAAAGGCACGGTATCCCTTTTCCAGACACATAATGGCAGTCTATGAGGCTTGTCTGTCCAACCCTTCCTCTCGATCATGCAAAGGATTTTTGTGAAGGGGAGTTTCTATATGTGTGGTAAAACTCCGTAAAATGTGTGTATTATTTGGCTTTCCTTTTTACTTCAGGATGAAGTGCTGGCCAATGTAGCTTTGTTAATGTCACGTTGCATTATTTGTCTTTTATTTTCTCTTAAGTGTCAATGCAGGACTGCAGAAGAAGACTACTTAAGAGACTATTTTGATTGCTCCGGGGTCCCTGCACATGAGCGGGACTATTCACATATTAGGACTATACAGAGAGACCCCCTACTACAGAAAGGAGTTTCTGTAAGAGAGGAAAGCAAGATTCCCAAAGGCCACAATCCAATGAAGCCAGCACAGATCCAGCAAAGCAGAACACCTTATTCTCTTACCATTTTCAAACAGAGGGAATGTTAGCACCTCAAGATTGCTCAGCAGATAGACATCAGAAGGCCGACGTGCTTTATAATGACCCAAAAATGTTTAGAAACACTGACCTTACAAATGATACGTCACATGGCCAAAGTACTCCAAGCACCAGAATAGAATGCAATTCTTTAATTGGATCTCGCTCAATGCATTTGACCAGACGATGTTGATTGACATATCGAAGAGGAAATGTAAGCATAGCTGTGATTCTTGACCCACAGACTACAACAAAAACAGCCTAGGCGAAATACAGGTAAGGATTTACCTTTGTTACAGTAATGATGGTGAGGACATCTCCTTTGCTGAACGGGAGATCCTGGTCCGCTGTCGCTGAGAAGTTGTACTTGGCAATGCATTCTGTACCCGTGGGCCAAGCAGGCTGTAGCAGTACAGAAAAAATAAGAAGTTGTAAAATTAATGAACCGATCACTTGACAGTGAAAATTAAGGAAATAAACATCCTGATGCTCCTGCCAGTAGCATGTAACGTAGTATGAAAAACAGCAAATCAACAAATAAATTGTCCCTCCAGTCTGGATTTCGGGACATGCAGCCCTCGTGGAATTCCAAGTGGACTTGGTCACTCTGGCCACCGATGGGTGAATAAGAAGCAGCCTATTATCCTTTTTAAGCAAAATACTTATTTTTATTTGAAAATGAGCACTATAGAAAAGAACATGGATGTAGTGCAATATTAAGGAACATTTTAAATGACATTATGATAGTTGTACAAAAGTTTAATAATTACTGATGATCATTAGTTTTAGGTCAAAGCTTTCAAAATAATTTTATTTTTATAAATGGTATTTAGGCAGTCTGGAAGAGAACCTCTGATGTACAGGTTACTTATCTACAGTAATGCTCTTTATGGTGGATGGTCTGTAAATGCATATTCCTCACTTTCAGAATATTCCAAATGCTAGACTGGATCAGGAAAATTCTCTCAGCAAGAACATGAGCCACAAAAGGTGGCCCCTTGTGGCTCTACAGCAATCTTGTGCCACCCAGGAAGTAACAGAGCTTGGCTGCATACATGGGGAAACCCTGCGGACTGACATACGTTTTTGAATGGTTCAACTTCCATGGCCAAGATGTGAATCATTGGAAAACAAGCTGTAGGTGACTGTCCGCCAAAGTATATCTTGGGACCTTATTATGCTGTGCAGAGGTCCACCACACAATAGAAAGGAGCGGATGAAGGCAGTCAAGAATCTGTGTTCCACCACAAAGAGCGTTACATAAAATAAGCAACTAGTTGTTCTGATGTATACTTATAACCACAGATTCTTCATTGTTAGCCTAGATAACAAAGCAGAGTGTACAGTAGGGCTGTGGAATAGACTTAAAACAAGACGCTTAGCAGGCATAAGTACCCTCTCAGCGAACCTGGATTTTAAGGCAGCAATACTTTGTGAACGTATGTACTAATGCCCATGTTGCATCCCGACAGCTGTCCAAGTACACTACCTTTTGCCACTGCATGTGTTGCAGCTTTGGTCCTGGTGAAATAGGCCTGCGGGCTTGCAGGGGCTCTTTTCTGTATGACATGTTACATATCTTTATACAACCGACTACCCACCTCGACTGAGTCCTCTTCTGCCATTCTCATTTAAATCAACGGAAAGCTGGATCCTAAACGATTAGCATAAAAGCTCATGGCTCTTTTAGGGTTAAGTCGAGGATGTGTAGCAAAACCAAGAAGGCTGGCACAGTAACAGTATGGACCCAGATCATAAACAGCTCACTTTAACAAGGTTGCATCCCGGACACCCTCAAAGTTGGACAGGTATCACCCATTCTGAAGAAACTCACGCAGCCCCGACGGACCTAAATAACTATCGCCCTATTTCCAATATTCCTACCTTGTCCAAACTATTGGAATAATGTGTACACCTCCAGCTGACAAGGTATATTGATCACTTTGACCTTCTTAACAAATACCAATCAGGCTTCCGACCAGGTCACAGCACTGAATCAGCCATGAAACATAATTGACGACGCACTACAAATCCTTGATCAGAATGGAACCTGCCTACTCATCCTACTAGACCTCTCCTCAGCCTTTGATACGGTCAAACATGAGAACCGGATAGATCTTCTGGAACACAGAATGGGATTATCAGGGTCAGTGCTAAATTGGTTTACCTCATTTCTCCAAAACCGGACACAACAATTTAAGGTCAACAACTCCCTGTCCAAACCCGTCCCAGTAACTTTGGGAGTCCCGCAAGGGTCCTCACTATCCCCAACATTGTTTAATCTTTTTATGGAACCACTCACTGAAATTCTACACATGTCTAACGTGCAATATCACATGTACGCTGACGACACACAACTATACCTTAAGATCCACACCTTAGAAGATATCAAATTGCTTAACACAACGCTTGGGAATACCCAGACATGGCTGGCAGAAAACGATCTCAAATTGAATGCTATAAAAACCGAATTGGTCCTAATAGCTCCACCCGCCCAAGTCCCCATAACGCAAGACTGGATCATACTTCTTACGGCATTCAACGTTCAACCAACCATCGTGAACTCAGCAAAATCACTGGGAATAACCCTCAACAGTTACCTCAATATGAAAAAAACACATCAGCAACCCGACAAAGGGAGAAAACTTTCAGATAAACACACAGAGGAAACTGAAAACCTTCCACGCCAGTCAATGACTTCAAGCAGGCAGTAAAAGCTCTAGTTAGTTATCCCTACAGTGGAGTTTGGAAGTATCTCTCTTTGTGGTCTACCCAAAGCTACAACAGCACCTCTAGAGCTTCAATCAATGCTGCAGTGAGACTCATCACTGGTTCTAAAAGAAGTTCCCACATCTCCCCGGACCTAAAATCCTTCAATTGGCTACCTCTGGAAGCCAGAATTCACCTGAAAATCAAGTGTACGACGCATAAAGCCATGCATCACAAGGCACCCGCCTATCTGGCACAGAAACTGATGATCTCTGGTGGGATCAGCTCTTCAAGAGGTGCGGAAAACCTACTACTGAAATCGCAAAGATTCAACATGAAGAAAACATAACCGAACCATCTCAGGGTTGGCACCCAGAATTTGGAATGCCTCACCCCCAGAAACCAAACTTAACTCCTCTACTGCATCTTTCAAAAAGGAAGTAAAATCTATTCTCATGGCCAAATTCACCTGAGCATGGTCTAAAGAAATTTCAAGACCAAACATATCCTCGCTACTAACCCTGATTATGGCAAGAGACAATCTAGGTAACCTAGACATTATATCTACCCTTTACCTGACTCAACTGGATAGTTTTGTGTTGTACCTGATTACTTTGCTCTTACAAGAGGTTATGTATACGTGCTTGGACTTGCATTTAATTGATATATAAAGAACTTTACTTACTGTAAAGCGCTCTGATATCTGCAAGGGTCTTTTTCGCGCTCTATAAAACTTTCAAAATAAATAAATGAATACATGAAAGGGGAAGCACTATTTGGCAGGAAAGCATCACAGGTCTTCAGCACCAATTAGTTTAGAAAGAAAGTGGTGTAGGGAGGATGCAACAAGAGCGCATGCAGTACACTCATTGTGCACACAAGTAATTGTGATAAAAAAAAGACAGTTTTGATTGTCAGGAGCTGCAGAGCGCAACTATGCACCAGCTAAAATGGTGTGTACATAAGGAATGCGAGGACCAAATTGAGGCATGACGCTGTGCCAGGACGGAAAGTTTGGAAGGATACAAAAGTCAAACCTTTCAGAAAGCACATGACAATGGATGACTTTAAAAGAGAAGCCTGATATGGCAAACAAAGAGAAGGCTAAATTGCCAATATGCAACCCTTAATTGTGATGACAGCAATACTCTGCTTGGTAAACACAAAACAAAAAGATAAGTCCCACACAAGATCACAAGCTTCTCCCGCTGTCCAGCTTAAATGGGTTTCATTGAATGACGTCTTGCTGAAAAAATGTGATCCACTACCTCTGATGGCAAATCAAAGGATCTCAGGTGTCGCAGCTCAATCTCCACGCCCAGCAGTGTAGGTTGTGGAGATCTGGGTGTAGAACCTTCTCTTGTTGCTGAAACAGGAGTTCCTCCCTAAAAGGTTTCTAGACCGGAGAGCAAATGTTCAGGCTCAAGAGATTTTGGAACCATAACATCCAGGCCCAATCCACAGCTGTCAAGATAACTTGTGCCAGTCGGTCCCGATTTTTTAAGAACTCAAGGCAGGAGAAGTAATGGTGAAAATGAATACAGGACACGTGTGTCTCATCGCACATGGAATGTGTCTCCAAGTTACTCTCCAGGAGGGCACTCTAGCAGGCAAAAGTTTTGATGCTGCACATTCTTGGCAGTGGCAAACTGATCATGCTACAGCAGGCCTCGCTGTTAAAAAACAAAACAAAAAAAAAGAAAAACAAAGCCCCAAGCCACATACAGGCGGAGGTACAATTTGTGATACACCAGCTAATGGATGCTGCAGGTCCAGTCATCTCCAGGACCTCATGGCACACTTTCCAGAACCCCACTCTACAGAGCTTCTACTAGTAACATATAGCAGTTGGATTGTCCATGACGGCCTGCACATGTATACCATTCATCAGTGGCATCAAGGCTTCAGGTTGAGTCGGACTGCAAAAAGCTCCAAAGGATTAATATGGAGATGGCAGTTCACAGGAAACCAGAGTTGTCTGACCTCCACCTTTCCTAGAAGACCCGAAAGGGTTTGTCACACTTATGAAGTCTGGTTAGTCAAGATAGAGTAGCATGCCACAGGTGAGGTTGGTATTAGTCTGCCACAAAAGATCTGTGAGGTCCGGATACAACTGGGGTGTCGGCCCCAGTGCCGCCCCCACTGAAACCAGAGCCACATAAGCCATCTCGCATATGGAACAAGGTAAATGTTTAAGAATAGGAGTCCAAAAAGCCTTAGGTCCATACTTACTAAAACACAGACTGGGCCTGAAATATTGGGATATCTTATATGTTGCAGATACAATGCAGTGGTGAAAAAGCCTTGGAACGCCACTGAATCCAGTATAGCCCTCACAAAGGAAAGATCCTGCATTGGGCTAAGACAAGACTCTGGCTCATTGATCAAAAACCCTCAGGAGGGTAAAAGAGCAGCCGTCATCCTGCGGTGGTAAGCGAATGACTGCACCGAGAGCACCTTGAGCAATGAAGTATGGGAATACAAGTATCCCCAACCTCTTAAGATACGATTAGACCACCTCCACCACTTTCGTAAATGCCTAGGAGACTGAGGTGAGGCAAAAAGACCGCACAGCAACTTGAAAATATTCTGACTTTGTCATAAAACTCAGGCAGCATCTGTGAGCCTGCAGGACAGGGCTATGAAAATATGCATCCTGCAAGTCCAAGGACATGTCCCAGTCTCCAGAGCTGAGAGAATATGTACAGAGTGAGTATTCAATGTTTAACGGCAGAGTACAGGCCGGAGGGCACAATCCTTTGTCTGCAATAGATGCAAGAGCAACAGCCTTTTCCCTCTCGATGGGTCCAGTACTCTATGGCACCTTTTGCCAGTACGAGGTTGCCTTCTTGCATTCAGATCGAGGCAAAATTTGATTTGCCGTGGGGGAAACAGGAAGAGGGGAACAAATGTAAGGTAGGACATAGCCCCCTTAAATTATCTATAAAACCCATTGGTCAGATGGGATGGAATTCCAAGCTGGGAGTAAAGCCATACCCTGCCCCCTACCAGCTGACTGTTGGTCAGCAAGGGCAAATCAAAGGGGCTTGGGTTCTGATGCAGCAGCTTGAGTGGTGGAATGAATGGATTCAACCGACCCCATGTCCTCTGCCTTGAAAATGGGTAAGCCGACTGCTGCACACACGAAGACGGTTGACACTGCCGATAAGATAGGCCTCTGCAGTAACAAGAGGAGAGAAGAGCAGCTGGGTCTTCGATGACTGCACTACCTGGCAGGTCACTTGATTTAACAAGATCGCCTACCTCAAATGATTAGCTGCCCAGTTTGGACGAGAGGCAAAATGCATAGAAAAATGTATTGCTTCAACACAAAGACTGGGTCGTCAGCCAAATGTCTTGTTGTACGCAGTTTTTATTTCATAAGCAACAGCCAACGTGTTTCGCCCATACAAGGGCTTCTTCAGGGCGGTGAGGACGTTTGTAATGGTCCAAACGTAAGCGGTTCTTATAGAGCTTAGACATATCTGAAGCCTTAAAAAGTGGGTGTTGCGTTCAACCCCTATAGTAGAGCAGTAATTTCTCATACCTGCCAGAACGTATCCAGGACACAGCGCATTAATACACAGCTCCACTAGGAATAACTGAGCTGCTCAATAACACTGTGCCCTGACTGCTCTACTATAGGGGTCAAACGCAACCCCCATTTTTTAAGGCTTCATATATTTCTAAGCTCTTTAAGAACCGCCTCTGTAGTAACACCTGTTTACCTCCTAACAGGTCCTTTGGATCTGCGCGTTCCTTCTGCTCCCTTCATTGTATAGGGTCAAGCTGCCAGAAGTGCTAGATGAGCGCTTGAACAGTTCCAAATTATAGACTGGACATAAAAACAAAGTGCCCGAAGGGCAGAAGGAGCGAGTGCAAATGGCCAATGCGCCCTAGGGGTACTTGCTGTAATGTGGCCCCTCGTATTTAGTATGCTTTCCGCCATCCCTGCCCCCACTTGCGATTTACCCATTCGCCCCAGGGCGAGAACCATTTTGTAAACTTTTGATCATTTGCAATCGAGATTTTATCAGTGCGAACACATTTGTGCCAAATGCCCAGAGTCCTGACGACTTCTAGGCCAATGATCCAACCAAGTCAGATAAATTCTTCTATGGTCAACCAGTGAGGAATGACACTGGTGTATTATATTAATTTATTTCGATCTACAAATAAATAACATGGATCTAACAACCAAACAGCCTTCCAATATTTTTCAAGAAGTTCGTTAACCATATACAGAGTTAAAACGGTCTACACACAGTTTACATGAGATGTGCAGCAGGGAATCAGAGTTAGTAGATTTTATGTCAAGGCCATAAGAGCAACATTTTTATCTCTTTCTCTTCATTTCCAAGTATTCATTAAAACACTATGTGAACTTTGTACAAACACTACAGGGACAACATCTCCAAACATGTCCAGGAAAGGGAAGCAATATCTTATCGACCAATGAAAGTACATCAATTTGCACTGAAGGCTTGACCGTTCTCTCAGGTATTCTTAAGCTTGGCTTTCAATGGTAACAGGGCCTTTACGAGGTAAGTAACGAAGAAGCAGGCATATCTCCTGGTGTCAGAGGACCTAGAGAACATGCTACTTACCTTCAGTGAAACCTATTCTGATAGAGACTATGGAGCTACAGATTCCTTACCTTTAAATTTTCCCCAGGCAAAAAAAACCTGTAACAAGAGGAAGAAACCAAGATGGCGGCCATTTGATACACCTTTTGGCTGCTCCCAAACTAGGTGGGCAAGAATACTCCTGACACCATCTAAGGTGTAAGGCAGGTCTAATGTCAATATGATCGCAAAGATTAAGGACGAACCCAGCTGGAGCTCGTACTGGTCTCCTGCGGACTCCTGGAAATGGTGGTTCGCTGGGCTCAAGAACGCTAACCAGCGGTCCCCTAACTAGAGCCCAGCATGGGGCCCAAACCAGTAGCCGGAAGAGGAAAAGGGATGGCTCCCCTGCAGACCGGAGCACACACGCCCAACACAGATGCAACTTCAATGCCCAAAATTGCTCCTTAACCCTGGCGCCGGCAGAAAGCGACCTGGAAGGAGAACATCGTGGAGGGCAAGGGGAGGGGCGGGTCCACGACTACCCAGCAACATAAGACCAGCGCTACATGATAGACCTCCTCCGTGGCTCGGCATACAGGGTAGCTATAGGTCAGGACAGCTTGACACCTTCAACTGAAGCCACACAGGAGCCGGGACAGTGCCAAAGTACCCTGCAGGACAGTGAACATCCCCTACAACGAAAAGGGAGCCTTCTGGTATTGGACGCAGCAGCCCCAGTGCCAGACTTAGCCGGAGCGCCCGGGGAGCAGTCCCTGATGTCTCATGGACCCAGTGAGGAAGGTAAGGGTGGGCCAAACCGGGGCGGGGAAGGCAGACAAGGGTGGGCTCTATTGCTCCTACAACAAGGGATCATATAGCTGACAATATTAGTGGACTCCCCCAGTTACAGGAAAAGCTTCAGGGGGACAGCTCTCCTAAAAAAGGAAAAAATAATGATTGGGCTAAAAGTAAAGAGGGGAGCAAAGCTTCCTCGAGCCAGTTTGGCCCCGGAGGGGGCGCTGAGGCAGATCCTTCATGCACTAATTAGGAAAACAGGCAAAGTCACCGTGCAGAACACCGACTCAAGAAGTCGGGAATAGGCAAGGACTGGGATCAAGACTCAGAGGCAAATTATTTTTTTTTCTCTGTTGGATGGAACTTGGTCAGAAGATGGCTCAGAGTCAAGTATAGATTCTAGTGAGACAGAGCGTACCAGGTACAAGCGGTATAGACTGCCGCCACAATGCGAAAAGTGCGTAGTAAGCCTGGTGGAGCTACTGGCCAGGACAACAAAGATCTTAAGTAGAACTACTCCCCGGGGGATCAGCTGGTCGGCAACAGCGCATCTGGACTCCAGGAAGATCAGCCAGCAGCCCCTCCCACACTGCATACTATCCTGCAGTGTGTTATATCACATCGCGAGAAAGCTCGCCAGGAGAGCCGCCGCTCGCAGGCAGCTGCCCGTAAGCTGCAGTGGGCAGTGAGGAATGTAGCCAAGTAACTATCAGCAAGCGGCTAACAGAGCTAGAGTGAAGAATGGCTGCCCTTGAGACAGACCTCTCTGCTGCCCGGGGTCAAACAGAAGCTCACAAATCTCAATTGGTAGACATCCACTGGAAGCTCGAAGACCAAGAGAACCATAAAAGGCAATACAACCTGCGTTTCGCAGGAATTTCAAAAAGAGAGGAAGGGGCTGACGTGAGCAGGTATATGGGAGAGCTGCTCCTGGACTTGGAAGGATGGAATTGGCTCCACAAGGTCCAAAGAGCACATAGAGTTCCTTTCTTCCTGCGACAGTCAGTAAAACCAGATGCCAAAACTCAGCAAGCGTTGGTATATTTCCAAAACTTTCTTTTGCGTCAGAATATCTTCCAGAAAGCTCTGCCGGAAGCTCGGCAATCAGCAGACTACTTAATTTTTCACAAGGTTGGATTTTTGTCATGTCACTGTCGAGCGAAGATGGCGCTTGATTAAACCTTTTCAAGAAAAGGGGGCACAGACCTTCCTAATGAACTCGACCCGCCTGTTAAGTGATCTGGGGTGATCGGACTAGATTTTTTACATCTGAAATCAAAGCTAAAGACTTTCTGGCAGAGGGCGGGGTATAATTGCAGGCTGTATGTCCATGGTTATGGAAACTACTTAATCTATTTGTAGGTTTCTACTAAGGAGTCGGTATGGCTAAAAGGTGAAGAAAAAAAAATTAGGACCCCCTTATTATATGTGGGGATTTTAATATACATCTACCTGTTACTGGGGCTTTCAATAACACATATCAGGAGAGGAAACCACAAGTTTTAAAAAAACTAGTTTCCTTAATTACTAGCCATGGGCTATAGGAAATCCATGCTACCAGGAATCCAATGAAGCAGGGCTACACCTACTTTTCCTGTCCCGATAAAAAACAATTGTGAGGTTGGATTATTTCTTTGTCTCCACCTCCCTCCTTGAGGTTGGGAACATAGGGAAGCTGCCCAAAATATTGTCAGATCATAGCCCCCTGGTGCTTGACATCTTGGTACAAGGGCATCAATCCAAATGGACCTTTGATAGGAAATTCCTGGTTAATGAATCTTGTATACAACATATTAGGGGTTGGCCTCGTCACTACTTTGAGATAAACCGATATAGTGCTTCTAGGGAAGCAGTCTAGGATGCATTTAAGGCATAACTAAGGGGGGAGGTTGCATGTTTTGTTGAGTCCTATAGAAAGAAGCAACTAGAGGAGATGTACAGATTAACCGAGCAGCTAGCAAAATGAGGAGAAGAAATACACCCTGGCAATTATTAGCAATCAGGAATAGCAACAAGATCAGCTCCACATCGAGATTATTAGGTTAAAAGCAGAAATTAATAATGTTTATAATAAAAAAGTGGCAGAAACTTACCTCGCCTTTAACAAGGATAATTACGAGTACGGAGAGGCTACTGGCAAGCACTTAGCTCAGGGTATGAGGCAAAAAACAACCAAAAATAATATTTTTAAGATTAAGAGAAAAGATGGGACAGACGCAACGGTCCCTAAAAATTCTCAAAGTGTTCTCGGAGTTTTATGGGGGAACTGTATCATGCAGAAAAGAGTGCTTTAAGCAAGATTGGGCCAAGCACACATGGGTGGAAGGCTGGGACAGATCCCTCTATAGTGCAAGAGTTAGAGGAGAATATCTCTCTCAATTAAGTTATTGGTGCATTAAATAGAATGGCCTCAGGCAAAGACGCAGGACCAGAAAGGATTCCCATGGAATTCTATAGGGTTCTACAGGCAGAGCTAGTCCCTTTACTTCTGGATCTATTTCTGGCTGTCCAGTACAAGGGGCAGCCTCCAAGTCTTGGTAAGGCACCGACATAGTTGCTTTTTTTAAAGAAAGGGAAAAGGCCGGAAGGTTCGGCTTCATATCGCCCAATCTCCAATATCAATTCTGACGCAAAATTATATTCTATGATTATCGTGATCCGTCTCGGTAAAATAATTTCTGGATTGGTGAGCTCATGGCAACATGGTTTTATTCCAGGGAGGGAGACCATGGATCACATCCAACGAGTTATTACTCTATTTGATATAGCTGACATCTCAGGAGAACAGATGGCACTGGATTCTTCTGGACGCTCAAAAGGTCTTCGATCGGGTTGCATGGGATTATCTGTGGGATGATTTAAGGGGTAATGGTTTTGGGCCACAAATTCTTATGCTCAAAACAAAAACGTGTGGAGGGTCAAGGGGAATTATTTAATGACCTGTCTGCTCGTACCCCTGATCACAGTATAAAACACAACAAGAACAGACCAGGTCAAGGTATGGCGTGTAACCATGACGGAGAAAGTGAAATAGTCAGGTGTGTGTGTGTATGCCAGCAAAAGTCATTGCATAACTACCGCTCAGTCAGTAGCTAGAACACGTCCCATCAGACCACCCTCGTGGTGGTTATTCATCATGTGGGAGGTGATGGTCACTCTAGACCTAACCCGACCATGTAGTGTCGGGGATCAGAGCCGAAATACTGGCCATGATACTTATCAAACAGTGAAAAGTGAAAATAGAGTGCAGTGCAGGGGTAATCGTGATGAGTAAAATTAACTACTAAGACTCAGAGAGTGTTTATACTGCAGTCTAAGTGTCAAAAGTTAAAAGCACGCCGAGTAGTTGTGAATTGAAGCTACTCATAGGCGCTGTGCAGGTGGTCGACATGTTTCAGCCGATGGGGGAATCTGCCCCGGCTTTCTTCAGGACCTATAAAGTTGAATCGCTACTGCAACTAACCATAATTTGTAGATTCACAAATGACATAACGAGTATATATCTACCAGGAACTTGATACTCCAATGTTCACTGGATACAAAGCCGTAACTTGTTCCTGTCATGAAACACAAAAAATTATATACTAATAACTTAATACCTTAGCAATGCAAAATAGCCCACACACAACTGCATAAATACACAGTCACCATACATTTAAACACGCCTGCGTGAATAATTTACATTCCGCATAGTACAACTAGCATAATAGCTTAATCACAAAGAGGCATTTCCTCTCAGTGATACTCACCCAGCTTTGTGTGGGTGAAGACCTCACCTCTCTCGGCGACCGCTCGGGAGAATGAGGCCCCGCTCTATAGTGTAGACAGAAGTCACAGTTAGGACACGCACTTAACCGTGCCTCGCCAAATTGCTCTACACAGCAACCCAACAAACGTGTGATAGACGCCTATCTGTCCGACCAAAAATTGTACACCTAGAGGTGTGTCCCTTGTTCCAAGACACATTATAAACACTAATATGTGTCCCTGACTTGTAAGTCTAAACAACCACTGTAGGACATTCATTTTTAATACATGAGTTCAGTCTATGTATGATCTTAGATACAAATCACTACTGTTAAAGTTTAGGAAAAGAGCTCTAAAAAGCCAGAGCAAGGCTCCAACAAAAACTTAATGAATGGCTATTGGTACCAGTCCCTGTAGCAAAAGTCGTTTTGTAAACACAGCGTTATATACAAAGCCTGTCTGGGCTAAATTACGTCAGTTTACTTAAAAAACGACTAAGTGAGAGCCGTGAGGCTGTCTGACATCTTACCTATCCGTCGGTGCCCCTCATCGTGACCAAGCGGAAGTGGAGGTATGAAAGATACCGCCCCCTTTCTTTTTATAACGGGCGACAGGAAGTAAATCTACCACCTGGGTCTTAGAAGCGCGCCTTAGTCGGCTGAGAGGATATGGAGCACCCGTTTGGAAAAACGGATCGCGCGAGTCCATGGGGAGACTCGGAAACTGTGGCTGTAGACCGCGTCCATGAGCCCGAAATCACAGCGATGTTTTCACTGTTTGTGCAAACATCGCCCCTGTCAAAGTTATGTGTTGTGCACAAAAATATATTTTTTGAGTTTTCAATGGAGGCTTGTCTGAGGAATAAAATAGATGGATTAAAACATCGCGTTCCCGTCTTTTGCTGTTATTGCGCACGCGCGAGAGATTAGTGACTCTCACTTCGCGCCTGCACACGTCCGGGTCCGATTTCGGGCTCATGGACGCGGTCTACAGCCACAGTTTCCGAGTCTCCCCATGGACTCGCGCGATCCGTTTTTCCAAACGGGTGCTCCATATCCTCTCAGCCGACTAAGGCGCGCTTCTAAGACCCAGGTGGTAGATTTACTTCCTGTCGCCCGTTATAAAAAGAAAGGGGGCGGTATCTTTCATACCTCCACTTCCGCTTGGTCACGATGAGGGGCACCGACGGATAGGTAAGATGTCAGACAGCCTCACGGCTCTCACTTAGTCGTTTTTTAAGTAAACTGACGTAATTTAGCCCAGACAGGCTTTGTATATAACGCTGTGTTTACAAAACGACTTTTGCTACAGGGACTGGTACCAATAGCCATTCATTAAGTTTTTGTTGGAGCCTTGCTTTGGCTTTTTAGAGCTCTTTTCCTAAACTTTAACAGTAGTGATTTGTATCTAAGATCATACATAGACTGAACTCATGTATTAAAAATGAATGTCCTACAGTGGTTGTTTAGACTTACAAGTCAGGGACACATATTAGTGTTTATAATGTGTCTTGGAACAAGGGACACACCTCTAGGTGTACAATTTTTGGTCGGACAGATAGGCGTCTATCACACGTTTGTTGGGTTGCTGTGTAGAGCAATTTGGCGAGGCACGGTTAAGTGCGTGTCCTAACTGTGACTTCTGTCTACACTATAGAGCGGGGCCTCATTCTCCCGAGCGGTCGCCGAGAGAGGTGAGGTCTTCACCCACACAAAGCTGGGTGAGTATCACTGAGAGGAAATGCCTCTTTGTGATTAAGCTATTATGCTAGTTGTACTATGCGGAATGTAAATTATTCACGCAGGCGTGTTTAAATGTATGGTGACTGTGTATTTATGCAGTTGTGTGTGGGCTATTTTGCATTGCTAAGGTATTAAGTTATTAGTATATAATTTTTTGTGTTTCATGACAGGAACAAGTTACGGCTTTGTATCCAGTGAACATTGGAGTATCAAGTTCCTGGTAGATATATACTCGTTATGTCATTTGTGAATCTACAAATTATGGTTAGTTGCAGTAGCGATTCAACTTTATAGGTCCTGAAGAAAGCCGGGGCAGATTCCCCCATCGGCTGAAACATGTCGACCACCTGCACAGCGCCTATGAGTAGCTTCAATTCACAACTACTCGGCGTGCTTTTAACTTTTGACACTTAGACTTCAGTATAAACACTCTCTGAGTCTTAGTAGTTAATTTTACTCATCACGATTACCCCTGCACTGCACTCTATTTTCACTTTTCACTGTTTGATAAGTATCATGGCCAGTATTTCGGCTCTGATCCCCGACACTACATGGTCGGGTTAGGTCTAGAGTGACCATCAGCTCCCACATGATGAATAACCACCACGAGGGTGGTCTGATGGGACGTGTTCTAGCTACTGACTGAGCGGTAGTTATCAATGACTTTTGCTGGCATACACACACACACCTGACTATTTCACTTTCTCCGTCATGGTTACACGCCATACCTTGACCTGGTCTGTTCTTGTTGTGTTTTACACAAATTCTTATGGCCATCAGAGCAATGTATTCGCACCCTTATGCCACAATTCAAGTGATGAGTCATGAATCTGAAAGGATTGAAGTAGCTAGAGGGACAAGACAGGGCTGCCCCTGCTCACCGATCCTCTTTGCATTATACAGCGACCAACTCATCAGAACAATCTTGCTGGATCAGAAGATCAATATAAACAGAAAATGGTAAGGAGGGATTGAGACCATATATTTGAGTAGAGCACATTCAATTGCCCTCTCACAGTATTTTAACCTTCAAACCCATATGAATTCATTAATAAAGACACACATATACAATGGCACCTGATCAATCCACAAGAAAACAAGATACTTAACTGTAACTGTGGTTCCCCAGTATTGGTAACTTTCATAGATTCCCATGCTTTTGTATCATTACCCGTCGTCGGAATGGGAGTCTCTGTAACAAAATAACATAGCAGTAGGTACAAAAGAGAAAGAAAAAGGCCTAGGTCTCATTCCCTTTTGTAGCATATCCCCCTCTCTTTATAAAAGAGACCAAACTAAGCATCAGCCAATCAGAAGAGCCTCACCCCATAGAACCCTCCTGAAGGAACCTCAGAGCCTCAGATTTTTGTAGCCGTTGTGTAACAGTCACTATATCTGCTGAAGGCTGAGCTTTCCTCGGGGAGGTGGGTGGGCGCATGGGAATCTATGAAAGTTACCAACACTGGGGAACCACAGTTACAGGTAAGTAACTTGTTTTCTTGCCCCAGTATTGGAGTAGCAAGCAGCCAGCCATAAGCACATTTTGTGGCATACATAAACATTGCAATAGTCATCATTACATAAAAACCAAAATGTGCAGAATAAAAGGAAGGTGGGATAGAAAGGAAAGCTCACCAATTAGTGGCCCACAGCCGTTTCTTCCTGTTGCAAGGAATCCAAGCAGTAATGCTTTGTAAAGGTGTGCACACTGTTCCAAGTCGCAGCTCTGCAAATGTCTTTGATGTGCACTCCCGCGAAGAGAGCTGTTGAAGAAGCCACCAATCTTCTGGAATGTGCTCTAACCCTGCTGGTCAGCGGCTTACCCGCTGTATTATGGCAATGTAGAATGGCACTTGTAATCCACTTTGCAATACCCTGCTTCGAAAGAGGGAGGCCCTTATGAGGACCACCAAAAGCAATAAATAATTGGGAGGATTTACAGAATCCTTTGGTGCGATCCAAGTAAAATTTCAAGCACCGTTGTACATCCAGAGAATGTAGAGACCACTCCGCTGGTGTAGTAGGGTGAGGAAAGAAAGCTTCAAGAATGACTGGTTCATTCCAGTGGAAGTCCGAGGGCACCTTGGGTATGAACTTTGGATTAGTTCTTAAGATTACTGTATTTCTTTTGAATTGGAGAAACGGCTCTTGGATTGTGAGCGCCTGCAACTCCCCAATGCGTCTTGCTGATGTGAGGGCAAGAAGGAGAGCCAATTTCCATGAAAGGAATTTCATGTCTGATCGATGTATTGGTTCAAAGGGGCCCTTCATGAGCTGTGTGAGGACCAAATTCAATCGCCACGTAGGAGGCGGAGGCCTCACCGGGGGATAGACACGGAACAATCCTTTGAGAAACGGTTTAGTTATTCTGGAATACCAAAGAGAAGGTCCAGACTCTGACCGTCTATACCTAGAAATCGCTGCCAAATGAACTTTTATGGATGAATGGGCCAACCCCGACTTAGCCAAGGACAAGAGATAAGGCAGAATTTGATGAGGTTGTGTGAAGAGAAAGGGTCAACATCCTCTTTCCTGCACCAAATGCAAAATCTCTTTCATTTGAGAAGGTTAAGTTTTGTTTGTGGAAGGGGCTCTAGCCTGGGAAAGTAACTTTTATTTCATTTGAGATGGGAAGGTTCATAAATTCTCGCTGCTCAGGAGCCATGCGGTCAGATGCAAGGACGATGGATCCGGATGCCAAATCTGCCCTTCGGACATTGTGAGAAGATCTGGAACGGTTCGCAAAGGAAGAGGAGTGACCAGCGACAACAGGTGGAGTTCCGTGAACCAGAACTGTCTCGCCCAAGCAGGGGTTATCAAGATCATCTTGCATGGCTCTACCTTGATCTTCCTGATAAGCCTCGGGATCAGTGGGATGGGAGGAAAGGCGTAGACAAATGTCCCTGACCAGGCTATCAAAAGTGCATTCCCCAATGACCCTTAGTGGTGAAGCCTGCTGGTTTAACACCGGCATTTCTTGTTGGGCGGGGTGGCAAATAGATCTATGCAGGCTTGCCCCACTGTTGGAAGACCTAGTCCAGAACTTGTTGGTTCAGTTCCCACTCGTAACTGACTGAGGATGACCTGCTTAGCCTGTCAGCATTTTCGTTTAAGATCCCTAGCAGGTATCCGCCTGCAGCGAAATCCCATGAAGGATTGCCCATTCCCAGATTTCTTGAGCTTCCTGAGACAACGGGAGAGACGTGGTTCCCCCTTCCTTGTTCACGTAATGCATGGCCGTGGTGTTGTCCGTCCGGATGAGAACTTCTGAACCTCTTAGGAGAGGGAGAAAAGCCTGAAGAGCCTGTTTGATCGCCCTCAGCTCCAAGAGATTGATGTGAAACTGACGGTTCTGAGAAGACTAATGTCCACAATTGCTCCCAAACCGTCCAATGACGCATCCGTCGTCACAACCTGAGGAGATGGGTCGCTTACGAAGGAGAGACCTTGGGACAAGTTCTCTTGCTTTGTCCACCACACTGCAGCTTTTTTCATTGCTGAGGTGATGGTCACCTTGTCGTTGAACGACCTGTGAATCTGTTTCCATTGGATGTCCAGCTGCTCTTGAAGAGGACGAATCCTCAATCTGCAGTGTGGAATTCGAGGGATGCATGAAGAAATTACCCCCAGAAGGGATTTTTAACAGTGTACTGAAAGACACCTTCTTCTTCGTAAGTCTAGCGTCATGGTCTGCAGTTTTCCCTGCCTCTCCAAGGTTAGGAAAGCTTTCTTGAGATTCGAGACCAAATGGCCCCCAGGAAGCGAGCTTCCTGGATGGAACCAGAGATGACTTCTTGTTCAGAGTGAGACCCAAATTCTGAAAAAGGTTTGTACATGCGTTGACTGCTTCCCTTGCAGCCTCCCTAGACGGAGCCTTCAGCAACCAATCGTCCAGGTAAGGAAGGACATGAAAGTGATTCTTCCGAAGAAACGCAGCTACTGGTGCCAGCACCTTTGTTTAGATTCTCGGAGCTGAGCTTAGTCCAAAGGGTAAAACCCTGAAATGAAAGTGGCTCTTGGCTACTGTAAATCGTAGAAACCTTCTGTGTGCTGGGTGAATCGGCACATGAAAGTACGCATCTTCGAGATCGAGCGTGGCCATGAAATCCCCCGGATTGATGAGACGTAGAATGTATGGCAGAGAGACCATCCGGAAAGACAGGGAGATGAGATAGGTGTTGAGCTCCCTGAGGTCTAAAATGGGGCGCCATTTCTCTAGCGTCTTCCTTACCAGGAAGAACCTGGAATAGAATCCCTCTCCTCTTTGGGCAGAGGGGACCGGCTCTATAGCACCCTTCAGGAGCATTTGATGAACTTCGAGCCGCAGAAGACGCAGATGTTTTGATGGAATTGCAGCAGGGGGCTTGGATGGTGGGATGTGTGTGAATTCCAAAGTATGGCCCTTTCGAATGATGTTTAGCACCCAACGCTCTGATGTTATCTTGGACCAATTCTGAAGGTATTGTGACACCCTGCCTCCTACTGATGATTTTGCAGAGGTGGGCACAGTAGAAAGAGCCAGGAGGCCGCTATTGTCTCTTAGACGCATCATGTCCTTGGCAAGCCAGCTTCCCTCTGTTATTAGGTCTTGAGTAATTAGAGGACTGGCCTTCCCTCTGCTGATAAGGCTACGGTACTGTTGCGAACCTGAGCCATATGATGAATACCTTTGCTGCTGATAAAAGCCTCTGTAGGTGGTGCTTTTTCCTCTGGAATCTCTAAAAGGAGCTTTACGGTACTGAAGCGTACCCAGAGACTTTGCGGTCTCAGTATCCTTTTTAATGTCTTGGAAAGTGTCATCTATCAATTTTCCAAATAATGCCTCTCCATCAAAAGGTAGATCCAGGATCTTATTCTGGATTTCGGGTCTAAACCAGGTAGCCTTAAGCCATTCCTGGCGACGAAGGACCACAGCCCCAGCCAAAGAACGAAAAGCCGGCGTGGCTATGTCCATGGCACAGTCAATGATTTCCATTGATGTTGCCTCCCCTTCTTGCAAAACCTTTTTTGCTTCTGTCTTTGACTCTGGAGTAAGTTGATCCAAGTACGGCGAAACATCACACCATAGTTGGCGATCGTATCTGCCCAATATCGCCAAGGCATTTGCTGCCCGCACCAGAAGACTCGCCTTTGAAGAGAACCTCTTCCTGGCGTTGTCTAACCTCCTGCCCTCTTTATCTGGAGGAGTTGTCAAAGGAGCTGAGGGGTTGCGCGACTTCCTTTGTGCCGCTTGAAGAAATAACAGAGTCCGGTCTTGGGTGTCCCGTCAAAGGCACCGGACCATCCTTAGGCGCTTTGTATTTTTTGTCAAGGCGCATTAGTGCTGAATTTCTGCTTTTTAAAACTTCACTCACCCTGCTGGCACCTCCGCAGTGTGCTACAGAACCGCCGAAACAGCGAGCTCCTCGCTGCAACAAACGCCCCAAAACTAACTAATTCAGCCGCCATTGACGGCGAGGAACGAGGCCACGCCTACCCCTAGGCCACGCCCACTCGCCCCTCTTCCTCCCTTTTAAAGATGTGCAACCACCGGACGCGCAGCGGACGGGCGCAGTGGGCGCGCCGTCAGCGCGCCAAAGGCGCGCCAAAGGCAAGCCCGTCTGGGCCCGTCCGGGCCCAGCCGGCCCTAGGCCCAGCCACTCTGCCCTTTGTAGCCTGGAACGACCGGACCTACACCCGTGAGGACTTATTAGCCTTAAACACCAAAAAACATCCCTCCTGCTCGCGCATCCTGAAGGGTGATACGCAATTCTCCGGATGTAACACCTGCGACCCCGCCGAACAAAACCCGGCACCTAAGGGCTTGCTCCTAGGCCTACTTAACTGCAGGTCGCTCGTGAAACACTCGCACGAAGTGAACCTCTTAATTACAAACTATGCCCTAGACATTTTGTTTCTTACAGAAACCTGGCTCACCCCTAGCAGTGGCCCCGACATCGTCCTAGCACTCCCCCCCGGGTACTTCATGTGCTCATTGAATAGACCTGAGGGCAGGGGAGGTGGACTAGCCATAATCCTCAAGGACAGCTTTACCTGTAGAACATCTGACGGCAATATCAAGGGACACGAAAGCTGTCACTATACGATACAAATTCCCCCTGTTACCTCGCTGTCAGGAACACTGGTATACCGCCCGCCAGGCAACTTAGCAGACTTTCCGAATAAAATTACGGATCAGACCTCCATTAAATGTACGTCTACCACCAACTACCTACTATTGGGAGACTTTAATGTACACTTTTTGGACCCGGCCGACAAGCAGGCCAGTGAACTACTTCAGGACTTCACCTCCATGGGCCTTGACCTTAAAAACCCACAGGCCACTCATGAAAGAGGGCAACTGCTTGATCCTATCTTCTCCAATATCCCCGACCTGAAAACCCTTGACCATATCCCCCTTCTTTGGACGGACCACTTCTTGGTCCCCCTCGTATGGGACATCACCCCGCCCCCTCAACCTCCCAAAATCAGTACGTATACCAGACGATGGCAGAAACTGGAACCAGACGTATGGGCAGCCAAACTCAGGGAGAACGTCCCCGACCCCTCTCAAAACACCATAGCAGGGGACAAAGAATTTAACACCTGGATCACCCAATCGCTTGACGCCATTCTGCCTAAAACTCACTCTCTGAAACACACCAAGAGAGTGAACCCCTCACCCTGGTATACCCCGGAACTCAACCTCCTGCGCAAGGCTTGTAAAAAGAACGAACGACTCTGGAGGAAGGAAAAAACAGAGGAAAAAAAAGAAATGTTTCGTACCTCTGTAAAATCCTATAAAAAAGAGCTCCGCAATACTAAAATCTGTTTTTACGAGAACAGAATTAAAAACGCTGCCTGCTCGGCTCACGAAACTTACTCCGTTCTTAAAGAACTCCTCCACGCCCCCGATCCCCCACTTAAATCTCTCGACCCCAAAGAAGCTGAAATCAAATGTAGCAACTTAGCCACCTTCTTTGACGAGAAGATTAAAAAAATTCTCCTTGCTATACCCCCCCCCCCCCGAACCGGCCCACACGGATCAGGATCTTACCATCACCACCACTAATCCTCCCCTGCCGTCGGCCAGCCATCAACCCTCCCTGGACGTCTTTGGCCCTGTAACAACGGAAGAGGTAGGGGCAGCCTTGGCCTCAATTAAAAGTGGCTCCCCCCTCGACCCTGCACCCCTCCGCTTCCTGAAAAAGGTGTCGAGCACCATCATCACTCCCCTCACGGCTTTAATCAACTCCTCCCTTTCGGAGGGCATAGTCCCCCCTAGCTGGAAAGCGGCAGCAGTTAAAGGCCTTTTAAAAAAACCCTCCCTAGACCCACAGGACCTCTCCAACTATAGGCCCATCTCCCTTCTCCCAGGAAATAGCAAGATCGTGGAGAAGCTGGTAAACAAGCAATTATCACTTTACCTAGAGAGCAACAACTTATTAGGGATTTCCCAGACAGGGTTTCGTCCACGTCAGGGCACGGACATCGCCCTCCTGGCAGCAGTGGAGAAGGCCAGAAGCATTTTGGACACGGGAGGTTCAGTCGCAGTGATCCTCCTGGACCTCAGTGCGGCCTTCGACACTGTAGACCACCTCACCCTAATCCATCGACTGGGAGAAATTGGACTGAAGGGCATGGCCTTGAAGTGGCTAAAGTCCTTCTTATCAGGACGATCCTTTCAGGTACGGGAAAATGACAGCCACTCACCCTTCATCCCCCTCCGATGTGGAGTACCGCAGGGCTCATCCTTGAGCCCTACGTTATTCAACGTGTACATGGCCCCACTGGAGAAGAGGGTCAGCTCGTTCGGCGTGTCAGTTATTAACTACGCCGACGACACCCAGTTGGTCGTAACCCTTTCACACCCCCACCAAGCCCCCTCTGATCTTCACAGTTGCCTCTCCGAAGTCCACCGATGGATGAATCTCTCATTGCTGAAGTTGAACGGGTCCAAGACCGAGATACTCCTGATGGGCCACAAGGGGCCCTCCCTGCCACTTCACCTTTGGCCTAGCTGCCTAGGTGACCCTCCCGCACCCAAGGACGAGGTCAAGAGCCTAGGTGTGTGGATCGAGAAGGACATGAGCTTTAAAACTCAGGCAAAAAGGGTGGCAGGGACATGCTTGGGTCTACTCAGAGCCTGCAGGAAGATCTTCCCCTTGCTCCCCGAAACAGCAAGGAGGCTCCTCATTCAGGGTCTAATTCTGGCAAGATTGGACTACTGTAACGCCATCTACCTGGGAGCTCCCGAAGCCACCCTTAACACTCTGCAGAAAGTCCAAAACGCTGCTGCCCGCCTTCTTACGGGCACACCGGCAAGATCCTCTGCCAGGCCGGCGCTTAAGTCTCTCCACTGGCTTCCAGTCAGAGAAAGGGTCGTCTTCAAGGCCCTTTGCTTGGCCCATAAAACCCTCAATAACAACGCCCCCCCCCTTCTCAAAGAACTCCTAATCCCCTACAAGGCGGAGAGAGATCTCCGTTCTAGTGGAGAAAATCTGATCTTGGTTCCCAGAGTCAAAAAGGCCAAGACCGGTGGCCGTCGTTTCTCGGTCCACACGGCCAATCATTGGAACCACCTACCACGGAGACTTAGGATTGAACCGAACCACCTCCAGTTCAGGAAAACTTTAAAGACTCTTCTTTTCCCACAAACATAACCCCGTCAAACGGCTGAAACCCCTGGAGAAGCAGGTTAGCGCTGGGATGCTCTCTGAGTTACTACGCGCTTTATAAAACCATTAAATAAATAAATAAAAATAGTGCAGGGACCACCGTCGCTGGATTTTTCTTTGCTTTAAGGCCTTTATCCCAAAGATGCTGAACAATAGGTATAGATCTTGTTGTCTTCATATAAGAAACATTCGGTGGCAACGGAAGGCATTGATAGTTTGAATCTGCCAGCCGCTCTCTCCATTAGCTTATGAAACCCCCCTATATCCGCTGGCGGGGAGTACACCGGATCCAGACATGGAGATGCTGGGTCTGGGATGACATATTCATCCCATTCTGTACCTTGACCAGTCCAGTCATCAAAAGTTTGATCCTTATCCAAGGAATCATCATGGGTGTCCAATGGTATTGAAGGCTCCTGTGGAACCGGTGTCTGTGGCTGAGATGACACCTAGGCCGGCAATTCTGAAGCAGCCATTGATGGAGCCGCAGGGACAGGCATGGCTTGGGCAATCGGAACCGGAGCAGGATGTGAACATCTAGACTTGTAATCCTGCTGCATGTTGTGAAGGTCCTGCAATAAAGATGATGGTACAGTCACCATATCTTGTCTCGAGTACTGTTCTGGCTGGGCAGAATGATGACGATAACCACACTCCTGGATGTACTCTCTGTCAGAATCTGTCTCCTGGCATTTAACCAGAAGCTGGGATGGACTGTTTGTATAGCCATATGAGTCCTGATAATCATCCTCTGATTCATCCTCATCCTCCTCTAAAATTAGAGCTGGCAGCAAGGGAGTAACTCTCCTAGGAGATGTCATGTCCGGTGTAATGCTGGTCATAGAAATCGTAATATTTTTACCCGACGATAAAATAGTCGACGATCCCGTCGACAATGGTGTTGAAAATACTGCTGTCTGCTTCGCCGACGGAATAGGCGTGGTCAACGAAAGAACACTCGACAACGAGATGGGCGTCGTCGATGCAGTCGACGACGAGACAGTCGACGCTCCTGCCGTCGTCATCGTCGTCAATGTTGTCGTCGTCAAAGCCCTCGACTTGTCGTCACCACCGTCGACGAACACTTTGTCGACATCCTCGTCGCTGTCGCTGTCATCTTAGACGACGCGGTCGTCATCGACCCCTTCGTCGACATCGCTATAACTGCTGTCGACGACTCAGTCTTCGTCGACGATCCAGTCGACGTCTATTGTCCCGTGGGCGAGCCAGTCGACGGTACCATTTTCAGCTTAGGCTTCAATTTCTTCGTCAACGGAGCCTCCGTCTACACAGCCTTCATCGTCGACGACTTGGAACTTCTGTCAGACTTTCCAGAAGACTGAGAAGAGGGTTTTTTGAAGGCTGGATCAGTCTTCACACCCGAAGAAGGTGTAGATGGTCCTACCCTCTCCTTTTCACCATGGAGAGGAGATTCAACTGGACCTTGGCTCTCAGACTCTCTGGGGGTCTTTTTTGAGGCCTTAGAAGGATGCTCCAAAGAAGGAGAAGGGGAACCCCTACCCCTTCTGACTGACCTACTAGTCGATGACGCTGATGAAGAGTCCTCACGGTCACTGGAGACTGTGTCCTTTCTGGACTTCAACTTCTGAAGCCAGGTAAGCAGCCTACCCTCACGATCCCGGAGGGTCTTGGTTGAAAAGGTGCAGCAGATCTTGCAGTCCGCGGCCTTATGATCAGGATAGAGGCAGTAGATGCAATCTTTATGCTTATCCTCCACAAAAAGCCTTTTCTTGACACAGGTGGAACATGGCTTGAAAAGGGCCTCCTTTTCCTTTTCAGACATCCTGGAAGGAACAGTTAACAATCAAGAAGAGAAATCCTGAAGAAAAACTTCTGAAGAGTAGAGATTGAGCAGAGCTCAAAGGAGACTCCCTATGCATAACGTGCAGTAGAAAATCTGAGGCTCTGAGGTTCCTTCAAGAGGGTTCTATGGGGTGAGGCTCTTCTGATTGGCTGATGCTTAGTTTGGTCTCTTTTACAAAAAGAGGCGGATATGCTACAAAAGGGAATGAGGCCTAGGCCTTTTTAGGACTTGCTGCGAAAAGCGCGCGAAAGCGCGCTCTCGCTGAGAGAACTATAGCTGTCGGCTCAGCCGACAACAAGGGGAGACAGGAGCTGGCCAGGCGCACCATTAAGAAGCATGGCAGAGTCAGATTCGGACGCGCGCCTTGGAATTGGGTCGCGCGCGTCGGAATCCGACTCTGCCATGCCCCTTGGGATTGGGTCACGCGCGTGAGCTTCTACCATAGACAACTCACGTCGCGCGGCTCTTAGGTTTCGGTTTTGTTTTGACTAGCAAGCGGATACTCTAGGATAGTGAATGACAGACTCCCTCGTTCATCATCATGTAAGGGCCAGCCGAAGCAGTGCCTCAAGCTCAGAGCCACGGATAGCGAAAGCAGGCCTGGCAGCCGCCCTGCCAGAACCCCCCAGCTCGCGCCCTGACAGAGAAGCGTAGGTTACCCTTGAGTTGGCAGCTTGTGTCTGTGGCGCCGCGGTACTGCTGCTGTCAGCTCTCCGGCCTCTGGGTGGAGCCCGCCCTGACTCAGCTGCTAACGCGCCAGGAAACCCTCCGAACAGACACACACCGTCTCGCGAGCGGCCCGGGAGCCAGGAAGGGGAAAGGCGGAACTCGAAGCACTGGTGCGCGAGCGAGCGGGCTGCTGCGGCCGGACACCGGACACACGGGTCGGCGCCTTGTTGGTAAGTGATATACAGACTTCTATTACTTGTACTGTATGCTGTGCTTTCAGAGGACAGGTTTGCGTTTGAAAGCGGCGTTGCTACTGACAGACGCCTGGTCGCACGAGTAACGATCACAGTGTTTTGTTTCCATGAGCAAGGTACGGGGTGGGGATGTTTTGCTCTCACAACTTAACAACTGCACCACGCACAGCCCTGGTCACTTCCTTCATGTTTTATAGGGGTTTGTAACGCACTGAAACCTGCTTGTTTTGTCTTTTTAAAGCTCGGTGCTAGAGTTCATTTTATTGACTTTGAGACGTTTCTTGCAAGACGGGCGGCGGTACATTTAAAAAAAGGTGTTTATTTCTAAACTGGAAAAGTTTGACTAAGAGGCTGCAACAGAATTAGATAACTGTTTCTGTTGTGTACGAAGATAGCTCTAGTGCAAGTCTGGCCACCGTCTTATCTGAGTTTTCATTTACTCATGCTTATCAGTTCGCTGACCACAGCTAAGATGTAGAAAGGCTGGTTACATATTGATGTTAAGAACTGTTAACTGGTAGCACAATCAGTGCCAAAGGTTGTGGTATTTCGGGGGTCTAGGAGCTAGGCAGTATATGTGTTTTATCTTTGCTCCTCCAAGCTGGCCCTACCCTTATAATCACTGGTTCCGAGACACGCACATCATAGCTGGCATCAGCAGTGACCGCACTACATGCCTTTTTGACTTACTCAAACCACAATAGCACAATGCACTGACAAGTCTTTCCCAAGGCCTGACATTTCTGAGTGGAGATTAGATACTGTAAAGTGGTGTGTGCTCTTCACAATCTGTATCCTCTCTGAGAAAGAAAACCACGGAGAGCGCCTTTCAGCTGTCTGGAGAATGATGACTTCTATGTCACTGGGTGTCTTTCTCTTGTCCTTTATCATGGAACCATGACCATTTATCACAGTTATTCGTTAGGACCAAAAATAGCACATCATCTTTATGTGGTCAACATTGAGGCCCATTGCTCAAAGCATGTCACCCTGGCTCCATGCTTCGCACTAGACACTCCTTCCACACTCCATCATTTTCTTTTTCGTACGATTCTAATGGTTCTTCACTTCTTCTAATGAAGAGGGTGGAGAGGTTGTCCCATGAGTGATCCTGGTGTGAATCTTCAACCCAATGAATAGTTATTGTGGGGATTTGCCCATAGAGCTATATGGCATATCGCAATACTGTCTATCTGACTGGCAATGTGAAGATTGTGTTTATTTTTGTGCTTTCATGGCCTTTAATTAGGCTGTATAAAGTTATTTTGATTATGATGACTGGCAGAGTATTTGTAAGTTTTGAAATCTGTCTGCCTTTTTAGGTCTTGCCTACAGACATTTTTTAGGTGTTTGTTGCAGGAAACCTATAGTGTACAATAACAATACTTACCGTGGACTTTAGATGAGCCTGTTGCTTATCATTGGTTGACTTTCTTGCCAGTATAATTTGCTTATTTCTTATTCATGCCTTTTATTTACGTTTAAAAAACCAACACATACATAAAAGGCATTGCCATTTACAATGCCAATGGCTCAAACTCTAACAACTGCGAGACCTATTGCATTGCAAATGCTTGTTCTTTCTCTTTTGTACCTACTGCTATGTTATTTTGTTACCGAGACTCCCATTCCGACGACGGGGAATGATACAAAAACATGGGAATCTATGAAAGTTCCAATACTGGGCAACTTACAGTTATACACACAATACATATAAAACAAATATATACAAAGAAATATAAATACAAAGATTATATACAAAAAACTAACGTTTTGCCAATACCCATAACATAAATACTTGTGTCCACCCTTTGGTCTGGGTGATACACTAAGAGGTAGTCCAAGTTAACACACAAGGCAAAAAGGGGTAATTTTCTGTCGCTCTTATTGTGTCAAACAAAACAATTATTCAATATCTCTTCATAAATACACTACAGACTCTTCCTTAATAGATGTCGACGCGGACGCGGTTCAGCCTTAGATGTTTCTCAGGCCTCTTCAGGACAAGGGCAATGGCACAAAATAAATGTTTGAACCGGTCGTTTGAAATGACAGGTCACATCAATTACCCCTTATAGTGTGTTCACCACACAAGGTAAATCCACCTCTCCTTCAAAGAGGAAGACCTTCCATTGTGTGCATAAGTGGCTTTTCGCTCCAAAATCAATCACTGTTTCCTAGACTAAATCTTTAGAAATCCGCTGTATTGTTCGCTCTGTAGACACAGACGCACTGTCAGCATAATTCTGAAAGGATTGAAGTAGCTAGAGGGACAAGACAGGGCTGCCCCTGCTCGCCGATCCTCTTTGCCTTATACATCGACCCACTTATCAGAATAATCTTTCTGGATCAGAAGATCAAGCCAGTATCAGTCAGGGGATATAACACTAAGGTATTAGCATATGCCGTTTACACAACTATTGTTACCCCTGACCCGCAGGTGGCAATTACACTGGAAGAACTATTGGCCAAGGAATTCATCAGACACTCAGGATACCTATTAAATACTGATAAAACCAAGATCATCTGCACTAAGAATATTACTCTTCAGGATCCTGGTAGAACCAAATCAGCTGCTAAAAAAGAGAGAGTAAGGGTATACTGGTTCACTCTCTTACCCCTAATAGATATTTGATAAACAACAGAAGAGTGAAGGTGCCAACAGAAAAACCTCAAATAAAAATGTGAGGTTTAAGTGAAAGGGAAAGGAGGGTAGGAAAAATCAACACATATAGCAAGTTATATAGGAACCCTCACTCACCAACCTAGTGGTGACATGCTTCATCACTGGGTTCCCACTGGAAAGACCTAATGTCTTTCCAGTGTGCTACAACGCCGGTTTACAGCGGAGCTGGTTCTTGTGTGTGTTGAGGGTGCGAAAGGAAAGCCAAATCGTGCTAGGTGAGTGCAAAAAAAGGAGTGTTAAGTCTAAAAAGTGCGTAGTTGTGACTGTCAACTATTTTATTAATAGTCCAACCAGCACTGATTAAAAACAATTTAAAGTGGAAACATAGGAATGGTCTCGACAATAAGAGACACCTAGTCCACAGTGAGGAATAAATTCAGGTCGACATGTTTCTGCTTTTAAGAGCCCGAGTCGCTCAGCTTTCTTCAGGACCAAGTTATGTGATCCTCCGGTGGTGTACATGCACTAAGGTGCACCCTGCCGTGAGGAATTTAGTGTGAAAAAGACAAAAAGAGTGGAATTTCCGTAATACTTACGGCTAATAGCCGTTGGGACCCACTCAGCTTTTTGCTAGTGTCAGGTACCTGTAAAAAGTAAATGTTTTCAAGTTAGGAACAACTTTTTCTTAATTACAGTGCATTACTGGTTAATACCGTTCAAATCCCTTCACCAAAATAACCACCCATGTGGTGAAAGTACAAGAGGTGGTGTTTGATTGCTCATTGAATGCGAGCATTTATTACAACTTATAACTATAGTAGTTAGTAATAGTCCACCTAAACGTCAGCAAGTGCGGTTTATTTTACCACTACGTCTCTGAGGTGACATCCACTGATTTAATGTGTTAAAGAAATCGTGGAAATATTTGCTACTGGCAACAAGCCGACAGTGCACTCAATTGGATGAAGAATGGATTATAATTACGCTCCAGAGGGGAGGGGGATTCAGGTAGTGACATAACCCCAAGAAGATAAAAAGGTTCACATGCAAACTCACGTGAGGAGGACGATTCTCACTCCACATGGGCAGACACGGTGGAGGGTATGTTTCACGTCGCATATCTACAGAACAGATAGCCATGCGAACGATTGAGGAAAATACACTGCCATGTGAGCGCTTTTTGAAACAAACTTTCGGAACAAACTTTTTCGGATAACACATAGGCACACCGGGCCGCGGTGTTGACAGAATAGGTAGACTGTGGGGAGCCGTCTGCATTAATGTAAGTTAAACATTGGGCAGCTTGCTCCCTTTTCTTATTAGTGTGCCTATGTGTTATCCGAAAAAGTTTGTTCCGAAAAAGTTTGTTTCAAAAAGCGCTCACATGGCAGTGTATTTTCCTCAAACGTTGGCATGGCTATCTATTCTGTAGATATGCGACGTGAAACATACCCTCCACCGTGTCTGCCCATGTGGAGTGAGAATCGTCCTCCTCACGTGAGCTTGCATGTGAACCTTTTTATCTTCGTGGGGTTATGTCACTACCTGAATCCCCCTCCCCTCTGGAGCGTAATTATACTCCATTATTCATCCGATTGAGTGCACTGTCGGCTTGTTGCCAGTAGCAAATATTTCCACGATTTCTTTAACACATTAAATCAGTGGATGTCACCTCAGAGACGTAGTGGTAAAATAAACCGCACTTGCTGACATTTAGGTGGACTATTACTAACTACTATAGTTATAAGTTGTAATAAATGCTTGCATTCAATGAGCAATCAAACACCACCTCTTGTACTTTCACCACATGGGTGGTTGTTTTGGTGAAGGGATTTGAACGGTATTAACCGGTAATGCACTGTAATTAAGAAAATGTTGTTCCTAACTTGAAAACATTTACTTTTTACAGATACCTGACCCTAGCAAAAAGCTGAGTGGGTCCCAACGGCTATTAGCCGTAAGTATTGCGGAAATTCCACTCTTTTTGTCTTTTTCACACTAAATTCCTCACGGCAGGGTGCACCTTAGTGCGTGTACACCACCGGAGGATCACATAACTTGGTCCCGAAGAAAGCTGAGCGACTTGGGCTCTTATAAGCAGAAACATGTCGACCTGAATTTATTCCTCACTGTGGACTAGGTGTCTAATTGTCGAGACCATTCCTATGTTTCCACTTTAAATTGTTTTTAATCAGTGCTGGTTGGACTATTAATAAAATAGTTGACAGTCACAACTACGCACTTTTTAGACTTAACACTCCTTTTTTTGCACTCACCTAGCACGATTTGGCTTTCCTTTCGCACCCTCAACACACACAAGAACCAGCTCCGCTGTAAACAGGCGTTGTAGCACACTGGAAAGACATTAGGTCTTTCCAGTGGGAACCCAGTGATGAAGCATGTCACCACTAGGTTGGTGAGTGAGGGTTCTTATATAACTTGTTATATGTGTTGATTTTTCCTACCCTCCTTTCCCTTTCACTTAAACCTCACATTTTTATTTGAGGTTTTTCTGTTGGTACCTTGACTCTTCTGTTTATCCAAAAAAAAAAAAAAAAAAAAAAAACAGCCACATATCTCGGAATTGATATACCTCTGAATGTGGATTCTTTTTGGGAAATAAACATTGTTCCTTTGATAGATGCAATCAATAGAGAATTAAGAAGTATAGACAAGCTACACCTCTTGATAATCAGCAGGTGCAATGTCCTCAAAATGACAATGTTCCCCAAAATACTCTATTTATTCCAGTGTATTCCGCTTGAACCAGAACCAGTCTTCTTCAAAAAAACTTGAGGGACTATGCTCAAATTTTATTTGGCGCTATCAGTGTTAGACCTGGCACCTTGGCGTGAGTTTCCCTTCCACTTTTTGCTGTTGTGCCTCAGATGTTTTGCTGGTGTCCGCTACTCAGGGCACTGCGCCACGGCCAACCCGTGCCGCAGTGCAAGTGCTCCCTGCTGTAAATTGTACTTGTGATTGATGTCCATGATTGGTTCATTGGATTTACTGTTAGTCCCTAGTAAAGTGCACCAGGAGTGCCAGGGCTTGTAAATGCCAATACTGCTAGTGGGCCTGCAGCGCTGGTTGCGCCACCCACAGAAGCAGCCTTAAAATGTGTCTAGGGTCTGCCATTGCAGAACCTGCGTGCAGTCTGGTACTGTCATGCTGGCTGGGCAAGTGCACCCACTTGCCAGCCCCTAAACCTTCCCTTAACTTCATATTAGTCACCCCTATGGTAGGCCCTAGGGCAGGGTGCATTGTAAGTGTAAGGTAGGACAAGCCCTGATGTGTGTGGCATGTCCTAGTAGTGAATTACAACCAAATTCGTTTTTCACTATTGCAAGGCTACCTGCTCCCTTTAGGCCAGAATGGGCTGCTGGAATTATTACACTCTATAATCCCAGCAGGCTCAGGGAACATGGTAGAAATTAATGTTTAGTATGCCTGAACTCAGAATAATAAAATACTTCTTTTAGTAAAGTTTATTTTAATATCCTGGGTTTGCAAATGCTACTTTTAGAAAGTTAGCATTTGCTTGTCTAACCATTTCAGCCCGCCTCTGCTCTTGTGTGTATCTGACTGTCTGGGTGTGTGAATGACAGGGCTGGGTGTTGACAGGTGGTGAATGGCAGGATGACACCTTAGTGGGAGGTGGGAGTTTCCCCTGAATGATGCATCAGGCTGTGCTCTGCCTCCACAATGCTGGCTCCGCCCCCCTGGGGAGCGACTGATGACTCAGCCTGCACCTGGACCAGGAAGGACCGAAGCTTGTCAACAAAGTGCTCAGGCTGCCCCTGTCTTCACAATGCCGGCTCCGCCCCCCTGGGGAGCGGCTGATGTGCCTGCCCTCACACTGAATGCAGAAGCAGAAGTACCCACCACAAGTGCTCAGGAGCTGAGAGCAGTTATGCAAAGGCCCCCCCTGGCCTGTAAGAACAAAAGAAACTGGGTATAAAAGTAGGAGCCCTGCTCCTTGTAAATTAGATCCAGTTTGCGCAAAGAAGAAGCTCTGCCTGAAGAGAAGGACCCTGGAAGCTGCAAGGAGAAGTACTGACTCTGACCCCAAGAGACTGGCCTGTGGTGGGTGCCTTGCTGCTGAAGGAGAGCAGGAGAAGAAAGACTGAAAGACTTTGCTTTTATTCACCTTGTGCCAAACTTTTATCACGATCTCCAAGGGCTTGCCTGTGAACTTGCCCCCTGACCAGCGCCCCAGGAACAGTGGGCGCTACCCTGGAAGAGAAAGCTGCTGTGAGTCGTGCATCTGTCCTGCACCACTACTGAGGAGAAGCGGAGTGCGCCGTGAGAGAATCACTGTGCCCTCTGAAGGGCTCTCGGCTCCCCCGTCCAGCCGAGCACCGCAACTGCTATCTGGCAGGCCCCAGCTGACATCGCCAGGACCAGCCTCGCTGGCCCCAGCACCGTACCTGTCGCCTGCCTAACTGCGGTCTGCACCGCAAGAACGGACCCTGCCTTGTGCCTGCCTGCTTCCCAGGAGAAGAAGTTGCCCTGAAGCCCCAGCCGCCGCTGTTTGCAAGCTGCAGCGGCGTGGGGAGAGAAGGACGACCCGCTGTGCGCTCCGAGGCTGTGTTCGCGCCTCTCACTGCTGCCCGGGGCCCTGCCCCCCTCTTGCCAGGCCGGGAGCACCTCGCCGGAAGATCTAACCCCCACCGCAACGCCGCCCTCCTGAGCCGAGCCGCCGCTCGGAGCGCCCGAGGAAGACACCGCGACGTGGGACCTGCGATCAACCCCGGCATCGTCCGCCCCGAACCCCCGCCTTCAAGGATTACCAGGTACTGTTGCTTGCTGAGGTGCGCCGCGCTCTGGACACGGAGTCCGTGAGGCGCGCACCCCTCGTCCCCTGCTGGCCCCCGCTCTGTGCGCTCTGAACTGCGAGACTCCGGGAAGCCGTCCCGCAGCCCAGTTCAAGACGCGCTGCCAGCGGAACGCCTCACAGCTTACGAGGTGCCCTGCTAACTTTGCCCCATCCTTGAAGGGCCCCTTCCCTGAGATTGCCACACTCGATTGCCCGCTCTTTGGCTGCCAAACCCGGTGCGCTGAGAATTGTGCACCTCCTCTCGGCCATCGGTTGAACGCCGCGCACCCCTGCTCACGCGGAAGGCGTGAGGGTTGATAGGGAATTGCATCAAGAGCCGGGTAAAGCGCCCAGAAGTTCTAGAGAGCGCTGTACTGTCCTGGAACGGGGTAAAAGACCCCCAAGATCGCATTCAGGAACTGTGACACTCTTTTTGAAGGGTAAAGACTACTTTTTAAGTACAAACTGAACAAGAACTGTGGCCTATTTACAAGTAATTGAAATCTGACATTTTTAAAGTAATTGAACTGTATTTACAAGCCTGCTGCTAAGAATATATAAAGAGAATATATTTTGAATACAATACAGTTTGGTGTCATTGTGTGGTGGGTTGGTGGTTAAGGGTGTGATACTGCAAATGTTTAACCCCAGATGCCCCAGAGATTAGCCTAAGACTGCTTAAGCCACACTACCTAGAGGGTAAGCAGAGGTTGTCTTGAGGGTAACCCTCAGCCCTGACGAGGAAGAGAGAGTCCCTGCTTGTCGCCAGTGATGCACTGCGCCAACTAGAGCCTCCCCCTTCCTACAATCAGAAAGTTAATCACTCACTAAAATTTCTAAACCACCCCCAAGAGCAAAGGGATTGGAGGTTCCATATCTACTTTATTACTACTGGGCTACAATGCTAAAACATATGGACATTCTGTTTTTGAAAGATAAAAGGCAAAGAGAGGCTAATGGAAACGCATAAAGCTGAAGTCCCCCCAACTATAAATGAACTGGCTATCGGGAGAGCAGCACATGGGATATTGGTACGGCAGCTGGAAGCCAGCTACTACAAGAAGACATGATTTAAGCCCCTAAGAGCTGCATGGAATGTATGGCATAAGGCTAGCAGATTGTTGAAGATAGCTAGGTTTCATAAATATATACGCCTTTGGAGCTCACCAATCTTTTCAGCCCCTCTCTATGATAGCATAGGGACATTTTGGGAGCAAGCGGGTATTAATAGTATTGGGGATACTGTGGGTACAGACGGCATGATCTCCTTTGCCGAGCTACAGGAGCACTTTAAGTATTAAAGAAACCATCAGATTGGCTATGACAGGAATAACATCAATAGACAATATTCCTCTGCTAGAAGTCAACCTGTATAAATACTTCAGAATAAAGGATATGTATAATATTTTCATAAAAGCTGCTCCGGATGACTTAGCAAAAACTGAAACTCACTGGGCTAACAAGCTAGGCGATAACACGGATCTATATAGGTCACCCGCTCTTTCCAAAAAGAGATTTCTCTCCGCCAACTCTACGAAACGGTCTTCAATCTGCACTTCACTCCGGCCAAGCTTTTTGGGGGGGATGGGGAGAGTGGGGGGGGGGGGGTATGCCTGGATGCTTCACATCCGTAATCTGTAGATCGCTTTATACAATTGTAAGGGGCGGGGATCTAAGAAACGGGGCGGGGATCTAAGAAACGTGGCGGTAAGATCTGGGGTCCTATGCTTACCTAACACTGCTTATAAAAAACTAGGTTCCCCCGTTCAGTTACATAAAGGAGCTAATTCCCATAATAAACAAGATAATCTGCGCATATTGTAATAATTTCATGACATGGATGACTATTCTTTGTATGGACATGTATTAGATATGTGTTGTATTAATGTATATAGATGGAATAAGCTTAGGTGCTTTCCTTGATCTTTTTTTTTTCTTGGAATTTGTAGATGGATGCTCCCCTTTTTAGGTCTCGCCTGTCGATGCGCATGCGCATCGAGCAAGCGAGACTATGGTGGCTTATCCACTCTTTATCCAACTTTCAAGGAATCGTGGCGATTCCTTGCAGTGCACGAGAAATTTAAGCTCAATGCGCATGCGCATTGAGCTTAAAAGCGCGTGCACATGCCCCCAGCCGCCTGCCTTGCCTACTCTCCCAGCTGGTGCCGCTCCACCCCCTGCGGCATCAAAGGCTTTCACGGCCGGCCGGCCATGCTTTCAGTTTCACGACCGGCCGGCCGTGTGAAGTACATTTCAAAGCCCGCTCTCCCTGCTCCGCCCCCTGCTCCGGCCGAGACGCATTTCTCCTCCCTCCTCCCCCCTCCTGGGTCAGGTTACCCTGCTTTCTCTTTCGCTTTTTTTTCACCCGGTGACATTGTTGCCTTTAGCCCTTCCCTCACCTCCTCAAGCCGTTACTCGTTGCCTCTTACTCTCTCTGTATTTTGTTACAATATTCATTTATTCTTCATTCAGGTTTCCGCAATACGGACAATACTTGTTTTGTTTTTGGGAACCCGGTAGAAAACGGTGAAACATTTTGGATGTAAGTTTCCTTCATTTTTTTTACTCCTTCAAGTGGCGCCATCACTAAAGAAAATCAACAAACATTGTATTTATCAGTATTGTTTTTATTGCGACTTCAGAAAAATAATGAATGGCTCAGTTTAGATTCCATATTCGAAGTATACTGCAGACGTGAAAAGTGCAGTATTTCTACTCGTATAATAAAATATGTATATTTTTCCTTAAAATAATATTACTTTAACTCAATTTTCATTTGAAGTTATGTCTGTATCAAAATATAACCACTTCAATATGGTCGTTCCGCTAATAGTATACCCCACAGTCTTTTGTTAAGTCTATTGGCGAGTTGGCTACGTCACACCTGCCGCTTCGTCCAGCCCTTACACGCATGCGCATGTCTCTATGGCGTGCTGTTGGGCTGTGGTAAGGCCATATTGGCCGGTACGGCGCGAGTAAGGCTGTAAAAACAGTGTGGATTTTTACCACTTGTTGGAAAACATCTGGCTTCGTGAGCCCCAAGCAGACGGGAGGCCGCCCACACCCAGGTAAGTGCAAGTTAAAAGACGGACAGTACCTATATGCAGGATATTGGCGGAAGCGAGTGTTAGTAGTGTTTAATGAGCGTAGTTATCCTCATCTTCCTCCGCATGTAGTAAGGCGCCCATGAAATAGAAAACGGGACCTATACCCAAGTCTGTAGTTCATTCGGACCTCTTCTTTTCAACCTCTTCCTGCACCTCAGTGATGTCAGCAGCTTGGAGTTCCCACCCGTCACTTTCGGAGTTTGCGTTCTTATCCTGTTGTGACTTCAAAGAATCTGCTGCAGACCATTCAACAACAAGTTTAATTTAGACTTGAGCGTCGCTGCCCTAGTATCCTCGCTGCTTATGACAGAGTTATACTCTTTGAATGGTATGTCAAGCGCCGGCCTCTAGCACAGTTACCAGCTGTGGCATAGGTGCTTGCACAAACTGACAGAACTTTGCTTCCCATTGCTCATCTTTTTACGATGGGTCCAGCCGCTTGTATCTAGCAGTTTGAGTCTTTCTTTAGGTACGATGGTATCCTGTTGCGCTTATTTATGTTTCTGAGAGAGGTTATTTCAGTTAAAACATGTATATTCCACTGAAAAATTTGGTTAAAAAAAGCCTGCAGTTCCATTTCAAACTCATTGAGAAGCCAATAAGTGTTGCAAAGGATGACAGCCAACTTTACAATTATACATTTTCCTTCTGGTTTAAAAAAAAAAATCAATGTTAGGAAAGGTAAAATGTGAAATTAATTTAAGGGCTTTTCTATGTAATTTCTAGGAAATGTGCCGAGATGAAAATTCTTGCATCCATGAGATATAGCTCTTCTACTAGTGTGCACGATCATAAGAGTGGTATAGAGCTGCAGTTTAGAGCTTGCCCAGCATTCCAGATTATCCAATGGGATCCTTCATTTTTTTTACTGCGGTTGCCATTTGCGGCACGCAATGAGGATTGTACACAGTGGTGAAGGTTCACTCGTATCTATTATTTCCATTTAGCACCACAGACTATGTACCTTTGACTATTTTTCTCATTATATGAACACGACCGATATGGTGTAACTTGATGTGCAATGGGAATGTGTTAGACAATAGTGCCAGTAAGGCACACTCCACCCCGCCGGAGCCTCGCATCACTCTGCAGTCTCTGCCTCGCGCCCGCCATTGCCCCCTCCCCTTCAAGGGGACTGAGCACGTGCTCTCATTATCTCACCTCCCTTTATAATTAATTTACGGTCTTTGCAACTCCCCAGCCATATGTTGCTTTGTTTTCGCTGCTTCTTTGTTGTTGTGTCGCCACACATCCGCCTCTCACCGCACCGACGCCACTCACCCTCACTCACCCTCAACCCCTCACCCTCACTCACCCTCACCCTCACTCACCCTCAACCCCTCAAACTCACCCTCAACCCCTCACCCACTCTCACTCGCCCTCAACCCCTCAGCCTCACCCTCACCCTCACTCACCCTGAACCCCTCACCCTCACTCACCCTCAACCCCTCACCCTCACTCACCCTCAATCACCCTCAACCCCTCACTCACCCTCAACCCCTCACCCTCACTCACCCTCACCCTCACTCACCCTCAGCCCCTCACCCTCACTCAGCCTCAACCCCTCACCCTCAACCCCTCACCCTCAACCCCTCACCCTCAACCCCTCACCCTCAACCCCTCACCCTCACTCGCCCTCACCCTCAACCCCTCACTCACCCTCACTCACCCTCACTCACTCACCCTCAACCCCTCACCCTCACTCACCCTCACCCTCACTCACCCTCAACCCCTCACCCTCACCCTCACTCACCCTCACCCTCACTCACCCTCAACCCCTCAAACTCACCCTCACTCATACTCACTCACCCTCAACCCCTCACCCACCCTCACCCTCACTCACCCTGACCATCACTCACCCTCAACCCCTCACTCACCCTCAACCCCTCACTCACCCTCAACCCCTCACTCACCCTCACTCTCACTCATCCACACTCTCACTCATCCTCACTCTCACTCATCCTCACTCACCCTCAACCCCTCACCCTCACTCACCCTCACTCACCCTCAACCCCTCACCCTCACTCACCCTCACCCTCACCCTCAACCCCTCACTCACCCTCACTCTCACTCATCCTCACTCACCCTCACTCACCCTCAACCCCTCACTCACTCACCCTCAACCCCTCACCCTCACTCACTCACCCTCAACCCCTCACCCTCAACCCCTCACCCTCACTCACCCTCACTCACCCTCAACCCCTCACCCACCCTCACTCTCTCATCCTCACTCACCCTCAACCCCTCACCCTCACTCACCCTCACCCTCAACCCCTCACCCTCACTCACTCACCCTCAACCCCTCACCCTCAACCCCTCACTCACCCTCACTCTCACTCATCCTCACTCAACCACCCTCAACCTCACTCACCCTCAACCCCTCAACCCCTCACCCTCACTCACTCACCCTCAACCCCTCACCCTCACCCTCACTCACTCACCCTCAACCCCTCCCCCTCGACCCCTCCCCCTCAACCCCTCACCCTCACCCTCAAACCCTCACTCACCCTCAACCCCTCACCCTCAACCCCTCACTCACCCTCACTCTCACTCATCCTCACTCACCCTCAACCCCTCACCCTCACTCACCCTCGCCCTCACTCACCCTCAACCCCTCACCCTCACTCACTCACCCTCAACCCCTCACCCTCAACCCCTCACTCACCCTCACTCTCACTCACCCTCACTCAGCCTCAACTACTCCCCCTCACCCTCACTCACCCAAAACCCCTCACCCTCACTCACCCTCAACACCTCACTCACCCTCACCCTCACTCACCCTCACCCTCCCTCAACACCTCACCCTCAACCTCAACCCCTCACCCTCACTCACCCTCACCCTCACTCACCCTCACTCACCCTCACCCTCACTCACCCTCACCCTCACACAGTGCAATAGTTCTCAGACCATTTCAGTTAGAGCTTTTAGAAATGTTTATGGCTTTTTTTATTTGTAATACTTTAGCATTGGCTACAGGAAACAAAAATGCTAAACATTTACAAAAAAACCCATAAACAATTCTAAAAGCACTAACTCTAATGGTGCGAGACCTATTGCATTTCCAATGCTTGTTTCTTTAATGTATACTCTAGGCCACTATCCGTTTGAATCATCCTGTTTTATGTACACCATTTTATACATCGTTATGTTTTATCTCTTGCATTGGTCCTTCTCGCTTAGCTTTTGTATGATCTGAGCTACACTGTGCTTTCTTTTTATTTATTTATTGACATGTACTGTAAACCGCTGCTTTATCTGGGGTAAATAATAAATGTATTTAAAAAAATAAAAGTATTTTCCTAGGCATCAGACTGGATACTGTCATTTTTGTGTAATACCCCTGCGGGCAGACAGGCGGTGTGATTCTAGTGTGCGTCTGCGGCAAACTACCTTTATGGGCGCCTTAGCAGCACGCGGAAATCCGTTTTACTTTGCAACTTTCTATGCCAGGAGCATGACAATTGGAGTGAATTTCTAACCCGTAGACAGGTGACCTTCACACTATAAAAGGGTTGGTAAGGAATCTGTGGCTAGATAGAGTTTCTACTACATAAGGTGTTATTGAAGGTAAGTAACTTGTTCATATGATGGAGACTTCAAGCTGCAGAGTCCCTACCTTAGAATAGATATCCAAGCAATCACTACCTGGGAATGGGTCTGCAAGTAGATTAGACCAAGAAGTCCTGCAGGACCGAACGTGCAAAATGCATGTCACAATGGACCAGACTGTCCAGACAGTAGTGTATAGAGAACATATGTAGTGACGCCCATGTTGCTGCCGGACAGTGGTTGAAGTCCTGGCTTTGATGGAGTGAGCACACAAACGTAGCAAATATTTATGGAGAGCGCTATCATAGTGAGATGGTCCATTTCTGCACTGCCTTCGCTTTCTTAGCACCGAGGGCTAGTACCAAGTCTCAAGTTGGGGGTGCTGATGAGGGTGAAGGATATGCTGTTTGTGAGCATGGGTTTGTGTAAGTATCTGAGCCAGATAAATTGTTGGAAGAACATGGAAACAGTGAAAAAACTGTGGAATCAGTGGGGGAAAGCAACTTGGAGTTCTCGTTTTATTCATTTTTCTGCATATTTTATTTACGATTATTCAGGACATTAATTTCTTTAAAGAGTAAGATTTTATAGTATCCTACATGCTACAATATTTGTGTCAGTTAGTGCAGATGTTGCGATTTTCTTTTAGTATCAAATAATTCACTTGTTTCTACCGTTTGTTTTCCTTATAGATACACAGTTTAACACTATGAAACATTTGGGGGGTTTACTGTGAGCTTTATCAAGCTCGGTTTTGACAAAGCTATATGGCATGAAAAAAATATCCTTCAGAGTTTTCACTATGCATTTAAAAGAACTTGCAACTTTTTGGCTTGTAAAACGCAGGAAATTAGTAGCGAGATATGGTAGATTTAACTATTTGTGATTTAAAGTTTGCAAATTATCAACCACACCCTTGAAAGATGAAATTAAATTTGTTTTTTTTGTCTTGTGTGTTATTTTGTTATGGAATATTAACCCCTTCGCTGCGGGGGTTAATCCCCCGCTGTGCTGGGGGGCGCGCACAGCGCCCGCATGCTCATGATGAGCTGAGCTCGTCATGAGCTACGGCGCTCCTGTGCTCATGACGAGCTCAGCTCGTCACAGGTGCATTGGCTTCGTGGAACGTTCAGCACCGCCGTGCTTCATGACGAGCTAAGCTCGTCATGAGCATTCAAGAGGCTAAATTAAAGGGGGCATGAAAGTGGTTAAACCATTTCAACTGAATTAGTAGCTGACAAATCATAAATGTATAAAATATCAAACTAAATCCCTCAACCTGCTAGCACAGAGAAGAAAAATAATTCCCATAGATGTATACATTTTCGTTATCATATACCACCCACCAGGCTGAAAAAGAGATGCTTGAATACACAAAACTGGTGTATTCAAAGAAGATTTCGGGCATATACAAGAGATCTACAGAAGCTTTTTAAAGTCTTACCTGTACTGTAGACATAGTGGGAAGAGCTCAAGAACGTCTTAAAAAGGAAGCGTTTCTTCATGCGGTACCATCAGACCTGTGGAGAAAGAAGGTAGTATTTATCTCTCATCAGAGCTAATGCAGAGGAAAAAAATCTCCATTAAAATTACAGCAGCAATGAAGGTAAGCCAGACGTCCAATAAGACATTACTTACTCAGCTCTTTTATCATTTACCAGAACTGTGCAGGGAATGTTTACTATTATAAATGAAATACCAACATTTGTTAAAGCGCACAGCTACCTCCGGAGAGGTGTCCCGGCGTTGGGGCCGTCGGGAAGATTAAGAGAACTTGCCCAGAGTCACATGGTGCTGGGCTAACCTTCCGCCGTTGCCGGGGATCGAACCGTGAACCCCGTGGTCCCCTGGCCGCTGCACCACACCTCTTCCACAGCTATTATTGCCCTGATTACGACTGCCCAGGGGGGATCGTGCTATTTATTACACCAGATAAAATCAGAGAACTCATGGATTGGAATTTATCAGATGTGATAAATATCATTTTGTTCCTATATTAAGGTACAGTTCTCTGCCCGTTTCTGATATCACACACAGAAAGAATTATTAAATATATCAGCTAATGTTTCCTTGCAGTTTTATCAAATACAGACAAGAAACCACCATTAGTCTATCCCAGGTCAACCATCACAAAGGCTACTCTGATGATTTCTCAGCTAAACTTCAGTGAGTCCAGTGCTCGAATCACGTTCGCTCTCATAGTCGTGAAGTCAGAGATGATCTATATCACACAGTGGTAGTTGCCACTGTGTAGTTATACACAGCACCTAGCTGCTATCGGAAAAGTGTTTTTCGGTTTACTAATAACTATGACTCTGTTTGAAGAATCTTTACAAACCCTTCCCAACAACACGTTAAACCACCTAAGCTCCTTCCTTGATACAGGGTGATCCATCAAGTGGGGACCGAGAAACAGAGAGGGGTCCCAAAACACAATTTACCCAAGCATTTTCCATAGGTATTTTTGAACAGTGGTACAGCCCAAAGGGTTGAAAGGAATGACACCAAATTTGGCAGAAAGCGTGATTGTTGTGATTTGGTATAAAACAGTTCAGTTTTTTTTGCGAAATTAAATTTCAACATTTATGTATAGCTGAATGGGTAGGTTCGCATGAGTCCTGCGAGCATACTACTTTAACTAATAGAACTATCGGGCTGATGAGAGGGCCAATTTCCCCTTCTGCCATCTCGCTCTCGTCAGATCGAGAAACTCCTGCGAGTCCTAGGTGAGCTCATACTTTGACAGGAGGAGAAATCTTGCACCTGCCATGTCAGAAAGTGGGCATTCTGCCTCCATTTCCTGAAAATAATTGTTTTAAAAAGGTATAAGCGGGCAGTATATGGATACTCTGACCCCCTGGGGACCAAATTTTATATTACAATATTTTATATTTTAGGGTTGCCACGATCCCGCAGAACTCTCGCAGGAGTCTAGGCGACTTCCCTGCAAAAATCCGGTCGGAGCACAGGAGCTGCTGCGCTTGTTGCCCGCAAGAGTCCTGCGAGATTGGAGAACATTTTTGAACAAGCATTTACAATGCAATGGTTTCGCCTTTGGAAAAGTTTGAGCTATTGCATTGTAAATGACAAAATGCGTATTTATGTATTGGTTTTGAAAACAGATAAATAAATGGCATTGTCATTTACATTGCCATTAGCTTAATCTCTCGCAAATGTGAGACCTATTGTACCCTACGGACGAGCTCAGCAGACAGCAATTACTACTACACAAACACACCCAGAGCCAGCCACACACACACACACACACCCAGAGCCAGCCACACACACACACACACACCCAGAGCCACACACACACCCAGAGCCACACACACACCCAGAGCCACACACACACACACACACACACACACCCAGAGCCACACACACACACCCAGAGCCACACACACACACCCAGAGCCACACACACACACCCAGAGCCACACACACCCCCCCAGAGCCACACACACACATACACACCCATGCATTTTTTCAGTCTGTAGATTTAACATCATTCTATATACCGATATATTTAGTATATGAAAAGCAGAATAGATTCTGGTGTAGTCACTAACGTGGTCTGCATAATTAATCCGAAGCTGAAAGGAAATAGAAGACTGCACGAAGGAAGATGTTTTAATCGATGTGCGCGAGGAAACATATAAATGTTGTATTATGGGTTATGCTATATTTTGTATGACGCAATAACATTTCTACAGCATACATTGTCATTGTAGTAGGACGTCGTAGCACAAGGCCGCAATACAAGCCCTTGCAGCCCTTCCGGCGCATGGGGGACCCTCCTGAGGGGCTCCAAACCTTCAACAAGCATGTGCAATACAATTGCGGCACTCATGCTTTAGCTGTAACATCTCCAGCTAAAGCGTGGGTGCTCTGATTGCTTCAAAAGTAAAGAAATAGAAAAAAAACGTTGTATCTATTTATTTACTTTTGACGCAATTGAGGCACCCGCTCCTCAGCTTGAGATGTTAACAGCCAAAGCACGAGTGTCGCCTTTGAAAACAAAGTAAATGAAGAGAAAAAAATGGCGGGCGCATGTTTTTTCTCTTTATTTACTTTGGTTACAATCGCTGCATTTGCGCTATAACTATAAATATCTTAAGCTAAAGCGGGTACGCCGAATGGTTCAAAAGTAAAGCAATCGTGGCACCGCGCTTTAGCTTAAGATGTTTACAGTTAAAGCTGGAGTTTGGCGATTGAACCCAAAATAAACAAGCCATCCCCCTGTGCACACAACGTAAGCAATCAAGTGGCTGTCCCATCACTGTTGAATGCTTATTTATCATGATGGTGGAACTATAAATCACAGTAAAGATTCATAGTTGCATACTCCGGCCACCGAAAGACAATTTAACAACCACACGCGATACATGCTAAACGTTACACTGACATATGCATTACAATCTTTGCCTTTTAGTGTTCTTGTCATTTTTATTCTCTACGTGCCACTGAATACGGATAATGTTTTCTTACTTATTATTCGGCATGATATATCTTTCTGCTTAACATAATAATTCATATAAACTCATTCCAATACAGCAAACTGGGCAAGTATTGCCTACCATGTGATTACAACATTAATTCTAATTTTACTTGTTTATTATGATTTTTTGCCCTTAATTTATCACATTATGTCTAATCATATTATTTATTGGGGGTAATTGTAAAAATGTGATATCTGTCATATACTGAATACTTACTATATGTACGACTGTCAGAAAATGCATCAAGAAAGATTGCTCGTTTAGAAAATACTATAGGTTGCCATGTTTCCATAACCTAATTATGTGTCTACTTATCTACCACCTTTTGAGCTGTGTGCCAAGTTCAGCAATTGCACTTCACACTGCTACGTGATAAAGGAACAGTGCACGTTTACACTTCGGTTATCACAAATCATAGTGCACGGAGTATGCGTTATGCCTCAAGGTTCCAACAGCTGCAGAACCTACATGGGACTGACTACTTGATATATGCACTATCTATCTATCTATCTATCTATATATATATATATATATATATATATATTTATTAAAAAAAGCCACGCCCCCGTATTTATTTAGTTTTTTCTCTCTCGAGGACACTGCATGGCACACTGAGCAAGTGCTACAGTGGATATTCTGCACTACACTCGTCTCTTTAATGCATTAAAAAGCATTCTCTTATGCAGCCCGTTCCCAGAGACCATTCTTACGCAAAGCACCGCCCCCCCCCCCTTTTGCGTATCCTAAGTGTGTAAATTGGGGGTCCTTTGAGGGCAAGCCTATTGAACTCAATTGATGCATTTTCGGAAGGTGAAGAGGTTCCTCTGACCCCATTGAAGTCTAAGGAAGGCATTGCTCGTTTGGAAGGTGAAGATGAGCCTAAGATGTGTGACACCCCCAAAATGAGGGTGAGTGGAAATGTATCACAGACAGAGTTCTAGTGTTTCCCAGGGTCGTAAGTCATCAATTCAAGGATTTCCTTTGCATGCTGGGACTTGCAGTCCTGTTTACCTCTCCATAAAAAGAACTATTTTAAGTCCCAAAAAGCAAAGCAAAAACTTGGGCCGGGTGACCCACTGAAGCATAGATTTAGGAAACAGGACAGCTCTGCATAACCTCCGCTCTTGCATTCCCATCTTGACCTCTTCTTGCAAACCTGCATTGCCCCACTGTCCGCTCATTCACAGCCCAGGTCATTTCATGCGCTCCCTGCCGACACACCCCTCCTTCTCTCCCACAACCCCCTTTCTTTCCCCACAGTCACCTTCTTGCTGCCGGCTCCCCTGATCGCCGCCGCCCTGTCGTAGACGTGACATTTGAGGACGGTACTGCCCACGTCCACTGCCAGCACGTACCGGCCTTGTCCCTGGTAGCCATTCTTCAGCAGCGGCTCCATCCTCTCCCCGAGGTGGCCGGGCCCGGAGTCCACCCCAAAATCTGGCTTCCGGTTATCATGCCTTAAGCATACACTTATGATGCTCCCGGTACTAGGGTTTAGTCTGCATCCACGTGACACCGGTTGTGGCAGGAGGAAAAGGGAGGCAGAATAAGAGAATGAGGTTTCCTCACGATCATCTGGTGGCAACAAAATAAGATTTGGAAATCACACCACAGCCCACATGTTTAGCCACAGCGTTGCGAGGTGTTTTACTGCAGTTTATTTTGGTTAGCGCAGGCACAAGTACAATCGTAACAACTAATAACACGGACAGCGGGAGGGGGGGTGGGGAATCGTTTTTTTTCTAGGTCTTTTTAAACTGGTCACACGGACAGCGGGAGGGGGGCGGGCGGGCAAACGGACAGCGGGAGTGGGGCGGAAAATCGTTTTTTTTCTAGGTCTCTTTAAACTGGTCACACGGACAGCGGGAGGGGGGCGGGTGGGCACACGGACAGCGGGAGGGGGGCGGGCGGGCACACGGACAGCGGGAGGGGGGCGCACTCACCTGGACATTGATCCGGCAAATGAACAAAACATGGCGTTGAAAAAAAAAAAATAACATCCGCCCACAGCCGCATGACGATCAGAAGTGGGTGGAGAGGGAAAAAATCGCGGGAACGCCCACGAATCTGGTCCGGCCATGACGGACAGATCTCTGTTCCAATGGCTAGCCTCCATTTATGGAGCTAGCCAATGGAACAGAGGGCGTAATCCCAAGCCCACTCTGTTGTAACATAAGATTTCGTCTGCGCCGAAAATCTACGCAGTGCGCAGCCTTCGGCCAGGCGAAACCTAAAAAGGGTGTGGGTGTTTGAGTGTCTGTGGAGGGTTGGCTGTGTAAGGGCAATTGGTCCTGCAGCTACCCCTTGCCATGAACAGCAAAGGTCTTGTGCTGCTGTGAGAAGCTGGTGGCTAGCAGAGTTAAATATGCCAATAATATGCGTTTTTTTTTTTGCCAATATGTTATTTAGCATTTTTTTTAAACTCAGAAATTCACTGAAAAAACAAAGCTTACAATGATGTTGTAGGTAGGTGAAACCATCAGTTTAAACGTAAGATGTTAAACATAAAAACACTGAAATTTACCAATAATGGTTATTTCAAGAAACTATGAGGCGTACCCTCATCATGCGCTGCTTATGAGAACTAAATATTCCAGTATACCTGAATAAACTAATACAATCCCACCAGGGGGCAATAAAAGCAAGAGGAAGTTGATTGGTAGTCTTCCCTTTTGGTGATTAAGCAATGTGCCTGTGATCAAGGAATCATGAGAGACCGAAACGAGTTAGGCTTTTTTAAAAAAAAAAAAAAAAAACAGAACTGAGCAGAATGCTGGTTTGTTCCATTTTAAGGAGGAGAACCTGGCGACGAGTGCGTCTTCAATTAAGGCAATATTTGGATGGATAGTTACGGCAGTCCTGCAGTTAAGACTGCACCACCGAATTGAAGCAACAAGCGGGTCTGGGCTCAGAATCGTCTGAGCTGAAAAGATCGCCAGGGCAAGCAAATTATGACGCACTGTGCTTTTACTCTGGCGGCCAACTGGAGGCTATACAAATATGTTTTAATCAAATTGCGACATCACAAATATACTGGAGGAAATAATTATTGTAATTAGGACATGGCTGTCCGAAACAAGTTTTCAAAAATAGAACGAAACAGAATGCTGGTTTGTGCCATTTTACTAAAGCGAACCTGGCGATGAGTGTTTCTTCAATGAGGGCAAAATTTGGGCAGATGAGATATATATATATATATATATATATATACACACACACAAAATATGTGCGCTCTCAGTAATAAACAGACTCTGCATCCGTGAAGTATCCAAATGGTGTGACATATGGTGTCACACACAATGATCTCTGCCATAATTAATCACAGTTATCTGACAGCACACAGTGAATCTACAGAGAATCCAGTGTCTGCATTTCACTTATGCTATCAGGTTTGGAGAAAAAATGTCATGGGAAAAAGTAGACTCTGTACTTCTGCTTACTTTAATACATGTAGTCTGCCTCCTCAAGTACACCCCGGTCACTGCAACAAGAAACTCGCAGCTGATGGCCTCAGATAACCTTCTCCAAATGAGGACTCCTGCCCTTCCCCTATTATACACATCTGTTCTGAGCATGCCCTTATCTCATAGAAGACAGGGAACTGACAGCCGCAGCCCAAGAACGGTCAACGACCTCACCCTGGAGAGGAGATAATCACGGATATTAATCTGCATCCTTCAAGCAGGGTCACCCCTTCAGATTCCACATCTGCTTCACATTTGGCGACCATATCTACCACTTGGACCTCCAACCTGCTCAAAACAACCTCCTGACAGCATATGATGCCCATCGCTGGCACACCTATTAGACCTCTTCCTATCCCTCATCCTACCATCACTACCAGCAGTCCCTTCTCATAGCCCTCTTCTGCCAGTCATATCCCCGATTTCTTGCCTCACACCTCCATTGTTCAGGGCTGTGGACTACCCCTAATCACCCTTGAGAGCTCATACACCTCCTTGCCTAGGTCCTACTACACTACCCTCCATAATGATGAACCCTCTTCCCTTGAGGTCAAACTCGCTGATTGTAGTTCCAGACCTTCAGTTAGTTAAAGCCAATCTCCAGAACCATTATATACATCACCTCGAAGCTCAAGAAGCACTGCGGTATGAACCTTACCTCTAGGGCTAACAGAAACCAATCTCATTTGTGCCCAAGACCTTGACCTCCTTATGTTAACTGAAATATGGCTTAACGATTCCTCTCCAAACCATTTTGGACATTTTAGTACAACATCAGAATGTACAGATCCAGAAGAGCTAGAGGAGGCATAGCATGCATTTACTGCTCCATGCTCACCCTAAAACAATCACAAACTGTTCCAATACTCTACTGCGAATACCTAGTTTTCGAAATAGGGAGCAATGACAAACTTGTGGGCAAACATCACACAATTCATAACCTCACCCACCCCTAGGTAATAACATACCATTCATCTCCTCTAACAAAGTCAAACACACCAACCAGATCTTCCTTGGGGATTTCAACATCCATTAGAATGACTCATATGACCCTATTCTGGACACCTTCAGGGCCTTTCTTACAGGCTTCAACCTCACCCAGTCATGCATTGGCCCAACACAAAATAGAGGCTCCAGTGTACATCTAATCATTGCTAAGGACAAAGCTATACAACGAGAATCCATAACCCGCTGTGAAAGGTCTGATCACTACTTAATCCCCTTCTTTATCCTGGAAAAGGTGTTGTTTAGAAAGGTGCAACTTCACAAACCCAGACAACGGACATAAGAAATATTAATCCCACAATCTAACTTATATAAGCAACAACATCCTGCCTCTGCCACAAATATGCTGAATGTGAATGATCTAACTCAACATTACATCCGATCCATGTCATACACACGGGACAAGATAGCTCCGAAGCAGCTCAAAAGAATACCTAGTAGACACTCCAAACCCTGGAGCAATGGCAACCTAAATGAGGAAAGGTGCATCTAAGGCTTGCTGAGAGATCATGGAGAATCTCTCCATCTGGCTCCAACCTCAAGCAATTGAGGTCGTTAAGAAGCTCCTATAAAAAACACATCTGCAAGTCAAAAGCAGAATACTTTATGACTTAACAAGACAATGCGGTACAAAAGGGGGTGGTAATGGACAGAGCATCTGAACCAATCAAACACTCACACCCAGTCAAAAGATCTGGGTTTAATCCATCACCGTTCTTTAGCCCACTCTCCCACCCCAGTTCAGACATGGCTATATGCAAATCAGTCTGACCCTGTGCCTCATGGGAACAGTCCAGCCCGAACTGCCAAGCCATGCCTTCCCTGGACCGGAAACAAGCTTCCGAGGACCGGTTTCTGGCATTCCAGCCATCTTCAGCCCGGCTTGCTTGAATCCAGTGGCAAAGTGAGCAAGGGACTCACGTCTGAGCATACCCTGCCACACTTATGGCGGTCAAAAGCGGTACAAAAGGGGGTGGTAATGGACAGAGCATCTGAACCAATCAAACACTCACACCCAGTCAAAAGATCTGGGTTTAATCCATCGCCGTTAACAAGACAATGCCACACGCATACCCAAAAAACTATTCAGCCTGCCATTCTAACCACCACTCAGCAGACACTGGGACACTACCAAATGCCAATGACTTCTCTGCTCAATTTATCGATAAGACAAGGAGGATCGAATGGAACTGCAACTCACCTTTGCTTCTGCTAAGCCATAACCAGCTCAGTCTCCACCTGATGCAGGCCCCTTAGACAGTTCCCCTTGTACTGGGTATACCTCTAAAAAGTAAGGCTACCTGATCTTCCTTCAAAATCCCTTACAAAATCGACATACTCTCGGTAATTACACCAATAAAACCCTCTAATCACTTTAATGACCCCCTGTCCTCAAAGGTCGGCAAAATGCTTAGAACTTCCATTATGGATGAAGATTGTCAATACATCTCTCTCTCTTAGAGCATGGTTCCTGATTGCCTAAAGATAGGACAGGTAACCCCAATTTTTAAAATACCAAATGAGGACCCATCACACCAACAATTTCTGCGCAATTTCCAACATCACAACTCTAGCAAAGCTACTTGAGAAAGGTATACACCTACAACTCTGCAACCACATTGAACATTTCCAACTTCTAGACCATTGCTAATCAGTCTTCAGAACTGGACATAGCAATATAACGACCGCCACACATTCCGGACGATGCCTTGACATTGCGTGATCAGATTGAACACAGTCCACTTATACTTCATGATCACTCCTCTGCGTTTGAAACGTTCAAACATGACCGCATGATTGATTGATCTCGAAAAGAGGATATCTAGCCCCATTTTAAACTAGTTTGCTTTGTTCCTTCCTAACAGAACTCAGAGAATCAAAGTCAATCACAGCCTATTTGCCATTACATCAATAACTGGAGTACTTCAAGGTTCCATGCTCTCACCTACGTTATTCAACTTGTCCTGGAACCTCTTACCAAAAAGTTGAAGCTCTCAAACATTCATTACCAAATATTCAATGATGAGACAATTGTATTTTTAAATATTCTCCCCTGAAGGTATCAAAACCCTCAAGTGCATCCTATTGAAAAACTAACAATGGCTGACCCGTAATGACCTCATGCTGAACACCCTCAAAACGTAATCTTTTTTTATAACCCCTCACAATCTCTCTACCTCCAGAGAAGAATGGCTAAAACAACTCACAGCCTCAACTGCTCCCTCCATATTATTGACTCTATTTGATCTTTAGGTATAACATTGGACAAATACCTGAATGTGCAAGATCATATCAGTGCAACTATCAGGGAAGCCAATTACCGAATGAACACTCTAAGGAAAATCAAACCCTTCCTGCCCCTGAGGACTTTCAGTAAGAAGCACAATCTCTAGTCATCTTCCGATTAGATTACGGGAGTGCGACTCTTGCTGGCCTATCCAAAGTAAAGCTGGCTCCGTTAACCCCTCCCATGCTAGAGACGGAACCGTTCCATCACGAGCCTCGGATGGGCTGTGCTGGTGACGGAACGGTTCCGTCACGGCCCGCTCGCCGCGCCTGCCCGCGCGAATTCCGCGCCTGCGCTGGACGTTCTAAAGAGCGGGCGGGCCATGACTGAACCGTTCCGTCACAAGCACAGCTCACCCGCGGGCCGTGACGGAGCAGTTCCGTCACAAGCACGACCCCGCCTCCCTCTTAGCACTGCGGGGAAATAGCCGCCGCAGTGAAGGGGTTAAAGGCACACTGAACTCAGCTGCCTAACTCACAACAGGATGCAGGAAAACGACCACATTACCCCAGATCGAAAAAAGCTCAGTTTGAAGCAAGAATCCTATTGAAGTTTGCCCTGCATTACGCGCAAGGCCCTTCATCATAAGACTCCTTTCTATCTGGCAAAAATACATGAAGTATCCATGGGTAGTCGTTCCTTAATAAGAGCTAACTTGATATTGTTAAAATCACAGAAGTTCACAAAAACAAAACATACAACCGCTCCTTCTCCGGCCTTGCCCCAAGAATAAATTACTACCTGAAACCAGGACAAGCCCCTGGACTACCTCCTTCAAACAAGTATTTACAATGCAATGGTCTCGTCTTTGTTAAAGTTAGAGCTATTGGCATTGCTCATGACATTTTTGGTTTTAAAATATAAATAAATGGCATTGTCTTTTACAATGCCAATAGCTTAATCTCTCGCAAATGCGAGACCTATTGCATTTGCACCCACACACAGAGCCCCACACAGAGCCACACACACACACATAGCCACACAAACACACACATAGCCACACACACACACACACATAGCCACACACACACAGAGCCCAACACACACAGAGCCCAATACACACGGAGCCCAACACACACACACACACACACACACACACACACACACAGAGCTCTCTGCCCAGTAACGCCCCAGGGAACAGAGGCAAGAAAAAACACGCAGAGACCAGAGGCAAGAAAAAACACGAACACAAGCAGAGAACTGAGGCAAGAAAAAACACACAGAGAACAGAGGCAAGAAAAAACACGAAGAGAACAGAGGCAAGAAAAAACACGAAGAGAATAGAGGCAAGAAAAAACACGAAGAGAATAGAGGCAAGAAAAAAAAAACACAAGCAGAGAACCGAGGCAAGAAAAAACACGCAGAGAACCGAGGCAAGAAAAAACACGAACACAAGCAGAGAACTGAGGCAAGAAAAAACACACAGAGAACAGAGGCAAGAAAAAACACGAAGAGAACAGAGGCAAGAAAAAACACGAAGAGAATAGAGGCAAGAAAAAACACGAAGAGAATAGAGGCAAGAAAAAACACGAAGAGAACAGAGGCAAGAAAAAACACGAAGAGAACAGAGGCAAGAAAAAACACGAAGAGAACAGAGGCAAGAAAAAACACAAACACAAGCAGAGAACAGAGGCAAGAGAACACAAGCAGAGAACAGAGGCAAGAAAAAACACTTAGAGAACAGAGGCAAGAAAAAACACGAACACAAGCAGAGAACAGATGCAAGAGAACACAAGCAGAGAACAGAGGCGACAACAAAACACGCAGAGAACAGAGGCAAGAAAAAACACGATGGGAACAGAGGCAAGAAAAAACACAAAGAACAGGGGCAAGAAAAAACACAAACACAAGCTGAGAACAAAGGCAAGAGAATACAAGCAGAGAACAGAGGCAAGAAAAAACACGCAGAGAACAGAGGCAAGAAAAAACACGCAGAGAACAGAGGCAAGAAAAACACGCAGAGAACAGAGGCAAGAAAAACACGCAGAGAACAGAGGCAAGAAAAAACACACAGAGAACAGAGGCAAGAAAAATCACAAAGAGAACAGAGGCAAGAAAAAACACGAACAAGCAGAGAACAGAGGCAAGAAAAAAAACGAACACAAGCAGAGAACAGAGGCAAGAGAACACAAGCAGAGAACAGAGGCAAGAAAAAACACGCAGAGAACAGAGGCAGGAAAAAACACGCAGAGACCAGAGGCAAGAAAAATCACAAAGAGAACAGAGGCAAGAAAAAACACGAACACAAGCAGAGAACAGAGGCAAGAAAAAAAACGAACACAAGCAGAGAACAGAGGCAAGAGAACACAAGCAGAGAACAGAGGCAAGAAAAAACACGCAGAGACCAGAGGCAAGAAAAAACACGAAGGGAACAGAGGCAGGAAAAAACACGCAGAGACCAGAGGCAAGAAAAACACGCAGAGAACAGAGGCATGAAAAAACACAAACACAAGCAGAGAACAAAGGCAAGAGAACACAAGCAGTGAACAGAGGCAAGAAAAAACACACACAGAGAACAGAGGCAAGAAAAAACACACGCAAAGAACAGAGGCAAGAAAAAACACACACACAGACCAGAGGCAAGAAAAAACACATGCAGAGAACAGAGGCAAGAAAAAAACACGCAGAGAACAGAGGCAAGAAAAAACACGCGGAGAACAGAGGCAAGAAAAAACACGAAGAGAACAGAGGCAAGAAAAAACACTAAGAGAACAGAGGCAAGAAAAAACACGAAGAGAACAGAGGCAAGAAAAAAAACGAACACAAGCAGAGAACAGAGGCAAGAGAACACAAGCAGAGAACAGAGGCAAGAAAAAACACGCAGAGAACAGAGGCAAGAAAAAACACGCAGAGAACAGAGGCAAGAAAAAACACGAAGGGAACAGAGGCAAGAAAAAACACGCAGAGACCAGAGGCAAGAAAAAACACACAGAGAACAGAGGCATGAAAAAACACAAACACAAGCAGAGAACAAAGGCAAGAGAACACAAGCAGTGAACAGAGGCAAGAAAAAACACACACAGAGAACAGAGGCAAGAAAAAACACACGCAAAGAACAGAGGCAAGAAAAAACACACACAGAGACCAGAGTCAAGAAAAAACAAATGCAGAGAACAGAGGCAAGAAAAAAACACGCAGAGAACAGAGGCAAGAAAAAAAATATGCAGAGAACAAAGGCAAGAAAAAAACACGCAGAGACCAGAGGCAAGAAAAAAACACGAACACAAGTAGAGACCAGAGGCAAGAAAAAACACAAACACAAGCAGGCAACAGAGGCACGAAAAAACACAAACACAAGCAGAGAACAGAGGCAAGAGAACACAGGCAGAGAACAGAGGCAAGAAAAAACATGCAGAGAACAGAGGCAAGAAAAAACATGCAGAGAACAGAGGCAAGAAAAAACATGCAGAGAACAGAGGCTAGAAAAAACACAACGGTAACAGAGGCAAGAAAAAACACAAACACAAGCAGCGAAAAGAGGCAAGAGAACACAAGCAGAGAACAGAGGCAAGAGAACACAAGCAGAGAACAGAGGCAAGAAAAACATGCAGAGAACAGAGGCAAGAAAAAACAAGCAGAGAACAGAGGCAAGAGAACACAAGCAGAGAACAGAGGCAAGAAAAAACACGCAAAGACCAGAGGCATGAAAAAACACAAAGAGAACAGAGGCTAGAAAAAATACAAACATAAGCAGCGAACAGAGGCAAGAGAACACAGGCAGAGAACAGAGGCAAGAGAACACAGGCAGAGAACAGAGGCAAGAAAAAACATGCAGAGAACAGAGGCAAGAATAAACACACGCAGAGAACAGAGGCAAGAAAAAACACAAACACAAGCAGAGAACAGAGGCAAGAAAAAACAAGCAGAGAACAGAGGCAAGAGAACACAAGAAGAGAACAGAGGCAAGAAAAAACACAAAGAGAACAGAGGCAAGAAAAAACACAAAGAGAACCGAGGCAAGAAAAAACAAACACAAGCAGAGAACGGAGGCAAGAAAAAACAAGCAGCGAACAGAGGCAAGAGAACACAAGCAGAGAACAGAGGCAAGAAAAAACACGCAGAGAACAGAGGAAAGAAAAAACACAAAGGAAACAGAGGCAAGAAAAAACACGCAAAGACCAGAGGCATGAAAAAACACAAAGAGAACAGAGGCTAGAAAAAACACAAACATAAGCAGCGAACAGAGGCAAGAGAACACAAGCAGAGAACAGAGGCAAGAGAACACAAGCAGAGAACAGAGGCAAGAGAACACAAGCAGAGAACAGAGGCAAGAAAAAACACACGCAGAGAACAGAGGCAAGAAAAAACACACGCAGAGAACAGAGGCAAGAAAAAACACAAACACAAGCAGAGAACAGAGGCAAGAAAAAACACGCAAGCAGAGAACAGAGGCAAGAAAAAACACAAACACAAGCAGAGAACAGAGGCAAGTAAAAAGCATAGAACAGAGGCAAGAGAACACAAGCAGAGAACAGAGGCAAGAAAAAACACGAACACAAGCAGAGAACAGAGGCAAGAGAACAAAAGCAGAGAACAGAGGCAAGAAAAAACACGCAGAGAACAGAGGCAATAAAAAACACAAACACAAGCAGGAAACAGAGGCTATAAAAAACACAAACATAAGCAGCGAACAGAGGCAAGAGAACACAAGCAGAGAACAGAGGCAAGAGAACACAAGCAGAGAACAGAGGCAAGAGAACACAAGCAGAGAACAGAGGCAAGAGAACACAAGCAGAGAACAGAGGCAAGAAAAAACACACGCAGAGAACAGAGGCAAGAAAAAACACACGCAGAGAACAGAGGCAAGAAAAAAACACGCAGAGAACAGAGGCAAGAAAAAAACACGCACACAAGCAGAGAACAGAGGCAAGAAAAAACACAAACACAAGCAGAGAACAGAGGCAAGTAAAAAGCAGAGAACAGAGGCAAGAGAACACAAGCAGAGAACAGAGGCAAGAAAAAACACGAACACAAGCAGAGAACAGAGGCAAAAGAAAACACGAACACAAGCAGAGAACAGAGGCAAGAGAACACAAGCAGAGAACAGAGGCAAGAAAAAACACGCAGAGAACAGAGGCAAGAAAAAACACGAACACAAGCAGAGAACAGAGGCAATAAAAAACACAAACACAAGCAGGAAACAGAGGCTATAAAAAACACTAACACAAGCAGAGAACAGAGGCAAGAGAACACAAGCAGAGAACAGAGGCAAGAGAACACAAGCAGAGAACAGAGGCAAGAAAAAACACGCAGAGAACAGAGGCATGAAAAAACACGAAGAGAACAGAGGCAATAAAAAACACGAACATAAGCAGAGAACAGAAGCAATAAAAAACACAAACACAAGCAGGAAACAGAGGCTATAAAAAACACGAACACAAGCAGAGAACAGAGGCAAGAGAACACAAGCAGAGAACAGAGGCAAGAAAAAACACGAACACAAGCAGAGAACAGAGGCTAGAAAAAACACGAACACAAGCAGAGAACAGAGGCTAGAAAAAACACGAACACAAGAAGAGAACAGAGGCAAGAGAACACAAGCAGAGAACAGAGGCTAGAAAAAACATGCAGAGACCAGAGGCAAGAAAAAAGACATGCAGAGACCAGAGGCAAGAAAAAACACACGCAGAGACCAGAGGCAAGAAAAAATACACGCAGAGAACAGAGACAAGAAAAAAACACGCAGAGAACAGAAGCAAGAAAAAACACGAACACAAGCAGAGAACAGAGGCAAGAAAAAACACGAACACAAGCAGAGAACAGAGGCAGGAAAAAACACGAACACAAGCAGAGAACAGAGGCAAGAGAACACAAGCAGAGAACAGAGGCAATAAAAACACACGCAGAGAACAGAGGAAAGAAAAAACACACGCAGAGAACAGAGGCAAGAAAAAAAACACGCAGAGAACAGAGGCAAGAAAAAAAACACGCAGAGACCAGAGGCAAGAAAAAATACACGCAGAGAACAGAGACAAGAAAAAAACACGCAGAGAACAGAGGCAAGAAAAAACACGAACACAAGCAGAGAACAGAGGCAAGAAAAAACACAAGCAGAGAACAGAGGCAGGAAAAAACACGAACACAAGCAGAGAACAGAGGCAAGAGAACACAAGCAGAGAACAGAGGCAATAAAAACACACGCAGAGAACAGAGGCAAGAAAAAACACACGCAGAGAACAGAGGCAAGAAAAAAAACACGCAGAGAACAGAGGCAAGAAAAAAAACAGGCAGAGAACAGAGGCAAGAAAAAAAACACGCAGAGACCAGAGGCAAGAAAAAACACACGCAGAGAACAGAGGCAAGAAAAAACACCAACACAAGCAGAGAACAGAGGCAAGAAAAAACACAAGCAGAGAACAGAGGCAAGAAAAAACACGAACACAAGCAGAGAACAGAGGCAAGAAAAACAAGCAGAGAAGAGAGGCAAGAAAAACAAGCAGAGAACAGAGGCAAGAAAAAACACGATCACAAGCAGAGAACAGAGGCAAGAAAAAACACGATCACAAGCAGAGAACAGAGGCAAGATTATAGACCCTTTTTGATAGAGGCAAACACGTACCAATGTAGGGACCCGCCTACTGGACCCAACTACACACACACTTGCACCGAGGACGCACCTTGGAGATCTGCTCCAGAGAGAACAAAGCGTCGCAGTAGCTCGGCCGCTGCAGGTACCTGTCCAGGGGCGGCCGGACGGCGGTGGCGGCTCCTCTCCGACGGCCGCCCCGGTCTCTCCAGCAGCTGCTGAGCCCCAGAGGCCGCCCGCTGCTCTCCCGCTCGAAAAGCACCACCATAGTGGGAGCGCGGAACTGCTCTTCAGAGCCTGGGCGGCGTGCAGGCGCTGCTGGTCCTCATGCTGCTCTCTGCAGGGGAAGGGGGGAGGAGGAGCCGGCGGAAGGCGGGCGCATGCAGAGGGGGAAGCCTTCTCTGCTCTAGGCCGGAGAAGGGGGGGGGGAGGAGCCGGCGGAAGGCGGGCGCATGCAGCTCACAGAGGCACCCGCGCAAATTAAAAATTTAAAGGAGCCGGTTGATACCCGTAGAGTGTGGAGATGGGACTGGCGGCGGGAATAAAGGGCACGAGCTCACTGGAATGGAGGTGTCTGAGGGGGCTGCTGAGGGAGCAGCCTTACCTCCCTATGCCAGTTCTTTTAATACTGTAAACAAGCATCGGGCAGACGGGAAGCAGAAGTCTTCGATCTTCTGCTCATTCAGCTCTGCACAGACCTCGGCATGGGAGACAGGAAGTGCGGGAGCGCTCGGTCCGCTGCTCCTCCAAGCATTGGGCTTCCGGGCCACGTATAATAAATAAAGCGTCAGTAAGAGCCCCTTAACGAGACACCTCAGGCTGCAGTTTTGCCAAATTCAGAAAAACAACAGATAAACAAGCAAACCGGTGGCAGAAGCTGCGGATAAGCCCCGTCCTTTTCAGACTGAGAGGCGTGTTTTTTGTTGAGTGACTGAAGACGTCACAGAGAGAAAGGACAGCAAAAAACACGCCCCTCAATCCGAAACGGGCGGGGCTTAAAGTTACAGACAAAGCTCTTCTCCAATGGCTGGCCGCCGTTTAGGAAGCCAGCAAATGGAGAAGAGCTAGCTTGTTTACCTCCCTACTAGAAACATAAAATCTCACCAGCGAGACTGCGCAAGCGCAGCCTACGCTAGCAGAGACCTAAAAAGAAGGGAAAAAAAGCTTCTGATGCATAGATTCCTTCTCTAGGAGTCCTGAACCTTCTCAGCTTGTCTAGCGTCTGGTGGACTCCTGCATCTTGGATCCACCAGGCTGAATGATACACCGTATAATGGTTGGCTCCCTGCTTTTTCAGTCAGTTGTGACCGGAATGATATATGTACAGCATTCTGATACGAGGACGGACAAGTTCGCACTATATAAGAATCTGTAAATAAATAAGATACAAAATAAGTACTGGCATAACCAATAGGTCTCGCCTATGCAAGAGCTATTGGCTTTTCTAGTGTATTTCAGTCATGATGTACACCAGTGTGGCTGTTGTTCATCATGACTAAAAGTTAGCGTCAGGGTGGAGAGTGGAATGGAGCGCAGGGTGGAGAGTGGAATGGAGCACGGGGTGGAGAGTGGAATGGAGCGCGGGTTGGAGAGTGGAATGGAGCGCGGCCTGGAAAGTGGAGCACGACGCAGAGAGTGAAGCGAGACGCGGAGAGTGGAGCGAGACGCGGAGAGTGGAGCGAGACGCGGAGAGTGGAGCGAGACGCGGAGAGTGGAGCGAGACGCGGAGAGTGGAGCGAGACGCGGAGAGTGGAGCACGACGCGGAGAGTGGAGCGCGACGCGGAGAGTGGAGCGCGACGCAGAGAGCGACGCGGAGAGTGGAGCGCGACGCGGAGAGTGGAGCGCGACGCGGAGAGTGGAGCGCGACGCGGAGAGTGGAGCGCGACGCGGAGAGTGGAGCGCGACGCGGAGAGTGGAGCGCGACGCGGAGAGTGGAGCGCGACGCGGAGAGTGGAGCGCGACGCGGAGAGTGGAGCGCGACGCGGAGAGTGGAGCGCGACGCGGAGAGTGGAGCGCGACGCGGAGAGTGGAGCGCGACGCGGAGAGTGGAGCGCGACGCGGAGAGTGGAGCACGACGCGGAGAGAGACGCGGAGAGTGGAGCGTGACGCGGAGAGTGGAGTGGAGAGCGTGACGCGGAGAATGGATCGCGACGCGGAGAGTTGAAAAGGGGACGTAGAGTGGAGAAGGGGGCGTAGAGTGGAGAAGGGGGCGTAGAGTGGAGAAGGGGGCGTAGAGTGGAGAAGGGGGCGTAGAGTGGAGAAGGGGGCGTAGAGTGGAGAAGGGGGCGTAGAGTGGAGAAGGGGGCGTAGAGTGGAGAAGGGGGCGTAGAGTGGAGAAGGGGGCGTAGAGTGGAGAAGGGGGCGTAGAGTGGAGAAGGGGGCGTAGAGTGGAGAAGGGGGCGTAGAGTGGAGAAGGGGGCGTAGAGTGGAGAAGGGGGCGTAGAGTGGAGAAGGGGGCGTAGAGTGGAGAAGGGGGCGTAGAGTGGAGAAGGGGGGCGTAGAGTGGAGAAGGGGGGCGTAGAGTGGAGAAGGGGGCGCAGAGTGGAGAAGGGGCCCCAGCGTGGAGAAGGGGCCCCAGCGTGGAGAAGGGGCCCCAGCGTGGAGAAGGGGCCACAGCGTGGAGAAGGGGCCCCAGCGTGGAGAAGGGGCCACAGCGTGGAGAAGGGGCCACAGCGTGGAGAAGGGGCCACAGCGTGGAGAAGGGGCCACAGCGTGGAGAAGGGGCCACAGCGTGGAGAAGGGGCCACAGCGTGGAGAAGGGGCTACAGCGTGGAGAAGGGGCTACAGCGTGGAGAAGGGGCCACAGCGTGAAGAAGGGGCCACAGCGTGAAGAAGGGGCCACAGCGTGAAGAAGGGGCCACAGCATGAAGAAGGGGCCACAGAGCGTGAAGAAGGGGCCACAGAGCGTGAAGGGGCCACAGCGTGAAGAAGGGGCCACAGCGTGAAGAAGGGGCCACAGCGTGAAGGGGCCACAGCGTGAAGAAGGGGCCACAGCGTGAAGAAGGGGCCACAGCATGAAGAAGGGGCCACAGCGTGAAGAAGGGGCCACAGCGTGAAGAAGGGGCCACAGCGTGGAGAAGGGGCCACAGCGTGGAGAAGGGGCCACAGCGTGGAAACACCTCAGGCTGCAGCTTTGAAAAATTCTGAAAAATAGACATACAAGCAAAATGGTGGCAGAAGCTGCGGATAAGCCCCGTCCTTTTCAGACTGGGGGGCGTGTTTTTTGTTGAGCGACTGAAGACGTCACAGAGAGAACGAACAGCAAAAACACGCCCCTCAATCCGAAACGGACAGGGCTTAAAGTTACAGACAAAGCTCTTCTCCAATGGCTGGCTGCCGTTTAGGAAGCCAGCCAATGGAGAAGAGCTAGCTCGTTTACCTCCCTACTAGAAACATAAAATCTCGCCAGCGAGACTGCACAAACGCAGCCTACACTAGCCGAGACCTAAAAAGGAAAAAAGCTTCTGATGCATAGATTCCTTCTCTAGGAGTCCTGAACCTTCTCAGCTTGTCTAGCGTCTGGTGGACTCCTGCATCTTGGATCTACCAGGCTGAATGATACACTGCATAATGGTTGGCTCCCTGCTTCTTCCGTCAGTTGTCACCAGAATGCTATATGTACAGCATTCTGATACCCGAACGGACAAGTTCGCACTATATAAGAATCTGTAAATAAATAAGATACAAAATATGTACTGGCATAATGTCTCGCCTATGCAAGAGCTATTGGCTTTTCTAGTGTATTTCAGTCATGATGTACACCAGTGTGGCTGTTGTTCATCATGACTAAAAGTTAGCGTCAGGGTGGAGAGTGGAATGGAGCGCGACGCGGAGAGTGGAATGGAGCGCGCCGCGGAGAGTGGAATGGAGCGCCACGCGGAGAGTGGAATGGAGCGCCACGCGGAGAGTGGAATGGAGCGCCACGCGGAGAGTGGAATGGAGCGCCACGCGGAGAGTGGAATGGAGCGCCACGCGGAGAGTGGAATGGAACGCCACGCGGAGAGTGGAATGGAGCGCCACGCGGAGAGTGGACAAGGGGGGGGCGGCAGCGTGGACAAGGGGGGGCGGCAGCGTGGACAAGGGGGGGCGGCAGCGTGGACAAGGGGGGGCGGCAGCGTGGACAGGGGAGGCGGCAGCGTGGACAAGGGGGGGCCCGCAGCGTGGACAAGGGGGGGCCCGCAGCGTGGACAAGGGGGGGCCCGCAGCGTGGACAAGGGGGGGCCCGCAGCGTGGACAAGGGGGGGCCCGCAGCGTGGACAAGGGGGGGCCGCAGCGTGGACAAGGGGGGGCCGCAGCGTGGACAAGGGGGGGGCCGCAGCGTGAAAAGGGGGGGCCGCAGCGTGGAAAGGGGGGGGCCGCAGCGTGGAAAGGGGGGGCCGCAGCGTGGAAAGGGGGGGCCACAGCGTGGACAAGGGGGGCACAGCGTGGGCAAGGGGGGCACAGCGTGGACAAGGGGGGCACAGCGTGGACAAGGGGGGCACAGCGTGGACAAGGGGGGCACAGCGTGGACAAGGGGGGCACAGCGTGGACAAGGGGGGCGGCAGCGTGGACAAGGGGGGCGGCAGCGTGGACAAGGGGGGCGGCAGCGTGGACAAGGGGGGCGGCAGCGTGGACAAGGGGGGCACAGCGTGGACAAGGGGGGCACAGCGTGGACAAGGGGGGCACAGCGTGGACAAGGGGGGCACAGCGTGGACAAGGGGGGCACAGCGTGGACAAGGGGGGCACAGCGTGGACAAGGGGGGCACAGCGTGGACAAGGGGGGCACAGCGTGGACAAGGGGGGCACAGCGTGGACAAGGGGGGCACAGCGTGGACAAGGGGGGCGGCAGCGTGGACAAGGGGGGCGGCAGCGTGGACAGGGGGGCGGCAGCGTGGACAAGGGGGGCGGCAGCGTGGACAAGGGGGGCGGCAGCGTGGACAAGGGGGGCGGCAGCGTGGACAAGGGGGGCGGCAGCGTGGACAAGGGGGGCGGCAGCGTGGACAAGGGGGGCGGCAGCAAGGACAAGGGGGGCGGCAGCAAGGACAAGGGGGCGGCAGCGAGGACAAGGGGGGCGGCAGCGAGGACAAGGGGGGCGGCAGCGAGGACAAGGGGGGCGGCAGCGAGGACAAGGGGGGCGGCAGCGTGGACAAGGGGGGCGGCAGCGTGGACAAGGGGGGCGGCAGCGTGGACAAGGGGGGCGGCAGCGTGGACAAGGGGGGCGGCAGCGTGGACAAGGGGGGCGGCAGCGTGGACAAGGGGGGCGGCAGCGTGGACAAGGGGGGCGGCAGCGTGGACAAGGGGGGCGGCAGCGTGGACCAGGGGGGCGGCAGCGTGGACAGGGGGGCGGCAGCGTGGACAAGGGGGCGGCAGCGTGGACAAGGGGGCGGCAGCGTGGACAAGGGGGCGGCAGCGTGGACAAGGGGGGTCCAGAGAGTGGACAAGGGGGGTCCAGAGAGTGGACAAGGGGGGTCCAGAGAGTGGAGAAGGGGGGCCAGAGAGCGGAGAAGGGGGGCCAGGGAGTGGAGAAGGGGGGCCAGAGAAGAGAAGGGGGCCAGAGAAGAGAAGGGGGCCAGGGCAGAGAAGGGGGGCCAGAGAGTGGAGAAGGGGGGCCAGAGAGTGGATAAGGAGGGCCAGAGAGTGGAGAAAGGGGGCCATAGAGTGAAGAAGGGGGGCCAGAGAGTGGAGAAGGGGGGCCAGAGAGTGGAGAAGGGGGGCCAGAGAGTAGAGTGGGCCAGAGAGTAGAGTGGGCCAGAGAGTAGAGTGGGCCAGAGAATGAGAGCAGAGCAAAGCGGCATACAGAGGCAGGGCGTGGCAGAGTGGCATGGCAGGGTGGCGTAGAGAGGCAGAGAATGGAGTGGCATAAAGTAGAGTATGCATGGTGTGGGAGAGCACTATCATTTCAGACAACACATTTTCAATTGAATTTGACATTACATTAGCATGTATAGTTCTACTGATAAAACGTTAAAGCACACAAATGATAATGTGTGGAAATGGCACCGAACTAAAATAATTGTTTCCGAATTACAAAAAATTTACTTCATTTGTGCTTTCGTCATTCTGATAAATTGTAAAATATATGCACATTCATTTACAGACATTTTAATTTTACATTTCTGACCACCGGTATCCAGCAAGATTGTCACATAAGTCCTCTCACTTTGAAGTCAGGGAAAGAAGAGTAAATACCAAGTTCCCTCAGGTGACAGAGTGACAGTTGACCACTGTCTTTGAATGCACAGCCAATATGACCAGATAAGAACAAAATGTAAAGGCCTATTTACAGAAAGTGAGCACTTGTGGAAGAATACAAGAAGCAATGGTAAACACGCTATACTCCACAAGTAGGACAAAGACATACTGGAAAGCGCAAAACAAATAAAACCAGCAAATAGAAAACAAAGTCAATGATAAGCAATAGGCAGAATGCAATCCGAAGGAAGCTTTCAGAAGGGCCTCAGTAAATCTTTTCACAATCAGACAGCTGTGCTTTCTGGTAGACTTCGACCTAATAAAGATGTGGCTACAAAATAAGACTGAAAATATTTTGCGCCAAAAAGGGAAAAGGTAACTGCACTGGGAGCAGGGGGGATTATTTTGCTAATGTAGAGTGGAGTATTTACAGTAAGGTGGGTGGCATTTGACTAGTAAGGTTTTTTAGGATATAGGGAAAGGTAATTTTAAGGTGTACTTAGGGGTTGGTAGGGTTTAGGGACTGGCAATGACAAAGGGTAATGAAGGGCGAATAAGGGTTCAGGAAAGGGTAGCATTAAGGGGAAGTATGGTTTAATGTTCTAACAGCTGGTTTGGGGCTCTAAGGTTCAGAGATAGGCTGCATAAAAGTGTAGTAAGGTTATTTTAGGGTTCAGGGAGGGTTAGTTATAAGAGGCAGTAAGGATTTTTTGAGGGTTCAAGTAAGGCTAGCAATAGGAGGGGGAGTAACGAGTTTTGGGTTCAAGGAAGGGTAGCATCAATGGGTAATAGGTTTTCAGGGTAGAGTGCAAACAGTGGTAGCAAGGATTCTGGGGTTAGTAACATAAAGGGGTAGTTATGGGTTTTTGGAGTATAGGAAATGGTAGAATTAAGGAGTAGCAAGGGGTTTTTCAGGGTTCCAGGATTGATAGTAGTATGGGGTAGTTTGGGGTTTTAAATTAAGGGCCAGTTAGGGTTTAAGGCCATTAATGGGTTTTTAGGGTCCAGTTAGGTAAATTAAAGAATGCACGTAATGAAAACATTTGAAATTCTACATTTGTCATAGATAATAAAGGAAGGCATGACATTATTACCGCGACAATTTCAGCTGGTCATTTTAAAAGTCGAATTTATTACATACTAGCTGCTATCAGGCAGGGTGAATGAATCCATGACTAGGAAAGGAATCGGTCACTCCGTCAAAGACAAGCTAACAAAGAAGCCTCACTAGTGAGAAAATCACCAAGAGACGCTGTGCAATTATCACAGCTGCTTCGTTCCGGTAGCTATTTTCAGTACTGGTTCCAACATAGGAAATGAAACAAGGGGCGGGAGTTGGGATAGTGTGGGGTTGGGGCCTGCCTCTGCAGCTATATAAAGAACTTAAAAAGAGCACGCTGCGCCCCGGGGACAGCTGTAGATACCTTTGAAAAGGGTGAGGCGATGACTTTTTTCCTTCAGAAGATTTGGGGCCAGTACATGAAACCAAAGAGGCGTAGCCGAGCTTTCACCTCCCGATGAGGAAGATCAGACGTTCCGTTTTTAAGGCACCCCGACATTCCCTCTCCCCGTTTCATATCCCACCACGTCTATACCCAACAAGCACAGGGCTCGCTTTGTGCATTTGCTGGGCTTCGACACAGGCGGCCTTGTCCTCCCGCTTCCTGACAAAGAGAATGAGAGGTCGCAGGCCCAGCAGCCGAAAGGTCACACTACTGCATGTATGCCAACGCTTACAATGGGAGGGAAAAGATGGATTTTTTGGGAGGAGGTGAAGAAGCACTTGGGATACAAGTTAAATAATAAAGGCAGTGGCGGCAGCACTTCAGCTCGTTCTACTAATCGGTGGCCGTGTGTGAAAAGAGTAAATATAGACGGCACGTATTCCATCAATAGAATTTTAATTGAAATCTTCTAACGGCTTCCGAATCTGTCACCTACTTACCTATATCTTCTAACTTAGCTCGCTAGCTAACCTATGATCCGCCACCTAAGCACAGGTATAGAAAGGGTATATCATCTTCCTCCAACCCCCGCCCCATCACCAATAGAGGCGGCGGTGACAGAAAGGACACACCATCCTTTCTCATTCAATGAAGTCATTTGGCCAAAATGCGTTCACATTGTCCATTATGGATGCAAGGGTGCAGAACGGACAAAGTGACAGAAAGAGCACATCGTCATTCTCCACCAAAGACTGAAGGGGCACAAAGGGAACTCCTTTTGCACCAAAGAAGGGATAAAATGACATATCCTGCTCTTCCACCACAACAGCAAGGGGAAGGACATATTCCAGCATCACAGGAAGAGCAAGAGGTAACAAGGATACTCGTGGTTATTTCACTGAAGCGAGGTCATGTCTACTAACTACATGAATGGTGCAAAAGGGACCGAGTGGGCATTCCTTCCATATTCCTCGACAGGACAAAGAACAACATGGCCTCTCCACTCCCCCTTCACCATAGCAACTTTTTCCTCCACCAAAGGAGCAAGATTAGCTGGGACACTCCTTCAATACACCAAAGGAGTAAGGAGGAGAACGGACACTTCTTTAATCCACCAAAGGCAGAGAACGGACACTCCTTTCTGAAGCACAAAGGATAACACAACGCATCTCAGCAAAGGATCCAGGGGCAGAAAGGACAATTCTTTCTCTGCCACTAAAGGATTAGGTATGAAACTCATGTGTTGACAGTTTTTCTTGAGACTTGGGGACATCTTTATGAATACTGCATGAGATAGAATGGTATGTAGTTTTCTAACTATGGGCACATAAATTAGGAGATTTGGCTCTTGCAGGGCAACACGGTTTTGATTTTCTTTTACTTACTCACAGATTTGGTCAGCATAATTCAAGAGGCGCCATTAACCCGCGTTATCTTGTGGATACGATACGGTATTGACTTTTTGCGTCAGAGCATGCTTTCATTCTTCCAATACAGCGAGTTCAACTTAACTATCCCCTTCATATCTCTTTCATAATTCAGTTTTATTGGAAATACTTTGCGACTTAGGGATTAATTTCTGCACGGTTGATTCTTATTTTCCCATATCACATGGGTGTGCTCCAAGGTGCATTTGACTTTTACTTTTTTCACTCTCATATCTCTATAGGCACATCATTCATTCACTTGTTCTTTTTCTTCTCTTTTTATCACTTTGGATATTCAGGAGAATGCAAACCCTGAGGTTAAGGTGAATGTGATAAATGTAAGACATGCAATGTATATATTCAATTCTGAATTCTATGTATATTCTGTTGTAGATACGTTACCTGAACCATCCATCCCTGTGGATTTGAACTTTTAACTTTTTGAATATTTGAAACTTTATTATAACCCCTGAGGAAGGGTCAAGAGGGACCCGAAATGCATTGGGTTGCTTGAAACTTTACTTATCTCTTCTTGAACAGTGTTATTGGTTTGATAAATTTGCATCAGATTTGCATTAATGTATTTATGAGTATGAGTTTTTTTACTAAGCCATGACTTGGATGATTTGTCTTTAAAAATGTATTAGACAATTGAAACATTTGAAAACTTTGTGTTTAAAATAAACAAAACGTTTTTTGAAAATGCAATTACAAATGTTTGAGGCATAATTGCCTGATTGCTGTGCGCTGCATAGTCCCCGGTCTCCGAGGACTCAATTCAAATATAGTACCTAGGGGTTGTGGTACCCTCTCCCTATGCACCGCACGCATATAATTTGATTACATTCATTCATACATATCACATACTGTGATTATATTGGTTTACTAGAGGTGTGCAGACCTACCCACTCAGTTGATACAAAAGGAGTGTTGCCAGACAAGACACTCCTCCCTACTGCACCAAAGAATGAAAAGGACGATAAGGGCTCTTCCTTCTTACCCTATTGGAGCACATGCAGACATGACTCTCTGCTCTACCACAAAGAAATGTGTAGGGGAGGATACTGCTTACTAGGACACCATCGATTCAAGGAGGCACAAACGGCACCCATTTTTTCTCCAACAAAAAGAGCGATGGCCAGAAAACATTTCACTCCAAAGGAGCAGAAGGAGAAAAGGACTATTTTCCTACTTTGCTCAAAGGAGCGAGGTGAAGGCAGAACATGCCTTCCACTAAACGACCAAGGAGACAAATGATTACCCTTTTTTCAAAAGAGCAAAGTACAGAAACGGCACTTCTTCCCCCATCAAAGGAGTGGTGCATAAAGGGACACTTTGCCCCAGCAAAGGAGAAGAGGAGGAGAAAAAGAGCTTTAAGGGCACAGACTACTCTTCCCCCAAATGAATAAGGAGATAGAAAGGAAATATTTCCTTGTCCACTAGATAAAGTGAGTAGACATGAATGGTGTATTCCCACTTATATAATACAGCGAAAGGGCTGGGACATTCCTTTCAACTTCATCAACAAAGTACTAGTGGTTTTAACCCCTCCCATGCTGGTGACGGAACCGCTCCGTCACCAGCCTCGGTCGCGCTGTGCTGGTGAGGGAGCGGTTCCGTCACGGCCCGCTCGGCGCGCCTGCGCGGCGCGGATTCCACGCCTGCGCTGAGCGGGCGGGGCCATGAGGGAACTGCGCCGTCACTAGCACAGCGCGTCCGAGGCTTTGTGACGGAGCGGTTCCGTCACGAGCATGGGAGCGCCGCGCAGTCCCTCCTCCCCCCTAGCACTGCGGCGGAATTGCCGCCGCAGTGAAGGGGTTAAAGGACAATGCCTCAACCAGCAACAACAAAAACACTACTACCTCTTCCACCAGAAGGAGGTGAAAATGACAAACATCATCTCATACACTACCTTAGCAGTAAGTCAGAAAGGACACGTTCCTCTAGCAACAGCTGAGTGAGGGGGCAGGTAATCAGTTTTTCATTTCCTTTTTTAGGGTCAAGGTGTGAGGAAAAGGCCGTCAGAATTTCAAAAGTGTGAAGAGAATGGAGTGATCACTCCATTGCCTCTGTGTACAAGAAAAACACACTTTAATTTCTGATTGTTTCAGTTGAGTAAAAAGGCGATGGAAAGGCCACACACTTGCTCTGTGACAAGAAGTAAAGAGATGAGATTAATATTAGGTTAAAGTAGTAGAGAGACACTATGGTTACTCTACAGAAGATAAATATAGAGCAGCAAAGCCACACGAAAAACTCTCCAAGGAGTGGAAGTAGCAGCATAGAAAGGGAATTGTCTCCACCCGGACAAAAATACGCAGCAGCATAAGAGGAGCCAAATGCCCACTCTGTATGCTATATACTTGGAAATCAGTGCTAAGTTTTGTTTTTTAAAACTAGACTGATATGATCGTATTGACTGCTCCTATATTTTGTTCCGTACAACTGCCTTATGGAACTAAAGAGGCCTTATCAAGAGCATCACTGAGATTCTTAAGTAGAAGAGGTTATCAAAGAGCATGTAATAATCAATTTACAAAAACCTTTCAAGGAAGGAAGTAACTGAAATATTTTCAGATTGTTTAAAGTCCATAAAAGCCAGCTTACATTGTGTGTTTCAAGTCGGTAAGTAACTAAGCTGTGGTTGATCAAACAGCAGACAGGAAAATAGGGACAAGTTACCAGCGTAATCAAAAGTACGATTTTTCAGCATAATTGCTAAAGGTTCACATTTATTTCATGTAAGATTAAGTCCTTTCATTAAGAAGCTAACAATGTAAGCAATGCTGGGGATTAGTAGAGACACAATAATCACGACGGGCCAAACCAAATGGAAGGGTCATTAAATAGTTTCATTAACATTATTGAGGTCTGCAATCTCCCAGTATTGGCCTACTGTGAGGTTATAGAACTAATACCAGGTTTACAGGGTTGACTTTGATGTGCTACAGAACTAGGTTTCTTTAGAAATTTCAGAGTGAATTTCCCTGGTTTACTTTGAGTGTTAAAAGCAAATTACACTTGTCTTGCGAACAAAGTGTCTTTAGCTGTAGAATCTTATAGTTGGCCAGGTAGTGGGTGGTTTGGATAACTACAAGAACTGATTCAGGACTTTAATGTCTCATGCTGTGAAGTGTGTGCATTTTACCAGCATTCAACAAAGGGAGAGACAGGGTTCAAGGGCACTCTTAGTCCCCAATCAATAGATACAAAAACAAAGGAAGAGTGTCCGTCAGTGAGGCGTGGGTGTGATCGGGATAGCACGTATTAATATGAGGCCAGCTGTAGTTGGTCAGAAGGCTGGACTAACTTTCAAGAAAAAACTCATTATTTCTTCAAGAAACCCTCACTCACCCTAGTGGTGACATGCTTCATCATCGGGTCCACTCGGGAGATCGAGTACCTCCCGAGTGTGCTACGACGCCAGGAGACTGCGGAGCAGGTTGTTGTGAGAGTGAATGTGAAAAAGAGGGTGTAGTTAAAAATGTCAGAGGTTGTCCCAAAAAAATCTTTTATTCGCTGGTCAACTTGACATATTAAAATTAAAAGCTATGTGCAGGGAAACTATCCACAAGAAATACAGGTGTTTCCCTGTTAGGGGAAGGTCAACATGTTTCTGCCCTTTTAAGTGTATGAGTTTACAGGGCTTTCGTCAGGACCAGTAAGTGGGTGTTACCTCAACAGGTATAGGCGCGCTAAGGCCTACCCTGCTGTAGGTTGTGAAAGTTAAAAACAGTGGCACTATGTGTAAAAATAAGTGCGTGAGAATACAAACCAGAAGGCTTGGGGATTTGCCTCTGTTGCGAGGAGCCCAGAAGTCTGCAGGTAGGTAAAAGACAGACAGACAAACACAACACAAAACACAAAAATGAGCAAATGGTCATTAATGATCACGGTTTTATGCCATGCAACTTTAGGTGTGGCGTGATACGTGCTAACAGACCTATCAATGGCCGTGGTCGGAGGGGAGATCACGTTGTAGAGTGGAAGTTGTGCCCAAGACCGTTGGTGATGGGCCTCAACTAGGGCCAGGGTAGTGTGACCTGGCGCTGTAACAAATAGTGGGGTAATGCAACGGGGGCTTGCAGTGCTAAGTCCGTCCGTGTGGGAAGCCTGGTAGGCTGCCCATAATAGTAACATTACCTATGGTAAGAGTACGGAGAAATATTCCCCGAAGAGTGATGTAATCAGACACAGCTACGTAATAGTAATGCGCAGCCCTGCTGGCCGTGAATTAGAGAGCTTAAAGTGGCACACTAATTGAGAATATCGGTGGCAGAGTCCTCACTTGTATTCAGTATGAACCACGCCCCATAGATTCAGAGGGGGGGTGGGAGCGACAATGGCACACCCTGTCAGGGTAAAAACAGAAACACACACAAAGGAGAGTTCAAGGAGAGTAGGCAGAAGCTCACACACAAACACTTAGCTTGTTAAGATGTCAGGTCGCTTGTACATACGCCCGCAACGCTCAGCACCCTCTCGGCACCTAGCTGTCCCCGCTGGATCTCGTGGATCACGAGCGAGGAACAAGCCCGGCGCTAAGAGAGGGAGGCGTCGGGACGTCGTCCAATCACGAGCGCTGACTAAAACGAGGCTTGAGAAGCAAGCCTCGCGTAGTCGCGTGCAGATCTCTATCGCACGTCGTATGGAAAACGAGGCTTGGAACGCGCAATCGGTGCGCATGCGCGCACATGAACAGAGTTGTAGCCAGATTGAGGCTGGAAACCGGAACGAGGCTTGGTACGCAAGCTGTCAACCGGGATTCGGAAACAGAGGCTTGGCACGCAAGCAAAACAGACGGACCGACTGAATGAGTTATAAATCAGAAGTCCGCTATGAAAAGATGTTAAAAATTCACGCTAAAATAAATTGACACTCGTGGTGGGTGTAGGTTCATTGACAGGTTAGTAGAAATACCAGACAAGGTTTTGGAGAGCCCACCTTCAGATATATTATTAGACCATGAATAGATTATGCTCAATCATATTGTGTACTGTGGGTAGTAACACGGGAGTACGTTTATTCAATGTGAACGGCACACATAACGATAGAGATGAGTGCCCACCATCATAGATGTTATTCTCAAGGTTTACTCTGGTCATCTATGATATTGGTATACTGAGAGCTGTCACAAAAAAAGAGTGATATCATCAGTAGAGAGTATACATCATGGGCATTGCCCTAAATTGGGGAGTAGGACAATGTTAATGTTTGAGAACGCTGGCCCAAGGTATTTGGTCATTTAGACCTTGATTGTGTGTGTTGAGTCTGTAGACCCAGCGCTGCTCTTTTTCAAACAGGATATTCTCTCTGTTCCTGGGGTTGTTGACCTGTTCTATTACTGTCCAGGTCATGTCATTGGGGGTATGATTTGCCTGGAAAGTGAAGACCCGCATTGGCGAACATCGCAGCAATGTTCGCTGCAAGAAAGTAACGACCAAACTCAGCGAGCATTTTCTGCAGGCAAATCATGAGAATAACATCTATGATGGTGGGCACTCATCTCTATCGTTATGTGTGCCGTTCACATTGAATAAACGTACTCCCGTGTTACTACCCACAGTACACAATATGATTGAGCATAATCTATTCATGGTCTAATAATATATCTGAAGGTGGGCTCTCCAAAACCTTGTCTGGTATTTCTACTAACCTGTCAATGAACCTACACCCACCACGAGTGTCAATTTATTTTAGCGTGAATTTTTAACATCTTTTCATAGCGGACTTCTGATTTATAACTCATTCAGTCGGTCCGTCTGTTTTGCTTGCGTGCCAAGCCTCTGTTTCCGAATCCCGGTTGACAGCTTGCGTACCAAGCCTCGTTCCGGTTTCCAGCCTCAATCTGGCTACAACTCTGTTCATGTGCGCGCATGCGCACCGATTGCGCGTTCCAAGCCTCGTTTTCCATACGACGTGCGATAGAGATCTGCACGCGACGACGCGAGGCTTGCTTCTCAAGCCTCGTTTTAGTCAGCGCTCGTGATTGGACGACGTCCCGACGCCTCCCTCTCTTAGCGCCGGGCTTGTTCCTCGCTCGTGATCCACGAGATCCAGCGGGGACAGCTAGGTGCCGAGAGGGTGCTGAGCGTTGCGGGCGTATGTACAAGCGACCTGACATCTTAACAAGCTAAGTGTTTGTGTGTGAGCTTCTGCCTACTCTCCTTGAACTCTCCTTTGTGTGTGTTTCTGTTTTTACCCTGACAGGGTGTGCCATTGTCGCTCCCACCCCCCCTCTGAATCTATGGGGCGTGGTTCATACTGAATACAAGTGAGGACTCTGCCACCGATATTCTCAATTAGTGTGCCACTTTAAGCTCTCTAATTCACGGCCAGCAGGGCTGCGCATTACTATTACGTAGCTGTGTCTGATTACATCACTCTTCGGGGAATATTTCTCCGTACTCTTACCATAGGTAATGTTACTATTATGGGCAGCCTACCAGGCTTCCCACACGGACGGACTTAGCACTGCAAGCCCCCGTTGCATTACCCCACTATTTGTTACAGCGCCAGGTCACACTACCCTGGCCCTAGTTGAGGCCCATCACCAACGGTCTTGGGCACAACTTCCACTCTACAACGTGATCTCCCCTCCGACCACGGCCATTGATAGGTCTGTTAGCACGTATCACGCCACACCTAAAGTTGCATGGCATAAAACCGTGATCATTAATGACCATTTGCTCATTTTTGTGTTTTGTGTTGTGTTTGTCTGTCTGTCTTTTACCTACCTGCAGACTTCTGGGCTCCTCGCAACAGAGGCAAATCCCCAAGCCTTCTGGTTTGTATTCTCACGCACTTATTTTTACACATAGTGCCACTGTTTTTAACTTTCACAACCTACAGCAGGGTAGGCCTTAGCGCGCCTATACCTGTTGAGGTAACACCCACTTACTGGTCCTGACGAAAGCCCTGTAAACTCATACACTTAAAAGGGCAGAAACATGTTGACCTTCCCCTAACAGGGAAACACCTGTATTTCTTGTGGATAGTTTCCCTGCACATAGCTTTTAATTTTAATATGTCAAGTTGACCAGCGAATAAAAGATTTTTTTGGGACAACCTCTGACATTTTTAACTACACCCTCTTTTTCACATTCACTCTCACAACAACCTGCTCCGCAGTCTCCTGGCGTCGTAGCACACTCGGGAGGTACTCGATCTCCCGAGTGGACCCGATGATGAAGCATGTCACCACTAGGGTGAGTGAGGGTTTCTTGAAGAAATAATGAGTTTTTTCTTGAAAGTTAGTCCAGCCTTCTGACCAACTACAGCTGGCCTCATATTAATACGTGCTATCCCGATCACACCCACGCCTCACTGACGGACACTCTTCCTTCATTTTACCAGCATGACAGAGTAACACTACTTGCTCACCATGCTCCAAGTAGGTAAGACCAACAGAAGACAGTGGCCTAATGCACTTACATCCACTCTGAATGGAGCTTTTTGTTTCATGTAAATATTAGACCCACTTCAGGGAATGTCCCTTTTCCTATTATTTACAGAGCGATTCCAGGACCCACCTCCACCCTCACACCTCTCCCAAGAGGCCTAGCGGGTCTACCCTGTCCCTTTTCTTGTTAAGTTTTTCTGGGAATCTGCTCAAGCAGAGTCCCAAGATGGCTATCAACACTTTATGGTTTGTAGTGTTGGCAGCCGATCAGATTTGAGCACGGGGACTGTTGGATCCTCGGAGGGTTCATGTTTGTGGCATCTTGTAGGTTGGTGCGTGTCTAAACCAAACCAGGTGGATGCCAAGTTGATGGAATGAGAGAGCTGTCAGACTGGGAGAGAGATGTTAAGAGAGTTACTCAAGAGCAGCTGTCCTGGATGGATGGGACCTTTACCTTCAGGAAAAAACTACCAGCTTACACCTTACTTCTGTATCTTGGATATTATTACCAACCACCTTCTCAAATTGGAAAAAGCGGAAATCCTTACCAACATGTAAGAAGTGGAAGTGATTGTAAGGGTCTTAACATCCTGCTTGTTCCTCATGTCGAGGAGGACACGTTCAACTTAGCGAAGAAATTGTAGTGCTCTTCATCAGTGAAGCGGTCGCAAATGGGAAAAGAAAGTTACATTAAAGAAGCGATATGGAGAAACTTTTGAGCAATCCCCTTTAACATTTCTCTATACCATTTCCAGCATATGTTTCACAAAATACTTTATAGCAAGATTATTAATTTTCTGCCATATCGAGAAATTCTATCAATTCATACCTGTTTAGCAGTCTTGGTCTCAGGAAGGAATTTGAGTCAACATGCAGAATGTACCCGCTCCTCCATTCTTTCTATCAGCAGCTGGGGATCCACCCATTAGGTGGCAGAAGTGGTGCAAGGTCTGTGAAAGGTATGCCAAGGTTTGTGGAGCATCACGGAGTGCCGAAAGGAAAACTGCGCTACTGTTACATTGTCTAGGTTCAGAGGGGCACGAGGTCTTTGATCCCTATATAAATAAATCTGTCAGAGATTGTAGGGGAAGATTTGAATTAGTAGGAGGTGTGCATTATGAAGCTGGATAGACACTATTTACCAAAGGTCAGTATCATTTCAGAACGAAATCATTTTGGCTGCAGAAATCAACAAGCATTTGCAATGCTATAGGTCTCGCATTATTAAACTTTGAGCTATTGGTGTTGCATTCTTCAGCAATGCCAATAGTTCAAACTTTAATAATGCGAGACCTATTGCATTGCAAATGCTTGTTTTGGTTAATAGTGGTGTTAGGTGGGCAAGAAGGGCATTGTGAAGGTAATTTATAGACTTTTTTGTTGAAAGAGATAAGAGTAGCCGAGACAAGTAGTCCTTGATGGTGTTAACGAGTTACAATGAGTTTCCATTTGCTGGAAAAATGTAGTTGCAATTGGTATTTTTATTTGTTTCACGTCGCCCAAAAATACAATTGCCAAGGGAATTATTGTTAGCAGCTGCACGTACCCCCCAAAAAAATTACTGAGCGGATTTATAAAAAAAAAAGAAAATCTCTTTACATTTAAACTTTTTGCAACATGGTCTTACTTACTTGTCCATAAAATCAAACTGTTCATTACTTTAAAATACCGAAAGAAGAGAAGAGCATACCGCCGTACAGCAAAGGTCCCGACTTTAAAGCTAAGGGATCAAGTTCAAGCCTCGGCATCCGCTCGACATCGGTGATTCTAGGCAAAGCACTTAATCTCCCTGTGCCAAACCAAAAGTAAATATGTCGTTGTGTAACATCACTGGTGCTCATGTAAAGCACTCTAATACCTTCCTGTCAAATAATGGCTAAATAAACCGTAGTTACAAATATAAAATTAAAACTCTTCAAATGCAACCTTTTTTCAATGAGGTCTTACTTTTTTGTCCGTGAGTGATATCCAAATTTACATATCTTAAAAAACCGAAGGGAGATATCATGGCCTTACAGCCAAAGCTGGCCATTTTAAAGCCTAGGAACCCAGTTCATGCCTCGTCATGAGCTCCATATCAGTGATTCTGGGCACAGCACTTAATCTCCCCGTGCCAAAACAAAACCAGATAATACAAGTATTATAATTTTCTGCTGCCCTATCCATGTTAATTAAGGGAATGGAATTCTAAATGGTGACCTGAGCAGGGCTCTTGCACGAGTCCTTTGAAAGCGGATACACAGGGGTCATAAGTTTGACCTCTAAAGCAATTTTGGCACGGTCAGCTCGTTGTTGTTCTTGCTTGTGTGTGGTTAGTGGCCCGCCTGCCCTCATCCTTCACTTCACGGACACTCGCCGTTCTTTCTCTTCTACTCTTTGTTTGGGTGCATTTTGGTTCTTAACCACGGTGGCCTTGCATGCACAATGTAGTGTAGCATGACACTAAGCAGTGCGCCCCTGCTTCATGGTTTCAGCTGGTAGCAGCTTACAGTCTCCGGTGTCAGTCGCGGAGCTGCCCTTGCAAAGATGAATGCAGCCAAGTTTTAATCAAATAAGAGATCGAGTTTCCAAAAACGCACTGCGGCCTTACCTGCCGAACAGATGCACGCTTGGACTCGGAGTCTGTTTTTGATTTGGTTGTGTTTGCAAAACTAGTAAAGTGATGGCTGGCGGTGGCTGCACTTGATTGTCTATCCTCTCGGGGGCACCGCCACCCGCACCGACTCACCGTACGTGTGTTGTTGCATGAGGAAATTATTCAATGGTCGACAGCAGAATTTGGGCAAAGTAAATAGGTTTGGGTGAATGAGGATGGATGGAATTGGGGGGTAGCTTGTGACTAACAGAACAGCAGAGACTGGTATGTAAGTGAGCAGTGTTTGATCCGTTTTTTAAATAGCAAGCAAACCAGAAAGCAGCTTCACATCTGACCCGGGGAGGAGACCTGGGAGGGCGAGGGCTGCCGGCGCATGCGCGGTACCTGCAACTTTCGCGTGCCCTGCAGCTAGTGCAGGCAGCGCCTGTCCCCTTCCGGGGCTCCGGTGCTGAAGAGAGAGAGCTCCGGCGCCATAGAGGAAGTGCGGGGGCTGAAGTCTCGGGTCCTAGGAGGGGACACGGGTGAAGAGCGGCACATAGCAGTGCGGGGCTCCCATGACTGAGGAGAGAGCCCTGCGTCGTGCAGCCAGAAGTATGGAGGAGCTGGAGTGCTCCGGCCACAGCCAGCCACCGATCAGGAGGACCCCCCTGCAGATTGGGTGATTCTCCATTTGTGCCGATGAAGGCACAGAATCAACGTTTATTTCCAGAGTGGACCCGCCATTGTGGGCCGCTCAAACGATGGGGCAAAATTGCAGCTCTACGCGCGAAAGTGAAACTGCATACGGCTTTCCTGTTAAGTCAGACAGGAGATGTATGCGTGGCTGTATGTGCGCGCCCACAGACCCCAAATCGCCAGCTCCACGCATTCCCGGATCTGTCCCACTTCGGAGGCAAGTTGTTGACAATAGATCTTGCTGGCGACAGAGCTTTCGTGCTGCGACGTCAGGCGAGACCTAAAAAGAAGGGGAAACAGTGGAAAACTATGTAACCACCTTAAGAAAGTAGGCGTCCTCATGTGAGTTTGGTAGGTTGGTTGAAGAAAGAATGCGGAAGCAATTCATGCTTAGATGCAACATTGAACGAGTGAGGGATGATCTGTGGCAGAAAGATGAATCTTCTTTAGTGAGATATTGGTTATTGCGAAACAAATTTTGCATTCTCTCAAGTGTGTGGCAGTTATTAAAAAGGATGAGGTGAAAGGTGAGACTTCATGGGGTGGCGCACGCATCAGGTGATAAAGACAACAAAAAAAAAAGGGTGAATGATACACCGTGTAAGAGACCCATCTTTCAGGCCAAGAGCTATAGATGTAAGAAAATAGGACATCTAGCCAATGATAGGTCTTGTCCAGCGAGTAAAGCAGTTTGTAACAACTGTAAGAAAAGCGGACATTTTGCCACAGTCTGTAAGGCAAAGGTTGTAAGTAAAAGAGTCAATGAAATCTGTGAAAGGTGTTATGATAACAGTGATGTGGAAGAGGATTTTAACTGTGGTCAAATTGTGTTGCAGGTAACAGGGGGCAAGAGTAATAGTACGTTGGATGAAGTGATGATCGAAGGTGGCAGTACGAAAGTGTTATTTGATTCAGGTGCCAAGATCAGCATTGTTTCTAAAGAGTTTTACAGGAACAAGCTGAAGGAAAAAGTCAAAGTACTGAAACCTAACATTAGACCATAACCGTATGGTGGTGAACCTATAAAGCTTTATGGGTACCTCTGGAGTTTTCTAGAGTATAAAGACAGGAATACGAATGCGATAGTCTATGCATCAGAAAAAGGAGACCGCATTCTTAGCTGGTTTCACCAGAGGAACTCAGGAATAATGTTGGATCCCAACAGTGATCCTCCTAAAGTGCTAAAGGAGGATTTTTGAGTTAAGGAAATTGACCTACAGGATAGCTCTGGAGAGGATTGTGGGACGAATATTTATTTCCTCAGGTTTTTAGAGGGGAACTGGGCTGCCTACGAGACTATGTTCATCACACTAGGTTGGTTGATGGGGCAAAACCGTTTTCTGGGAAGGTGCATACTGTCCCAGTAGCGGTTAGAGAAGAGATGAAAGCAGAATTGGAAAAATTACAACGTGAAGGGGTCATTGAATAGGTTGAAGGGACACAGTGGTTGGCTTCAGTGGTAGCTGCTCAGAAGTTGAATGGTAGTATGCATTTATGTGTGGATTTGAGAGTATTAATCAAGAACATAGTGGTCGACAAATACCCTCTGCCGAAAATATCGGACTTGCTAATGTTGTTACAAAGGGCCAAAGTATTTTCTAGTATAGATCTCAAGTCCGCGTACCATCAAATACGACTTGATGAAACATCCAAGGATCTCACAGCTTCGATGTTTTATCCCACCTTTTGGAACTTTCAGATTTGTTAAATTACCCTTTGGGTTGGTGTCTGTGGCCTCGGTTTTTTAGAGGGCCTTGGAGTAGGTTATGAAAGGGCTTGAGGGTGTGAGGATATACAAGGATTATGTATTGATTTTTAGACAGAATAATGAAGGTCATGATATGAGGGTGGATCACATTTTGAAAAGTCTGGATGAGTATAATCTTACCGTCAGACTAGATAAAGGTACATTTCGAAGAAGCACAATTGACTACTTAGGCCATACCATCACTGGGGAAGGCGCAATGCCTATAAAAAAAGAGTTTGTTGACACCATACAGAACTTTAAGTCCCAGTGTGATAGGGATGAATTGACAAACTTTGTAGGTATGGACGATTATTAGAACAAGTTCATTAAAAGCTTTGCTGAAATGGGTGTTGACCATAGGAAAGCTACTCAGGAAAGGGGTTGAATTTGTATGGACGGAAGCCTGTGAAGTAGAGTTCAAGCAAGTGAAAGTTGAATTGAGCAAGGCTCCCAAATTGCGAAATACCCTATTCCTCACACCAGACACTCTCGAGGTTGGTTGAAGTATTTAAGGAGGACCAGTTCATCAGTTGCGAGGAAGAGAAGGAGGCAGTTTGTGAAATAGAAGCTAGGGGGCTCACAGAGTGCACTTTGTGTGATTGCTTGCCTGCTGGATACAGAAATGCAATAAGTGCCAGCCTATTTAAACAAAGGATGGCAGTCTAGAGTCAAGAGAGCCTCTGAGAAATATTGGCACGTAAAGGATGAATTATCAGTGGCAATTGGAATGTTATTCAGGGGCACAAGATTGGTTCCACCCCTCTCCCTTAGGGAAGATCTCTTTAGGTTAGCGCACGCTGGTCATCAAGGTATGTCCAAGACCAAAGAAAGGCTAAAATTGACCTATTGGTGGCCAGGCATGGATATTCAGGTGGAAAGGATGATTAGGGAGTGTGAAGTTTGCCAAGAGCGAAAAAACAGCAACCCCCAAGTTCAACCCATGGTAATTAGACCATGCCTGTCCAAACCATTGTAAGAGGTGGCTTTAGATATATTGGGCCCGATACACATGGGTGGTGGGGAGTCTTATGTGATGGTGCTCAGACATGTACTCAAGGGGGCAGGACGTGAACACTTCCACTGGGATCGAAACCAGGCATGTTGTAAGTTTTTTAAAAGTATTGTTTAGGAGAGAACAGATTTCAAATATAGAAATGGAGCATTAAAATCATGAGGGTTGAGGCACAAACAATACTCTTTATATCACCCAGAAAAGAATGGCAAGGTAGAGAGGTGTCACCGGATCTTAAAGGAAACAGTTGCCATAGCATGAATTGAAAAGAGGAGGTTAACAAGACAAATGAGGCATACAGGGTTTCTCCTCATGCAGTCCCTGGAAGGTCTCCCTTTGAATTGTTTAAGGGAAGACATCTCAATGCTCTGGTAGCTCCACCATGGGTGAATGACATGATGTCAAGGTCAGGAGAGGGAGGAAGTAGAGATAGTTGGAAGCTCAAAGAAATGAAGAAGACAGAAGCCCGTACGGAAAATGTTGATGCTAGGAAAAGTGTGGAAATAACAAAAGTCAAGGTAGGAGGTGTGGTATTGATTTAAAAACCTGGTGGAAAGGGAAGGTCAGCTCGGTTTCTCAAGCCCATGAGGGTGGTTAAGGACGACAAAAGACTCAGGCACATGGGACCTTAACAGGGTGGTGGGTCTTAAAGAAAGTGTTGTGAAGAAAGTGGCAGAAAAGTTGACCACCTCAGACCTCAGTACTGGAAGTATGTCGGTTTTGGACAGCCAAGTGAGAATATCTACCAGAGAGGGGAAGGTTCCTTTCCATTTCAAAGACTATAATATGGAATTAACTCTATGCAGTGTGTTCTCTTCTGTACTATCTCTGCAAGTCTAGTATAATACTTGTATATAGTTTTTGTGTTTGTTTAGATTCTGAGAAAAAGAGGTGTGTGGCATCTTGTAGGTTGGTGCATGTCTAATCCAACCTAGGTGGATGCCATGGTGATGAAAAGTGAGAGATGTCAGAGGCTGAGAGAGAGAGTTACTCAAGAGCAGCGGTCACGGATGGGACATTTATCTTCCGGAGTTAACTACCAGCTTACACCTTACTTCAGCCTCTTGTATATTATTACCAACCACCTTGTTACAGTGTCCCTATATTTACAAATTTGGTTTTCTGTAAATAACTCTTCAACTACCGAACAGATTTATACCACATCATAAAAAGGCACATCCCAGAACCAGCATCTACCTTTCTGCCAAATTCGGTGCAATTCTGTTCAGCTCTTCTGGTTGCGTGTCTAAAGTTCCTTTTTATTATTTTTATTTTTATTTAGCAACACTTAAAAATTGTACAAAAAAAAGACTAAGCAGGGAAATGATAGTTCATTATGTAGATCTATTATCATTATTCCAAGCATCAATAGGCTCCCAGATTTTATATCCTTGCATTCTGGCCTTTTTCCCTCTACATGCATATATTGCCTTTTCTTGACTGAAAATCCCCAGAAAGCGTGATAACCACATTTGGAAATTAGGGGGATCTGCATCCTTCCATCGAGCTGCAAGGATTATTCTATATACTGCAGTACCCAAAAAGAGTCATGTTTCTTCATCCTTAGTGTGCCCTAGAGTGTTATCATATCCCAAAAGATATAGAGTGGATGATTCAGAAACTGTGTGACTAAACACTTCTTGCCAAAAACCAGCTAGCATTTGTCTAAAATGTGTTAGTTTATCACATTCATAAAACATATGAATCAGATATGCAGGGCTTGTTCCACGTCTAGGACATTCTGCGTTCGCTCTTTTTCCCCCAAGAATACAGCTTGGCTGGTGTATAATACAAATTATATATTGTTTTATACAGCTGTGCTTTTAAGTTTTTTTAGAAACAAATAGTTTAGTTAAGAGCCGTAATGACATATCAATGTCGACATTTTACATTATTGAGTTTACTTGCCCAAGCAACTTCAACATTCTCCAAGTCGTCTTTCTGGCCTTCTACCAGTATGTCATAAAGGGTACCTATCCTAGTTGAGGATTTTACTATACAATCCAGTAGGGGAATATTGTCTAGGGAAATGCTTGGAATTTTCAAGTCAAGAATCGTATTTAATTGCATAAATGTAAAAATATCTCTACTCGGGATTAAAAATTATTTTGAAGGTACAGAAACCTAGTGGCTCAATCTGGATAGAGGAAGTCCCCTACAGTTAAAATCCCCAGATTTTCCCATCTCCTAGAGATGTCATCGTTGACTTGTGCTGGCAACAAGGAGTGCCATAATGGTGTACATTTATACATTTTTAGAATATTAAGGAGTCTCGTAGTTTTCTTCCAGATTCTCCAGGCACTATTTATAATCTTAAACTTGACCTTCTTAAAATATGATTGCTCTACCTGTTTTAACAAAAGGCCATTTGCCTTTTTACCTAGCGCTAATTCGTAGATTGACGGTGTGGGATTATCTTCTGTGGTTGGCTCTGTTGTTTTTATATTAAATAGCGATGACATTTGCTGGAGTAAGGTAGCCCACAGGTAGAGCGTTATATTAGGAATTGCTAACCCCCCTCTATGTGAAGGAAGGACAGATACTTCAAAGCTCTTCTTACTTTCCCGTAGTTCCAAATAAACGTACTCATTTGAGATTCAAATGATTTGATGACTGTCTTCCACTATTAATAGGATAGCTCGGAACAAATACAGCACCCTAGGAAGAATATTCATTTTAAGAAAGTTACCTCTCCCAATTATTGAGAGGTGTAGACTGTCAACCCTTTTTAGATCTTTCTTGATGGTTTTAAGGAGGGGCTCATAGTATGAATGAAATGAAATGAAATGAATGAAATGAATGAAATGAAAAGCAGTTTTATGGAGCGCAACAGTTGTCCTGAGGCGTCCAGGCGCTAAAACTAGAACAGTGTCTACCAGAAAGAGGATCCAGGAAGGGTCTGAATTAATTAAACAAGAAGGTCTTAAGCTGTTTACGGAAGCTTGCCAAATTGGAGTTGCTTCTCAGATGACATGGAAGAGTGTTCCACAGTTTGGACGCGTTGTAGGCAAAAGAGCGGCCTCCTGATCTAGCTCTGTAGATCCTAGGGACTTTTGCCAAAAAGGCATTTGAGGAACGGAGTGATTTATTGGGCTGATAGGGAAGAATTAGGGCATGATTAATTTCTGGGCCAGTCTTCCAAAAGGCTTGGTGGGCAATACAGAGTGTCTTAAACTTTATTCTATCCCTGACGGGAAGCCAGTGGAGAGTCCTTAGGCCGTGTCTTATCGAGGTTCTGCGTGGGAGTCCCAGCAAAATGCGGGCTGCACAGTTTTGTGTCCGCTGCAGTTTTTGCAGGCTGTACTCCGGAGCCCCGAGGTACAGTGAGTTGCTGAAGTCAAGGCGAGATTGAATTAGGCCTTGAATCACTATCTGCCTGGCCTCAAAGGGGAGAAGAGGAAGGATTTTTTTAATCGACCTGAGGAGGCCAAAGCAGACCGCAGAAACCTTAGTTGCCTGGGTATTAAAAGTCAACGATTTGTCCAACCACACTCCCAGACTTTTTATGTTGTCTCTGGGAGTGGGAGGAGCACCCATGCTTGGAGGCCATAACAACTCCAAGGTGGTAGGGGCTGCAGGGCCTAGGAGCATGAGCTCCGTTTTGTCATCGTTGAGTTTCAGGCAAGACATGGTCATCCAGCTCTTGACCTCCTCCAAGCACATCGCTAGATTGGATTGTGGTTGGCAGTTGTTCCCCTGCACAAGGGAGACCACTAGCTGAGTATCATCCGCATAGGTGATGATGTTAATACCATGCGGACGAACGATCCCAGCCAGTGGCCTCATATATGCATTGAAAAGTGTAGGGCTCAACGAGGAGCCCAGCGGCACCCCACATCCCAGCGGTCTGCTTGGAGAGACGGTCGAGCTTTCAAACACCTGAAAGGTGCGGTCACTCAGGAAGGACTTAAACCAGCCCAGGGCTTCTCCTGAAATTCCCAGATCGGATAGGCGATTTAAGAGGATTTTGTGGTTTACCGTGTCAAAGGCAGCGCTCAGATCGAGGAGGATCACTGCCACTGATCCTCCCCGATCCAAAATCCGCCTTGCCTCTTCTGTCACTGCCAACAGGGCAGTCTCCGTCCCATGTTTAGGGCGGAAACCCGTCTGGGAGATGTCAAGCAGATGGTTGTGCTCGAGAAACTCAGTTAGAAGGATGTTAATATGTTTCTCGAGAATCTTGGCAAACCAGGGAAGCAGTGATATCGGGCGGTAGTTACTCAAATTGCCTGGATCCAGAGTGGGATTTTTCAGAAGTGCCCGCACCATGGCATGTTTCCAAGCCAATGGCACCAGCCCTGTCTTTATGGAGGAGTTCAAAAGCTCCAAGAGTGTTGGGAGGATGATGTTGTCAGCTTGGATCAGTGCGCTAGGAGGGGCAGAGTCCAGTGGGGAGCCGGATTTGACTTGATGCATCAGGAGCCTGAGTGTATCAAGGTTCATGAGAGAGAAATTGGCCAGATAGTTCTGAGAAGGATTTCCTAATTTTGTGTCAGGGTCTGAATTAGAAGTGGGAGATTCAGTTGCCGGATCCGGGAAAGAGAGATAAATAGTATTGACTTTGTGGAAGAAGAAGTCGACTAATTCAATACAGCGGGAGGTTGGATTGTGGTTGCCCGTTGGAGGGGGTGGAGTCGTTGTCAGAGTTTTTAGTATCTTGTAGATCTCCTTGGGTTTGGACTTCGCCATCATTATTTTGCCATTGTAAAAGGCAGATTGGGAAGCTTTGATTTCAGATTTGTACGCTCTGATGGCTTCCCTATACGTGGATTTATCTGCCTCTTTAAAAGTCATGCGCCACCTCCTTTCCAGTCTCTTACAGACCCGTTTCCTCTCCCTGAGCTCCTCTGAGTACCAAGGTGCAGTTTTTTTCTGTCTTTTTGGGCCCGGTGTGCGCAGAGGAAGAGCAATGTCCAGAGAGTTTGTGATCCATTCGTCAACTAGGTTGTTATTGACAGAGGGGTCTGTGACAAGAATGGGTCTGGTGGTGTCAAGGATGTTGGACCAGTTGTCTATATGTAGCTTAGGCCAGTTACGTACTTGGCATGGAGTGGGGATGGAAGCGGGGGCATTATGTGTGGTACAACTAAATGGTACCAAAAAATGATCTGTCCAGGGGAGGTGGTTAATTGTACCCACCTTAAGATGTTCGCAGTTACTGAATATAGGGTCCAAAAGATGTCCCTTGTTGTGTGTTGGGTGGGAGACAAGTTGCTCTAGTTGCATTGCAGCTAGGCTTGCTGTGATTTCTGTGGCGGAGGTGTCAGAAATGTTGTCAAAATGGACATTAAAATCTCCAAGCAGAGTAAAATTAGAGGGGGCAATGACCAGTTCTGCCACTACAGTAGGAAGTGCTGTTTGGAAGGCTTTACATGACCCTGGAGGGCGGTAAATAAGGATACCGGTAAAACTAACGTTGGGGGAGAATTCGATGGTGAAAGATAAACTTTCACAGTCAGAGATGGGCTCCGGGGAGTAGCGACATGTATAGATGTCCTTGAATATAATGGCGACACCGCCACCTTTGCCCTTAGGGCGGTCTAAGCGGGCTATTTGATAGCCTGGTGTAAGGGCTTGAACCACATACGGTTCAGAACCTTGAGTCAGCCAGGTTTCAGTCATGAACATTGCGTCTGGGGCAAGTTCATCCAGCAGTAAAGCTATTTCCACACTGTGTTTTGGAATAGATCTGCAATTGAGAAGAAACATGCGATAGTCTCTAAAGGCGGGTTTGGACGAAGATTTAATAATCTCAGTGTTACAGAACGGGCAGCGGTGAGGGGTTTCTAAGGGGTGGAAATGGTGCCAGCAGCTTGCTAAGGTGGATGGGCGAAGTTGGAGTAGCAGATCCCCGTTATACGTCAGCCTGTTTGCAGTGAAAGGAGCAGGGGGGGTGGCCCCTGGTCCCGGTCGGGCGCGGACGGGCGCAGGCGGGCCCGCCTTTGGCGCGCCCGCCCGCTGCGCCGGCGGGGAAGAGACTCCATTATATAGGACCCAAGATAAGGGGTGGAGCTGCAGTGAAGAGCTAGTGCGCTCACCTCTTTTACGCCCAAGATGGCGTCTACCCCTGTGCGCGCCTGCGTGAAAGCGGGGTTCTAGCCCCGGCGAGGGAACAGGAAGTGGGTAAAAGAAACAATAAATGCAATAGTAATAATCACGATTGCAATTTCTAGAAAGTAACAGGTTTTAAAATGCGTTTTTAAAAGATTCAGCCTACCCCCGGCTTCCGCCTCAGGGGACAACAGTTCTAAGAATGCGAGCCTGCGCCAGCGCGCCTTAAGTACTTCTAAGGGCGGGCTGCAGGGAAGAGCTAGTGCGCTCACCTCCAAGAGATCTGACCAAAAGCTTGTGTGATTTGTTCTATTTCAGGAATTGCCTCGGTGGGGTTAAGTGTTACTACCACCACGTCATAGGCGTATGCTAATATCTTAGTATCATAGGGGCCAACCATTATTGGTTTAATTACACTGCTTGCAATTAACTTCAAGATCAAGGGGTTTATATAGATGGCAAATAAAATTGGGGAACAAGGACAACCCTGCCTTGTTCCTCTTAATATATCAAATAGCCTAGATTCTTGCCCCATCACTAGAACCCTAGCCTTTGGATAATGGTACATTGCCCTAATTGACTTCATAAGACATGGCCCAAAGTTGTTTTTGTCAAGCACTGCCCATAGGAACTCCCAAGAAACTCGGTCGAAAGCCTTCTCTGCATCGAGGAGGATCATCGACATCTGGCCCCACGTCGCACCCATGATATCAAATAGCGTGATAACCCTGCGGGTATGTTCCGTGGTAGACTTGCCAGGGATGAAACCATGCTGGCACGGGGAGACCAGATGTTCGATAATCCTCCTGAGCCGATTAGCCAAGATCTTTGAGTACAGCTTGGAGTCTGAGTTTATTAAAGAAATTGGGCGATATGATGAAGGCAATCTAGGGGGCTTTCCTTTCTTCGGGAAAATAACTATATTCGTCTCCTTCCATGAATCCGGAGGGATGCCGCTCCACTGAATCTTAAGATCTAATAGATAGGGTGTTATAATATCTCCCAAAATTTTATATAATTCTACAGGCAGTTTGTCTGGGCCCGCAGCTTTACCCGAGGCAAATTCAGATAGGGCGAGTTGTACTTCATTGTGGGTAATATTCTTTTCCAGGTCTTCCCTAGTAGTATATTCTATAACCTTATTAGATCCAAACTCAGTTAGCCATCCAGTCAGGGCTTCTTTGATTGCTTCATGATCAAGCGTACCCTCATTTTGATATAATTTTAGGTAGTATTTCCTAAAAGTTTGTAATATATGTTCTGGCGATGTATATTCCTGACCCTCTGCTTCAATTATGGTGATTGTATTTAGGGACTGCTTCTGACGGGTTGTTAGAGTAAGCTGCTTCCCAACTTTCTCCCAGTCTTCGTAGATCTTATTACGACTTGACTGAAAGGTCTCAGCCGCTTTCTGGGTGGGCCTGCTATTTAGCTCAGTTTTGAGAATAAGCATTGTTCCTTAGGTCGATTCCCCATCCTCGCATTATAAGTGTAGTATGCTTTTCCTCTATTTTAGCTAACTTTTGCATCTGTAGCTAATTGGCCTTATCCGCATCTTTCATGCGCTTAGCTACAAAACTAATTGTTTCTCCCCGGAGTGCGGACTTGAAGCAATCCCAGACTGTGCCCCTAGGTGCACTATAGCGGTTACAATCGAAGAAACCCTGAGTCCATGTCTCAATGTATTCCATATAGTCTTTATTTAAGAGCAATTTTATATCAAAAGTCCATACTGACCGAGGCCTATTAAGATTGGTGATATCGAGTGTAAGGGCTAAGAGATTGTGATCTGAGATGATCTTTGGGAAATTACTAATTAGTGCCTTGTCCGAACAGTCTCTAGTTACCCATATGTAGTGAATCCGAACATATTTGTTGTGAGGATGAGAGAAATAAGTATATCCGGGGTCAGATTGTCGTTGTATATCCCATGCATCTATTAAGTCTAAACTCACTTTAAGTTGGGAAATGACTCTAAACACTTTAGGTTTACGCCCAGCGTATATATGTATTTGTCTTGGTTTTGTCTTGCCCCATTTTGCATCAGAGAAATAGTGAAATCCCCACAAAATATCAATGTTTTGGGCCAAGAGGCTAACTCCAATTCAAGTTCTCTAAATATAGAGGGATCATCCTGGTTAGAGGCATATATTGAACAAATTGTAATTCCAATTTTGAACTCAACGATGACCCACCTTCCCTGAGGATCAGCTGCCTTACGTATGGCCTGTCCCAAAAAGGGTCTAGCTAATATGGCAACACCTCGAGTTCTAGATGTATGTGTTGTAGTTACCAGAAAGTTAAACCCAGGGACCTTCAATAAATCTCTTTCTTTCCAAGCGATATGGGTCTCTTGTAGGCATAGTACGCCAAATTAATTTTGACTAAAAATCCCGCACAGCCGAGCCCTTTTTTCCCTATCATTGAGTCCCGCCACATTCCAGGAACATATTTTCAGCTTATCCATAATACTTTTTTTAGACTTGTTATACATTCTGCTTTTGCCATGTGAATTTTTTTATGCTTAACCTATAAGTTTTATTTGTACAATTTTAGTTGCTTTTTTTTAAACAATTGTTTCCCCCCTTACCCTGCCCCCCCCAGTCCTCTCCCCCCCTCCTCATCCCCAAAAGTGAGGCAAGCAGACAGTCTGTTTGATGAAAGTGCACCACCCGACCAGTGCTTAAGTTAAATAAAGTTTACATCCTAGGGATTATGCAAATTTGAAACCTTAGAACCCTTATATTTTTTTTTGTCCACTATTTTTTCCTTTTTTTTTTAAAAATTATTTTCCACCCCGCCTATTCCACTCAGTCTGTCTCACCGTGTTCCTTACTCCCCCCCTCCCATCTATTAGGAGAGCTGATCTGTCTGAAAAGCTACAATTATAACTATCAACCAGGTTACAAGATATCCTTAACACTCAAAAAGGAGGAAAGAAAAGCAAGCGAAAAATTTATCATATCTCATTTGAGACCATCTAGATATTCTTTCGCTTTGATCTCGGAGGTGAAGAATTACGTTTTTCCTCCATTTATAACTTTCAGCTGGGCGGGGTTGTTCAAGTATGCCTGTACCTTCTTTTCTTGGAAGGGTTTGATGAGTTGACGGAGCCGCCACCTCCTCTCCACCGTTGCGTGGCAAAAGTCTGGGCGTACGAAGTATGATATTGTTCCCCTGGATCGTTTTGCTTCCGGCCTAGCCTTCTCTACGATTGCCTGTCTTAAGAGGAAGTTGCCAAAGTATACTAAAATAGCCCTTGGGTACCCCCCAGGTTTAACTGGGTGCCTTTGGGTAACAGGAACACGATGAGCTCGTTGCACTTTTAAGTCCCAGTTCCAACTAGTCAGTTCAGGGAGAGAATCACTAAACAGTTGTACTACGAAGGAGCGAGCACCTTCCCCTTCCATTGACTCCGGGATACCTAGCACACGAACATTATTCCTTCGTAATCGATTTTCCATGTCCTCCAGCTTCCACCTCACATCTGATAATTTGGCCTCATGTGCATCGCCCTGTTCGTGATTTGCGGCAATCTCAGATTCATTAGAGACAATTCTAGACTCTAAGTCTGTCATTCGATCACTGAAAGAACCAACTTTTCTTGAGAGTTTGCGGAGAGCGGCTTAGGCCTTACGCCAGTCTTGAGATGTCTCCTCTCTATGCGCCGCTATAGCTTGTAGTACGGTTTCAATTGTAGGTGGGGTAGGGCTCGTTATATTGAGGTGTTTGCAAAACCTAGTGGTGCTGATACTGTGAGCTGATTTGACGACGTGTAATCCCCGGCTAGCTCTGTTGCACCGTGATGACTCTTTCTGCGTTTTAAAACTGTTTCTTGAGCTGCCTTGGGACCTTTTGTACTTATGTCATCATCACTTATATCACTAATAGGGGATCCTGTATCGTCGGACCACTCAAGTTCATCTGAAAAAGAATAGAAATCGCTTGGATCCATGTCTCTGTCCTGGTCGACATCATTACATTTTTCGTTAGTTTTAGCTATCGCAGAGCCCTCTAGCTCCATCTGGGGCGCTTCTATTTAAATTGGGCCGACACCTATTGCTGGCTGATTGCCCGAAATATTATTACAAACAGCTGCCCCACCCGGATGGTCATCCGTAAGCCCCATAGGATCTAAAGAAATAATATCCTCAGTGGGTACGTGGAGGGGGGGGCGGTGGGGGGGGGGGGGGAGGGTTTGCGCAACAGAGACAAAGTCACTGGGAGTTCCAGCCCCTTGTGCCTCCACACCCCCTGTCCCATTCATCCTCACTTCAATCCCAGGTGCTATAACATTTTGCAAATGGCTTACTGTACTATCGCCATTTGCCTCAGGAACATCCGTACTGTTGTTTTGCTGGTTGCTCAGCTCGTCAGCCCGCTTCGTGGCTGCTTGAATCTGTTGAGTGCCCGGCTGACTCTTCCCGCCTCGACCTGGAAGGAGTTTCGCCGGTGTCTTGCAGAGGAGGTCAACGACAGAGGGGCCGGTCGAATTTCCCTTCCGCGTAGTAGCTGCTCCCTGCTTTGGTGTTTTAGATGCGGTGGTATCGGTGAACTCGGGGGCAGACTCTGGGACACCGCCCGTTCTTTCTTGCCGGCTCTACTCCATCCCGAACTACCAATCTTGCCGCCCTTGCTTTAGCTGCTGCATTCTTTGGCGCTGGTGTTCGAGGCAGTAACTCCCTCACCCCTCTGCTCCGGTAGTCCGATGAGGTAAGTCAGATCAGAGGCGCCGTAAGTCTTGCAGCTGGCTTTGCACAGGTACCGGATCACTACAAGGCCGATTAGGGATCCTAGCGTTGCGACTTGGCTCCTGATCGGCACTTTTGTATCCTGTGAGATCTTGGTCTCCAGCATCTCCTCTATTCAACTGTTCTAGGGAGTGTCACTGTTATACGGCGGGGTTTAGGAGTTACTTCCCAATCATTCTCAGCTCCGTTTGCCCATATAGGGTGCAAAATCCGTATTTTCTTTGGCCTCAAGCACTGTCTGCCATCTTGCCTCAACTGACTTCCTCCAGAGTGAGTGTCTAAAGTTCCTATGTAAATTAATATGGAAAATACGTGTTTAGGGACACTCTTCCCACCCCCCTTTTTCTCAGTCCCTGCTTGATGGGTCACCATAAAACATTAAAAACAGCAGCTGAAGTGAGCGTTGTATTAGTTTGGAAAATTTTGCAATGATTTGTCATACAACGTCAAAGTTATTGGCAAAACAAACAAGCATTTGCACACCTCTAACGGCAGATATCTCTCCTACCAGCCGGGAGGTCATAAAAACAGATATCAGTCAACTCCTTTAGAGAGTCATGTGCTAGCTCCTTCCGTTATTCTTTAACGATACTTGGAGTGCTGCCGGCGTTCTATCGTCCCTCGAGGGACGGCTGGTAGGAGAGATATCTGCTGTTAGAGGTGTTTGAAACCTGGGTGTCCAATGCAGTGGCGTAAAAAATATGTGCCCTGATGAAATTGCCTGACCAGTACCATGGCAATGAAACATGTTGGCAAGTAGAACATGGCTCTATAGGTAGTAGCCATATTCACTTTAACGCACGCAATCAGCATAAAGAACAAGAATAAAGTTATCTGTTCATGCTGTATGCGTTTTTATGTTGTATGTTATATGTTGTGTAACATCACTGTTTGTGTTACCTGTATCGTCACCACTGCACTTTCACTGTACACATTTGTTTACACTTGGACACGTTTTCTTTAAGCTTGATAGCACCAATGATGATAACAGGGCCGTCCTGGTGAGTACCTACCAGGGGTCCCATTGGTGGTGCGCCCGTGAAGTGCTATCTCGCTTGTGCACATTTTTTCCTATCACATTTAGGTGTGGGTTCCTTCACTGTCAATGTAAGGGTACTGGCTTTTTTAAGGTGGGCTACTGACTGGTGTATACCCTACCCTATTTACATAAAGAAAGGGAGGTGGTTGTAATTTATTGCAACATGTGATACCCCAGATCTGATCAAAATTAATTGCCTAGGCCTAGGCCATTATTGTGGTTGCGTCTTACAGACTTGGAACAATGCTGTAATCATAGTGGGAAAACTTGAGATTAATCAAAAGAAATGTGAGCACCTGTGTACTGAACACGTTCATTTCCTTTATGTAGAGAAGTAAAGGAGAAAGCTATAACTGTATAGCGACGAACAGCAAGGGAAGATAAAATGTCGAATGAAGCGGTGGGGGGCAGAGGAAAATATTGCTACAAATTAAAGCAGGAATGAGAAGGCACGGTGAACAGGAGGATGGAATATGGGGAGGAAAGAGAAAGACAGAGGAAGGGATGAAGGGGAGAGAGCTAGAAAAGAAGGGTTAGAGGGAACATGATGGTAGAAAGCAGCAATGCAGAGGCGAGGGGACTGGATGGATAGAAAGAGGGGGAGAGGCACGGTGAAAGAGGAAGAGAGTGCGGTAGAAAGCAAGAGGGGACTCTAGCAGTAGGTGGAGAGCGATAGATGCGAGGGAAACGGCGTAAGGGGGAGAGGGGAACAGCGATAGAAAGGGAGAAGAGAGTGAGACAGCGGGTAGGGAGGGAGAAGAAACTAATGAGCAGGAGCGCGAGAGGCATGGATAGGCAGAGAGGCAGAGGAAGCGAGCGGAGGCTGGCAGGTGAGTGGAAAGACAGGGTGGTAAGCCATGTGTGTGTGTGTGTGTGTGTGTGTGGCTGGGGGGTGACTTTAACAGAGCAGCATGGCACAGAGGTAGACCAGGGGCCGCTGTAGATATACGGCTGGTCCGCTGAATTTGTGCGAGCGGCGTTATTACCACACAACACGGAATACAGTCTGTGCCCTAATCCTGGTATTACTGCAGCACTAAAAAATAAGTGCCAATGAGCAACGTAATATTCAACTGCCTTTTTCTGCAGTTGGTTTGGCACATTACGAACTTCATCAGCATTTGAACCAACACAGTGTTGCTTAACAGGTTTAGCAAGGCACAAGGTTGTGGCACTGAAGAACATTTTGTAACCTAATTAACAAGTAAAGTAGAAAAGAAAGAGAGAACGAAGTCAAGGTGAGAAAGACAGGCCAAGAGTAAGAGAGGAATTAGGTCAGCTATTGGAAAGAAGAAAATAATGATGAGGGGAGTCTGAGAGTGTATGCATGCGTGTTTGTGTGTACGCGTGCGTCTATGTGTGCGCGTGCGTCTGTGTGTGCGTCTGTGTGTGTGCACGTGCGTGTTTGTGTGTGCGCACGTGCGTGTTTGTGTGTGCGCGCGAATGTGTGCGCGCGCACAGACGCGCGCACACGTCTGTTTGCGTGCGCGTCTGTGTGGATGCACGCCGCCCCCCATTTTTTCATGCGCCTACCCAGGCCGTCTCTGGGGGTCCATCTGGGGCCCTTCAATGCATGGCTATTCCTCGTTTCGCTAAGAGAATGGCTAGGGATGCAAACCGGCACTGTACCTTTTCTGTCTTCCGCCTGGGGAAGACTCCCAGGGAACACGACTCCCATATAAATATATGGCTATGAGGTTGACCGTCGCTCGGAGTATCCAGTGTAGCCTATCCCAATACTGTTGGATTGTGGGACACCCAAAACACCTTTAAAGTTTGCCTCAGGAGTCTGGCATCTAGGGCATGCGAAATGTGTTTCGGGATTCCAACAGTGGAGCCGGTGTGATGTTAGATATAGGCGATGCAAGATATTGAATTGAATGTTTTTGAAGCGTGCGTTCCTAGAAACCTTTTTTGGATACTTCTATGCCTTTTCCCATTCTCTGTCATAGAACACCTGTCCTACCTCGGCCTCCCATTTCTGTCTTAACGCGTGCAAGGGAGTGGTGATCAGTTCCCGGATCGCTTTGTAGTGCCATAAGACTAAGTGTCTCCCCGTACCCAGGCGTAGGATAGTGTGCAGTACCGGGTGAGTCAGTGGTTCCCCAGCCTTAAGATCCCAGCAGTGTCGGCCGCTATCTAGTAATAGCCTGTGCATCAGGAACTGCCCCGGTGGGAGATCATAGCATTCCATCATTTGGGCATATGTTCTCAGCTGCCTGTCCTCAAATAGTGACTCGACCTCTGTCACTGCGTGACCGGTCCGGACCTGGAGGGCTCCAGAAGTGTAATATTTCTCCCGTTGGCGAAATCCTACTAATGGGAGTAGTGGGGAATATAAGGGCTTTCCCCTTGACATATGATGTATTAGCATCATACACGTGCGGGCTATTGATACCTGTAGGGGGTGTGTGCGTATAGGTTTGGTACCCGGCATTAGCATTCTCCGGATGGCCAGAAGAGGTAATCGGCCGTCGAAAGTCTCCCCTATGTGGAGTACATGTAAATGTAAATGTACAGGAATTTATATAGCGCAAAATCACCAACTGGTCTCTAAGCGCTTGCTTAGGGAACCCGTCCTGGTATTCCCCTGTGAGATAACCCCGGCAGAGTATCCGCAAGGTGAAAGCCAGGCATCCCGCCACGAGGGGCCATTGTGGAGATTAAGCAAGCTATTGCCCAGAGTCGCAGAGTGTGAACCTGTGAATCGAGTAGGCACCGGAGCGAGAATTGTCGAGTCCATGGACATTTTAGGACTCAAGACCCCACCGAGCCGGGAATTGAACCCGGGTCCCGGGCTGACCTCTGCTTCCAGGTCTGCCTCCTCTAACCAGTGAGCCACACTTCTCCACAAGTAATGCATCTAGCTGCCGAAAAAAGGAGCGTGGTGGTATTACAGGGAGGTTGGTAAAGGAATAAAGTAGTCTGGGAACCATAATCATCTTTGCTATGGCTATGTGCCCAAATGGGGGCCAAGGGTAGGGTCTTCCGAAAGGTGACTACCGCACGCAGCCCTGCTAGTGTCTTGCGATGGTTCCCCTTGTAGAGGTCCTCGGGTGAGTGATATAGTCTTACCCCTAGCTACCGGGGTGCCGTAGCACTTCAAATGAGTTTCTGGGATCCTACTGATATGTCCAAGGGAGCTAAGTGAGGGCTTAGCGGGAATATCGTAGGTTTGTCCCAATTGACTGAGTCCGGAGTCCTCCGCGAAATCCTGTAATATTGTCCATATCGGTGTAAGGTCATTCGTGACATCTTGAACATAGATCAGAAGGTCATCTGCATATAGTGATTCGCAGTGTACCGTGTCCGCTATTGGGATACCCCATGTCTCGCCCCCCTGAGCCATTGGACGCCAATTGACAGGCAGGACAGGATATTGGCGTTCTGAGAGTTCAACGCTACCATCCAGTCTCCAGGGTCGAAGGCAGTCGAGACCTGGACCGGGAGTGCATTTTTTAATTCCTTCTCCTCCTGAGACGTCACAGGTGTAAAATAGGCCGAAGACTTCGGTCCTTCTCAGGCACCAGAATGTAACGGGAATAACAACCACATCCTACTTCTGAGACCAGCACCCTCTCAACAGCCTCTTTAGCCAAAAGGCTTTGACCTTCCAGTCGCAAAACAGGGGAATGGTCATCCACCAATCCTTGGGTGGACGGTGCGGCAGGGAAGAAAGAAATGGCAAGGCATGGCCATTGATAACAAGCCGTAGTGCCTTCCTGGCAGACATGACTGCTTGCTAACCAGGATAGAATCTTTGGATTCAGCCTCACAAAAGAGGCTTGGCAGGTGTGGCGGCACGGAGGGGGGGAAAGGGGGGAGGGGGGGGGAAGAGAGTAGACTTAGCGGCATGCTAACCTTGGCCTCGGGGTGGTAGGCCTCGCATGTGAAGCTGTTCAATGCCTTGAGAAGGCTGAAGATAAGGGATGCCTCTGCCAGAGTCACAGAGGGAACGTTGAAACTAGTGCAGTTGGCGAGGAGCGGCGAAAAGTCCCAGATAGCGAGCGGTGGTCCTACTATCTTTGAAGCGTTCAAGGGCAGTCAGCCTTGTCCCTGAAATAGTGAGTCACATAAAATGGCATGTCCATCCGGGAAGATTGGACATTGCCAGAGAACTCAGTCGAATTCCGCGTTATGACCATCTTGAATCGACTGAGACAGTACAGAAAAAAGATCTTCCAGCACACCAGAGAGGACTTGTGCCTCCGAGTCCCAAAGTGCACAGCTATAACAGCCCAACAAACAGGAGGCATCAACAGAATGCAGAGCCAGACAGGTGGACGAAAAGAGAAGTTTTCCTAATTTCTCCATTCGCTTATCAGGAAGGTGTGGTAAGAAAAGTGTCTGAACTTGAATGGCTGATGGACGCATGCACCAGAAGACTTTCAGGTGAGGGGTGCTTGGACAAGAAAGCCAGATCGTCTGGGGCAGGGTGGTGGCATCTGACAATTTGCTTATTGACTGGCGGCGCAGAGCAAAGCTTGGCCCAAGTTCATAAAAGGGTGTCAGTTAGAGACTCAATGAATGGCAGAAGGTGCTATAGGTAAATGTGGCTCAGCTGCAAAATCCAAGTAAGGACATTAGTTTTCACCTCCAGAGAAGGATGCTGAAGACCAAGGACTTCGGCCATCCTACACATGACCATTGCTTAGCATGCAGATTCTTTAATGGCTGGGCCTGGGGGAAAGAAATGAGTCATCACTGGGAAGGTGTCTAGCTCACTAGCCTCCAGCAAGTCCTCATACCAGTCGTCATCCTGATAGGGCTGAGCAAACTCATCACCCGGGTCATACTCCTTTTAGGAGTCTGTCCCAAAAATGGAATGCAAAGAATATTGCCTGCCTTGTGGTAACTTGAGGGAAGAAATGGGGGTCTGTCAGATTTAAAGCGTAGATCGAAATAGGACTGATGTTGAATCTGCACTAGAAAAGACAATCTGAGCCACCGTATCGGGTGGCAAGGTTAGCACCAACCAACTTTGACAGTCAAAGGGATTTGGAGCACCCTGCTGACACATCACAGCTAAATTACCTCATGCATTATGGTCGATGTGGTTCAATGTTGCTCGCTTCACACACAGTTCTCACAGTTTGTTGGCCAGTGCCAGTACCAGTATTCTTTTCAAGTGTATCCCCAGACACGTGTTTCTAGATTCCTCTTTCATCAGTGGGGAATAATGTTCGTAGGTCGCTGGACGTGCTGCCGCAGTTTCCTCAGGGTTAGTGCCACTCTCAGCGCGCAGGTGCTCACAGACTGTGAGAACTGTGTGTGAAGCGAGCAACATAGAACCACATCGACCATGATGCATGAGGTAATTCAGCTGTGACGTGTCAGCAGAGTGCTCCAAATCCCTTTGTCTGTTTAAGATGGCTCCCGTGGGCCGTGAGCTGACGAGCTCTGTGAGCACCTGCGTACTGAGAGTGGCACTAACCCTGAGGAAACTGTAGCAGCACGTCCAGCGACGTATGAACATTTTTCCCCACTGATGAAAGAGGAATCTAGAAACACGTGTCTGGGGATACACTTGAAAAGAATACTGGTACTGGCACTGGCCAACAAACTGTGAGAACTGTGTGTGAAGCGAGCAACACTGAACCACATCGACCATGATCCATGAAGTAATTCAGCTGTGGTGTGTCAGCAGGGTGCTCCAAATCCCTTTGACCAACCAACTTTGACTTGGGGTGGCTGTGGGCATCGGGAAAGGTTTTTTAACAGGTGCCGAAAGGATGGATGGCTCAAAGGGACCTATTGGCACATAGGGAGAACCCGCCTGTAGTAAATCAGATGGAAAGCATCTTGGCTTCTTGGAACCTAAAAGCCGGAGAATTGCTGCACAGAACTCTTTGATTTGGCGCAGCGTGGCTTAAGGCACAGGAAATTCAGATTGTGCCGGAACCAGCTGTCAAAATGACTCCAAAGTCAGATGCGACTGCTCAGAGGAATATGAGGGGCGCAAAGGAATGGAACTCTGCTTAGATTTCTTGTGTTTTGGTGCTCACCTGGAGCTCGAAGAAGTCCAGTTCCTTGAGCGGTTCTGTTGGGTCAGAGAACGGGATCAAACCTTTGACGTGGAACGAGACTTGGAGCAGTCTTGGCATTGGGTTTTCTTATGCTTGGCAACAAAGTTTAGCCTCACGTTAGCTGATGGCCTCCAAGTTTGTCAACACACAGTCCCCACAGGTCTTGGAGTCATGCCTTGACCACAGGCACACGTCGTGGGGATTCATCACCACAGACATCTGTTTGAGACAGTTTCTACAGGGCTTGAAACCTGGTCATTTTAGGAGGTGGCAACCCTTGCACACTAAAGTGAATTTGGAGAAGGAAAAGAAAAAGGGGTCTGGGGACATTAAGGCAAGTTGTCTCTAAGAGATCCGCATCTGGTGGTGAGAAAAGAAATGAACTGATGTCAGCATGCAGGAGTGGCACCTTCTAAAGGTCCTGCCCATCATTTAGGTTGTGGAACAACCTCTATGCAGATCTGCATGGCGTCAACTTCCATTATGCAGTTGTTCTGCTGAAAAGTTCTTAGCCTCAAGCCTGGGGAATAATCAAAAGGGAAGGAAACTGCAGCTAAATATATGAAATGAGATGCAGTCAGCTTCCATCGAACTGCGAACAGCATTCACCATCTAGAGATTTTGATATTTACTTCTAAATAGTTGTAAAGCAACAGAACATGTCAGGAAGTTCTCGTGACACCCTCATATATACAACATTGAACCAAAGTAGCATACATGGTGAAAGTGAAACCTTAACTTTTGATCACCGCAATGCAGTACATCTTCAAACTATTCAGAACAAGTTAGCTTAATTATACCATGACTTCACAAATACAACACTGGATGACTGGCAATGGTAGTCATGAAAACAGTTGGGTCGCACCAGAAAATGGACAACTCACAATTACAGAAAAAAATAAAAAACGAAGTTCATTGGCACGTGCACCCATACATATTTAACACTACCAACTCCCCCACGAGGATCAGATACCTTTTCACAATGACCTATACAAGCCATTATTGAACAAAATGTAGGCCAAATGTCTACTAACTATTCCCAATGAGGCAAGGAAAGTCACAGATTCCAATGAAAGGTTGCTCAGAAAGTGCAATGGTGCTTTATGAAGAGATTATGTGCAGTGCACTGTTTGAGTGCTACATTGTAACATAAAATACATTTCGAATTTTTAAAGTTTCTACATGCCTGTGACCTATAAGCACTCCCAAACTATAAAAAAGGGTAATAGATGCACAGGTAGAAGTAATTTGCCCAGTACCACACAAAAAGATTAAGGGGCTCATTAGGATGGGGGACGGAAGTGCCTCCGCAGCCCCGGAGTATGCAGAACATGCCTATTCTGCGTCCGCCCGTCGCGGACACTCCGTCCGCCAGATCAGGATAGGAAAGATGGGCCAAAATCCGTCCGCGACGGAAGATCACGCTCCGCCGCCCAACTACACCCGACCACGCACGGACGTAACCAATCCAGAGACACCGCCGTACGGACTGACGTTCAGGACCGTCCTCCAAATCAAGATGGCAGAAAATACACATAAAAGCGCTGCGATAAACAACCTGCCTGAACACTGGGGATGCCCCACAGCGAACATACCCACCACGAGCCGCTCGCCGACATGGACCCAGCACTACAAGCTTACCCGATACTCTTCGCGATCCACCACGTCCTAGTCATGGCCCACCATCGAGGACGAAGCAGGTAGGCTACAAACCATTCAATGTCTGGAGAGGAGTACCTGCAAGGGCCGTGACGTAGGGAGGGGGGAGTGACCTGTATCTGCACCCACTGATTCGTGTGGAGGGGAGCACCTGCAAGGCTCGTGACGTAGGGAGGGGGGAGTGACATGTATCTGCACCCACTGATTCGTGTGGAGGGGAGCACCTGCAAGGGTCGTGACGTAGGGAGGGGGGAGTGTCATGTATCTGAACCCACTGACTTGAAGCAAATACAAATACACACCTGCATCACACACGCAGGAATGACTCCGACAAACCACGACACATGATTGACTACTTTATTTACACATAATCGGGGTAACATCACAGTGTAGGCTTGAGCATGGGCATAGTGGACACCAGAGCAGGTACATCAGAGGCAGCACATGGGAGGGCAGATAGCAGTATCAGAAGAGCAACAGGGCATTGTGGACACCAGAGCAGGTACATCAAAGGCAGCACATGGGAGGGCAGACAGCACTATCAGAACAGCAACAGGGCATTGTGGACACCAGAGCAGGTACATCAGAGGCGGCACATGGGAGGGCAGACAGCAGTATCAGAACAGCAACAGGGCATTGTGGACACCAGAGCAGGCACATCAGAGGCAGCACATGAGAGGGCAGACAGCAGTATCAAAACAGCAACAGGGCATTGTTGACACCAGAGCAGGTACATCAGAGGCAGCACATGAGGGCACAATGCAGTATCAGAACAGCAACAGGGCATTGTGGACACCAGAGCAGGTACATCAGAGGCAGCACATGAGAGGGGCTAAGTGCATCAACAGTCCATTGCACTGAAAATGTTCATCAGAGGCAGCACATGAGAGGGGTTAAGTGCATCAACAGTCCATTGCACTGAAAATGTCCATCAGAGGCAGCACATGAGAGGGGCTAAGTGCAACAACAGTCCATGGCAAGGCACAGGTACATCCGAGGCAGGACATGAGAGGGCAGCCAGCATTATCAGAACAGCAACAGGGCATTGTGGACACCAGAGCAGGTACATCAGAGGCAGCACATGAGAGGGCAGACAGCAGTATCAGAACAGCAACAGGGCATTGTGGACACCAGAGCAGGTACATCAGAGGCAGCACATGAGAGGGCAGACAGCAGTATCAGAACAGCAACAGGGCATTGTGGACACCAGAGCAGGTACATCAGAGGCAGCACATGGGAGGGCATACAGCAGTATCAGAACAGCAACAGGGCATTGTGGACACCAGAGCAGGTTCATCAGAGGCAGCACATGGGAGGGCACAATTCAGTATCAGAACAGCAACAGGGCAGTGTGGACACCAGAGCAGGTACATCAGAGGCAGCACATGAGAGGGCAGACAGCAGTATCAGAACAGCAACAGGGCATTGTGGACACCAGAGCAGGTACATCAGAGGCAGCACATGAGAGGGCAGACAGCAGTATCAGAACAGCAACAGGGCATTGTGGACACCAGAGTAGGTACATCAGAGGCAGCACATGAGAGGGCACAATGCAGTATCAGAACAGCAACAGGGCATTGTGGACACCGGAGCAGGTACATCAGAGGCAGCACATGAGAGGGGCTAAGTGCATCAACAGTCCATTGCACTGAAAATGTTCATCAGAGGCAGCACATGAGAGGTGTTAAGTGCATCAACAGTCCATTGCACTGAAAATGTCCATCAGAGGCAGCACATGAGAGGGGCTAAGTGCAACAACAGTCCATGGCAAGGCACAGGTACATCAGAGGCAGGACATGAGAGGGCAGCCAGCATTATCAGAACAGCAACAGGGCATTGTGGACACCAGAGCAGGTACATCAGAGGCAGCACATGAGAGGGCAGACAGCAGTATCAGAACAGCAACAGGGCATTGTGGACACCAGAGCAGGTACATCAGAGGCAGCACATGAGAGGGCAGACAGCAGTATCAGAACAGCAACAGGGCATTGTGGACACCAGAGCAGGTACATCAGAGGCCGCACATGAGAGGGCAGACAGCAGTATCAGAACAGCAACAGGGCATTGTGGACACCAGAGCAGGTACATCAGAGGCAGCACATGGGAGGGCATACAGCAGTATCAGAACAGCAACAGGGCATTGTGGACACCAGAGCAGGTACATCAGAGGCAGCACATGGGAGGGCACAATGCAGTATCAGAACAGCAACAGGGCAGTGTGGACACCAGAGCAGGTACATCAGAGGCAGCACATGAGAGGGCAGACAGCAGTATCAGAACAGCAACAGGGCATTGTGGACACCAGAGCAGGTACATAAGAGGCAGCACATGAGAGGGCAGACAGCAGTATCAGAACAGCAACAGGGCATTGTGGACACCAGAGTAGGTACATCAGAGGCACCACAAGTGGGAGTTATTTTATAGTTGTGTCTTGGTCCTGTCTGAATGGTTATTGGCAGTCAGGTGCTAGGTGGGTGTGTTGAGTGGTGTGCATTATGTGGCACTTGGGGGTGGGTCATTGTGTCTTGTGATTGGTTGTGATTTTTCAGGTGGGTGGTAGTTCATTTTCCTGTGTTTGGTATTAACTTCCGTCGCACTGTTTGGCATTGGTTTGACGGTAGGGATGTTGTTCGTGTTGGCCTTCTGCTGTGAAGCACGGTTTCTCGTTGCATTGTTACCGCAGCGGACGTGGATCGAGGTGCCTACCGGGGTACTTGCGGAGTTATCCTAATCGCGGACACGGACACTACGCAGGTATAGCGGGAGATGTGGATGTTCTCGCGGTCATGTGCGTACGCGGCGGTCGGTGTTTTTTCGGTTCCGTCCGCTTGCGGCGGTCTCAGGTGTACTCCGACCGCCGCGGACGGGGTTTGGTGTGCTCCGTCCGCCGCGATCGGTGTTTCGTTCATATATTATCCTAATCGCTATAGAGGTTTATCCGCGGACCGGTCCGGAGTATTTTGCCACCTTCCTCGGCGGACGGAACACGTTTACGTCCGCGATCCTAATCGACCCCTAAGTGTGGGAACAGGGCTACGACAAGTAAAATATGATGCACAAATCATATGCACTCACCTCTTATTTATTTATTTATTTAGGTTTCTTATAAAGCGCTAACAATCATCCCAAGGGATATCACGGCGCTGAGATTGCTAAAGTGTGGGTGCAGTGGGCATAGTTGGGTGGTTTAGTCGGAGTGGGGAAAAAGGAAGGTTTTTAGTTGTTTCCGAAATGCCAGGTGGCATTCTGTGAGTCGGAGGGCCACGGGAAGTTCGTTCCACTTCCTTGCAGCGACGTGGGAAAAGGCTCGTTCACCCATCCTGGCTCTCTTTACCCGGGGGACGCTGGCTTGCGCCGAAATTTGTGAGCGGAGGTTTCTGGTGGGAGTGTAGAACTGAATCCTGTTTCTAAGGATGAGAGGGCCTGTCTTGTGCAGTGCTCTGTGAGTGATGCACAACATTTTAAAAGTTGCTCTTTGCTTCATTGGCAACCAGTGTAGATCACGCAGACAATTTGTGGCCGAGTCGAATTTTCTGTTCATGCAGATAGCCTTGGCTGCTGCGTTCTGCACCCTTTGGAGTTTGGTGAATAGGTACTCTGCCATGCTTACGAACAGGGAGTTTCCATAGTCCAGCCTACTCATCAGGAGCGACTGAACTAGGATCCTTCTGCACTCTATTGGAATCCATGGAAAGACTCTTAAGCATCTTCAGAGTTGCAAAGCCTTTACCGCATATAGCGGCTACATGAGTTTTCATGGAGAGGGAGGTGTCAATAGTTATTCCAAGATTCCTTGCTGTTGATGTCGGGGCAGGAGGGATAGCCAGGGCTTCGGGCCACCAAGTGTCGTTCCACAGTTGAGTGTGGCCTCCGAACAGCAGTATCTCTGATTTGTCTGCATTTAGCTTAAGGTAGTGCTTGTGCATCCATTCAGCCAAATCAGAGAGACAGTTTAGAAGCCTGTCCTTGGGGTTGTTCTTCTCGTCCAAGATTACAGTGAGTTGGGTGTCATCTGCATAGGAACAGATTTCAACACCCCATTTTCTGCCGATTTCAGCCAGGGAAGACACGAAAACGTTGAACAGAGTAGGGCTTAGCAAGGCCCCCTGCGGGACCCCGTATTTGATGATCCGGCGAGGGGATGAGAACTCGCCCAGGTGCACCGATTGTGATCTTTCCGATAGAAAAGACCGCAGCCATCCCAATGCTCTGTCCCTAATGCCTCTAGATGCTAAGGTCTCCAGGAGCAGTTTGTGTGGGACGGTGTCGAATGCCGCCGAGAGGTCCAACAGGATTAGGGCAACTGTTTTCCCCTGGTCAACATGCATTCTGATGTTGTCAAGCACGGCCAGGAGAGTTGTTTCCGTGCTGTTGTTGGCCCTAAAACCTGTTTGCGTGATGTCCAGTAGGTTATTCGTTTCGAGAAAACTGACCAGTTGCCTGTTGACCAGTTTCTCCAGGACTTTCAACAAGTAGGGAAGTTGGGAAATGGGTCTATAGGTGGCCGGGTTGTTGATATCTAGGCCTGCTTTTTTTTAGAAGGGGGGTGACTGTGGCGTTCTTCCAGCTGGATGGAAACTCTGGCGCATCTATCAAGTGATTCAGCACTTGGGTTACTGCAGGGCAAATTAAAGGAATGAGTTGTCGGAAAATATGATGGGGGCAAGGGTCCAAGGGGGAGCCAGATTTAATTTCGAGCATTGCTTTGCCCACTTCCCCTTCAGAGAAAGGGCCGAAACTAGTACAGTGGGCTTGGGAGGTGGGTGGCTCGTGGTCCATCGGGAAGCCCGCCTCGGGGTTGGGGAAGGAAGAATAGATCTTGTCTCTTTTCGCAAAAGAAGTTGTTCATTTTGTCGCAACTGATTTGCGAGGGAATCAGATTAGATGATAAACTGGGCGGGCTACATAGCTCATTAACTATTTTAAAGAGCTCTTTAGAGGAGTCTTTGTTCTCTAGAATGCTATGAGAAAAGTAGTCCTTTTTTGCCTTCCTGATGGCTTTAGTATATTGCGACAGTTCTTTTTTGTAGATTGACCTAGTCTCTTGGGATTTTGTTAACCTCCATTTGTGTTCTAGCATGGTGCATTTCCTTTTTAGTGATTTCAGTTCCTGGCCGTACCACTTTTCTGACATGGTGCGCCTGGGTTTGGGGTTCCGACACTGTCGAGTGCAGTGCTCGAGAGCCATTGCGATGTGGTTCTGCAGTCTATCTGTTGCTTCATCAACACTTATTTCTCCTGTAGGGGGATGTACAAAGTGTTCCTTGAAAGTTTCAACCTTGAAGTTAGCATAACTTCTTTTGTGAGTTGCTGTCTGGTAGGAGGGCCTAGTGTTTTTAGCCGGTAATTGAATATCAAATTCAACCAAAGAGTGGTCTGTCCATGGTAGTGGTCTTATCCCTGAGATGGAGATAGGGTTAATGTTGGAGAAAATCAGGTCGAGGGTGTGTCCGGACTGATGGGTTGGTTGGTTAATTCTCTGAGACAGCTGCAGTATCTCCATATTTTCAGTTAGTTGTTTGGTGAGGGGGTTATTACTGTCATCGTAGTGGATATTAAAGTCCCCTATGAGTAAAATATTTTTGTTCTGAAGGCAGATTGGCATAACTTGTGCCAAGAGGTGAGTGTTGAATTCAGAGGTACAACCCGGGGGGTTGTAGATGACCGCTCCACCAAATAGGATGGTGGTGTTAGAGGATAGAGAAAATGCCGTAACCTCGTGGGTGCTGACCTGAGTGATCACTTCTTGTCTACAAGAAAATGAGTCTTTAAACAGCAATGCTACCCCCCCCTCCCGTCTTTTTCTTCCTATTCAAGTTGAGAATTTTGTAGTTGTCTGGGAGGGCCGTGGCAATATCCGGGGTATTGTGGTTATCTAGCCACGTCTCCGTAATGAAGGCTAGGTCTGGTTGATCATTTTCTAGAATGTCCCATACTTCGATTGCATGTTTGGGGAGGGACCTTACGTTAAGATAGATAGATACATTTTAGAGTTACTTCAAGGGTAGAGAGGTTGGTGGGGCAGTGCCAGGGGTTGCTCAGCGAGTGGCAGTTCCAACAGCGGACTGGTCCCAGGGTGCTTAGGGGTTCCAGTTGTGCACATGATGCTTGGGTCTGAGGGTCAGCGGTGTTTAGTTTCCTTAGCTCGTTCCCTGAATAAGAGATGGAGCGTTTGCTCAAAGGCCGTGGATGGCTGGATGGCCCACCTCTCCTCAATCGATTTCACTTACAACCATATTTTAGACCTGTGCTGCAAAACTGCACCTAAGTCTATAATATGGTTGGCCTTAACAGTTTGTACTGAGAGTGGTACTTTTTGCTAGGAGAGTTGGAGGTTGCAACATATCTGAAAGTTAACAAGGCTCCTCACTGAACAACAAAGATAAGAATAGGTCCAACATGCACTTGGGCAACGAAGGCTGCACTGATGGCACATGAGTGCAGATTCTGAAAATCTGTACGCCAACTGATAGGGCAACAACTTTATGTCCAGTTTGAAAGGAGAGGAAGAAAGAACTATTTTAGCATTTGTTCATGGGAATGGTGTTTATTAATTTCTTGAAAGCCCAATGAAAGAGGTCAGTGGATACATTTTAAATGCACAAGAGACCTAAATTCCTTTGGTCTTGAATACTTACTACTGCAGTTTTCAGAGTTTTAGAAGGAAGGACACCCATGACTTAGTTAATTGTGACCCAGACAGTCCGGTGAGCTGGGTGAGATTACAGGGGGGTGGATAAAAAGGACATTGTACAAAGGATATGCAATGATAACAAGGAATCAGATAATAAGGTGCAGAAGAAATAAAGAGCGGGCAAAAGAAACAATATTAAAATACATCTGATCTTATGTAATATCCTCCCCCATTCACTGAAGGTTAGCCAGATATAGCATGTGAAATCTAGAACCTAAAAATATAGCATGCCAAACAACTTCTCTTTTCCCTTCCTTCCCCTTTCTTAGTTTCTTTCAATTCTCATTACTCTAAGGGTTTTTGCACATTTGTTTCAGGCTGGCTTGCAGAACCTGTTGCAATTCATGCATATGCTAAAAACATCCAAATAAGGTTTCCTCAGACTTGATGCTCACACCCTTGCTGCTGCATTAGCATCATGGCTCTTTTTTGAGAGCCAAATATGATGTGCTGCCGGATTTAGAGAGTAAAGAATCAGAAGATGATAGATTGAATGGGAAGGAAGGATTAATTGAATCCTGAGAAAAACAACCAAATTCACCATGGCTGATGGTTACAAGATGGTAAAGTGATGAAAGGGAATGACTGCTTTAGCTAAAAAAGTTGTCTGAATCGGGATTTTACAGAACAGTACAGTTTACGGCCTGACGTAAGGAAGCTACCAGTAGAGTAGCTAAACAAGTAAAAGGCCAAGGAGGAAGGCAAGGAGAGTGAAAAGAAGATATTTGTGGCCTTGGGCTGACTGGGTGAAAGAGGAACAGCAGAGGTAACATTGTTTTAATGGCTCAGATTTGTTCCTCATTCTCTTATGTGGAGCTTAGGTGATTAAAGGCCCTGGCAAGGACATAGCTAACTAAATATATCTAACTGAGCACCTTTTTCCACCACAAAATCAAGATCATCTACGACAACTAAGACAAAGACAACCAACACACTGAACCCTCACCAACCACCCCTGACGCCCGGAAACCAGCAATTGACAACTGGACAGCCCTCACCACCAAAGACACACTGAAGACAATGAAGTCAATCCTCTCAGGGGCCCCCATGGACCCCAGCCCCCACCATATAGGGAGCATGTCCAACATTACCTTTTCCATTTTCGAGATTAAAATCAAATTGGATCCAACAAGCTTTAGAAAAGAAAGAGCTTGTGCTCTTATTAAATTTATAGATTTTAGAATTTCATTTTTTAGTGACCAACTTTAAAGTAAAATTGCAGATTATGCATTTGCACAGGCTCCTTAATTTTCAAGGGTGTTTTAAGTCCTTGATAAAAAATGTTAATGTGCAGGATAATTTCCCAGGATCTTTTGAGATTCAAAGAATATGTTTCACATAAAACTTTCCAGCTTTAAATTGGAGACCTTCGTGTCTCGGAGATTATTCGGTTTTGATATAGAAAACCCCAGTGGAGAAGGTCTACCCCAGCAGGTCTCTACATTATTGGACCATCAATTACCAACAGAGTATCAAACAGAGTACTGTACTAGGGCAAAACATTTGTACAGGTTTTACAAAAGGCAATTCATATTCCTGGACTTTAATGTCACATTCCATTATTGGAATACTTCAGACGTATAGTAGTTGTCCTGACGAAACACAAAAAAGCTAATTATGGTGGCTCAGACATTCAATGGGGATTGCCATAAACAAAAACAAAAAGTTTTGAAAATCTTCAACATTTAATGTTCTTAAAGATCACTAGCGATTAACAATCCTTGCACAGCCAGCATCATTATTGCTTGATACTCTGCCGTATGCAGTTCTCAATTTCAATATATCATCTATAAAAGATCAACCCTTCTGGTTTACAGACTTTATCTGTATTCTTGGTTGGATCCTTTTTCTCAAACTAGAAATAAACATGATCAACTTCTTCCTCCTTTATGATAAGCTAGGATGAAGAGGGCAAGCTCTTGTTTTAGTCCTTTATTACGGCATTTGTACAACTTTTAGAGAAACAGCAGGTGTAGTAGACATGAATCTGAGCAAACAGCCATGTTCTATGATGCTAAGCATCAAGCTATCTTTTGTGATGTTTGCCAAATCTCACTACCAGCAAGGCTGCCGTTGGGGGTGAAAGAAGTGGACTCCAGCTGGGAGTAATTTACTGCTCTCCAGGTAGAGGCTTTTCTGCGACTGCAGGAGGGGGCTGACCACATCTCCAGGCTGTGTGGCTTTGTAGCTACAACTGCCTCTGTTACTCAGTTTAATACTGACTGATATTTTTGTGCCTTGTATTGGTGCTTCTTGCACAGTTATTTCTTTTCAACCTGACTGTCTCCCCACAGGCTTCATGCATTGAATTTCTCTGTTGGAGTGCTGCCGATTAGAGTATACCCAGAGAATAGTAGAATGAGCATTATGTTTGAATTTTAAACCTATGAGACAGAGCCAGGAAGACATTTTCATGGCAAGAACATACTAATAACCATTACTGGCTCATTCTGATAAGTCTGTCGATTTACTAAAGTTTTAATTAGAGACCATTGTTCCTTAATTCAGAATCTTTTAATACAAATAGCCCAACCTAATGTCATGGTCTTCAATGTTGAGCAGGAACAGCATGAATCATTGTGGGGTGATCGCTTCAAGAAACACCATTGTCGGGGTACTAAGACATTTGCCTTAGCAAAGGTACATGGGGCCCCTTCGGCTCAGCCTTCTGATCTTTCATGCTGGTGGGGTTCCCAGAAATCTTGACTACAGACTAGTCAGATTTTCTCTTTGATAGTCCTCCTGGAAAAGTTTAGACAGTGTTTATATTGATCTATTTATTTGGGCAATGTGAATCTGGTATGCACACAGGGCAGAATTCATGTGGATCAGTCAAAGAAATTCACAAGATCATGGCATTTTCATGCCAAAATAACATTTGTGCCGGGAAATGGTTGGAAACTATTCAAACACAAAATGTCTCAAATCTTTTTTAGTTAAATAAAGCTGGTGATCAGTATTCCGGTATCCTAGCAAAATAAGCTGATATATGTATCTGTACTAACTGCCACTAAGAATGTATAAAGGGATGCTGGACGAGCTAGTTCCCTTAAAGTAGCAAAGTTGCCTTTCTAGCTTCTAAATACAGCAATCCATCTGTTTACTTTCTTTTCATGGAGCCTGTGACTGAACAAGATTAGAAAGTACTAGGTCTACCTTTTGAACACTAAAGTGAAAGAGAGCTTTATTGGATTTTAGGATGAGCTTATTAAATTCCTCCACTATCGCAACAGGAGTGTGGAATGATATTAGGAGTTACTGTCCGGAAACCCTGGCTACAAGGTACAATGGTGCTTCATAAATTTCCAAGCTAAAAGTAACCTGATCTGAAATTTTCTTGGAAATTTTACATACATTTTTATTTCTTTTTAGCCCTCTGATTGAGGCATACCTTTAAGAAAAGTTACTACAGATGCTTTATAAACCTCTAGAAAGAAACAGTGTTTAGCACGACTAATTGATTGTGAAAAGTGAGTAATGCTTGGCTGCGGCATCTGTCATTAAATAATTCTAAGAAGGAGTCCACACATTTTTTATAGAAGACTCTGCCCTTATAAACAGTTTGGCAATATCTCGTACAGGCCTTTGTTACATTGGTCTTTAATTTTCTTACTATCACATCTGTCTTTCAAACTCCTATCTGCAAACACTCCTATTTAGGCCAGAATCTACTTTGGGCGATATGGCAATTAAAGATTTTCATGGGTACCTACAGCCTAGAACTCAGAATCATCATCCTACTAACTAGTTTAAATTTACACTTGGCAAGTGTGAACTATTTTAAGAATAGAAACATGAGAAAAGCACATTAATTGCCTAACTTTGTATTGTGCATAATATGCCATGTGAAAACCTATTAGCCTTTTAATTGGCCATAAGAAGTCTTTTATCGTTTTCTCTTTAGAGTGCAGCCCTTAGAACTTCACAGTTCTTGCTACAGCACTGGGCAGTCCCATCATTAACCACAAGAAGGCCTCTATTAAGCCATGGGCAGCCCTATCTTTAGAATTGAGTAGGATTATCTTCAGAACAGGTCAGCCTTTCAGCTTGATCTACAAAAAATATAGCACCTCTACAGTTCAATATAAAAGCGTAAGAAGCACTTCATCTTGAATTATTAAATTCTGCCTCTGTCCTTTAGGGAGTTGATGGGGGGCAGAGGGGGAGGTGCGGGTGGACGGGGATGGTTAGGAATCAATTTTCCTTTTTTCTTCTTTAGTTGGTTCAGGGAAACAATGGCAAAAGCAAATGTTCCTTCAACAGTAGGCTTTCATCTCAAACAACTTTCGAGACGGAAATTAAACAGTTTTTCTTTATGATGGTACGTTCATATGCACAAAGCCAACACTTATTGATAATGCCAAACAATTATGATGCCATATTTGGTGGGGGTGGGGGGGTTCAGTTGGTCAAAGAGATTTGCTAAATGAACTCATGCCTTTAGATTTCTGGGATTCATAATTAAGCTGGAGGTGAAAGAAACTCACATTAAAGAGTACCGCAGGAAACTGAATTGGAATGATAATATGTCAAATTTGCCCAGTGTGGGCTTATTACTCAGAAATAACTAGTCCTCTGATTTTAGCTTTTTTATTTTGGTTTCAAATACTAGTGAAGATAAAGCGAATCAATCTATGGGTAAGATTAAATGTCGTTTAAACATTGGAGCTATCAAAAGTAGATCAGATAATAGATTGTTATCTGCTCTCACCTCAGCAAGATGATACCAGATTTTAATTCAAGACTTTATTCACCAAAAAAGTATTATTTAGGAAGATACTGGACCCTCAATGCAAATGTAAAATCTTGATTTATAAACAAAAGATAATTTCAGAGCGTGTGAATCCATGAATGACTCACTGGGTTGTGAGAGTTAGGAGCACTGGTCCCTGGGAAAAGTTTGATACACTCTTTGCTACTGGTAGCGTAATAAGCTTCCATAAACCATTTTAATTCATCTTTGAAAAAAACAGAAGGATTTGAAGAGCTTTCATTGCAGCTAGAAAAGAGTTTCTGAAAAAACAAACTTCACAAATGCTGACAAAATTGAAGCGAGTATAGATAATATAGTGAGACCTAGATATAAGAAAGTCATTTTCTGTTAAATCAACCAGATTTCTATACACAAAAAAAGATGATCAATTTAATATATCAAGAAGCATAGTTTGTTCTGCTAAATGTATGGTGTGTTTTTAAAAATATATATTTTTCTTGCCTTGCAGCTTCAGCCGTACATGCATGCCTTTATAGAATTGAGATTCTCATTTTAAATAGAATGTGGAAATGTAACTTTAATTTAACGTACCCTTAACATTAATATTGTAATACCAGGTTTTGATTCGGTTTCCAAGTATATTCTTATAAACATGTTTTTATATTGTACAGCTCTACTACTTCAACCTTAGAATTATGTTGCCCTAGAGCAATAGCTTTAGAAGCGTACTTCTCTTTGGATCAATCGTTAGAAATATTTAGCTCCAAGTTAAAAATGCCATGTCTCTACAACTGTGCCTAGCATTATTCTATTCCACATCTGTTTAGATTTTCACAGCTCCTGCAATAGATCTGTGTGGCTTTATGTTTGGGGACACTGTTTTTACTTGGATTGCAAAACCGCGTCAAGCGCTGCACGGAGGAGGCTAGCGCCATCAGCCCAGAGCGACTCACCAGGTCATCTTCTGCCATTTCTTCAACTTCTCGGCGCACCCGCTGCGCGGGTGCCCCTTCGCTTGTCGGTGGAGGAAAGCGGACCAGCTGCTGCGAGAAAGGAGCACAGAGGCGGCAAGGAGGTAAGCGGCTTGGGCGTGTGGCTGCAGCGGGGCTGCGAGCGTGCAGGGACTTCATTTCCCAGAAGTCCCTGCTAGACCGTCGGAGAGCTTCCGGTCCGCTCTCCCTGCTGGCCCGCCCCCCGCCCTCCTGAGGCCTCAAAACACCCGCCAGAACCAAAAGCGAGTGGGACACTGTTTTTACTTGGATTGCAAAACCGCGTCAAGCGCTGCACGGAGGAGGCTAGCGCCATCAGCCCAGAGCGACTCACCAGGTCATCTTCTGCCATTTCTTCAACTTCTCGGCGCACCCGCTGCGCGGGTGCCCCTTCGCTTGTCGGTGGAGGAAAGCGGACCAGCTGCTGCGAGAAAGGAGCACAGAGGCGGCAAGGAGGTAAGCGGCTTGGGCGTGTGGCTGCAGCGGGGCTGCGAGCGTGCAGGGACTTCATTTCCCAGAAGTCCCTGCTAGACCGTCGGAGAGCTTCCGGTCCGCTCTCCCTGCTGGCCCGCCCCCCGCCCTCCTGAGGCCTCAAAACACCCGCCAGAACCAAAAGCGAGTGGGACACTGTTTTTACTTGGATTGCAAAACCGCGTCAAGCGCTGCACGGAGGAGGCTAGCGCCATCAGCCCAGAGCGACTCACCAGGTCATCTTCTGCCATTTCTTCAACTTCTCGGCGCACCCGCTGCGCGGGTGCCCCTTCGCTTGTCGGTGGAGGAAAGCGGACCAGCTGCTGCGAGAAAGGAGCACAGAGGCGGCAAGGAGGTAAGCGGCTTGGGCGTGTGGCTGCAGCGGGGCTGCGAGCGTGCAGGGACTTCATTTCCCAGAAGTCCCTGCTAGACCGTCGGAGAGCTTCCGGTCCGCTCTCCCTGCTGGCCCGCCCCCCGCCCTCCTGAGGCCTCAAAACACCCGCCAGAACCAAAAGCGAGTGGGACACTGTTTTTACTTGGATTGCAAAACCGCGTCAAGCGCTGCACGGAGGAGGCTAGCGCCATCAGCCCAGAGCGACTCACCAGGTCATCTTCTGCCATTTCTTCAACTTCTCGGCGCACCCGCTGCGCGGGTGCCCCTTCGCTTGTCGGTGGAGGAAAGCGGACCAGCTGCTGCGAGAAAGGAGCACAGAGGCGGCAAGGAGGTAAGCGGCTTGGGCGTGTGGCTGCAGCGGGGCTGCGAGCGTGCAGGGACTTCATTTCCCAGAAGTCCCTGCTAGACCGTCGGAGAGCTTCCGGTCCGCTCTCCCTGCTGGCCCGCCCCCCGCCCTCCTGAGGCCTCAAAACACCCGCCAGAACCAAAAGCGAGTGGGACACTGTTTTTACTTGGATTGCAAAACCGCGTCAAGCGCTGCACGGAGGAGGCTAGCGCCATCAGCCCAGAGCGACTCACCAGGTCATCTTCTGCCATTTCTTCAACTTCTCGGCGCACCCGCTGCGCGGGTGCCCCTTCGCTTGTCGGTGGAGGAAAGCGGACCAGCTGCTGCGAGAAAGGAGCACAGAGGCGGCAAGGAGGTAAGCGGCTTGGGCGTGTGGCTGCAGCGGGGCTGCGAGCGTGCAGGGACTTCATTTCCCAGAAGTCCCTGCTAGACCGTCGGAGAGCTTCCGGTCCGCTCTCCCTGCTGGCCCGCCCCCCGCCCTCCTGAGGCCTCAAAACACCTGCCCACTCCCGCAGCGCGGGACGCAGCCCGGGCTAAGACTGGGCAAAGACAGGGCCGTTCTAGGCCGTTAGAGGCCGATTGAGACCGGACCGGGCCACCTCCCTTGGTTCTATTGTCTGGAGTTATAGTACCATACTCGTATTATCTAATACATTGATTATATCCCCTTTTCGCCAAAATGTCCACACGTGAAACTAGGAGTAAGGCTACAAAGATCCCCAAAAAAGCCACAGGCACCCTAGATGACTTTATCACTAGGACTAGCCTCTCTATTGACAATGAAATTACCAAACTTCAGCACAGAGTATCAAGCGAACTTGAATGTGCTAGGAGGCTTTCAACTGAACTTGCTCTTAGGAAAAAATCTTCCCTAGGCAGTATTGCCACTTCTAAAACTCCTGAGCGGATTGTTGGCCCAAAACCGCTCATAGCCGTAGCTGAGGTACACTCGATAACAGAAGAACTAATTCCTTCTATCACTCAGAATCCCCAGGAGCTGCCAGCGGGGACCGAGTCAGGAGGTTCAGCTCAGTTGATACCTCCAAAAGAGAAAGTCGAAATCCTTCCAGATGGGGTGTCCTGTGACTCATTAGCAGGGACGATACTAACCACATGTCCTGAACCTGCTAGTCAGTTGCTAGTCGAAACAGAGCGCTCCCCAAAATCACCAGGCAAAGTTCCATCAAAGCACAAAAGGAAGCGTAAACATCTTACTGCCTTTGCTAGGAAAAAAGCAAAAATCAACCTTAGCCATAATATTAAGGGTGGGACCCCTAATATGCCTGCTGCAACAACCGAGAGCCCTGTACATGATTTAGTAAATACTGACAACGCTAACATTAGTATAGCTGAGCACATTTCCCTAGACAAATCTGACTCCTTAGGTAGCGAGGGAAAGAGAGTTTCATGTGCTACGTTAGAATTAGATGGTGGAAAGGAGGAATTTTTAAAAATAGTATGGGAGACGCTTAAGACATTACTTAAGCCACTAGAAATAAGGTTAACTGGAATTGAGAACCAGCTTCTTGAAGTTGAGAAAAGTGTTATCACTCTCTCCAGTATAAGTCTTAATTGTATTGAAGTGCCTAGAGCCACCCAGCAAGTTTCTGTTCTTGTCCCGACGACATCAAAAGAACCACATACCAAGCTATTAGAAGTGCAGCAAAAAAAGGTAGGGACAGTTAGTAACATCAACACTACACAAACAAGTAATACTAAAATCCAATCAACTCCAATTCCTTCAACATCTACGGCAACAGCTGTAAATATCACCACAAAACCGATGCAGAAAAACCAAATACATTCCAATTCTCTCTTACCACAAATTCCCCCATCTTCTCATTTTTCCATTCAGAATACATCAACTCTAAATAAACCTCAACTTAATATTCCCACCTATCCCTACATTAGTGCGGCAGGCACTCAATCCATGCCTGACAAAATTATTACCAATGTCCCCGACACTTCAAACTACCAGTCCAACCATACTCGCAACAATTTTAGAGGTGGGTATATAGACTTGCCCCCAGACGCTAGTACGTTTGTAGCTGTTCTCACAGGGGTGCCAGAATTGGACAGTCAATACGAAGAAAACTTCCAATCGCTAAAAAATAAAGTGATTTTTTGGTTAAACAAATATAAACCTATCCCCAACCATCTGAAAAGTAAGATTCTTATGGTTAGGAGGGTACCATGGGTAGGGCCAACCCCAAAATCAATCACGGGCGATTGTATTGTCATATCCTTTGAGGGACCCCAGAGTGCTGAGCAAATCTGCAATTGGAAGTCGTATGGTATGAATCCCCCTATTGAAGCCAGACCCTTATCGTTTTTTTACCCACCACCAAGACCTATCCATCATGGCCAAAATTGGAACCCTGTCAAGCAGTATTCATATAATGCCCCAAACTTGGCTAGGTATGGAAATTATAATATGTGGTCTGGTGCTCCAAATCAGGGTGGACATGGTGATTACAACATGTGGTCGGGTATTTCTACCTTCAACAGATTTAGCTGTTTAGAGGCTGTGGATTGACTTACCACAATGCCTAACTGCATTCATGAATTATATGATGATTTTTGTAGACTGTGCAAAGGTTACCCCAAACCAAAAAATGTTACACAGTTTAATGATGACAAACAGCCTAATAGGAGTAGGATGCAGAAAAAGGGTCCACTTTATAGAGCTGGAAAGATACGCTGCAATACAGCCGAGGGTGGTTGGGATAGGAGTCCAACTACTGCAGTTGGGGCAAAGACAAAGGCTGCAGAGAAAGTCACAATATTACTGCAAGTAGGCACTAGGTGCAACCAGTGCGTAGCCATTCCCCCTCCTGCCACCCAGAGTACTGACTCCTGTTTACTTATCCTATCGTGGAATATTGCGGGTGTTTATAAGAACTTAAAAGACCCTGAGTGGGCAAATTACATTGACACCTGTGATATCTGCCTACTACAAGAAACTTGGGCCTTAGAAGTTCCCCATCGGGTAGGCTACAAAACTTTTGGCACAAAGGCAGTTCAGTCTGACCGAGGAAGACCATCAGGGGGTCTATTAATTTGGCTAAAAATCACCCTAGCCATGCAGGTCGAAATCGTGGATACAGGTTCCCCGGATATTTTAGCTCTAAGGGTAACCCCATCGTGTGGCAATGAATGGTACATTGTGAATATCTATAACAGACCAAACAGCCACTCGAAAGTATCACCAACAATCGAGGCCCTGGAACTTTTGCTTAAAAATGTAATTGTAGACACCCCGGTCATTCTAGGAGGAGACCTAAACTGCAACTTTGAACCTGTTCTGGGCATTTCTGAAGTGTTTGAGGATGAGGACTCAGCCTATAACATCCCCCAGCTTGAGACCACCAAATTTGTTAAATATTCGACACTGGCTAGCCAACTTTTAAGACTTTCTGCAGATTACGGCCTCAGAGCAGGTAATGGTCGGCTTCCATCTGACCTCCAAAAACAACCAACCTTTTCCAAAGCTAATAGCAACTTAGACTTTGTACTTGTTTCTCTTAGTTTATGGCATTTTATGATAGATTTGAAAGTAGTAAATAGGGGGGAAAGTGATCACTACCCTTTGGAACTTTACATCAACAAGAGCATGGTTAGTGATATCACCTTATCCACAAATGAATCTATTGAAGTCACCACATGTGAGGACGTCCACATAAGTAATAATAGACGTGCGGTGAGATGGCCACGTGTTTTGGCAGATGGCAAAGCCTTATCACTGGTTTACTCCCTTTTTGAACAAACTTTTGAACATGTAGTTGACTATCCCTTCCTACCAGAACACTTTGATCATTTTATTGAGCTACACAAAACCTTCTTTTCGGAAATAAAAATGCTCTTATCAAAAATGCCGAAAAAGAAGCAGCAAAATCAAAGGGTGGCAAACCATGGAAAGTTATGGTACGGCCACGAGTGTAGAACTGCCAAATCAAACCTACTGTTTGCTATCAAAAACAAGTCCAAAGAAGAAGTAAAAGTTGCAAGGGTTGAGTATAAACGTGTATTGGAAACATCAAAAAAACTTTGGGAGGAATCGATCTGGGCCGACATGTTATCTGCCGCAAAAAATAATGACAATGTTGGCTTCTGGAGACTAGTGGCTAATGGTGGTCATGCTGGGAGAGTTGTGAAAGACGTATTCTTGGACGAAATGACCTGGGTATCTCATTTTACAAACCTTTATAAACAATATGAAAGTGATAGCCAATGGAGCCCAAGGTCATCGTTGCCGGTTGAACCGCTTAACTTTACACTGGACGAGACAGTAAGGGCAATTAGCGATCTTAAAAATTCTAAAGCCCCTGGTCCGGACAGAATACCGGGGGATCTCTACAAACATGAGGTTGAAGTCTGGGCCCCATATCTGAACCGCCTGTTTAATGCCCTATCTCTAAAGTGCAACTTCCCTGACAGCTGGCGGGCAGCAGAGGTTGTGCTAATATTTAAAAAGGGGGATAGAATGATACCCTCTAACTACAGGCCAATCAGTTTGATGGACACACTTCAAAAACTGTATGCTAAACACCTTTTGTTTAGAATCAACGACTGGCTTGAAGCTACAAACATAATTTCCAAATTCCAGGCTGGTTTTCGTAGCAAGATAAGCACAACAGATCAAATTTTTCGCTTTTGCTGCTTGATTTGGAAATATGTCCAGCTGAAAAAATGTCACCTGTATGTAGCCTTTGTTGACCTGAGGGCTGCTTTTGATTTAGTTCCACGTAGATTACTTTGGAAAACATTACAAGACCTTGGGTTGCCGGGATGCCTCCTAGAACAAATAATAGAGCTACATGCAGATAATTTTGCAAATGTCAGATGGGGTCCTAATGGTGAGCTGACCCGCAATATCCCCATTGAACGTGGGGTTCGCCAGGGGTGTGTTCTGGCCCCTACTTTATTTTCCTTGTTTATTAACGATGTCCCAGACCACTTAAATGCTTGTGTTAATGATTCCCCGCAGCTTAATGGTGTAAGGGTGCCCGCGCTGCTTTTTGCAGACGATACTATACTTATATCCCAAACAAAAAAGGGTCTTCAGGCACTCCTCAACTCATTCAGCTGCTATTGTCAGACAAAGGGCTTGGAAATAAATGCAAATAAAACAAAATGCATGTCACTAAATCCCAGTATGCCAGATAGAGGGTTTTTGACCCTAAACTGTCAAAAACTAGACACTGTGGATAACTTTTCTTATTTGGGTGTTGTGCTCGATTCCAAACAAAGCTGGAAACCCCAAATTGAGAAAAGTAAAATAACCTATGCCCAAAATGTCAAGCCAATCTTAAACAAAATGAATTCTAGTACAAGCAAGAGTGTTACCCCTGTTTTAGAACTTTTTAAATTTAAAATACAATCTGCTGTACTATATGGAGCAGAAATATGGGGCCCATGGGCAAAGAATAGCTTCCATGTTATGGACAACAAATTTATGCGTGCTTCTGTCAGGGTTCCTAGTAGTACACCACTTTTACCACTCCAACTTGACTTAAACTTTAGGAGAACAGATTACCTAACCATATTGAGGCCATTACTATTTTGGGTTAGGCTCTGGACTACACCCGAACTGATAGACTATAGATATGGCCTGCAAGAATTGATGAGGCTTGATTCTTTTAACTCCCTGCACTGGCTAGTGCACATTAAAAAATGGCTTACACTTTTGGACTTACATCCTATGTGGGAGATCCCAGATAGAATGTCTACGACTTCTAAAATGGTAGTTAAGCGAGCATTCTGGAACCACATAAGTGGGAAGCTAGTGGATGGAGTTAATGTGGGTTCCGCAGTCCAGGCTTTTTTATCATTTAAAGATGAATCTTATTTTGAACAGTTCCTGGACGAGATAGAGCCACCTATTGCAAAAACCCTTTTCCTAAAGTTTAGATATGGGACACTTATGCTGAATTACAATACTGAAAGATGGGCACAAAAAAGATTGGGGGCTTTGTCTGATAAAATAAATAGTTGCCCTATGTGCTCAACTGTTTGTTCCGAGGATGAGGCTCACATGTTCTTTGTTTGTAGCGCTTACGCAAAACCGAGAAAGAAATGGTTGAAACCCATGTGCAACCTCCTGGGGACTAGGTCCTGTTCAACAGCTTTTAGGATCATGAAAAGTAACACAACCCAGTTTATTGTATTCAGCGTAAGCAAATTTTTACATTCTGTTTTTATAATCCGGAAAAAACACGGACATTGTCTCTAAGTTGGAAAAGTGTACATATTTAACCAATCCCTGTATATGTGATATTTTTAAAAAACGAACTTTCTTTTAAATCGAAATGAAATATAACGCTTTAATTACCTCTAAAAACATGAATGAACTGTGAAAACTATTCTATGTCCATATAACACTTGTTCTTTTTTACATTGCTATGTTAATGATGATTTTACATTGCTATGCTAATGATGATTTTATGTATGTATATGACTTTTATGTATGTGACTTTTATGGCCAAAAACGGCCGAAATAAAGTTATAAATAAATTTAAAAATAAATTTAAATTTATGTTTGTATTCTGCAACTCAGTCCTTAAAATTCTAAAGTTTTCATGGTTTGTCTATTGAGTTTTGTACCTTCATAAGCAATATATCGCTAATCCTAGCTGTGTGAAGCTCTCTTGACAATATGTTAGAATGTTATGTGTATTTAGCACCATCTACATAACAATGCTGCTCTGTTCTTAGAATTCAGCATCTCTAGCCTCAGTTGCTTGAGGCTCTTAAGCTCAGGTCATTGTGACTCTTCAAGTGTATTCTTTAAAGAGTCTAGCTAGAGTCTTTAGAAGTATAGATCCAACTTTTAAATTAGTTGGCTCTTAAGATTTAGTGTAACAATTCTTCAGAAATATGTAGTCCTTCAGCTCAGTTTAAACACATGAAACTGCATAGGCTCTCTGTTTAAGGGGCCTGTCCAGTAAATGATCTGAAAACCCTAACTGGTATAAAATAAAGGAAAATCCTGATAGGGCTGGTGTTGGTGACTTTTAGTAATACAGGACAATATAAACAGAACTACTTTGTTTCATCTAACCTGGATTATCCCTTTAAAAATGTGCTATGCCACATTTGCAATATTCTCTAATCCCCAACAACTTTCTCCTTAGACAGCTAATAAACACAAACTACAATTTAAATAGCCAGGCAGGTTTCTCTTAAATTCAATTTCATCAATGTGGAATATCTGATACCAGAATAACAAGTTACATACCTTCTGTAGCGATCTTTTCTGGTGCAAACTCCAACTGCAGATTCCTCACCTAGTGACTAATCCCCAGGCACCAATATTGAAGGCAGTTCTCCTGTGCGCTACTAGGTAACATTGTGCGACTCTGTGCCTTAAATGTTCCACTACAAAAGTGGCAAGAGTACATTCTATCAGAACACTTTCATATGCTCACATTACAGCAGGTTCTACTGTTGCTCAGTCAGGGAGATTTCCTTGCAACACTAGATCTAAAGGATGCATATTTCCATATACCAGTACACCCGTCACACAGAAAATATCTCGGGTTTACCATTCAGGATCAACATTATCAGTTCAAAGTTCTCCCCTTTGGAGTAACAGCACCCAGGGTGTTTACCAAGTGCCTAGCGACAGTGGCTGCACACCTACGGAGACAAAATGTTCACGTCTACCCTTATCTGGACGACTGGCTTGTCCAAGCAAAGTCGGCCCAGCAATGTGCCACCCACATGTCCCACACCATTCACCTACTTCACAGCCTAAGATTTTCACTGAATTATCCAAAGTCCCTTCAGCCGGCACACAAACGGCAGTACTTGGGCGTGACAATAAACACTCTGGCAGCCAAAGCACAGCCAAATTCAGTGAGGATCGACAGCATTCAATTGCTGTTACAAAAATTAAGACCACAACACTCGCTTCCAGCACGAGTGTTCATGCAGTTGATAAGCATGATGGCCTCCTGCATCTTCATAGTCCCGCACGCGAGACTACACATGCGTCCGCTTCAGGAGTGCTTAGCACGTCAGTGGAATCAGGCTCACGGACAGTTGAAAGACCTAGTGTTGGTGACCGGTCACGCATACAACTCTCTGCATTGGTGGAATCCACAAAACCTTTGCAGGGGCCGACCGTTCCAGGAGCCTGTGCCACAGATTATTCTAACAACGGACGCATCTCTCCAGGGATGGGGAACTCATGTACTCCACTACACCGTGCAGGGACTATGGACAGCACCGCAGAGGAAGATTCACATCAACCTTCTTGAAATGATGGCTATCTTCATGGCAACGAAAGCATTCAAGGTACATCTGTGCATAGAATACATAGCAGTCCCTCCATTAGCGGCGGCTACCTGTGCCAGCTTCAGCAGTCTGAAAAAGGGGTTTTAGAACAGCCTGTCCTACAGCTGCCTGCTGTTTGGAGTGCACATCTACGCAGTAGTGTTTAGTAAATGTGTGTATGGTAGACCATGTGTCTGCTCTACAGATTTCCTCTAAAGGAATGTTACCCAGGAAAGCCAAGGAGGCCCCTAACTTTCTTGTTGAATGGGCTCTTGGGGGAATCGTTAATGTGCGCTTAGCTTTTTGATAGCAAATTAGTATACACTTAACGATTCACCTGGCTATACCTGCTTTTGAAATGGGGTTGCCTTTGTGTTGTGGTGAGAAGGCAACAAACAGTTGTTTTGTTTTTCTGAAATCTTTTGTCCTATCAATGTAGTACATGAGTGCTCTTTTGGCATCTAGTGTGTGGAGCTTTCTTTCTGCCACCGAATCTGGATTCTGGAAGAACACTGGCAGTGCTATAGTTTGATTTATATGGAACTGCGAAACCACCTTAGGCAGGAACTTAGGGTTAGAGCGCAGCACCACCCTGTTGGAGGGAATCTGTATGAATGGCTCTTGGATAGTTAGTGCTTGAAGTTCACTAACTCTTCGTAGCGATGTAATCGCTATTAGAAAAGCCACTTTCCACGTTAAGAATTGTATCTCGCATGAGTGGAGAGGCTCAAAGGGTGGACCCATCAGTCTGGTAAGGACCACATTTAGGTTCCATACAGGTGCTGGTGGGTGTCTGGGAGGAATAACTCATTTGAGTCCTTCCAGAAAAGCTTTGATGGCGGGTACCCTGAAAAGTGAGAGATGCCGTCTGTTTTGGAGATAAGCTGCTATTGCGGATAAATGTATACGTATGGAAGCGTGGGCCAGATTGCATTTGTATAGATGTAATAGATAACAGATGATGTTTTGAGTAGATGCATCTAGCGGATTAATGTCATTATTGGCACAATAAATGACGAAGCGCTTCCATTTGGCTGCATAGCATGCTCTAGTAGTGGGACTCTTTGCCTCCTTTATGATATCCATACAGTCAGGAGGCAGGTTGAGGTAGCCAAATTCTAAGACCTCAGGAGCCAGATCGCCAGGTTGAGCTGTTGCGGATCTGGATGCTGAATGTCGCCATGGTTCTGCGTCAAGAGTCTGGGTGTGAGGTGCAGTCGTTGATGCGGTACCACGGAGTGTTCTAGAAACGTGGTGTACCATGGATGGCGTGCCCACGTTGGAGCAACCAGGATGAGAGTCATCGAGGTTTGCCTTAGTCTGCGTGCCACTAGCGTTATAAGCGGTGCCGGTGGAAAAGCGTACGCAAATTTGCCTGACCAGTTCATCCATATCGCATTTCCCTGCCACTGTGGGTGTGGGAACCTGGCGGCAAAGGTTTGGCATTTTGCGTTCTCCTTTGTGGCGAAGAGGTCTATCTCTGGATGACCCCACTGCTGGAAGTACGGGCGGAGTACTGATGGATATATCTCCCACTCGTGCATTTGGTGGCTGTGCCTGCTGAGCAGGTCCGCCATCTGATTGTCCTTGCCTGGGAGGTGTTCCGCCATGAGGAAGATGTTCCTCTGAATGGCCCACTTCCACATGCTCTGAGCCAGATGAGACAACTGTGAAGAGTGTGTACCTCCCTGCTTCTGTATGTAGTACATGGCCGTCATGTTGTCCGTCCGGATCAAGACAACCTTGTTGCACAGATGTACCTTGAATGCTTTCATTGCCATGAAGTTAGCCATCATTTCAAGAAGGTTGATGTGAATCTTCCTCTGCGGTGCTGTCCATAGTCCCTGCACAGTGTAGTGGAGTACATGAGTTCCCCATCCCTGGAGAGATGCGTCCGTTGTCAGAATAATCTGTGGCACAGGCTCCTGGAACGGTCGGCCCCTGCAAAGGTTTTGTGGATTCCACCAATGCTGAGAGTTGTATGCGTGACCGGTCACCAACACTAGGTCTTTCAACTGTCCGTGAGCCTGATTCCACTGACGTGCTAAGCACTCCTGAAGCGGACGCATGTGTAGTCTCGCGTGCGGGACTATGAAGATGCAGGAGGCCATCATGCCTATCAACTGCATGAACACTCGTGCTGGAAGCGAGTGTTGTGGTCTTAATTTTTGTAACAGTAATTGAATGCTGTCGATCCTCACTGAATTTGGCTGTGCTTTGGCTGCCAGAGTGTTTATTGTCACGCCCAAGTACTGCCGTTTGTGTGCCGGCTGAAGGGACTTTGGATAATTCAGTGAAAATCTTAGGCTGTGAAGTAGGTGAATGGTGTGGGACATGTGGGTGGCAGATTGCTGGGCCGACTTTGCTTGGACAAGCCAGTCGTCCCAGCAACCGTAGGTGTGCAGCCACTGTCGCTAGGCACTTGGTAAACACCCTGGGTGCTGTTACTCCAAAGGGGAGAACTTTGAACTGATAATGTTGATCCTGAATGGTAAACCCGAGATATTTTCTGTGTGACGGGTGTACTGGTATATGGAAATATGCATCCTTTAGATCTAGTGTTGCAAGGAAATCTCCCTGACTGAGCAACAGTAGAACCTGCTGTAATGTGAGCATATGAAAGTGTTCTGATAAAATGTACTCGTTTAGGGGCCTGAGGTCTAGTATGGGTCTGAGGGACCCGTCCTTTTTTGGGATTAAGAAGTACAGCGAGTACACCCCTGTACCTCGCTGTTCTACAGGCACGAGCTCTATGGCTCCTTTTTGCAGCATGCTGACTACCTCCTGCTGCAATAATTGTATATGCTCTGCGGACATAGGACGGTTTCTTGGGTGTATGTTGGGTGGAGTGGATGTTAACTCTAGACAATAACCGTGCTGGATAAGCTTTCTCACCCACCTGTCTGTGGTGATGGATTTCCAGACTGGCAGGAACTGTTGTAGTCTCCGACCGGTGTTGTATGGTCGGGGGGCAGTGACATGACGTCATTGTTTGTTGGTGGCGGAGGATCGGGAGTTGTTGTTTCCACGACCTCTGCCCTTGGTGCTGTTTCCACGGTAGCCACCCCTATTGGTCTTATTGTAGGTGGTTTGCGTACCTCCCTTACTATACTGTGCCTGCTGGGACACTTGGCCTCTGGATGCTCCTCTATTGTTGGAGCGACGAAAAGAACCACCCCTGAACTGCTGGGACTCAATCAATCAATCATACCATTTGTATAGCGCGCTACTCACCCAGAAGGGTCTCAAGGCGCTTTGGGGAGGGGTCTGCTACTGCTCGAACAGCCAGGTCTTGAGTTGTTTCCTGAAGGCGAGATGGTCCTGTTTCAGCCGGAGGTGTGTGGAGAGGGAGTTCCATGTCTTGGCTGCCAGGTAGGAGAAGGATCTTCCTCCGGCGGTGGCTCTTCGGATGCGTGGTACGGCGGCGAGGGCGAGGCTTGTAGAGCGTAGCTGACGGGTGGGCATGTAAAAGGTCAGGCGGTCGTTGAGGTACTTGGGGCCCAGGTCGTGGAGAGACTTGTGTGCGTGGGTAAGGAGCCTGAAGGTGATCCTTTTGCTGACGGGGAGCCAGTGCAGGTCCCTCAGGTGGCCGGAGATGTGGCTGCGTCGGGGGATGTCCAGGATGAGTCGGGCGGAGGTGTTCTGTATGCGCTGGAGTCTTTTCTGTAGTTTGGCTGTGGTTCCCGCGTAGAGGGTGTTCCCGTAGTCCAGTCGGCTGGTGACGAGGGCCTGGTTGACCGTCTTCCTGGTTTCGGTCGGGATCCATCGGAAGATTTTTCGGAGCATACACAGGGTGTTGAAGCACGATGAGGAGACAGCGTTGACCTGTCTGGTCATCGAGAGGGAAGAGTTCAGGATGAAGCCCAGGTTGCGTGCGTGGTCGGTTGGCTTGGGAGCGGTGCCCAGGGCCGGGGGCCACCAGGAGTCGTCCCAGGCGGAGGGCGATGGTCCCAGGATGAGGACGTCCGTCTTGTCCGAATTCAGTTTCAGGCGGCTGTTCTTCATCCATTCGGCGACGTTTTTCATCCCTTCGTGCAGGCTCGTTCTGGCGGTGGCGGGCTCTCTGGTGAGGGAGAGGATCAGTTGGGTGTCGTCGGCGTATGAGATGATGTTCAGGTTGTGCTGGCGTGCGATGGTTGCGAGAGGTCTCATGTAGACGTTGAAGAGGGTGGGGTCCCATAGACTCCCATAGACTTTGCAGTCTCCGTGTCCTTTTTAATTTTTTCCAAGGTCGTGTCCACTTCTGGGCCAAATAAGTGATCAGGTTAACTGGTTGATTGAGTATGGTGGTTTGTATTTCAGGCTTGAAGCCGGAGATTCTCAGCCAGGCGTGTCTGCGTAACATAACACTGGTATTAATCGCCCTGGCCGCAGTGTCTGCTACGTCTAGTGCACATTTAATAGACGCATTGGAAATAAGTTTGCTTTCCTGAATCAGCATTTCTGCTGCCTCTTTGTACTCATCTGGCAAGTGTTGCAACAGGGTTTCAAGTGTATCATAATGAGCCCTGTCATATCTGGCTAAGAGTGCCTGTGTGTTGGAGATTCGCCAGACATTGGCCGCTTGAGCCGCCAATCTTTTCCCTGATGCTTCTAGCACTTTGGACTCCTTGTCAGGGGGAGGAGCATCACCCGTGGTTTGCGAGTTCGCTCTCTTACGAGTATTGGAAACAACTAGCGAGTCCAATGGCAACTGTCCCTTGATATACGTAGGGTCCCCAGGTGCTGGCTTGTATTTCTATTCAATCCTGGGGTTTACTACTCTGGCCCGTGTGGTCTCCTTAAAGAGGTCTCCAGCGTGTTTTAGGACACCTTTTAGCATGGGCAGAATTTTAACAGTTCTTTCAGAGGTTGAGAAGGTGTCAAATAAAAAATCCTCCTCAATAGGGTCAGTATGGAGTTAGACATCGTGATTCTTTGCTGCCCTTTCAATAAGTGCGTTGAACGCAGCGGTTTCTTCTGTTGGTGATGTCTTCACAGCATAGACATGGCTGTCAGGGGCAGTTTGTGGCTCCCCTGGGTCAACAGCGTCTGTCCAGGGTTCGTCTGGATCAGTGTCGATAGGATAGTTATATTCCTCATTGTAAGCATCTTCTACATCCGCATCTGAATGTGTGGGTGAAGAAAAACCAGGCTCTTGTCCATATGGTTGCAGAGGCTCAGACAGAAGAGGTGACGTTGCTGAATCCCTCTTTTTCTTTAATGGAATCTTATACGACTCCATTGGTTGTTCTGGGACGATCTTTTGCTTGTGAATTGAAAGTCTACCAGTTTCAGCGTCGATGATTTGCCTCGGATAGTCTTCCTGGAGAGGCTGTCGATGCTTTGTGGCCACTTCAGCAGTTGCTGGCTTTTTCCCCATGGACACTTTCTTGGCCGGGTCGACGCCAGCGTGTGGGGCGAACGCCTTAGGCGGTGGCGGCAGTATAAACTTTATCGGTGCCGACGCCTTTGGAGTTTCGCCGACTGGTTTCGGTGGCGGAGCCGTCTTCGGTCCGACAGCTATAGCCTTTTCTTTTATGCGCTGCAGCGAGTCTGACACTTGCTTTGAAAAAGAGGCGGATGGTTGTGTTGACTCGACGGGATCTTTTGAGCAACGGTGTGTTTTGTGCTCAATGTCCTTGCCGACTTTGGCTTTGTCGGGTCGACGCTTAGGATAGGTAGCGTCCTGCGCTTCGAGTCCTTTATTTGTGTCAACGGTCTTTGGCGCCGACGTCTTTGGGTCGATGTCCATGACCTTTTTCTTTGGCGCCCCGGATTTCGGCTCAACACTCTTCAGCGACCTCTTCGGGTCGATAGCACTCTTTTGTTGCGTCTAAGCTGACGTCCCAGAAACCTTCGATCCGATCAAAGTTACTTGCACTTTCGGTTTGGTTTCTGGTGCTTTCGGTTTTGTGGTCACCGATGTTGTTGGTTTCGATTTCGATCGATCAACCGATGGCTCTTTAGAAATGTCCGTAGCCGGCCGTGAAGCAAGGCTGTAGACCACTTGTCTGATCTGATCTTGTCTGATCTTGGGTAAGGCCTTGTGGCGATCCCTCGACCCGAGCCTCACCGAGTGTGTTAGTGTCGGCCCCCAAACCATCAGGCGGGCCTAGCTCCTCGCTCGAGCTATCTTCTACGGCCCCAAAGGCCTCATCGTCGTCTCCTACCTCGTCGACGACTTAGACATGTTCGACCATCTCCTCCTCCTCTGCGTCATAAGTGGAGTCCACCTCAGACACAGGATCCGACTGGATCTCTTGAATGTCCCGCTCGACCCCTTCGTTGTCTTCAGCATCGAAGATATTCACTGGGTCAGGCGCTGTGTGCTGGGCTTCCTTCCGCACCTCGCGTCGAATGCGAAGAGTTTTCTTGGACCGGAACTGAGAACAAGCCATACAGCTGTCTTCATCGTGATCCGGAGACCGGCACTTGTTGCACACCGAGTGGACGTCGATGTGAGGATACTTGGAGTTGCAAACGGGACACCTCTTGAATGGGCTTTGTTCCATTACGATCGTCGATAAGGCCTCTGGCGTCGACCGGGCCTTTGGAGCTGAATAGCCACGCGGCTATTCACTAACGCCCAGCTCGAGGATTGAGCTGGAACAAGTACTCGGCACCGATCGCAAAGACAATACAGACAATATCTATAGGCCTTTTGGCCCAAAAGAAGTTTTTTACCGATTCCGAACTTGAGTTAGTAAATATACATCCGAACCCAATGGCGGAAAAAAACAATCTGGGATGGAGAGGATGCCAATGCGCACTGTAGTCCAGGGGAGGAGCCACCTATTTCGTGATACTTCGAAGACTCTTCCAGGACAACAATGTGCAATCATCCGGACCCAACACTAGGCGGCGATCTATGCACAGATATGAATTCAGCAGCCCACATGCCTCGAACGGGTTTCACCACCAGAGAAATCCCTTGGCGGTCCAACCACTTCCAGAAACACAGCACCTTTCATCACAGGACCCAGGACTCCATCTCACATTCTTGCTACCGTACCACATGGCGGTGGTGTTACCGTGATCCACCATGGCAGATCCTTGCAGTCTCCCTCAAAATCTAGATACAGTCAGAGATTTCCTCGATTTTATGCTCACTGGAATTTGAGGTCCGACTGCATAGATCACATGGGTCATCTGCCAAGCATCACCAGGAGGATGAAGGAAGGCAACAAGCTCAGCTGCCTCAGAGGCATCCGCTCTGAGGTCCAGGACAGAGACTGAAACATCTGGATCAAAGCCAGACTCTACGGGACTTTCTATTGAGGGGGAAAGGCACGAAAGTGAACTGCATCGAGAATAGTTCCGATGAAAAATAGCATCTACAAAGGGAGGTGCGACTTTGGCAAGTTGATAGTTAACCTTGACGAAGTGAGGAGGTTCGCTGTTGTTTTGAGGTGGTTTACAACAGTATGGGACAAGTCCACCTTCAGCAGCCAGTAACTGAGGTATGGGAAGACTGGTGCCCTCGACCTCCGGAGGTGTGTAGCGATCACAGCCATCACTTCCACACATGCAGCATTGATGAGGCCAAAAAGTAGCACCGCTAACTGAACAAGCTCCAGGTCCACTGTGAGCCACAAGTAGCACCTGTGTACCTGCAGGGCAGGAATGTTAAAATAAGCATTCTGAAGGTCCAATACCACCATTTAGTCTGTAATCTAGGGAAGACAGGAATTGGACTAACGTGAGCCTCATAATTTGGCCCTTTTGCAGGAAACCGTTGAGGGAGAATATCTAAAATAGGAAAAGGCTTCAGTCCTTCAGCACAAGGAAGAAGGCGTAACACCTAGTTCCTACTTCCAAGGCCAAGATTTGCTTCTCAGGCTCCCAAAGCCCTCCTGAGGCACTCAGAGTGTTAGCTAGTTAAGAGGGATTGTCATATGGTCAACTTTGCAGGTCAAGCGGCAGATACAAATTTCATCCTCTGTTCTAGAGAAGCCAATGTAGACCGTTCAGGTTGGGAGTAAAGTGTTTTTTTCTCTCTAGGATGAGACAAGTATGGCTATGGAGTAATGGTTGGCTTAGAGTGGAGCCATGGATAATTTGTGGCTGCTTGCCAAAACAGCATTGCTAGTCAGGACAGGCAATTAGATGGGCTGTTAAAAAACTAAAACAAACACACACAAACACACACAAACACACACCTACCTTAAAAACATACTTGAGAAAAAAGTTTTAGTTCATGCAGTTGAGTAATATCAAATCTGCTTTGAAGTGGAGGAGTGATGAGCATAAATTACATGTTACTGTTAATTTTTCATAAGGAGATTGTTTGCCATCTGGTGTTAGATCGTCTTGAGGCAGTATTGCAGCATGATGATATGTTCATAGGTTACGGTCTTTATATAGATTTCAGCGTCATCTGAATATTGACGGCTGATAACTCAAGACTATCAGCTATAGCCTTGCTCGTCCTATGTGGAAGTTGAAAATGCTGGAAAAAAATAAATACTTGCAGGATACCAAATAACTTAACAGAGGGTCCTAAATTGCGCAAGCCCATCTTTCACCATCTGCTCCGCTGAGATACAAATGAGACCAACCCTTTCAGGTTCTCATCTGTGAATTTCCTTATGTTCCCCACCACATCCCGGAGTCTTACATGATCAATTGCGTCAAAGGCTGCTGTAAGGTCAAGTAATGTGTTACCATCATCTAGAATGTCATCTGACATTTTGAAAGCAGCTAAATCAAAGTTGAATTCTGCTTTCAAATTATAACTGGTGAGTAGCTGACTTAAGAAGTTAGCTGAGCAGAGACAACATTCACTTGCTTTCCTAAACGAAGGTAGAAAGATAATATTTAAGTGCTCAAGCTATAGAAGTAAGATAGTGCCTTCCCTGGAAAGCACAACACTTTAGGTACCACTCTATGGGGATTGGTCCAAAGTTGTATGCAGAATAACAGCGGTGCCAATTGATTTCAATGATAGAGACTTAAGGTGACTTACTCCTTATGCAACCAAAAAGTGAAAGCAGATTCTGGGAGAATCAATCGGGATTTAAAAAAAACATTTCTGTAATGGACAAACAATTTACTTCAGATAGGAACCATTGTTTGGCTAATAATGCTACACAGCTAAAGCAGCCAAGAATGCACAACCATCAAAACTTTCAGTTGAAAAACTGCAGCTGAGCAACATGGAAGGAGAGTTCACATGCACTGCCTGCAAGTACTCATGCCCTCTCCCACAAACTACACCCACCACTCTCACACCAACTGCACCCAGCCCCCCACCTACAGACCAGTCACCAACCATCATCCACACAGCCAGCCATACTCGCTTGCGCGCTCCTCAAAACCCATGTACTCAACAAACATGCCACAGACTTATATGACCTATTGTACAAACACGCTCCAGACCTGCACCAACTACAAACCCATCTCTCGCCTACCATACCCAGCACCACTTGCTCCTTGACACCACGCAGTCCAGATTAAAGCCCAATCACAGTACAGAAATCGCACTAATCACCCCCACAAACAACATTCACAGGATTATCGACTGAGAAGACACAGCAGCCCTAATTCTTTTGGACCTATCTACAGCATTTGACACAGTCTCTCACCCCATCCTCATCAAGCGCTTGCATGAGAATGGCAACCAAGGACACACTCTCCGCTATTTCTGGTCTTTAATGGATAGAATACAATTTGTCAGCCTGGAACCTTACACCTAGAAAGCCTGCAAGCACATCTGAAGTGCCTCAAGGTTCATTACTCAGCCCTACCAACATCCACAAACTCTCCTATGCAGAAAACATGCAGCACATACTCCCCCTCTCAGACAAGACCCTCAACACAAGAACCATCTTCACCACCTGCAAGACCAAAGTCACTAACTGGATGCAAGCAGACTGTCTTAATCTCAACACGGACAAGATAGAAAGGGCCTGGGATTACATCCTGGAAAAAGGAACTTGAGAAATGGGCAGGAGAGGAAGGCAGCTTACTGCTAAGGGAAGCCAGCCGGGCTATAGGCAAAATAGATAGGGCCAGAGCGTGGGAAGGGCTGGTGAGCGAGCGGATAGCTAGCCGGCAGGACAACGGTAGGGGGGCAAACACGCCGCAGCCAACAACACTAAAACAAGGGAGCGGATGAGGGACTCACCGAATATGGCCCTGGCAACAATTACGCACACTGACACCGGAAGCCTGACCCACAAGAACCTATTAACACGCAGGGATTGTAAATATCCACTAAACGCAACTCACAATGTTCTGTTAAACTGGAAGGTTAAGTTACGCATGCCAGAAAGTAATGATTATGTGTAAAACGTATAACAAGTGGGGGATGTGACATGAACAATGAACAATGTATATGTGTCTTGACTGTGTCTTGCAAACCAATAAAATCTTGTTGGAATTTTTTTTTAGAAAAAAAAGAACATATTACCTTGGGATTCAAACTGGTGTCTGGTTGAACTCAGACCCACACCTCCACACAGCACCCATGCCAGGAAACTCCTAATCAACAGAAAACGGGAAAAGACTACACAAATTAACGCCGTCACTACTTTCTTCTTCCATACCCAGAAGATGTGGAGGAAGATCTTCAAATTGCTCCCAAGCAACTCTAGAAAAGCCTTCACGCATGCCCTAATTACCAGCAAGTTAGACTACGGGAACACCCCCTATTCCAGGATCACCAAGCAACCTCTCATCAGAAGACTACAAACCATCCAGAAGTCTGCAGAAAAACTCATCCTCAACCTCCCACACAGAACTCGCATCACACCACAGCTCGGGGAGCTCCACTGGCCCTTGATACATAAACAGGCTTGTCACAAACTCCTTAAAAACACACACATTCATGGCACTAGAAAACTTAGGCCCATTTACCTGAAGACTCGCATTTTCTTCCACCAACCAAGACACCTCCGGTCCACAGGACTCCTACTTGCAAACATACACTAACAGATCAGACTGATGGTGTTCAATTACATTGTTCTTAAAGCGTGGAACATTTTCACCAGGATAAACATTCTCTGTAATCTTGAGGGGGGACACATCAAAAACACCGAGGATTTCGCGCCACAGGTTAAGACTGTTCTCCACAACAATGCAGCCCCTATACAAATATAACAAGCCAAACACTGCCTCTAAACTGCAACTACTATCTTTCAGTATCCTATGGATATCCCAGACTGCCATTACCCATGGCTCAAAACTAGATGACATGTTTTCAGCAATTTGTAATCAGGCAGAAGTGAAATGCCTCCAAGAAATATGGTTACGGGCTCCTGGAAATAAAGAAGGGTATACTATCTACTTCTTACCCATAGCAAAAAACAAACAAATAAAAAAAAAAAAAAAATCAGTTGATGCCTTCTCTGGCAGCTTGTTTCTATGGATCTGTTGATTAGAAAAGCAAACCATTTCCCCTTACATTTGACACACAAGATATTTTTTAGCACTTTATTTTCTGGGTACAGAACAACTGAGCTCACATTTTACAAGTACTCGATAGCAGCATGAAATTTAAAGAGTGATGTACCGCAGATGACTCACTTCAAATCTATAACAACTTGACCCACAAGTTGACAGCAGGCAACTTCAATCTCAAATACAAAGTCGCTGTTTCAGCTGACCCAGAGGAAGAATTAAGAAAAATTGAGGCAATGGCTAGGTTTAACAGGTGCACTCTACCACATTATTCTTATGGGGAGTGTATGATCTAGTTCAAACCACAGTTCATGTATCATCTGGTACTTCAAGAGGAGAAGAAGCCATCCATTCCTTCTCAAATGGACAGGGTCCAGAATATGCAAAAAACGATATCTCCAAGCACACACAAATCCAAGGTGAGGTTGTGGTTTCAGTTGTCTTGTATTCCAACATATCAGGCACACCCCTTCACCAACACATGTTTCGTCTAATACTGTTCCAGTCACAGCAAACTTCAACAGGGCTTTCTATCTATAATAAAGGCATATTCTTTTCAGGCGGAGTTTCATTATTATTTCTCCTATCCATCACCAGGGTCAGATGACCCTAGAATTTCACCAAGAAGTGTGATTCGGACTAATTAAAATCGTGCAGATTTGCTGGTGGCTCTGCTTGGTGTTTAACCACTGGTGAATATTTCATATTGGTGTGGTGCCTTGTGTTTGTCAATAGGAGGCTGTATTTGTGGTGTATTCTCTTTAATGATAATACAGTGCTATTTTAGAAATGTACATCCAAACAGGAGTTAGGGACTGCGTGGAAAGGAAGGAAACTTGAAAGAACCAAGACACTTGCTTATAATAAACCCAAGGCAAGAACTGACACAGAGATGATTAGGCCAATACTTCCTTATGGCAACAACACCAGCAGTGTTAGTAAAATACTTACAGACACTGGTACCTCTTGAGGGAAGACAAGATTCATGCACAATACACAAACAAAAATGACATCATCACATTCTGGAGAGGAAAGATGCTCAAAGGAATTATCAGTCCAAGCTACCCGGGCACCACTATCAAATATGATTGGCTGACACAGCAGAGCAAAGGTTCTTACAAATGTGGTCACTGCTCATTATGTAGACTTGCTAAGGAAACTGCATGTTTTAAGTACAACAGTCGTACATATCACATCACCCACATCAATTACAACACTTGTTTTGTTGTATACATCTTAATATGCAAATACGAAAAAATATATGTGGGCAGCACCATTAGAATGATGAAAGAAAGGATAATGGAGCCTCTGACAGCAGTGAAACAAGGAGATCTGAAGTATCCCTTTGCTCTGTATACATTCACTTGTGACAAACAGACTCAATATAGAACATTTCAATTCCATGGTTTAGAAACGTTCCAACAAAATAAAAGGGGTGGTAACCGTGAACTATAAATGAGATGACGAGAAGCTATATGGATATTGCATCTCAAATTGGTAGACTTTGGACTGAATATTGACCGGAAATTGCACTACTCCCTAGGGGATTAATACAAACCTGCCCTAAAGAAAGTAGTAGGAGGGCAACAATCACTTATTAAAAAAGGTGACCCACAGCAGTGGGTTTATGGTGATAATGATGGCATAGCGGGACCTACTGGGAATACTGTAATGCCTTAATAACCATAAATAAGTCTCCATAATAAACAATGAATGCATAGCTTCTGGAATGTACAATGACTCCTGCTCCGAGATCTAGCCTATGACTATTATATTTATGTGAATCTGATAATGAATATGCTGTCTTACTGTGATGAAAGGGCTAATGTCAAGCATATGTATATATAGCCGATGTTTAGTGAAAGTATAGGATCTATATACCATTTCTCTGGAGATTACTGGCTTTCTTTAAGCACTTTTTCATGGTCCCTAACACACCTTGTATTGGAATCATGAGATGGGATATTATGCCCAAACGCTACTACTTATCCAACTGACCAAATGCATATGACTATATAGATAATATTTGGTGAGCATGTAGGATCCTTAGATCACTTTTCTGGAAGTTACAGACCTCTTATTAGGAATATCGATGGGATATAATTCCCGACCCCACCACTCATTCACCTGACAAAAGGGACTATGATTTCACCGACAAGGATAAGTTAAAATCCCCCCCACTTTTTATTTAATGAAACCTTGACGACAAAAATTTGAGATTATATAAATTGAGATACTAATATAGAACATAACTGCCCATTGATGCCAATGGCCACACTTATTTAGGAACATTTCTGTTGGAACACATAGCAAAAAGGACGTACGGTTATATTCCCCAAAATTTAGAAGGTGTCACAGTGAGAACTGCTTGGACAAACAAAATTAGCTTCCCAGACTTAGAAATGTACAGAGACTCAATTCTAGGATGACCGTGATCTAATGGGAGGAGTTGGCCTAACTGCTTGGGCAGTCTACTTCGAATCTGGGGAACCGGGTACGTGTCTCGGCAATGACGCTGAACATCGTGTGATTCTGGGCAAATCACTTAATCGCCCTGTGCCTAACAAAAAATGAATGTGTCCTCATGTAACGCAACTGGTGCTATGTAAAGCGCTCTGACACCAGATACTGGGTCAAGTTTGCGCTTTATAAAACTCAGTAAAAAAATATAAAATAATTTAAACTCATTGAAAGAATATTTGTAAGCTTCTAATGGAAATCCAGCCATAAAATTCTAAAAACTGGATACGAGCTTGCTACACAAATTATGAATTCCCTGAATTTTTCAAGATCCAGGAGTGCAGGATTAGGAGTTGCCGCCAATGTAGCCAATACATATCTCATAGGCACATGTTCCAATATGGCCGCTACTGAGCCATATCAAAGAGAGGGACACTTTACTAATAACACTGGACATTTCTATTATAAACAGCAGGAGCTGGTAGAGCAAATAGTAATTTCCAATAATGTACACTCATTTACAATCACTGAATATAGTGTGGTGTTCAAGGAATCACGATGTGGATGATAATTTTCACATTAGAATAGATTAAAATATAAATGCCTCGGTTTCAAACCTACAGATGGGATACACAACCTTTGAGATGGGCATCATCTATTTTCACAGTAAATAAAAGCAGAATTAAGATGGCGGCCAACCATCACGCTGATCGCGCATACTTTGCAGACCCGACAAGAATAAAAAACATCTCAGACCAAACTTCTACAAGTAAGTCATATCTCTTTATGGACTGTTACGCTATTGTCACCTTGTCTCTGAGAACGAAGATGACTCATGTCGCGTCCGTTACAATGGGACCTTATTTTAGTACCATACCAACCATTCGCCTGATTTGTGGATGTTTGAGCGGTTGGATACCATAATATTGTCACAGGACATGACGCAGGGTCGTGAACCAGGGTCAGCGGACTCGATAATTCTCGCCTCGGTGCCTACTCTACCCAGGGATCACACTCGGCAACTCTGGGCATTAGCTTGCCTCATCTCTACAACGGCCCCCAACATTCGCCGGGGATGCCTGGTTTCACCTTGGAGATACCCAGTAGGGACCATCTCACAGGAATAGCCAGGACGGGTTCCCCAGCGGTCTACAGCGCCACGATGCCTCAGGGCAGCAGTGCGCTTTACAAGACACATTACATTACATTACATGCTATATTGCAGGCCAGGACAGAATTAGTGTGGCTCACTGGTTAGAGGCGGCAGACCCGAGAGCAGAGGACGGCCCGGGACCAGGGTTCGAATCCCGGCGCGGCAGGTTTCTGGACCAGGGTCAGCGGACTCGATAATTCTCTCGCCTCGGTGCCCACTCTGATCAGCGATCACACTCGGCAACTCTGGGCATTAGCTTGCCTCATCTTCACTAACGGCCCCACCAGACCGCCGGGGATGCCTGGTCTCACCCTGGAGATACCCATTAAGGGACCATCTCTCAGGGAAGCCAGGAAGGGTTTCGCAGCGGTCGAAGCGCCTTGGGACCCTACGGGTAAGTAGTGCGCTATATAAATGCCAATACAATTTCTACATGCATAGGTTGTCACATCAGTATGCGGCAATTAGGAGGTTCACCCTAAGTGGCATCACTTTACTATATCCTCAACTTACCTTTGTGGACCTAGATTACTTTGTGCTGTGTCCACTACCGCCAGAACTCAATTAAGATCCTTATCAAACTGACTAACTGAATTGTGGAAGACTGTGGGGTTACATATAATAATTTGCTCCCTTTTGTTAGGACTGTTCTATTACTGATAACAGAAGTTTCCTAGATACACCGACTATTATAACTGTGCGGTCACCTAACCACTCACGATATTCAATTAAAATGGCATTACCACAAGCAATCTGAATATATATGTGTATCCAAACCCTAACAGTTGGAGTATCCCATACTCCTAACTCATGATGTCGAGTTTATGGGGATAACTACTTATCCCAATTCTGTATATATAAATACAAAATAATATTGGCAGTAATTGATTTACATTTTCTGGCACGACGACTAGAGACTGGTGACCTGACGACACACCTATTTGTTACAGATCACCACCACACCATGTACTTGCAACAATAAGTAAGAATATATGGTAAGATGGCTGCTATGTTATGTTATTTCGATTTTATAAGGGGCACAGCTACCCAAGCGTTTACCGGCACCGCCTGACAGAGACCAAAGAGAGAAAAGGAAAAAATCTATTGATAGAACAGCCAAGTTTTCAATGACTTACGAAAGTGGGTAAAGATGTTCTCTTTCCTTAATGACAGAGGGAGGTTTTTCCACAAACCGGGCCCAGGCAAGAAAAGGATCTGCCACCCATACGTGACAATCTGTGCCTAGGAATCGTAAATTTAACTTTAGTGGATGAGCGAAGGGGACGTGACGGGACATATTGGTGGGCAATAGTGTCAAGTATTCCGGGGCCTTGCCAGTTTTAATCTTTAACATATAGGTTAAAGTTTTAAATTTGATGCGGTTCTCAACTTTAAGCCAGTGAAATTCACGTAGAGCGCTTAAGATAGAATCCGTCCTTGGAATGCGGCAAAGCAGGCGGGCTGAGGCATTTTGTACAACCTGCAACTTATGTATCACATCCTTATTGGCTCCTAGAAAGAGGATGTTGCCATAGTCCAAGCGAGAGGTGACAAGGGCCTGGACTACAGTTCTATGAGAAGAGACTGGCACATCCACAACATTTTCCTGAGCCATCTAAGGATGCAGAAGCAGGTTGCAGCCACCTTTACCACCTGGTGTTTCATGGAAAGCTGGTCATCCATAATGACACCCAGATTACGGGCTTGGTGGGTAGGATGAGGAAGGGCGCCCAGTTCAGGTGGCCAGTGTTGGGGACCCAAAAGCTCTTTATTATTCCCCAGTATCAAAACCTTGGTCTTCTTCCAGTTAAGCTTTAGTGAATTGGCTTGCATCCACCACTATGCAATTTTACGTAACCCTGTTTGAAGAGATGAGGGTTTGGACGCTCCTTCAACAGAAAGGGAGAAGATTATTTGGGTGTCGTCAGCGTAGGAAAAGATCGACAGCCCCGCCTCAGCTGCAATATCCGCCAGAGTTTTCACATAAATATTAAATAATAAAGGGCTAAGGAAAGAGGAGGGGGATGCAGGGGTTTTGGAAGTCGCAGCCGAGGAGAAGACCTGGTACGAACGGTCCAACAAAAAACCCACCAACCATTTCAAAGCAGGCCCGACCACGCCAATGGATCATAGGGCTTGCAATAGCACAGTGTGGGATACTGTGTCAAAAGCGGCACTCAAATCTAAAAGTATGAGTGCCACAGTCTCACCAGCATCCAAGCGACTGTCGCAATACGGTTACCTTGTGCACTCAGGAGCTAGCATGTACCTTTCTGCAATCTAATAAAATTGTCATCTTCCACAGAATAAATTTGAATCATAATGTGGAAGTTTCTGATCTGAACATGTGCACTAAGGTCAAGTCAGATCGAGTGAATATGCTATCCCATCTTCCGTCCCTCCCTCAGCAGTCCCTAACTCACGTTTGGATTTACATTTCTAAAATAGCACTATATTACTATCGTTAAAGAGAATACACCACAAAAACTGTCACCTATTCACAAACATGAGGCACCACATCAATATGAACTATTCACCAGTGGATTAGACACCAACATCTCTGCACAATTTTAATTGGTCCGAATCACACTCTTTAGTGAAATTCTAGGGTCATCTGACCCAGGTGATGGATAGAAGAAATAATAATGAAACTTCGCCTGAAAAGAATAAGGCTTTATTGCAGATACAAAACCCTGACAAAGTCATCAGTGACTGGACCAGCATTAGACAAAACACATGTTGGCAAAGGGGTGGTTCTAATATGTTGGAATAAAAGACAACTGAAACCACAACCTCACCTTGGAGATATCGTTTTTTGACCCAGAGGACCAAGTTACCTTCAATAACACCTTATCTGGTAAAGCTTCGATCCTCATCTTCCCAGGTATCAGACTGGATCCGGAGCAGTACCTGTATGCGGTGTTAGTTTTCCAGCTCTGCCTTATCTGCGCCAGAACAGACTTTGCGGTGCCCATAGTGGTGTCAACCCGGCGCACTGACAGGTTGTTTTTTGGCTATTTTAGTGCCAAAAACGCAGAGCCAAAGTCAATTGTTGACCAGTGTGGAATATCTAGCAGGATCTTGTGGCTAAAGTGCCCAGTTTGCAGAGCAGGAAGGATGGGAGTGTAGGTGAGTAATCTGCAGTTAGATAGTGCCACTACCACAGAAGGCATTACCAGAGATACGCAACTTGTTCATCTAATAGAGACATATAGCTGTAGATTCCTCACCTTGAAATAGATACCTCAAAGCAATGGCATCCCGGAGGTGGTACTACAAACCCGCTTAGAACAAAAAGTTCTAGAAAATCGAACCGGCTTAATGCTCATTTTGACGGACTGACCAAGCTGTAGTACTCTAAATTGGCGGAGATACACCCACATGGCACCCATGGGTATTCGAGCGCTTTAGAAACCTTTTAACATAACATAACATGGCAGCTTGGCAGATGTTTAGGTCATGTACTCCATGAGCGAACACAGTAGGGGTGGCCTTGGCCCTGATGTAATGGATCCACCAGCCATCAGGGGGAGTTGCTTTTTCGCCAGGGCATAGGAGATCTTGAGGCAGAGCATAGTCCATCTGGAGATGGTCCATTTCTACACAGTCTTTCCCTTCTTTGCTCTGGCAAACTCAAAGAGCCAACTGTCTACCCTGAGGTTTTTGGTCTGATCAATGTAGAAGGAGAGAGCGATCTTAGCGTCCAAGAGATGAAGTCTCACCTCCTTCTTGGAAGGATGGTGAGGAGCATAGAAAGCAATCACAGTGATGCTCTTGCCAAATGAAAGGCTGCAACCATAAATGAAAAAAAAAAGAGCCACTTATTCAGGAGGACAAGTTCACCCGGTATGAAATTGGTGTATGAAGGATGGACCGACAGAGCAAGAAGCTCAATGGTCCTCCTGGCTGATGAAATGGCCACCATAAAGACAGCTTTGATAATCAGGAGCTTCAGGTGATCAGTGTGTGGTGGCTCAAAAAGGTACACATCAGGTAAATTACAACCAGATTAAGATTCCCTTGGGGTATAACAAATGGGGCAGGCAGAAGCAGGTGTTGCAGGCCCTTCAAAAAACAGGTTCACAATAGGTGACAAACTGGGAGGGTTGGCCCAGCAACTGCAGGAAAGCAGAGATGGCTGACAAATAACCTTTAATAGTGCCCAGGGCAAGGCTGTGCTGGGCCAGCGAAAGAGCAAATAACAAAACTTCTAATAAAGGTGCAGAGAGGCGATCTACCTGGCGGGATGAACACCGAGGCGGCAGACCCGAGAGCAGAGGACGGCCCGGGACCAGGGTTCGATTCCCGGCGGCGGCAGGTTTCTGGACCAGGGTCAGCGGACTCGATAATTCTCTCGCCTCGGTGCCCACTCTGATCAGCGATCACACTCGGCAACTCTGGGCATTAGCTTGCCTCATCTTCACTAACGGCCCCACCAGACCGCCGGGGATGCCTGGTCTCACCCTGGAGATACCCATTAAGGGACCATCTCTCAGGGAAGCCAGGAAGGGTTTCGCAGCGGTCGAAGCGCCTTGGGACCCTACGGGTAAGTAGTGCGCTATATAAATGCCAATACATTTACATACATACATACAAGTCACAAACTTATCCACAAGGTAGGCATAGATGGCCTTAGTAGGAAACCAGGCTGCCAAAATTGAATCACAAACTTCGGAAGGGAGGTCTAAGAGGGTCAACTGTTGTCACTATCTACACGCATGAGGGTGTAGAGTGTACAGGGTTGGGTACAGAACCCTGCCCTGTTGCTGCAACAGGAGTTCATCCCAAAGGGACAGGTGATTAGAAGAACAAAGCTCATGGTCCGGAGTTCTGGATATCATACCCTCCAAGCTCAATCCTGCGCCACTAGAATGACTTGGGCCAAGTCTGCCCTGATCTTCTTGAGAACTTTAGGAGGTAGTTGTATCAGCAGACAGGCATATAGGAGCCCCAAGTTCCACCCGAGGCAGAATGCGTCTCTGTGCGAGAGTCGACTTGGAAACTCCAGCACACTAAAGTGCAGACATTGTGTGTTCTCTGTGGTGGCGAACAGATCTAGCCAAGGCCCCCCCCCATTCTCAGGACATACCTTGCATGACCTTCAGATGCAGAGGTCACTCGTGGTCCGCTAAGCACTGGTAGATGAGCTTGTCAGCCCTGGCGCTTAAAGGGCCAGTCAGGTGCTGAACAACCAGGAAGAGGTCCTGGCGCTCTAGCCAAGTCCAGAGACGTAGAGCCTCCAGGCACAGCGTCCACGACGACAAACCATCCGGTTTACAGCAATATCACACGGTGGTGGTTTTGTCTGTGAACACCTGAATCAGCCTCCCCTTGAAGGATGGAAGGAGGGAGGTATGGCTTTCAATGACAAGCAGATTGCTCTCCGCTCCAACAGACTGATGTGAAGCTAGGACTCTGCTGGAGACCAGTATCCCCATGATTTCCACTTCTCCCAGGTGAGAAACACATCTAGGATCTGCTGTAGACCCAGTTCATCAGTCACCACTGAAGGTCTTCTTCAGTTCCCTTCGATATCTGGACCAGGTTGATAAGATTCCCCGATGCTGCGCCCACTGGAACTTAAGAACCTACTGAAGAGTTGCCATTGGGCACGTTTTACCTACAGATGACAATGAGACCCAGTAGTCCGAGTCAGACTCCCCAAAATTCAGGATATAGGCTGAAACATCGGTAGTACAGCCGGAATATCAGAGACTTGCGCTCAGAAGGAGAGGCATGGACTTGCACTATGTCCAGAATTGCTCTGTTCAAAAGAAGCATATGAGAAGGAGTCAGTTGTGACTTCAGCATGTTGAGAGTGACCATGAGTGAATGCAATAGGTTTGCAGTAGTCTGAAGGTAGGAGAAAACTGCCTGTGGTGAGCCCACCTTCAGCGGCCAGTCAAGGTAGGGGAAGACTGGAATCCCTAACCTCCTTAAATGGTCTGCAGCCACCGGCATCACTTTCGTAAGCACCCGAGGGTACTAGGTAGGCCGAAGGGGAATATTGCAAACTGAAATTGTTGGTGGTCCGAAATTGTTGGTGGTCCACCATAAACCACAGGTAGAACAGAGATGATTAAATGCTCGGAAAAACCAACGCCACATCCAATCTCCAGGATTTAGGGAAGACAGTACCTGAGCCTACGTGAACATCTTGAACTTCTCTTCCTGCACAAAAGGCATTGAGAGGGTGCAGATCTAGGATAAGCTAGTGGCATTCATTCTTCTTCGGCACAATAAAATTGCAGGAATAACCACCATGCCCTAATTTTGGCACATGTAACCAGCAACATTAGTTCCTGAGGATAAATGCGTATAATAAACAATCAACAGCACAAAGTGCCACTAAGTGTAAAAAAAAATGATATGTAGGTTTTATGTTCACTTGAGATACTATGCACTTGATTTTTGAACAATGTGAAAACATATTTACATAAATAAATTGAATTTATAAGTATCTCGTAGTATAAGGTCTTTTTCTCTCTCCGATATCCATTTGCCCTTGATTATTACCATTGTGCTGTTCATTATTGTTTATTATACGCATTGGTCCACAGGTTACATAATTTATACCCTGGTTCCATGTGAGTAGGGTGGCCCTTGTTTCCTTATACACTAATTCTGGCACAGGCACCCTCTCAATGTTTCATTTGACCAAAAGCGCCCGCACTTCCTGACAGAGTATGGTGAGATGGTTCGTGGTCAGCCATACCTGGGATAGTGGCAACGACTTAGGGGAGTCCACAAAAATATAGGACATATCCCTTCTGCGCAATTCTGAAGCACCCACTCGCATGATGTTGTGGCTGACCATTAGGCATAGGGCAAACTTTGCTGCATCCCTTGCTGGCACAGCCCTCCTCTGGCAGCATGAGAAGCAGTTGCTTTACCGAATCTCACAACACATTTGAATATTGGCACAAGCGGCATGCGGTGATCACTGATCACAAGGCAAAATTGGTGGAAGAGAAAAATCACTTCCAGCTTCCTGCATTCCCTATCCAGTGAAGTGGTAGGCAACATGCTTGGGTTGACTTTAGCGGTTGAGGCCTGTACCGACAGGCTCTCTTGGGAGGGGAGCTGGGAGAGGAAAGCGGAGTCTTCTGGGGAGGGACGGTACTGACGGGCAATCATTCTATGCACAGGAGCACCTGTGCAAGGTTTCGCCCAGGTCCTTAGGAGAATGTTGACGAGGGCTTCATTAAGGGCGCCTGCCCCAGGTTGAAGCACCTCTGTCTAGACATAACTTCGTCTCCACAACAGGCGGCTATAGGTTGAGGACCTCTGGCGCCCTGCAGACCACAGCAGCAAAGGGTGGGCCTTCCTCTGGGGCCTGGCTTGGAGGGGACGACATACCAGAGTCTCTGGAGAGGTCCAAACAGCTGGCAGAACCCAGCCCTTCGTACTAATAATTCTCATCAGGGTCCTCTACAGAGGTCCATATACTTCTTCTTCATCTACGCCCTCAGGATAGTAGAGACTGTCAAGTGGAGAAAAGTCCAGGGGGTGGCATGGCCTGGAGAGTGCTGTCGGCGCCGGAGACAGTGCCGGATGGAGGAACACGTGATGGCATTCTTCTGGATCCAATAATCAACCATGAAGGCCCCGCTGGCGTCAAGGACGAACCCATTGGCGGCAATCCAGCAGGGTTCATGCAGCCCCAAGGGCACGCCAGAGGGAATCAGTGGCTCGAAGATGGCATGCCTGGCATTGTATAACTCAACCAGTTGGGCAGGTGCCACCCCAGCACCGGGGATCTCTGGGTAGCCTGAGGTGGGCCAGATACTGGCTCCACAGGGAAAGTGTAGGAGTGGGCCCTAGACGCATAAGGTCCAACGTGAGAAGCCGAATAGTGCTTAAACTTCTTTTTCCTGAGTGGTATCATATAATGCAGTGCCGAAGTGACTTGATCTGCTGTTATTGCAATAGGTTATGTATGTCATTGCATTGGTGTATAATGGGTTTGTGGTGGAGTGTTGCAGGTAGGATACACGACCAAAGTGGATGAGGGGTACAACTGTGGCGGTTGCCTCCCCCCCCTTGGCGACTGCTCTGTGGTACGATTGCAGTGGAGTTCTAGTTGAACTGTTAATTCAGGTTTAGTCCTCTCCAGTTCATAGGGGGACCCGAGTAGTGGGGTATTTTATTGTCTTTATGGGCTCAGTGTTAGCTAATATGTCTCTGTTCAGGCTCAGTTGTTCCTGTGGCACTGGGTGGCCACCTAGCATAAGGCCAGATGGCGCACCCAGATACTTATAAATACAACTCCTATAATGTCCGAGGCCTCGGCTTCATCCAGAAAAGACAGACTATTAGCCCAATTGAATAGTCGGAAAGTGAACATGCGTTTCTACAGGAGAGCATTTAAACCATGATGAGGCAGTGAAGCTAAACAGGAAGTGGAGGAGAAAATTATTCTTCACATCATATTCGGCCTTCACTCTAGGGGTTGCGATTAGGATTCGTAATGGCACACCCTTTAAACTAATAGAGCACAAGATTGATAAGGAAGGCAGATATGTGCTAATACATGGGTTACTTGATGGGGAACACATTGTATTGGGGAGTGTTTACACGGAGCAGGACAAATTCTGGGAAGTATTGAACATGTTGCTGGTAGACTGGGAGGGATATCCATGGGTGATAGGGGGTGATTTTAATGCAGGGCTAGATACTGATCTGGACAGGTCGTACCCGCCATTGCATAACTATCAGTAAGAAACTTGCGGGAGTACTACGAAGCTGGGGACATGGTTGGGGGATGGTGGACGCATGGAGGGCAATGCACCCGAGAGACGGGGAATATTCATTCTACTCCCCAATGCACAAACTACACACCTGCATTGACAGGATCTGTTGCTCTGCCACGTTGGTGGATGCAGTCAGCGACTCCACGCAATCCAATCATAACCCAGTGGAGATTACACTGCAATGGGGCAAAATACAGACTCCGGTGCTGACGTGGAGGCTTCAACCACAGCTGTTAGAAGACTCGGTTTTCAAAACAACACTAGCTACTGCTATAGATAATTATTTCTCAGCAAATGCAGATATAGCTTTCTCCACACAGAGTGGTATGCATTTAAGACTGTACGGAGAGGAGTAGTGATTGGCACAAGAGTGGGGATGAGACATAGCCTTGTTACCCAGATTACAGACATTGAAAACACTTTAGGAAGGTTAGAGCAGATGGCTGCATCAGACGAGGCACATAACTGCCGGAAGCTTAGATATGTTACGCTGAACTGTTGGGAGGAGCTGAGAGTGCTGGACTATCTGCTATATGTGCAGAAACAGCCCACAGTAGCGGACAGAGGGGCCATTACTGACTAGGATTATTAAGGACACCCCACCGGTTGTCCCCATATTGGAGATTAAGAATGCGAGAGGTGACCTGGTGGGTACGCATCTTGTTATAAATGAGGCCTTTCGAGAATATTATGAGACTTTATATACAAGACCGGATGACATAAGGGGGGGCGGAACTTGATACTTTTTTTGGCGATCTGCATCTCCCTCAATTGCTGCAGGCACATAAGGAAGAGCTTGGACTCCCAGTGACTGCGATAGAAATTAAGAAGGCGATCCATAGCTTGCCCTGTAATAAATCACCAGGTGGAGACGGACTGCCAGTGGAATTTTATGCAGCGTTTGCTGATCTGTTGGTGCCTCACTTACAGCGACTATCACTCGTCCTTAGAAGTAGGCACCCTCCCACATACTACGTTGTAGGCCACGGTGGTTTCACTGTTCAAGCCGGGACGGAATAGTACAGGGTATAGGCCCCTCTCACTACTAAACGTAAATTATAAAATACTGAGCAAGATACTAGCGGTACGGCTTGGCCAATACATACCGCAGTTGGTGCACAACGACCAGTGCGGGTTTGTCCCAGGCAGGAACACGGCCTTAATATCCGGTGGCTGCATCACATAATGGCTCATACCCTACAGCGTACTGGTGCAATAGGTTGTATCTCGTTGGATCTTCGCCAGGCCTTCGATTCCCTGCAATGAGAATGTATGTTTTATGCTCGGTCTAAATATGGCATTCCTGAAGAATACATTAAATGGGTGTTGTTGCTGTATAAAGAACCTACGGCACGAGCGAGAACAGGCAGGCACATCTCGAGACAATATGTGGTTGCACGAAGCACCAGACAGGGATGCCCACTGTCGCCCCCGCTGTTTATACTAGCATTAGAGCCCCTGCTCGCTACTGCGGGTCACAGAGGAATAGCGTTGGGTCCCACTACACATATTGTATCTGCGTATGCAGATGATTTAGGACTTGGACAATGGTTGTGAGCCTGTACCTTCGGTCTTTGATGCATTTCAAACACTGTCGGGGCTATCTATCAATGAAAACATATTGTATGTTTATTATTTTACAGAAGTGGAATGTACTGGTGCGCTGGCTTTTGGGGACTGGTCATTTCAGATAGCATCTAACACCTTCAAATACCTAGGAATCAATATATATAGGGATGTAGCAGACCTCCTAGAGGGCAACCTGAATCATTCGATCACCTCCCTCAGGTCCCAAATAACTTTCTGGGGTACCTTGCCCATATCTGTGGCAGGCAAAGTGGCAATTTCCAAAATGGTGGTGCTCTCTAGACAGTTGTATTTTTTCACTAATTTGCCCATAATGGTGCCGTCAAAGACATTTCAGTTGCTTTCCTCTCTACTGATCGAACTGATCTGGGGCTAGAGTGGGCGGCGGATAAGACTCACAAAACTATACCTAGACACTAAACAAGGGGTAATAGAGGTCCCTGATCTAAAAGCCTACTGCTATGAAGTCAGCTGCAATGGTTGGCATATTGGCTGGCGGGGCAGAATTTGCATGAAATAGACATAACACACTTAGAATGGCAAAGGGGTGAAGTACATACACTTCTGTTGCCTAACAGCAAAAGTCCACCGATGAAGCCACATCTTTTAAAAATTGCATTGCTATACTGGAGACATTCTCTTTGATACACCAGGTCGGCGACTCCATATGCCCTCACTATACCTCTCCTGGGGATTCCCACTCAGATGGACAGGATTAATATGCGGAGGACAAGAATATGGGAAGACGTGGGTGTCACCACAGTGGGAGATCTCTTTAGGGAGGGTACTCTGATGCCACACGATGTGTTCGTACGGGAACATGGAGCACCTGACACTCTGTTCCTCTTACACGCAAGTTTATCCCACTATGTCCGCACTAAATGGGCAACTGGGGGGTAGAACCAGACACACATACACTGATAACAATGCAACATCTGATGGGTAATGGTCGACACCTTACGAGATGGCTATACAAAGGCATCTGAACAGTGGCAGCAGGGTCTCTACAGACTCTCCGAAATAAGTGGGAAATAGACATAGGCAGGGCGCTCAGTGACAAGGAATGGAATGCACTGGTAGAATATCCCAGAAAGGTGTTGAGAAACCCGAAATTCAAGTTCATACAACTTATGCTCCTGCACCACGCCTATCTGATACCGTGTAAGCTGAAAGCCATGTTCCCAGATATATCAGATATATGCCCGTGCTGCCAGCTGCAGGCAGCAGATTTGGCACACATGCTGTGGAACTGTCCATGCCCCTGGCACTACTGGGTGGCAATATGTGAGATTCCAGTGAGGAATGACAACAGTCTGGAATACTGTTTGCTAGGGCTGGGTCCCAAAGGGAAGAAAGGTAACGGGCCACTAAATTTAATAACTTGGCGCGCATACTGGCCAAACGTAACATTACCATGAAATGGTAAGCTGCTAGGCCGCCGGCACTGAAAGATTGGTATGAAGAATTAATGAGGTGGGGCAGAGCTGAAGGGGTGGAATTGAAAAGGGAGGAGCAGCGTGGATTACATAAGACGCCTATATCTATGGAATGGAATATGCTGATGGAGAAGCTTGGCGCTATAGAAATACAGGAGTATTGTACCTAGAGTGTGATCTGATGGAGCATGGATGTGCAGAAAAGGAGAGATGCTGGGGCCCTGTGGAATGAAATAAGGTGTTGCTGGAGGCCGGCATACAAATGTATGTATAAAACTAAAGGACAACATACTGAACTGGACTATGTATATGACTGCATAATTTCTTCTTCGCTGAGCCTACGGAGGGAGGGAAGTTGACATGTTTGATCGTTAAAATGTTGTACTATGTCACATGTTGGTGCAGTATAGTCCGGGTATGGCACCATATTCCAGATGTATCCGGTTAGAGCTGTATAACAATCGGATATGTTCGGGGGGGGGGGGGGGGGGGGGGGGGGATGTCTTCCCTGAATGGAAAAATGAAAGTAGGAATTATACTGGGTATGTTTACAGATGCATACATAACAGGATATGGTGGACGCTGTAGATAATGACTAAATATGTTGTCATTGCTATTGCATGGAATGTGCTTTGCATTGTTATGACAAGGCTATGTGGGATGATACGGCCAGCGATGTACTGTATTGCAACCTTCTAATAAAAGTGTATATATATATATATATATATGTTGTGTAATGGACTGAATTTGCCCACTGGGGCAACACGACCTTTGATTAACCCATCATAAGTACTGATGTGAATGTGTAACATGGTACTGCACAATGGGGCTGGCCAACTTTGGCGCATATGAAATTACCTGGTTTCAGTTTGCAAAATAGTCTTAAACTGTGTAATGTCCAGGGGAACTGCACACTATTATTATGGCCTTTATATGTATCCGTTTTTCCTGGATGTGATACAAATTTTCACTTGAAATAATGTCTCTAAATTTGCCGACATAGCTATGAGTTGTTTATTTATTATTTTTTCTATGTCTATGATCACGTGTGCAAAATCCTAAAACACTATGTTGCTTTAAATGAATGTTGACCCAGGTAAACTCCACCCGTGAGAAAGTGATCAGCGGATCACGAAACGCGTTGGGTGTTTCCCTTGCCGAATAAACTTGACAACACTGCATCTGATTTGGGCTCCGACTCTGGTTTTTCGATTGATGAAGTGCTGCAACCAGGAGTGTGTTGAATTATAGAGGTTGGCGTTCCCCGTCGAGAGCCCGCCGTGGAAGACGGCTTAAGCACGCCAAACCTGTGTGTGTTTATATTTCAAAATAAGCTTTTGCCCGCCTGCTCTGTGGCTGTACGAGACTCGGGAACCTAAGGTGATACAATTTCAGCGAAACCCTTTGAACTTCACGTATTTTCGCTACAAGATTACTCCGATATCTGGGATCAGATTGGATTGGAGTTTTTGTGAATTGAACATTGGAAAGGTTCCCGCCCATACCCGGATTGTCCGATCAGCCAGCTCAGCAGTGCTTGACGGAAAAGAGCGGTGTAAGCAACACGAGACCGGCTGGTTGTGTTGTGTCAAATAATATGGCAGAATCAAGAAACAGTAGGAGAGCTGAAGCAGCAGCGAAACTTTTCACATCATCGGAACCCAGTGTGGGGGATGATACCAGACCACCTGGCAAACAAGTTAATGAACTGAAAGTGTTGTGGGACACGTTATGGAAGAACCTCAAACGCGAGCAATCGCGCTGGTGGGAGGCGGCTGCCTTAACCAAGTATCTTGAGTGCGACAGGATACCGCGCGGTTTGAGGATCTTTATCATACCCACATTCCAAAACCCTGACCCAGAGTTAATCAGCGAGTGGATGGACAATAATCACGTCTGCTCGGTTAACATGCTAAAGATGTTAATAAAGAATGCTGAAAAAGAGTGTGTCAAACTTAACACGGAGAATGAAGAACTAATCACCAAAATAAAAGGCAAATATACGGAGAGCGAATTCACCACGGAAATGGATAAAATGCACAAGCGCCTTGATAAAATTGAGGAAGAAATTAAAGAGAAGAAACAGCGTAAATTTCATCGTGACGAGGTTGACTATAGCAAAGGCCAAATCCTAACCTTTGCTAAGCGATATGATGAAATAAGAAATGCCACTAAGAAAGTGAATACTAAGAAGAATACCACGCCCGGAAAAAAGCCAACGGTACCTAATGAGGGTGCGACAACTTCGGCGGAATCAGTAATGGTGGATGACACGGAATCAATTGAAAGTGACATCTCAGACACAGTGGAAGTGATTCCAGCAAAAGACCGAATTTTAAAGGAAGTAGCCCTGATGACCAAGGAACGTCAGACAGGCACCCCGTCAAAAGGGCGTGGAAGAGGAGGCAGAGGAGGACGCGGAAGAGGCAGCAAATCCGTCGACGCGGTCTCAAGCCCAGTAGGAGTGGTGACTCGAGGCAAGGCGGCGCGGAAGTAAACTCCAAGACCGTGGTAAATCTTTCTTCCCGTACTCTAACACCTGCACAAATTGAGGTACTGTCGAGGGGGCTTTCCTTTTGTCCTACGTCTAATTTTAATTTTACCAATGCCCGCATTGATCTTTTTTGTTTCACACGCAAATTAAAACTTAAGAAATGGTTTGCGAATAAACCTCGAATTAGAAAGGAGGGCATGACTGAGAAACCCAGTACACTAACTGTGAATGATGCAGAATTGCTGCAATCAGTTCAATTACTGGCAGGTTGTGAAGATGTACATGATGATGCCTTGTTTAATCTAGTTAGTACTGAGGACTCGGTGAGCATGAGTAGTGGCAGTGGTTTTAAACCAAGATCGGTGTTTGTTCCACAAATTGCCAACAGCTACATTGACAGTTTTGAAAAGGGAATGATACACGAAATGAGACATATGGACAAGGTAAAGCCTAAAATGATTTGGAACCTTAACAAAAAACAGTATTTTGCCTTAAAGGAAATGGAGAATTGGGCAGACGTGGTTATCAAGAATAGCGACAAAGGTGGGAATGTTGTGGTCTGGCCCATTGATATGTACCTGAAAGAAGGCATGGCACAGTTGTCCGATGAACGTAACTATGCCAGAGCAAACAAAGAGGACTATAATATGTCAAAAAATATATATGGGGATAAATTGCGGGATTGGAAAGCAAGGGGTCTAATTGAGGATGAAGAGTTTTCTTACCTCTATGTGAAATATCCCAAAATGCCCGCTTTATATTTGCTCCCCAAGGTGCACAAAAACCTTCAGGAACCTCCGGGCAGACCGATCGTCTCTTCGGTTGGTAGCCTGTATGAGAACACTAGCAGATACATAGACCACTTCCTTCAGCCCTTTGTAACCAGTCTGCCATCCTATGTTAGGGACTCCTCAGATTTCTTGGGTATTATCAAGGACCTTGTATGGAGTCCTGAGTACTGGCTGGTAAGTTTTGATGTTGCCAGCTTGTACACCAGCATTCCTCAGGAATTGGGGGTAGAAGCATGCAAATTTTATCTTAGAAACCGATCGGTTTCATTTTTGTCACATACTAACATGCTGCTGGACATGATATGGGAATGTATGAGTAACAATTACTTCATTTTCAATAAACTATTGTTTAGACAAACCCAGGGGGTGGCGATGGGTACTTGCTTTGCCCCCAGCCTGGCCTGTTTATACCTAGGCTGGTGGGAGGAGTTAGTGGTGAAGGAGATCTCCCACTACAGTGCCCACGTCATCCTCTGGAAGAGGTATATTGACGACATTTTCTGTGTCTGGCACGGCACCCTCGACCAGATACACGAATTTGAAACTATCCTTAACACCAATTCACTGAATTTGAAATTTACTAGTGTAATCAGCCAAAAAGAACTAGAGTTCCTTGACATCAAACTTGAGGTTGATGAGGGGAAACTAACAAGTACTCTATTCCGCAAATCCACAGCCGGAAATAGCCTGCTACATGCAGGGAGTGGACATCCCCCAAGTCTTATACGTAGTATCCCGATGGGCGAACTTATCAGGGCTAAGAGAAATTGCAGCTCGGTAGAGGGATTTACCAAAGAAAGCCAGGTTATGACACAACGATTCTCTGAGAGAGGATATAGCAAAAAGGTAATACAGCAGGCCCTCACAAAAGTTAATGCCATGGACAGGGAAGACTTATTGGTCCCTAAGCAACATATGGTTGATGAGAAGGTACGCTTCATCACCACCTATAGCAATCAAGCATGGAAACTACGTAAATCTTTGACTAAATATTGGGAAACTCTGAAACTTGATCAGGATGTGAAGGATGTGATCCATGAAAATCCCTCACTGACCTTTAGAAAGGCGAGATCAATAAAAGACATATTGAGTAGTACACTCATAAAAGACAAAAAGAAAACCAATCCAATTCAAGGTTTCTACCCCTGTCATAAATGTAAAGCCTGTAAGTACAGCAACAACCGCAAGTCAATAAAATTGTCAACGGAAAGAGAGGCCCACAAAATTACTAAACACCTAACTTGCACTACGGAGTATGTTGTCTATGCCCTTGAATGCCCCTGTAACAAGTACTATATAGGGTGCACTACGAAACAGGCTAAACTCAGAATCTTGGAACACCAAAGGGCAATAAGAAATGAAAATCAGCAATACCCTGTAGCGAGGCATTTCTCTGATGTACACAACAAAAACCCAAATGTCATGAAATTTTGTGTTCTGGACAGCATTGAAAGCAACGAAAGGGGAGGTAACAGGTGGTTAGATTTAAGGAAACTGGAATCTAAATATATCATTATGTACAACACCTTGCAACCGACAGGTCATAACTTGGGGGAGGAACTTGCAATCCATCTTCATACGTAAATGACTATGATTAAATCATGTGAAACTGTAATGCTGCTGCTTCTTTGGTAACAATTTCAAAAGTTTTTAATTGGTTTTAACTATGCACTGATCCAAATGTAATCACTATCACCTATAGCTATATCCTTTTTCATTTTTTCCAGGAATATGGCCTTAACTATTGCCCACTTGGAGCTCATTGAAAACCCTGGCTGTTGTGTAATGGACTGAATTTGCCCACTGGGGCAACACGACCTTTGATTAACCCATCATAAGTACTGATGTGAATGTGTAACATGGTATTGCACAATGGGGCTGGCCAACTTTGGCGCATATGAAATTACCTGGTTTCAGTTTGCAAAATAGTCTTAAACTGTGTAATGTCCAGGGGAACTGCACACTATTATTATGGCCTTTATATGTATCCGTTTTTCCTGGATGTGATACAAATTTTCACTTGAAATAATGTCTCTAAATTTGCCGACATAGCTATGAGTTGTTTATTTATTATTTTTTCTATGTCTATGATCACGTGTGCAAAATCCTAAAACACTATGTTGCTTTAAATGAATGTTGACCCAGGTAAACTCCACCCGTGAGAAAGTGATCAGCGGATCACGAAACGCGTTGGGTGTTTCCCTTGCCGAATAAACTTGACAACACCGCATCTGATTTGGGCTCCGACTCTGGTTTTTCGATTGATGAAGTGCTGCAACCAGGAGTGTGTTGAATTATAGGGGTTGGCGTTCCCCGTCGAGAGCCCGCCGTGGAAGACGGCTTAAGCACGCCAAACCTGTGTGTGTGTGTGTGTGTGTATATATATATATATATATATATATATATATATATATATATATATATATATATATATATATATATATATATATATATATATATATATATATATATATATATATATATATATTTTTTTTATTTTTTTTATTTTTTTTTAAAAAAAAATTTTTTTTTTTTTCTTGTACTTATTCGACGTGGTGGTCTTGTGGTGTAAAAACAACCGTCCATGGGAAAGGCTTCAGGAACAGCCCAGCGCTTTTCCATGAGAACAGGACCGGGAGCAGCGCGGGCCTTCTGTTGCAACACTGCCAAGAGCTTCTACGCCCGCTTGTGGAGCACCTACGGATGCATGAACCTGCACTTGACGCAGGCTTTGGGGTTGCGCCCAGGCACCAAAAACCGATCAAGTGGGGTTCAGACACAGACATTTGCCTGTGGCAATCCCTGTAAAGTTTAAACCCTGAAGGTTTTGCAGAAGAAATGTCCCTACCACACGAGGAGCAAAGTTCAAAAAAGTTGACAAAAAGTTGAAAATCCCCCCAAGGTGAACACATGGCTGTGTGATATGGACTGGTGTCACAATGCAGAGCAAGTGGTCTATCAAAGCTGTGGATGCCCTCGCAAGTGGGAGAAAATATGGGGGCATGGACTCCCTGTAGAGAGGGCTGTGAGCGGGATCCCGTGGGGTAGTGTATGTTGCATTCTATGAATGTTGAGTGGAGAGTTTTAATCATGTACTGTGGGGGAAATCTATGTTGAAGGTCTGTGGGCACCATGCGCAGAGGGGTTCTGTAGTCACCGTGTTCTATACTCAAATTGTTCATACATGTCTTCATCTGCTTTGTTTCTGAAGCTTGTTCATTTCCTAATATTTTTTTTTTTTTTTTTTTTAAAGACTGAGGTAGCTCTCCGGATCCACATTACTGGCACAGACAGAAAGGACTCATGACAGGGTGAAAGGTCGGCACCTGCATGGGTGCCACAAAGACACTTCTAACCCAGACAGCGCTACCTACTGGTGCACAAAGGAACTGTTCAAGACTTTCCAGATCCAGTCTGACACCTGGGGAATATTCGAAGGTCAGGAATCTGAAGGTAGAAGTAGGTCACGTTTTGAATACACTAACAAATACACCCCTGTATCTAGAGAAAGTATGAAAAACTACATAATAGCAAGTAATGAGCACTGGTCTAAGGAAAAGGACTGAAAAGTGACATTGAGGGTCGAAAGCGATCATGGTCCTTTAACAAATGAGAAAGAGCATTACCTAAGGTATGTAACCTGTTCTATTGAAAGATTCTTCAAACTACAGATAATTCACCTTTAAAACAGACACCATAACAGTTCTTCGGGCAGGCGGGGGCCATGGGGAGTAGAGACTGAACAAAACGTTCTGTAGAACAAAGCAGATGAACTGACATTCTCGAGGTACCTTCAAGGCAGTAGTGTTTCAAAAACCTATGCACTGAAGTTGCTGTTAGGAAGATGTATAAAAGTGTTGCATCAATGCTGTTATGAGAGTCTTGATCATCGTGGAGTGGGCCACAGGCCTTCTCGGGGTTGTATTTTTTTTGCCACAGAATATTCCATTTTGATACAGAGGTGGAAAGTGACCAATTCCATCCTTTTTGTGAACACCCGAGGCACCAAGCTAAGGCCTATGGGGAGCCTGGCAAATTGGGAGTGTTCCGCCCCACCATCAACAGCTGATAACCTTTGTGGGGCTGCAAGAAGGGGGTATGGAAATATGCGTCTTGACTGTGCAGGAACAGTATCCAATCTCCTGGGTCCAGAGGTGAAAAGATCTGAGCCAAAGTGAGCATTTTGAACTCGTCCTTCCTCAGAAAGGTTGTTTCGATGGCAGAGGTAAGAAGATGGGCCTGAGGCCTTCCTCATTCTGAAAGAGAAAGCGGTAATTGCACTATTCTCTGCTCTCCAGCCCCCACTCGATGGCAAGGGCATGTGTGGACATTAAAAGAATGGATCAGGACTATGAAGTGCTCCGCCAAATTTGTCTCTAGTTCAGGAAGAACATTGGGGAAGAGTGCATCCCTTTGAACAATTTGTAGCACCTACTGGATGGTATGATGGGTCGTAAGGTAAGAAAAAACTACTGTATGCTTCTCCTACTGACCAGGCATAAGCCAGTGCGGACAAACTAAATCAGATTGCCAGTCTTAGTAGCGGAAGAGGAGGATAATTCACAGCATCCCAACCATTTGGTTAAAAAGGCCCTAAAGACAAGAGGGAGACAGTCAAGATCTTGCTGGCCATATCTTATAATGTCATAATTAAACAAAATATTTCAGAATGTGATTGATGTATACTTATTTTTGTAGATGTGTGTATTGTTTTGAGGTTCAAATAAATCGTAGAAATTGCTTTGGTCATGGTCCCTAGCTTCCAAGGGTGATTTAGAGGGGGTCCACACAAGTCAATAGGTTGAGAACTGCTGGGGTGAAAAGTATAATAACAAAGGCAAAATGAAGAGCACATAAACACAATAACTTTGTTACTGTATCGGGACACCAAGTTGAGGGACCATAAGATTAGAATACTAAACATCCATGAAACACCAACAAGACCCCAAACATACAGCTATGTTCTACCATCAACTATGGAGATAATATAATGGTGCATACACACTTAAAGCCACCACTATTCCAATGTACTAATGCAACAGATGAGACACCAACTCCACCCCTTGTGACACTGGTCAGCCTCTTCTTGGCTTGCAACCATATGTTGTGGGTACATTTTAATTTGACATCCCTTTTGATTTGCAGTCCATACTCACATTTCTCTGGTACACTAGGTAGTGACATGCTTTGAATAAGTAAAAGTTGCGCTCTGAGGTGGTTTCAAAACTCCATTACTATTTGCATTTACTTCTCTAGAGGGCTCTGGACAAACTATTGACACTACTAACCACAGTGTGTTCTGTTTGTTTTGGAGCCTACTCTACTTCCTTGTTCAATGCTCCAATGGAGTTTGGAGCCAGACTTCTGCTGCATAAAAGAAAAAAGAAAAAACCAAAACAAAAGGGCAAACATACACAATGATCATAAAAAATACAAATTGGCAGAGGTGAATATCTCACCATCTTTGTCACTATGTAGATCGTTCTGAATTATGAGCTTGAAAAGCTGGTAAGAGTCACTAGGAGCCAAACTACTAGGAATACAAGAATACAATTAATGTTCATTACACTGAAGAAAAAAAAAAAATCAATGGACACTCTGGTGGTCTTGTATTTCAGCATATGTGGAAATATACCAATTATGAAAGGATGGCATTTTTATTAAATGTATTTATTTATTGAATTTATAAGGCACAACAGCTACCCAAAAAGGGTTTCCGGGCGCCAGGACGGACTGGGTGCAAGACATAGCAGCGGCGAGATGAGATTATTGGCTAAATAGGCAGGTCTTCAGAGATCTGCGGAAAAGAGTGTAAATAGTTTCTTTGCGGATAGCGAGGGGAAGAGTATTCCAGAGGGACAGGCAGAGATAGGCAAACGATCTTCCTCCCATCCTGGCGAGTTTAAAACTGGACACCGTGAAGTTTTCAAGAGTTGCAGAACGCAGATGACGAGTGGGGACGTAGGGGCAGACGAGGGATTGCAGGTACTAAGGTGCTGTGCCTGTTTTGATTTTGAACATATAGCTCAGGGCTTTGAACTGGATATGGTTCTCCACCTTGAGCAATGTAGGTCACGAAGGTAACCAGAAATGGGAGTGGCTCTTGGAACCCTGCAAAGAAGTTGTGCTGCAGAGTTCTGTACCAACTGTAGTCTACAGATCACTGCCTTGTTGGAACTTAGATACAGGATGTTTCCGTAGACCAGCCGTGAGGTGATAAGGGTATGGAACACAGTTTTTTGGGTGGCAACTGGTAGCATCCAGATTATCTTCCTAAGCCATTTCAGGATGGTAAAACACATGGCTGTAACCTTGACTGCTTAATGGTGCAAGGTCAATGAGTCATCAATGGTTACACCCAAGTTACGAACATGTCTGGAAGGTCCGGGTGAGGGCACGCATCTCGGCTGGCCAGTGTAATGGGCCGCAGCGATCTTTCCTCTTACCCAGGATCAGAACCTCGATTTTTACCATTAAGTTGAAGATGTTTGTGATTCATCCATGTTGCAATTTTCCCAAGGCCCAGCTGAAGGAGAGATGATGAGCAGGGGTCAGTGTTAGAGAGAGAAAAGATGTTCTAGGAGTCGTCGGCATAGGTGAAGAGCGTCAGACCAGCTTCTTCTGCTATATCAGCTAAGGGCCTGACGTATAAATTAAAAAGCAACGGGCTAAGGATAGAGCACTGGGGTACCCCATAGGGTGATGAGTGGATGTTGGAGCTAGCCGTGGCAGAGAAAATTTGAAAAGTGCGGTTGTCCAGAAAAGAGAGGATCCAATCTAGGGCAGAGCCACAGATTCCTAGAGACCTCAGTGTATTGATTAGTATAGGATGGGAGATCGTGTCGAACGCCGCGCTGAGGTCTAATAATATGAGCGCCATGGTCTCTCCAGCATCAAGATGATGTCGCAGCCTCTCAGGGACTCCCAACAATGTAGTTTCTGTGGAGAATCCGGCTCGGAAACCGGATTGAGAGAGGTGGAGGATTTTGTAGGTTGCAGTGAACTGGGAGAGATGGGAGTGAATGGGTCTCAAATATTTTAGAGAAGGCTAGCAGAAGTGAAATCAGTCGATAATTAGAGTGTGTCAGGGTCCGCGGTGGGCATTTTTAGGAGGGGGGGTCACCATGGCATGCTTCCAATGTGAGGGGACTGTCGATTCAAGTAAGGGAGAGTTAAGGGCATTTAGGATGACATGTAAATGGGGAGGGTCAAGCTGTTTCAGTATTGAAATTGGTAGAGGGTCATTGGGAGAACCGGACTTAACTTTATCTAAAATGATTTTAAAGGAGTCCATGTTAAGCGGGCCAGGAGTCTAAATAAGGGGTAAGGGTGTTTGACTCCATAGAGGGTTCCGTGTGGGGTGTAACCGTCAGATAGGGAGAGGGTGCTTTCTGGGGTGAGATTGTGGCTGCAGGGGCTTGTATGTACGTGAATTCGCAATTTCTAGATACATTTTCTCAATTTTATGCATGAAGAAGCGGGCAAGATCCTCGCACTGACATTTATTTAAGGGCAAAGGATTTGCTATGGTCTCTGAGCCAGTGAGTTCTTTAACTAGTCCACAATGAAGTAATACTTGTGATTCACACAGCATACATGATCAGAAAAACATAACTGAAAGCTTATGTATTTTTTACCATACCCACTTGACAGTCATCAATATTTGGCTTAGTGTAATCTACGGTCGAAATGTACTCATGACTTTGCTAAAGGATTTAGCCCTGATGCAGTCTGCAATCAATGGAAATGGAGTGAGTGAGCGGGGGGTGGGGAGGTGTACACCAACCCTTCTCATGACTATAAGTCCCAGTCATAGGTTTAAAAAATGTAACATTTTACTATGGTCCCTGTAGGAAAAGCTTGGCATTTTAAAGTATTTACAGTTGGAAAAGTGTCTAACTTTTGTTGTTAGGCACGTCTGTGGCAATCCATTCACTTGGGTGAACGAAAGCGGCCACTAGAGCCCAATCGGGAGTACCTAGAGTGGACCTGGAATGCAACATTGTTAAATTGAAGATAATTTTGAGGCGATATCTGGTCTTTTAAATTCGTTGTATCCAGATTACTGATGTCTGTCTCCTAACCAGTAGTAGTAGGGTACCTATGGGCCCATTTTTCGTCTTTCAAGATCTTGGTCACTTTAAAGGTTCATTAGGAACGATACCCTGACTTGCTATCCCAGAACAGACAGCACAGTATTAGTTTGTAGTGCAAGACCAGGGTTTGCCATGGAAGTAGGTGACAGCCATTTTTCCAGAGACAACCCATACCCAAAGCCAATTTTTACTGTCCTTTTATAGCACATCATTGTAGTATTCCGTTAAGAATTATATTGGCTAGGGGGGCGCTAGAGGGCGCACTAGCTGATGGCCGCACTCTAGTGAGGCTCTGGCTGCCTGGCCAGATACATCCTGCAAAAATCCTTTTCCCCTGTGGGCAGGCGCCCAAAAATCGCAGCGGGGGGGACCCTACCTGTATTGCAGCTCCGGTCCAAATTTGGGAGAGATCGGTGGTCGGATGCCTGAGCTACGCGTCTGTCTGTGCTGCCCGGAGGACGCTGTGGAGAAGAGCTGCTGAGGTGCCTGGGCGCCGGACCACGCGAGGCCGCGGCTGCCCACGAGGTGACTGGGCCTCGGTGCTGCGGGGCCCGTGCTGCCTGTGGAGAGTCTGGCTGAGGGCCTGTCGGGTGGCGACGGAGGTGAGTCTCCCCCCCCTTGGGACTGCTGCGGTGGGCAAGGACAGTCGGCGCTGCACCGGCGGGCCGCCGGGGTGCCAAGGACACGCAGCGGCGCCCGCCTGGCCCTGCCGGGAGACTCGGAGGGCCCTCCTGATCTGCGCCCCGGTATCCTGCAGCTACCCTGTGACACTGCCGCGATCTCGCAGCATCTGGGAGGGAGGTCCCTTGAAGGGACGGGGGTCTCCCGGACGAGGGAGTCGGCCTGCCTGCACCTCCGGAGCCCCGAGCCTGGCGCTCGGACCTTCCCCCGCACCCGGCGCCCTACCACCGCCTCCCGCTGACGTCCCCGGGGCTCCAGTCAGTGAGGTTATCCACAACACCTCGCCACCGCGCCCGCAGCTGCTGTGCCTGAGCGGGGGCCCGTAGGGACGGGTGCTTGACGGAACTCCTGCAGGCATGCACCCTTGAGGCGCCAACACATCCACAACCTGTGCCGCTGCGCGAGGGGCCATCGGGACGCACCAGGGCCGGCCGGGGGGATTGGACACCTCACCTGGTCTGTGCCCCATTATCCTGCAGCTGCTTTGCCTTGCTTCCCTGCAGTAGGAGCCAACCTGCCTGCACGCGCCTACTGCACGGACCTTCTCCTGCGCCCGGCGACCTACCGGCACCTCCCCTGCTGCCATTCCCTGGCCTCTGGTCTGCGAGGCACCAACATACTCCCGGAGGGCATAGACATTGACCGGCCTGCGGCCCCTGATTTATGCGCTCGGCGCTCGGGCCTACCGTTACGCCCTACGGCCCACCATCACCCCCCGCTCCTTCGCCCTGGACCTAGGACTACAGGGCTTGACGCAGTGCCTCATCGCATTGCCCGCAGCTACATCACCGGTGCGGGGGCACAGGTTGCGAGAGGGTGGTAGCTTGGAAGACCTCTACCCTTGCGAAGCTGTCGCCGCCATTTCTGTGATTCTTGAGAGTGGGGCCATCGTGTCACGCCGACTGGGTTCGTAGCAGTGGGCAAAGGCGTTGTCACCAGTCGCAGTGCCCGGTCGGCGCTCACAGTTCAGGCACGATGGGCAAAAATGATAACAAGCAACCCAAGCTCTCTTTCGAACCAGCGACTGCCAAAAAACCGTTACGCAGCATGGCGGGGACCAGTGGAGCCTCGAGCACATCGGGCACTGAGCCCCCCTCTGCCCCCTTGGCTCCGGAGCTGAGACTGATGATGGAGGAGATGCGGCAGGGCTTCGCCACGATAGTCGACAAGGTTGACCGCTTATCATCCAGAATGGATGGTGTTGCGCAGAAACTGGAGGTCCATGAGGAGCGCTTAGGGGAGGCGGAGAGGCGCATCTCTACCTCGGAGGACACGGCTGCTGCCCATGATACGCGCCTAACTAGAATGGACAATATCCTGAGAGTCATAGCGGCGAAGAACGAGGAGTTGGAGGCGAGGAGCAGGCGCAACAACATCCGCGTCACGGGGGTTCCGGAATCCACCAACACTGGGCGCATGGAGGACTACGTGGAGCGCATCCTCATCGCGGCAGTGGGTAAGGAGGCCTTCTCCAGCCAATTTATTATAGAGCGGGCGCATCGTTCCCTGGGCCCGGTCCCCAAGCCTGGGGCGCAGCCGCGGCCCATCATCGCCCGGTTGCTTAACTACCGGGACCGCGATACGGCACTTCGCGCCGCCCGCACTAATCGGAATCTAACTTGTGACGGCGTACAGTTCTCCCTATATCCGGACTTTACGCCCATGGTTCAGGATCAGCGAAGGAAATTCTTGGACGTGAAAAAAAAGCTGAGGGATATGCAAGTTGACTACGCGCTTCTGTATCCAGCGCGGCTCAGAGTGACCCACCAGGGCAAACAACACTTCTTTGTAAATCCGCAGCAGGCCGAGGACTATGTTCGGAAACTGCGCACTGCCAGGAGGGGCAGACAAAATGAAAGAGAGGATGAGGCGGAAGTGAACCCGGCCGAGCACGAGGAGTCCTAACTGGGTCCGTGTATACTTTCGACCACTGCTTCCGATGGAAGGTACAGCGGCTGGACTTAGAATGGCGATGCCTGCTACCGTCAGGGTGGCCCGGCCCTGCCGGTAGTACCATAGATGATGGACTTGCTGTATTGTTGATTACTAGTGAGCGACAACTGTAGTTGGGCATTTTTCTTGCCCCTCTGCTGAAGGTGTTTCGGGACTGGGCGATCTGACAACGGAGCAGAGACAGTGATGAACAGCGGACGCTCCTAGAATGGACCTCATGAACCCTTTTTGGTGCTTTTTTCCGGTATGGGGGGGGGTGTTGGCGGGAGCTGACTTGCGATTTGGGCTATAGCCTGCAGGGATCACATGTGCCAGGCACCACCCCACCTTCTCTGTCTTCCCCGTATGGCGCACGTGGGTCGAGAGGGGAGAGTTGGGGTGATTGGGTGCATTCCTCTGGTGTCCTTAGGAGGGGATTCCCCACAAGGTTCTTCTATTGTTCTTGAGTGTTGGGGTCGGGGTGGAGGGGGGGGATGCGGTACTGGCAAGATTGGGTTGCTTCAGTGGGTGGGGGAGGGAACGGGAAAGCAGAGGGGGGATTGTTTTGCATGGAGGGAGGGGGGGGACTTGGTTGTTGGGATGCGAGTTGTTGAAAGCAGAACTGGTGTTGCGGAAGACTTTACTGACAAGTGTGCAGGTACTGGAATTCGTGTGTGTGAAAGTATGGCTGTTTATAGGCGTAGAATGTTCTGGACAGCGGAAGGATCTGCATCCGGTACGTCTGTATTGAGGGTTGCAGTAGTGACCGAATGCTTTTTTCAGGGATATTGTGACCAGCACAGGTGAAGATACGTTGAATACTGTCTCGATAATGTCCTGGAATGTCCGTGGCCTTAATAACCCCCGTAAATGCAGGAATGTGATTGCTTATTTAGACCGGCACAATGTGCAGATTGCTATGCTCCAGGAAACCCACCTCAATCCGAATGGTATTCCTACATTTGCGAGTAGATGGGCGAGTGTCAGAGAGTTTTCCTCCTATTCCACATACTCTAGGGGGACTGTCATTTTAATCAACAAACGGCTACCGTTTCTAAAGCTGGGAGTGCGGGCGGACAGGGAGGGGAGGTACGTCATCCTGTGGGGGAGATTGGGCACTGATGTAATAATACTTGTCAACAGTTATGCGCCTAATGTGGATACTCCTGGTTTCTTTTTGTCATTGTGGGGCCATGTATTGGAAATTGAAGCCACTCACATTCTATGGGGGGGGGACTTCAACTTATCGTTATGTCCAGTAGCGGATAGATCGGACGGTAGTGCACAGTACAACACTAATGCCAGAGATACACTTCAGGGTATACTAACGGAAGCTGGGCTAGTGGATATCTGGAGGCACACACACACATCGGGTAGGGAGGGCACACATTTTACGGCGCATGCACGCTCATGGGCAAGGATCGATTACTGCTTTGTCTCGCGAGGCCTCGCTGGGGGAATTGTCCGGGTGAAACATCTGTCTCGCACCTACTCAGACCATTGTCCTGTTTTGACGGTCTTGGGGATGCCGGGGTATGCTAGGGTGCGCCCGTCGTGGCGGCTCTTTCCCTCGGCTTTGCTGGACCCTGTCTTTAGACAAGAACTGGGAGAGGAGATTGAAGCCTTCTTTCCGAGGAACAAGGGATCGGTCGACAAGGTCGAAACGATCTGGGAAGCCTTTAAGGTGACAGTGCGGGGGATCACGATCTCAAAAAGTTGCGGTATACTGAAGGACATAGTGCGTACTTTAACTAAGATCGAAACGGAGCTTAAGGCGCTGGAGGCAGAGATGATCAGTAACCCCTGCCCTGACCTAGCGGTGAAATTCAGGGCTCTTCTGTCGACCTATGAGGAGGAAGCGGCCAGGGAAACGAAATTCCGGGGAAAATACTGGACGGCTAGGCGCTACTGTGAGGGAGACCGTCCGGGAAAGGTGCTGGCTGCTCTCACAAGGCACCAGCGCTTCGCCACTCATATCCTGGAAATCTCTGATGAGGGGGGTAGGACGTTCCAGGATTCCCAAGGAATTCAGAACACCTTTCTACAGCACTACCAGCGTCTATACTCCACACAACAGGTGGGTGAGGTGGAGTTCGGTAATTTCCTAGATGACATCGCACTCTGCTGGCTCAGTGATAGCGATAGGGCGTTTTTGGGGTGCCCGTTCGAACTGGACGAGATCAGAGAAGCAATCATGTCCCTTAACAATGGAAAAGCGGCGGGGCTAGACGGCCTACCGGCCGAATTTTATAAGTGCTACATCGATATTATGGCACCGGTGCTGAAGGAGGTCTTCGAGGACTCGCTCGAGGTAGGGATACTTCCGGGCTCCATGAGAGAGGTTGCGATCACGTCGCTTTTGAAACCGGGGAAGGATCCGAAGGACACTGATGCCTATCGCCCTCTGTCACTGCTGAACTGCGACGCGAAGATCCTTGCGAAAGTGTTGGCGACCAGGCTGTCCTTACTCATGACCACCCTGGTGCTGCCGGACCAATCTGGCTTTGTCCCGGGGAGGGCTACATCCCATAACTTACGCACCCTATTTTCCCTGATACCTACCATCTCGCCCGACTTGCCGGTCGCTGCCGTGTTTCTGGACGCCACCAAGGCGTTCGATTCGGTGGAGTGGGGTTACCTGTTGGCTATTCTGAGCAGAATGGGGTTCCCCCGGATCTTCATAGCCTGGGTGCAACTGCTATACACCTCACCGGTCGCCAGGGTTGTCGTCAATGGGGTTCTTTCGAAACAGATGCCGATCACGAGAGGGACTAGGCAGGGCTGCCCCTTATCACCCCTGCTATTCGCCTTAGCGATAGAGCCATTGGCTTGCCGAATCCGACAATTGCACAAGGCCAGTGCCTTTAACTGTCTTCAGCGGCAGATCAGTATCTCCCTCTACGCAGATGACGTTACTTTGTACGTGCGTCACCCACAGGATCACCTTAATTCGCTGCTGAGGGAATTCGTGGCGTTCGGTGGCATATCCGGGGTACATATAAACTGGAAGAAGTCGCAATTCTTCCCTCTCACGGCGTCGGTGACCCGGTTCCCGCTGGATTACCCCCTGGATTGGTGCAGCTCAGACTTGAGGTACCTGGGCATAGAGGTGTCGCTCGATAGAGACGTCACTATCCGGTCCAATTACGGGGTGGCTATCTCGCAGTTGACTGATAATGTGTCCCGCTGGCGGGCCTTGCCGATATCGATGGCAGGTAGAGCTTCCCTGATCAAGATGGTCGTCCTCCCGCGGTTCTTATATCTATTCCAAAACATTCCCTACTATCCGGGGGCCTATTTTTTCAAACGGCTCCGATCTGAGCTGCTGCGCCTCTTCTGGGGTGGAAAGCAGCCACGCCTTAGTTGGAGGGTCTTAACACAGCCATATGATAGGGGGGGATTCGATGTGCCCGGCATGGAATTATATTATCTCAGTGCTCAGGCTCAACACTCCTACTACTGGGTTAACCCCGCTCCCTTCATGCCGCAGGTCGCTGCTGAGGACTGGATCGTTCACCCGCTCCCGCTCAAGGGCATGCTGATGGGACTGATTGGGGATGTTGAGACGCCTGCTACCACTGTCACCTGTACTATTGATGCCTGGCGGCGAATAACTAAACAGCTGGACGCCCCCATGCTCTATTCCCCGGCGCTCCCCCTCGCATATCACCCGAAACTTTCTCTTTTGACGGAAAACGGATTTCGGTCCATGTGTAAACGCATACGCCTTAACTCATGGGGCGACCTATTTCAGGACGGAACGTTCCGCACCAAGGAACAGCTGTTTCAGACTGCTCCTCCGACACCCATGGAGGTGTTTTACTATATCAGGCTCCGCCAAGGTATGCGTGACATACTCCCCAACTTCCCGGACGAACCTGAGACGGTACTGCCATTGCATGTCATGCTCGCCTCCGATGGCAAGCACTTAGTGTCTAAACTGTACGCCGCTATCCGTGTGCAACGCCCAATGCTACTGCCGAAAGCCCGGACTAACTGGGACTCTGAACTGCCATCTGCGCTTACGGATGAGCAATGGAGCTATTGCTGCGCAGTCACGGCTAGGATTTCCTCCAGCTGTCGGTTGAAAATTATTCACTATAAGTTTGTGCAACGCTACTATTATACCCCAGTCAGGAAACTTCGGTTTCAACTCTCGGAGGATGATAGGTGTGCTAGGTGCCGGGCGGCTGGCGCAGATTTCTTTCATCTGGCCTGGGAATGTGGAGCCATACAAACTTTTTGGGAACAGGTACACGCCGCACTCCAGGTAATGATTGCTGGCCCATTGCCAATGGAGCCAATAGTGATGCTACTGGGTTATACCAAGCATGTGCCCAAGCCGGACCGCAAATTTGTAGACATTGCGCTGCTCCTCGCTAAGCGAAGAATAGCTTGCAGATGGGGGAGAGGGAGAGCACCAAAATTTAAGGACTGGCTTGACGACCTCACTTACTGCCAGGACCAGCATGGCGTTTACGCGGAACTGCTCCCCGCCCGGTGCGCGCCTAGCGATTTCTGGTCCCCCTTACAGGTGTACTTGCTGTCTCAGGCGACGCACAGCGACTCCTCTGGGGATGACGAACCGGTCCTGAGCCAGTGAGCGTGTAGGTTGCTACTTACAGCATTCACCATACTACTTCCGACATGGGTAGGGGTAATTTGCACCACCTGCATCAAAATGGGTAGTCGCGACAACTGTTTAAAACTAATATTCAGGGGGCCGGGAATACTAGTAGTTTTTAGGGGAGGGACCCCTCGTACTCATCCATATATTGGGATTATTGTGGTGGGCGCACACACTGTAGGCCACACGCACTAGTAGACACGGGTTACACTCCTGAAGAGGAGCGGTGGGCGCGACGTCGCTCTATGGTGAGACTTAAAAGTCCCTACACTGGGGGCTGGCTGCGCTACTTGGCAGGGATGCACACGCTTGCCGCGCGAGTGGAACAATGCTGCACACATTGGCATGGCCGATCGACTGGACAGATCACAGACGAGTGCTGATTGGTGGGTTGTGGAGGCGCTGACCTTGCTGCCCTGTTCCCATGTCTGAAGGCAGGGGGGGGGTGAGGATCACCCTCCTTGCATCCTTGACTGTGCTGGGGGGGGAGAATCCTGGTGTACTGGTAACACTTTGATGTCAATATATAACTGTGCCTGTGTTATACTGGACCGAGTGAGGCTGCTACCTCTCTACGGAACGTATCACGATTTTTTTAAATTTTTTTTTGCTGTACTGAATTGCAGATGCTGTCACTGTCATGTCTCTTGTGCTGAACGCAACTAATAAAGGTTTAAAAAAAAAAAAAAGAATTATATTGGCTACAGAGTGAAGAAAAACCTACACACAAAGTATTGATACGGAACAGAAAGGCTGGGTAAAGTACCCCGCTCTCTCTATATACAACGCAGGAATAGCCAGATTATGCCCCAAAGATTGGGACAATGACTTGCTGACCAGAGCTACAAGGAGGCTACAACGGACAACGAGGGTCAGGGGTGGGTATGACCAGCAAAAACGCATGCAATAATTCAGTCTTCCAGCATTGCACTAGGCAAAACAAAAAGAAAAACACACACACATGCTTCAGCTATTTTGTAAATATTTCCCATCTCCAAACTGAGAAAAATACTGTTAAACTATTCTCCTATCCACAGCAGATAACAGAACGTGCCAACAAGGCAATGAAAAAATGTGAAACCAACACCTAGTCTGGAAATCATCTGCCACGAATATCAGCTGAAGTGAGTCACACCTGGCCTGGCACTGTATTTGCGACTTGCAGCTCACAGACACTAGACAGGAGAATCAGAGGTCACAAATCTGGCAGAGGATTAATTCGTAATGGGTTAAGTAGATTAATCCTCAGTGTAGCATATCACAATTATGTATAAGAAGTTAGACAGCAAGATAGTGTCAAACTAGCAACCTAGATCTGAGAGTCACACTTGAGATCGTATCATCACCCCAGTTTCACTTACTTTCACTCATTCTAGAGTGGCCAATTATATTGACACTGCTATGTAGAACACTATATTCCCTTACCACAAATTAGTATCATACTATGGAAAAGTGGAGTCCAGGTTGCATCTACATGGTGTACATGCATATATAAAAAGTGGAAATGCAGGTCCTGTGTTACAAACGCACAAGTTACTACTTGTGTAACGATATATTCGTAAGAGACATTAGTTAGTGATAGATTCCTTACCTTAGAATATCCCCAGACATCAGACTGGATCAGAAAGTTTTTCGTCAGCAGTACCCCTGAGCGTCAGAAGGTGGCATTGTGTGGCTCCGCATCCGTCGCTGGCGTCATAGGCGTAGAGATGGCGTTATGGCGACTACTTATGCGCGCGGACGTCAGTTTTATACACGACTTTCCGCGCCAGGAACGCAGAGCCATGCAAGAAACGGACTACTGTTGCCATGAAACTAGGCCCCTGAAAGGGATGACCTTAACCCTAGAAATCAGTTCGCAGAACGAGGAGGATGGGTTAGGCGGTTAGGAATCCATCACTAACTAAGGTTTCTTACAGATATATTGTTACACAAATAGTAACTTGTGCATCTGAAAGGGACACATTAGTGATAGGTTCCTCACCTTAGAATAGATACCCCGGCAATACCAACCCCCATGGAGGGCCTGCGAACAAGATTACAGCAGAAAGTCACGGAGAATAGAACGGCCAAAGAAGCAGTCTCTCCGGACTTGCCAATCAAAGCAATAATGCTTGGTAAATAGGTGCAGCAAGGACCATGAAGCTGCCTCACAAATGTCCTGCAAGGGAACACAGCGTCCCAAGGCAGTAGTGGCTGCCGTTGCCCTGGTAGAATGGGCACACAGCCCCACAGGAGGCTACTTCTTAGCCAACCAGTAACATGCTTTGATGCACAGAACGACCCACCAAGAGATGGTTCGTTTGTGCACGGCCCGACCTTTTTTGGAGCCCAAGTAGCCAACAAAAAGTTTGTCATTCACCCGGAGCTGTTGTGTGTGCTTCAGATAGAACGAGAGCGCCTGTTTTGGGTCCAGACGGTGGAGCCTCTCTTCCTCTTTTGAAGGATGCGGAAAGAAGGTGGGCAAGGTGATGATCTGCCCAATGTGGAAAGGCGTGAGGATCTTTGGCAAGAAATAGGACGAGTCCTTAAAACCACCTTGTCCGGATGAACAGAAAGAAAAGGAGGTTTAGAAGAAAGAGCCTGGTGTTCATTCACTCTTCTGGCAGAGGTGATAGCTACCAGGAAAGCCTTCTTGAGAGTGAGAAGAAGTAAGGGACAGTTATGAAGGGGCTCAAAGGGAGAGCAAATCAGATTGGGACTTAAATCTTGTCTTGACCTTTGAGGAATTATGAAAGGCATGGGATGGAACGTGTGTGTAATGCCTTTGAGAAAGCGATTAACAACCAGGGACTTAAGAAGAGAAGGCGGATATGGAAGCCGTAGAAAGGCGGAGATGGCCGAAATATAACCTTAGATAGTGCCCAGAGCAGAGCCCTGCTGGGCCAAAGAAAGAAGGAACAGAAGGACCTCTGAAAGAGGGGCAGAAAGGGGATCCACAGCCTTTGCTGTGCACCATACCACAAATTTGTTCCACCTGCAGGCATATACCGTTTTAGTGGAGGGACGCCTGGCTGCCAGAATGACATCACAGACTTCGGGAGGAAGGTCAAAAGCGGTCAACTGTCGCCACTCAATCTCCACGCATGGAGGTGGAGGCTGGACAGGTCTGGGTTGAGGACCGTCTCCTGCTGCAGCGACAGAAGATCCTCCCGAAGAAGCAGTCGGATCGGGGGATTGATTGCCATGCTGAGTAGCTTGGGATACCAGTATCATTGTGCCCAATCCGGAGCCACAAGGATGACTTGGGCCCGGTCGCGCTGAATCTTCTTCAGCACTCTGGGCAGAAGTAGTATAGGCAGAAAGGCGTAAAACAGACCGCAGCCCCACTCGTGTCAAAAAGCGTCGCTGAGCGAGTGCCGCCATGGAAATTTCAAAGCGCAGAACTGATGACATTGCGCGTTTTCTTTGGTGGCAAATATATGTAACCTAGGGTCTCCCCACTGCAGAAAGAGACCTTGAGCCACGTCCGAGATCAGACGCCATTCATGATCCATCATGCACCGGCGGCTGAGTTTGTCCGCCCTGGCATTCAAAGAACCTGCAGGGTGGAACTGTCAAAGAAATGCCTTGACGTTACAGCCATGTCCAGAGGCGCAGAGCCTCCCGTCATAGGGTCTTCGACCCCACCCCGCCCGGTTTGTTGCAGTACCGCATGGCAGTGGTGATGTCTGAACACCTGCACTATACTTCCCTGGACAGAGGGAAGGAATGCTTTCAGTGCAAGTCGGATCGCCCGAATCTCCAAAAGGTTGATATGGAGCCGGGACTCAACCGGAGACAGGAGGCCTATGATCTCTGCCTCTCCCAAGTGGCCGCCCCATCCCAAGATTGGCACATCCGTCACCACTGGGTGCTCCGGTTGGGGAAGGGAGAGGGATCTGCCATTGACCCAATCGCCATTCGTGAGCCACAACTAGAATTGTAGTGCAGTGCCCTCCAAGATCTGGACGTGACCGGACAGGTTGCCCTGATGCTGTGCCCACTGGAACTTCAGGTCCCACAGCAGAGCCCGCATATGCCATCTGGCATGTTGCACTAGCAGGAGGCCATAAGGCCCAGGAGCCAGAGGGTCATCCTGGCTGAAACCCAGGATAGAGGCTGAAAGATCGGAATCATAGCCCGAATATCCCGACTCGCTGCTCGGGAGGATAAACCCAAAACTGTGTCGAATCCTGAACAGCTCCGATGAAGGAGCTTCTGAGAGGGAATCAGGTGCGACTTCGGCACTTTGATGGAGAACCCAGTAAATGCAGGAGGTCAGATATAGTCTGGAGTTGGGAAGACGACTGCCTGGGGCGAGCCCGCCTTCAAAAACCAGTCATCGAGATAGTGGAAGACTGGAACCCCTGATCTGCGCAGATGAGCTGCGACCACCGCCATCACTTTCGTGAACACCCGAGGGGCACTGGTAAGGCCGAAGGGGAGCACGGCAAACTGAAAACACTCTGGGCCTACCGTGAACTGCAGGTAACCCCGGTGGGCCAGCAGGACGGGGATATGAAAATATGCGTCAAGTCCAACGCTACCATCCAGTTTCCAGGATCGAGGGCAGCCAAGACCTGAGCTAGAGTCAACATCTTGAACTTCTCCTTCCGGAGGAAGCGGTTGACGTTCCGGAGGTCCAAGATGGGGCGCAGGCCCCCCTTCTTCTAGGGAACCAGAAAGTAGTGGGAATAACAACCACATCCTACTTCTGGCTCAGGAACGTGCTTGATGGCCCCCTTGGCCAAGAGGGCTGTGACTTCCTGCTGAAGAAGCACAAAATGGTCCTCCGACATGCGGTGGAACTGAGGTGGCATGGCCGGAGGAGCAGTCTCGAAGAGAAGGGAGTACTCCCTCCAGACGATTTGCAGCACCCACCTGTCCGAGGTAACGGAACGCCAGTGGGGGAGGTGATGGCGAATCCTGCCGCCCACCGGCGTAGGGTGTCTCCCAAAGCTCAGACTAGGAAGGCTGTGATGCAGATCCTGCAGGAGCAGAGGTGAACTGACCCGCACGTTGGCCCCCTGTCCTGCGACGGCATGCACCACGTCCGTGGCCGTACTGAGGTTGGGTCTGCGCAGGCTTCTGGCTGCACGAACATGTCCGGCGCCCCTTCCGTAGCCACAAAAGGAACGAAAAGCAGACTGTGTGGCAGCATGGCTGTGTGCATGGTGGAGAGACCCAAGGACTTGGCCGTAGCCCGGGAGTCCTTAAAAGGCTCCAGCGCACAATCTGCCTTATCGCCAAACAGGCGAGTACCATCAAAGGGCATGTCCATAAGAGAACTTTTAAAATCCCATGAAAATCCAGTGGAACGCAACTAGGGGTGGCGACGGCGGGTCACTGTCATGGAAATTGCCCTACCCAATGAGTCCGCTGTGTCCAGTTCACCCAAGATGGCGAACTTTGCTGCATCAACAGCAACAGCTCGGAAAAGCACTGTCCGAACGTCCTCCGGACACTGAGGCAGCATCTGCGCAACCGTGTCCCACACAGCATGGGAGTGGCGGCCCAAGAGGCATGCGGTGTTCACCAACCGCAGCCCCAAGATGGCAGATGAAAACAGTTTTTTGCCAAACTGTTCCAGCTTCTTGCATTCCTTATCCGGCGGAGCGGTAGGGAATGTGCTTTGGGAAGGGGAGGCTTGGATGACCAGGCTCTCCGGGGTAGGGTGGGTGGTCAAAAAAGCAGGGTCACCTGGGGCTGGGCGATGACGCCTAGCTATGTTTTTATCCACAGAACCCCGTGGCTGGTCCAGACCAGGTGCCCATCAGTATGTTATGTTATGTTAAGAAAGCTTCTATAGCGCACAGCTGCCCCAGCAAAGGGGCGTCCCGGCGCTTAGGATAGGCAGAAGAAACACAACACTACAAAGAACAACAGAGAGACCAGAGGCACAGAATACTAAGGTGCAGGAGGAAACAGAAAGGTTTTGATAGCCCTCCTGAACACAAGCAGGTCATTGAGAGCACGAATAGGACCTGGAAGTGAATTCCAAAGCTTGGCAGCTAAAACACGGAAGGAACGTCCACCGACTCTACAGAGCCTAAATCGGGGGGGGACAACCAGATTTTGGCCAAGAGACCTCAAAGAGCGAGAGGGGACATAGGGATTAAGAAGGTTCTCAAGAATCTGAGGGGAGGATAACCTGAGAATCTTAAAGGAGAGACATATGGTCTTAAAGTCAATCCTTTGCGCCATCGGAAGCCAGTGGAGTGCACGAATAGTTCCTTTTGCAGAGCAGAACCTCTGTAGACCTACCACGGCCCTTGCGCAGCATTCTGTGCACGCTGTAGCCGGACAATTTCCGCCTGGTTAGCCCCTAACAGGAGTGAGCTGGCGTAATCAAGACGGGATAAGATGCTTGCCTGAATAATCAACTGCCTAGTAGGGGCATCAAAACATTTTAATATGGGCCCCAAGCCACGTAAAATCCCAAAGCAGGTCGCTGCTACTTTTATTGTATGGCCATAAAGAGTGAGGGCTGGGTCTAGCCAAACACCTAGGTTTTTGACCTCCAAAACCGGGGTAGGAGTAGTCCCTAACTCTGGGGGCCACCAATTATCACCCCAGAGATTGCTTTGCTTGCCCACGATCAGAACCTCCGTTTTCTTGGCATTGTGCTGAAGACAGTTATCTGTCATCCAGCCAGCCACTGCCAGGAGACCCTTTCGAAACCTAAGGGCATCGAGGTCAGAGTTCCCACTCAGAGTAAGCGCCAGCTGCGTGTCGTCAGCATAGGAGACAACAGTCATATCCCACAGCTTAGCAACCGCAGCCAGCGGCTGCACGTACAGATTAAATAATGTGGGACTCAGTGCCGATCCCTGGGGCACTCCCAATTCCAGAGGATTAGGTTGAGACTCATAGGGCAAAGTGGCAACCCTAAACGAGCGGTCTGCCAGAAAAGACCGGAACCACTCAAGTGCTATGCCAGAGACACCTGCATCTCCCAACTGTTGTAGTAGTATTGTGTGGGAGACTGTGTCAAATGCGGCACTGAGGTCAAGTAACACCAGTGCCGCGGTTTGACCAGAATCCACCACAGTCCGCAAATACTCCGTCATCTAGAGTAGGGCTGTCTCGGTGCTGTGGCCAGCACGAAAACCATTTTGGGAAGAGTCCAAAATATTGACCCTCTGCAGATGTTCAGATAAGATGTTATTTACATGGGCCTCAGCGACCTTCGCGGCCCATGGAAGAAGAGAAATAGGTCGATAATTCTCTAATTTGAGAGGATCCAATGTGGATTTCTCCAAGATGGGAGTGACATAGGCCTGTTTCCATTTGATTGGGACTATGCCAGATGAAAAAGATAGGTTAATGAGATGGCGCACATGGGGCAAGCATCGGGTAGAGGATTCTCTCAGCTGTGTCGGTCTAAGTGGGTCAGCAGGGGAACCAGATTTTACCTTAGTTGCCAAGCTGTCGAATACCTCCTTGGTCATGTCAGGGAGGGTCGAAAGAACTACATCGGTAGTACAGCTAGGCCTCATGGTCTCACTCAATCCGGTGGAGCTGGGGAAGGATTGGTAGATGTCTGTATCTTTTCAAGAAAGAAGGTTGCCAAGTCTTCACAATGAGCCACCGAGCAGATTTCAGCTACTGGGGCTCTCTTGGTAGTAAGATCTTTAAGAACTTTAAAAATCAGCTTCGAGGGATTGGAGCAGTACGTCAGTTAATGCCTCATTGAATGTTAGAAGTAGCTCCATAGATCTGGTTGCCGGCTGAAGTACTTCAGTGAGAAGATTAGTGTTGAGGGTCACCGTAGGCAGGTCAAGGGCCTCAGCTGCTCTACCGAGCACCACAGTGTATGTGGCGCCCACCTCCATAGCCACAGCAGGAGGAGAAAGAAAACTAGGGTCAGAATATAGGTCAAGGCCACCTGCATCCTCCAACTCTTCTGTCCATTCCTGTTCCAGCTCGCACTGCTGTGCGAGAAGGTCTTCAGACCCCTCCCAGTTGTCCCCTTCCTCCGCTGCCCGTGAAACAGGCTGCAGTGGTGGGGGAGGGGCAAGGGAATATAAATGGTCAAACAGCGCCGGTTCGGATCTGTGTCCCAATTAGGGTCTCAACCAGAAGCAAAATTGTACGGGAACCCAGTCAAGGGCGGTGGTGGAACGAACGGAACCCACTGTGGTGCCGGGAACGGAGACCCGGGCGGCGCCGGAGCCACCAGCAGAGGACCTTGCGGCGCCGGGCCCGAGCTGCTGGCAGAGAACCTTGCGGTGCCGGGTCCGGAGCAGCCGGCAGCGGAGCCAGCGGCAAGAAGGGCCCTCTGCTGGGACCGCAGGGCCCGAAGGTGCCCCGGCGGGAGCCAGAGGCCTGAAAATGCGGTCCATGGCAGCAAGAAAATCTTGCACCTGGGCAGGAGTCGCCGATGGACCCAGATAAGGTGGGTAGGCCGTGGGACTCTCAGGCTCCAAAGGAGCTGTGGGGTGGTACCCCCGGACCGCTCGTCCGGAGACGGACGGGAGGACGTGTGAGAGCGTAAACACTTCTTCGAGTTCTTATTATGAGGTCTCTTACCCGATTCAGAGTGTGAAGACTTCGACCCAGAGGAGTGATGATGATGGCTCCGAGGTCGGTCCCTCGATCGACCCCTGGACCTCGAACGGCACGGAGAAAACAGCCTGGCCTCCAGTAGTGTACGGGACCACTCCCGTAAGGCCTTCAGAGTCATGGCCAGACAGTCGGAACATGACCTGGAGTCATGGTCGCGCTCCAGACAGGAGAGACAGACGCCATGGGGGTCGGCCACCGACATCATACTGCGACAGGCCCGCAGGATTTAAACCAAGGCATACCTACGTGGCACTAGGAATCAAAGACTCAAAAAATTGAAGACGAAAAGTCTCAAAAGTTAGTCAAAATGTGACTAGGGTACGTGCTCTAACCGGATCTGCGCTTGCAGGCGCGGAAAAAGAAAGAACTGACATCAGCACACATGGGTGGCGCCTAAGTAGTCTCTGAGACGTCATCTCTGCGCCTACGGCGCCAGCGACGGACGCGAAGCCGCACGACGCCATCTTCCGACACGCAGGTTTGCTGCTGACGAAAACCTTTCCTGATCCAGTCTGACGCCTGGGGATATTCTAAGGTAAGGAATCTATCACTAACGTGTCTTTCAGATTGAAGCTATCTGTGCACTAAGACTTCTGGTAATTAGCCCTCTCCTTGAATGAATCTATATGCTTCAGAGTGAATGAGAACAAAAGTGAGTGAGAGAAGTGTCAGGTAACGCCCTTATAGGAAATCCTTCCTCTTTCATCTACCGGCCCCACAAAGCTATTTTGGTTACCTGTGCAGAAATTAACACATAGTTTGTTCAGCCATTACTTATCAAGGTGAGACAATTAATAGATGTTCCAAGAAACCCTCACTGTAAATATAAAACTCAATCATGAAGAACAAATTTCCCTTTTGAGTCACTGATTTAACACAATATAAGTAAAATTGTTGGTTTTGTGCTTTCACAATAAAATGTATCCAAAAATATGTGCAATTTAAGGAAACCAATATCGTAGAAAAATTCATGTGCGACAAGTAAAAATCATATTGTCTGGATTCTGACATAACCTTAAAAATGCAGTCTTACTGTAGTAAAATGAAAACGATAAATCCTTGACATAATGACCAAAAAAGGCCCATACTTAATGTAAAAGAGAAAATGGAGGTAGAGTAAGATCAAGGTATTTTTATTAGGTTACTTAATGTGGTCAAGCAGAGATGGTCCGACAGTGACCGGTCTCCGTGATCCTCAGTTGACAATTTAGGCACTGCATTGCATAAATACTCCGGTTTACTTAGTGACATTTTAAAAAGTCAACGCGCTACAGTAAATATGCTTGAGAAATGCACACTAAACACAGCACATTTAGAACCCTGAAATATCAGAAATCTGCCATATTCAGAAATCTCAATAATGAGAGAGCAGCATTCTCAAACGCCTACCATCATCAGAAAGCTGGCCTATGCATACACATTCAGTGATTTGCCAGGTCTGGTGGCTCAGTGGACTAATGCGTCCACTGCAGGGGCCTGTGTTCGACCTCATTCTTTTTGGTTTTTCAGTGGCAAATTAAGGTCAGTAACCACAACACGAGCTAGGTCTTGGAACCCAGTATATTGGGCTCCCACTCTCATGACATGTCCCAGGAGGGCGACCTTGTCTCAAGTTCCTCCTTCTCCCCCAGTCCCCCTTGTTTTGTACATATTCGACCTCAAGGCCACAGGTTCAAATCCCGGCATCTGATGTGGATAGAATGAGTACCATTGAGGAGGGTAACAAACATCTGTTATTCAGCGCCAAGATACACATGTTTTGTTGTGATTAAACATTTAGTATCTGGTGTAAAAAGGCAGTTGACTAATCAGAGCCTTGCTAATCCACATCCTAGAAGCCTGTCATAAACCTTGACTGCCATGAATAGGCGCCTCTCATCCCATGAACAAGTAGATTATTTTATAAACCTCCACACCACTGCCTTAGCAAACTATACAGCTGAAGCAGCCTTCGAGGTAACAACAATCCCTATGCTTTTGGAATCGGTGCAGGGCTTCAGTTGCTGCCAAACCTGCATTCACCCGAAGTTGCAATTCAGCCAATCAGCGCTTCCAGAAAAGATTTGTCTCTCTTTGGTACCTGCTAAAAGTCATTGATTTCATGTCAGACTAACCAATAAACTTGTACGTTTAACAATTATCATGAAATACGTTGTAGTTAAGCTTCTCTCAAATGATACTGGTACTTAGCAAATTTCTAAACACTACCAAATTTATCCAGCAAGGGCCCTGGAGCGAAGAGGTAGAAGTAAAAGTCATCGGAGGTTACAGTACAGCCTGTCATACACACAAACATGTAATGCATTTACTTCCTGGTTCTGTTTTAACAGTGACATTCACCAGAAAGAGAAGAGGTAAAATGTTTAACAGTTTTAAAACACGGTCTTTTAGACGGTGCAAATTGCGGCATGTCCTACTCTCCCAAACACATGACCTTTTATTTCCATATAACTTGCTCCATTGCCTAAAAAGCACTATCTCTTTCTTATTGAAAGAAAGTTACATTTCATACCGTTCTGAGATAAATGAGACACGGAGAATTAAAGTGTTTGCCAAAGATCACAAGTGGTACAGCCGGGATTTGCCCTCAGGATTGACGAAGCTCACAGTCTCGAAATTAGTTAGTAGACCACGTCTCCACCAAAGTAGAAGCTTACCAACAGACTGGAATTATCAATCAGTAGGGACCTGCACGGTGGAACGTAGTTAGCTACATGTGCTTGCCATATGTGTGATTCAACGTGCCCTGGACCTCTGGCTATTCCAGACCATCCCATCAAACTCTGCCTAAAGGAGGGGTGCCTGGCAGTGCCTGTAGAAGGTGTAGTTCATACTTGAATGTTTATATGTTACTTCAGTTTTACATAATCTCTTCCTGCAGCAACGGGCTGCTTCTTGTGAAAATGGCATAAAATGGGTTTTACTCACACAAGAAAATGTATCCGCCATGAGAGCTCAAGAATCAGCGCTGGTTCTATGCAGTCATTCAGGGAATCAATCAGTACGGCAAGCCTCAAGGAAAATAATAATCCCCTTGTTCCAGCTTAACTAAGACACCAAAAGCTTGTTCAAATAATAACTTTAACTTTGAAAACCACTGATTACTAGCAGGTGTGTCTTTCAACAGCATTCTGTCAGGAGAACAACCAGTGGCAGTCCCTGCATTAGATAGTTATGCTCCTTCGTACCAGACCATGAACGAGGTGTTGAGAGACTGCTCCTGGTCTTCAGTATATGGTAACCTGCTGCACTAGCCAATGATTTGCTTTTTATTGAACCATCCTTTGTAAATTGTCCATAGCCTCCAACTAAAAGACCTGTGTCTTTTTGACCACTGGTACGCAAATGATACCCATATCCAACTTGTTATTATGGGCCCTTTCAACAGCTTTGCCTAATCATCATACACAGTTTGTCTGCAGGCGGCAGCGGGGGGTGGGTGGGAGGGAGGGAGGGGAGTGCAGGGGATGAGGTCCTCTTACACTGCGGCCTAAGCATGTCTTTACAGATCAGTGCCAAACTAATGCACCGTTCCTCATTATTCACGAGTTCAAGAAGTCTTTCCCATCCCCCACCGCGGCTACAAACTCCTTAAGATGCTTGCAAGATCACTTGTTCTCTGCAAACTGTAAATAACGAGCAAAGAGCACTGCTGGCTGTGTGATCGCAGACCCTGGAAAAGAGGCAGAGACGAACACAACGACTACATCTCCACTTTCTTCCGAACTGGCTGCACACTGGGTTGGATCAATTTCAAGATTCCAAAGCCCTAAAAAGACCCTGAAACCTGCATTTTCTTCTGCTACATTTATTATGCATGCCTTCTCAGAGCTCTTCCAGAAGAACCATTAAGAAGCTACTTATAAGCAGGGTTTGTTTTGTTTGATTGTTCTGTTCCTTTGCCGTTTTGTTTAGCACCATCCTTCTATGTACTGGCCATGTCAGTCTCGTATTTCCTGCCTTCGATCCATTTACCTTATTTCGGCTAAAACAATGAATGTACGCCCCAGACAACATCCCCTGCCCTCGCAGCTCAAGCCACACTCTACCCTGGTGCTTCCAATGCACCGCCTCCCCAGGGTGTTCTGAACACATCCACACAAGCTACTTACCTCACGGTTCGATTTCACCGCTCTTATCGGCCACACGGTGTACCAGGAACCAATTCCCTATAAGGAAAAAAAAGGGGGGACATTAGCATGATGACTGTCAGTAGGTTATAATCCTAACTAGTCCCTGGGTGGAATACTATTGCTGCGGTTCGAACCTGAGCACTATCAAAGCACTAATCACGAAGGCTATAAATAGCGCCGCTTGCAAAAGGTTGAATTAAACACCGTCACTTTTTACCTCGGAAAGAGGAAGCAAGGCAGGACAAAAAAGAGGAAGCGGGACAAGCCTTTACAGCTCCAGCTGGGAGGCAGTGCACGTGCTGGCCGCTAATGCCCGCTCCGGCGTTCACCAGAACCAGCCAATAAGGGCCTCTGGGGAGAGGAGTCACTCCATACCTATGCACGGACAGACCGGAAGAAAGGGTTCAGCCACAGACAAGAGCGGACAACAGCAGAAGGGCAATGCTGGCAGCTTCAAAGCTGTACGAACATACAGAATGTCAAGACTGCAGAAGAGACCTGCTTGGATACGAGGGAAAACTGGAAAAGCAACATTGTATTTAAAACATGCGCTGATTGAGCAATTCAACTCGCAGTGTACATATTCACTCTGAAAAACTCAGTCAATGGACAGAAAAATGTGCACACACAAGGAACATCCACATTATCCACCAAACATAAGAAAACAACGTATCAACTATTTCCTTTTAGCATTACGCCTTCGAAACCATCTTCACATGAAATGCGAAGGAAGGACAAATAACAAGCATTTACAATGCAATGGTCTCGGCATTTTTAAAGGTAGAGCTATTGGCATTACTCATGACATTTTTTTCATTTTTTTTTAAACATAAATAAATGGTATTGTCATTTACAATGGCAATAGGTGAGCATTAGAGAGTAGTAGAGAGGACACATTCATTTTGTTAGGCAAGGGGAGATGAAGTGATCTGTCCAGAATCCCAGGATGTTGAGTACCCCTGCCGAGACTCAAACATGTTACTCCAGCTTTGAGGTCGACCCTCTAGCCTTTAGCACATTCATTGAAATATTTGTATCCTTTTGCTTATAACACTTCAAGGGATTTCTTACTCTTTCCTTCGTGTGCTGCAGCCCTCTCAAATCACCCATAGTCATTCTCCATGTTACTTATCCCTGCCGTCGTTAGTTGTTTCCCTCAGCTCCCCCAGTCTTGCTTTTTTATTAGGATATTTCAACACCCAGCCCTACTGCAAAGCTCTCTTTGCTCCCTCAACCCTGCAGGCTACTACTGTCCGCCAACCAACTCCCCCCCAAAACTGACTCCTCCATTGCTGGGTCCAGCAGATGCAATTTGCAGCAAGGCTGCTAGTTTCCTAAAAAAAGGCTTTTCACACACATTTTATTTCTTTTTTTTATTTACCACTCCAAGAAGGGGTCCTCCATCTTGGAAGGCAGGACTGTCCTAAGGGCGAGAGTTAAGGAGAGCGCTAAAAGAGAAGGGAGGGAGGGACACGACGAGGGAGGAACGCAAGGAGCCGCCGAGCTGGGGAGAGAGAAAAAGAAAGCGATTAACGGGGAAAGAGAAGAAGGGAAAGCGGAGCAACGGGAGAAAATAAAGAGAAACAAGAAAAGAGGGAAATTGAGATGAAGGTGGGAGTGGGGACAAAACAAACACATGGAAAACAGAACAAAAGAAGCAGAGAAAAAGAAAAAAGTATTAGAGAAGAGGAAGGGAAGACAAGAAGAGTTATCAACAAAAGAAATAAAAGGCTAGAATGCGAGCAGGAAAAAAGTGGGGAGAAAGTAAAAGAAATAAAAATAGCTAGAGGGGGAAAGGAGCGATGGAGGATATGACGGAACAGAGCATAGGGTAAAGGGAATTACAACGAACAATCGATTGATGGGTACGGAGCGAAAAGAGAGGGGACGGAAATGGTGAGGGGGTAAGTAGTAGTAGAGGATGACGGAAGGAAAGGAAACGAGAGAGAAGGAAAATGAGCAGGATGAGAACTGAGGGTTCAGAGGGAGGAAGAGGAGACAGAAAGGTTAGAGAAGAGGAATCAAGCGGAGGGAGTAAGCACATAAAAAGTCAAAATGAAGGATGCGGGACCCGCAGGAACGATGAAAAGTGGGGCTTAAATGGTGGATGCAACTAGTGGGGGCTGTGTGAGTGGCATACAGAGCGAGGGTGGAGCAGAGGTACGGGGTGGACGGACGGATGTGGTCCAGTGTCTGCGTTCAAGGGTCTGCTTCGGCACTGGAGCACAAGAGGGAACGACTGGGCGACAGAAGGGGAAGACAGAGAAGCGAGAACGGGAAAGAACCGGAAAATAATAAGGCACGGACTGTTGCTAGAAGCGCTAAAAATCTGCAGCCTATCAGCTTCACACCACCACCCGGTGTGACCGAGAGTGCACACTTGCCCGAAAGGAGCGGACACCAAACTCCCATGGCATGCAGACAATAGCAATGTAAAGCCATGATTCAACCGCTAATCTCACCTGTCAGGCGGCATGCTCGCGTAAAGCCCGAGGAAAAGGCAGTGTGGGGCCGTTCATTAAAACCACTTGTGAAACCAACTGAAGCGGCAGTGAGCATGCTCAAGCAGATAGATAAACAAGAAAAACGGCACAATCAGGGGCAGAAGAAAACTTACCTGGAGTGGCAGTGAGGCTGTTCTGGGCAACAACAACAAAAAAATGGCGTCCGCAAATGTCCGAAATTTACGGAATCGGAGGCATGTTTTTTGCGTTCTGAGTGACGGATGACGTCACAGGGCGAAAGAACGCAAAAAACACGCCCCCGAATCCGAAAGAGACGGGGCTTGAACGGAGTGATGCCCCTCTCCTCCAATGGCTGGCCTCCGTTTAGGAAGCCAGCCAATGGAGGAGAGGGGCGGGTTCAAGCCCCCCTAACCTAAAAACATAAAATCTTCGGACTCCGCCCACTGCTACGCAGTGCAACGGTCCTCGACCGAAAAAGCGAAAGGTGAGGGGCAGAAAAGCACACAGAAAGAAAGCACTACAATTCAAGAAAATCATATTAATTAATGCAACATTCCCGTCTATTCTCTCCTCGCCCACACCACGATTTAGCGACGCTACAAGAGAAAAATCAAACTGGGTGAAAAATCTAAACAGCCCCAATCATCCTTTAAAAAATAATTGCTATACAAATAGGTTTTGGGCGTCTTGGGCTGAACAAATCGGAGGTTCTTGTCCCTGTGTACCACCTTCAATCGAGCCTCACTGCTCCCCAATTGTCACACTGGAGTTACTTGATCTGCTGGCTCCTAATCTAGCTCTCCGGCCTAATGTCCTGGAAGATCAAAATGAGCTAGCAAGAAAGTTTTACATCTCATTTCAAGGTGGCTGTTGCCTTACGTTGGACCTGGCCCTTTTAGAAAGGTCACCCCCAAACATTTTGCCTTTGTGCTCCTACTTTTTGCTAGATTTGTATTTGTTGGCCTTGGGCCTCTGCACACTTCACCACTGCTAACCAGTGCCAAAGTATTTGTGCCCTGTGCTTAAAACATGGTATTACTGACCTATACCCATGGCATATTTACTGTACATGTAAGTCCCTAGTACAAGTTCAAGTTCAAAAGACCTTTATTCGAATTTCATAAAATTCATAAAAGTACCGATAACAGCAACAATTCATTTAGATATATATACAAACAATTAAAAAGAATGCTATTCAGAAAAAAATTTCATAATAGCATAATAATATACAAAAACTATACAATAAGTTTCATTTCATTATATTATTTTCATAATGGCACCATTGAGACTAGTTTCTGTGTTCAAGGATTTTCCATCGTCTTACGCGCCCGTATGGCTGATCTTAAAAAAGTGCTTGTGCGAAAAGTTAGTTCATCGTTGTCCAAAGTGATCAACATTGTATATGATTCTTTCAGTGTGAGTGGTCTGTGTTTTTTAAAATAAGGTGTTAAAAACCATTTAATAAATCTAAGATAAAATTTACAGAAAAATAAAAAGTGCAAATCTTCCTGTATACTCATACCGTCACAAGGGCATGGAGTGAAATCAGCACTATGGCGATACCCCAGAGGAAAGAATAACAAAAATTTTACAGTACCCGCCCTTAAACGAAACAATAATGATCGCTCCCAACTGGACATAGGAAGGGAGAGATAGGGCGGCAAAGTTTGATTACACAATTCATTTCCTATGTATTTCATAACACTTGATTTCTGGGATTCGCTACCTATCCGTTCATTACTGTGAAGTGCATAAAGTGCATTTTGAACCTCAGCTTTATCCTTTGTTTCAATTGTCATAGGATTGGTAAACAAAGTACCTCTATCAATTTCATTAAGTGATTTAAAAACTTCTACGAGCCATGGGATCTTCATTCCGTGATCACAATTTAAACAGTCCTTTATAATATTTTGTGTAAGGACAGCAGCATCATTCCTCCAGATTCTAATCCAGAAAATGCTGGTCTTGCTCTAATAAAACCACTTATATAAGGAAGATTTAATTCACTATGACAAATAAAATCAGATGAGGAAATCGGTGCACCCAACACTTTTCTGCAAAAACGATTTTCCTCCCTTTGAATACAAAGGCTGCTTCTCGACCCCCAAACCTCCGCCCCATACGTGGAGACAGGTGAACACTGTAGTGTAAAGATCTTTAAAATAGCCTTAGTGGCACCAATTTTCTTCGGGCGAGGGAGACTCAGAACAGAATTGTTGGCTTTCGAGAACTTGCTCGTGGCGTGGGCTAGATGCCCACTCCACGAGCCGTTCGCAGCGAAAACCAACCCTAAATAAGGAAATTTAGGAACAGATTCTAATTTGTCTGTGCCTATCTGAATAGTGTTCAGTTTCCTTTTGCCAGGGCCACAGGACATAATAAAATATTTCTTTAAATTTACCCTCAAATCCAGACCCTCCATGAAACTAACAAAACCATGTACAAGCAGGTGGAGAGCATTAGGGGTGCGGGCCATAAGCACCGCATTGTCTGCGTATAAAAGCACAGGTAGGGGTTTCCCTGAGATTATTGGGACATCTGTGGTGACGTTTTTCAAACAGTTTGATAAACCATTGATATAGATGATGAACAGCAGAGGTGCTAAAACGCACCCCTGTCTCACCCCTCTCCCAATGTCAATGGCTCCTGAGACCTCTCCACCCATCCCAATACGTACCCGTGCTTTCAGGTCAGTATGGAGATAGGCTAAGAATCTTACAAGAGCATCATCTAGGCCGTTAGATGAAAGGATTGACCAGAGTTTAGATCTATTCACAAGATCGAAAGCGGATGAAAGATCCATAAAAGCAAGGTAGGTAGGAGATGAGCGAGCAACACTATACTTGTCAATTATTAATTTCAAATTCAAACATTGCTCCACTGTTCCTACCCCACTCCGGAATCCCATCTGACAGGGGTCTAAAAAGTCAATGTCAAACGCCCATTCCAATACTCTATTATAGATTATACGGCCCAAAACTTTTAGAGTGTTATCCAGAAGGGAGATAGGGCGATAATTCGCAGGGTCTGACCTGTCTCCCTTTTTATAAATTGGGACGATAATACTTGTAGCCCATGTGGCCGGCATGGCTGCTTTAGGGAGACTATTAAAAATATTAAGAAGTATTGGTGTCCACAAAGCAACATTATGTTTAATGATATCTATGGGAAGGCCATCAGGTCCAGGCGCCTTATTTCCCAAACTCTCTTTTATGGCTATTTTAACTTCATGATCCAGAATGTTTAGGCCACCTAATTGTCCCAGATTGGAGTGAGGATACTCCTCAGAGGGGACTGCATAAATTCTGGAAAAGTGAGTCTCCCATACTGCGCTTGTTATATTACAACTAATTTGGGTGAGCTTTTTTCCCCATTTCCCTCGTTTTTCTGACAGCGGTCCAAATTTGCGCTAATTACTAGAGAGTGCCAATGTTCAGAGAGGAAGTTAGCCTTCCTTTCAGATATTTTGGCTTTATAGTTTTTCCTGGCAGATTGAATGGTAGCTTTACACCTAGGTTTGGCAGAAAGTGCCCTTCTTAGCTCCCTATTTGCCAAGGAGCAAGATGAATCAAACCACCTTGGCTCTTTGCCTTCCTTGGGTAATGGAACCGACAGGAGGGTTTTAATGGTTGAACACAATGCTTCAAAATCAACAATTAATTTGTCATGATTGCCACTGGGAAACAGACAAGAGTTAATCAAGTGTGAGTGTGACATTTCTAAGCTGTCAAGAATAGCCCCACAGTCAATTCCCCTCCATTTCAGTCGAAGGCCGTCAATTGACGGTGTGATATCCCTTGCACCATTTAAGTTCATAAAGATCGGGCTAGGTGCGAAATTCAGGATTACAACCAGTGGATTATGATCACTAAAAAGATGTTTGCACCACAGAAGTTTTTACTATGCGATCTGTTAGCAGTAGTGACGTGAGTACATAATCAATGGTGGAACTGCTATCCCTACTGATAAACGTGGGGGCATAAGGGGAGTTAGGGTTATGCCCTACTCTCATAGCGTCAGCTAGGTTAAATTCGGTTAAAATTTTAAACAGTTCCGAACCCCTGCGTTCCGCTAGATCAAAATAGGTATGATATTCAGGCTCATAATTCTCTGTTAATTTCGCATTAAAATCACCCCCTATTAGGATACCAGACTCAGTGTCTACTGATAAGAGACATTCCAGTTTACTTAAAACCTTTGATAATGCCAAAAGATTCTTGTTCGGTACATAATAAGAATCATTATTATAAAAATTGATTAAATAAATCGTGGTCTTTGACTTTAACTTATATTCAAGAATTTGAATACTGGGGTTGTCAAGATTATTATCAATCTGTAAGTCTCTAATTGTACCACCTGCCAGGATCTTAATCCCAATGAATAGGCCACCCACTGCTCGACCAAAACTGGGTTTAGGTGATGTTAGACTGAAGCAGTGATAGCCCTCTATGTGCAGATTCCCAACAGCCCATGTTTCTTGAAACATTAAAATATCCACATCATTAATTATTTCAATCCATGCAGGGTCCAACAGCTTAGATTCCAGTCCTGCAACATTCCAGCTTAAAATTGATAAACCATGTGTAGTACAACATTTGCCAGGTTCGCTCCCAGTACTCCCTGTACTTTCATGGATTGTATTGACAGCAACAGGCAAAATACTATTAGCGGGCATGATTTCCATGGGGCCGTTCAGATCCCCAAAAACTACAGCTGGTGCTGGATGTCCCTCTAGTTTACTGACTGTAACTTAGTACTTTTAGCCGGTGTGCCCAGTCAGTCCTGCTCATCTAAATTGGAGAAATATTCAAACCGATTATGAGTAGGGATGTTAAATATTGGCCTAGCTTCAGTTATCGGTGTGAACTGATAGGGATCAGGGACTGGGTAAGACCTGTCTCTATAGTTATGTTGGTGCATAGTTGAAAATTGTGGATAGTGCGGAAGATGGGAAATGGGTGCGGACATTGGGGCCCGATTCCGCCAACTGCGGCCGTTCGTGTGATTGAAGTTAAAATCCAAGTTTTGGTTAAAAAGCGGTTATTTAATCCTTGCTCCAAAATTCAAATCTTGATAAGGAATTATGGGGTGATTCACCATAGCTTGTTTGGGGGGTATCAAATGTCTATAAAAGTAGCCTAGTGGAAGGAGTGTCGTGTTAAATTACCATGGTGAGGGTAATGGGGCACTAGCTAGTGTTTTCTCTGCCCATTGGGTATTTCTAAAGCTTATTGTAACACAATCGCCCTCAAACTTTTTCCTGAGTGGGCCTATCCAGCCCACTCTTTGAGTGTTAATGATCTCCCTTGCACCATCTATAGGAAAATTGTAATTTGCAATTAACCAGTGTAAGGTTTTATTTTTGAGGGATGTGGGAGTTTCATCTTGGTCCTTCCTTAATTTAGTAACGTTAACTAGGACCAACACATATGCCCCGCATTCCGGAGGAAGGTTAATGCGGGAAGGAACTTGCCTAATTGTTTTTTGTGGTAATTGGACCATGGGGGGGCTACTAGCAGGGTTCACAGATTGACCCACAGTGGTCCCATTTGATTGTTGAGTATTCTGGTCCTTCCTTATATCTAGGGCTACATTATTATTAGTATTGGGATTAACTGTTGGCTGGCTAACAGTTGTCCCTTTTGGTGGGACTGATGGGGGTTTGGATACAGTATTTGTATTTGTAGATGGTGCTTGTATGGTATTTGATTTTAGTCCCTACTATTTTGGTGGAGCTCTGTTTTATTGCACCATTTACAGCGCCTTCTTTAGATAGACTCTTGATGGGGATGCTCAATTCGGCTATTTGCTTTTCTATCCGAGTAAGCCTGCTTTCAATGGGAGACAAGTAGATACTAAGTAGCTCACCCAACCTTTCCAACATGCGATCATTTGCTGTTTCGATGTTATCATTAATTTTGCCCTCCTTATCTGATATCCCACCCTGCTGCTCCTCCTCTCTTTCGTCCTCTTCGATAATCTCCGTAGTCCTGCTCCTATTTTGTTGGGGATTAGAGTTTGTACCTTTCCCAGTTTTTCTTTTTTGCAGGCCAGGTTTTTTTAACCTTTGTAGATCGGGACTTCGGTGCATATAGTTTTTAGGTCTCGCGACCTATCGATGTGCGCAAGCACATCGAGCGGAGCGAGAATTCAAGTGGCGAAAACATCGTGAAACCAAAGGGCTTTCAGCCCCGCGGTTTTCATGCAGTTCCCGTGTACATGCACGCGCATCGCATGCAAGCCCAGCCTCTCGCATTCCCAGGCTCTCCTGCCCCCATCCGGCATCAGGCTTCTCCTCCCCTAGCAGCACTCCTCCCACACCAGCAACTCCCCCCTCCCACACCAGCACCTCCCCTCTCTCGCATTCACGCCCCCCCATCAGGCTTCCCTCCCAATCCGCCTGCCTCCCCTCGCGCATTCACGCCCCCCCACCAGGCTCTCCCGCCCCCATCCGGCTTCCCTCGTAATCTGCCTGCCTCCCCTCGCTCGCATTTCCTGTGCTTCTATTCTCCTGCAAACTAAAACCACTGAGTAAACATTACCTATCACCTACATCGATCCCACCATGTTTCGGGTCTTGCACTTTTATTTAGAAAAAATTATGGTTTTCTAGGGGCTACAGTTCTGAGCTGCCTCCACCTAACCAATCGGATTTGCACATCTAATGACAGCAAGCACAGAAATTGAAAGTAGTTTCCCTACAACATATAGCAAATTAGCATTTGCACATCTAATGACAGCAAGCACAGAAATTGAAAGTAGTTTCCCTACAACATATAGCAAATTAGCAAACCTGTTGGTAAATACAGCATGTATTTTACAAGCGTGTGCATGGAACCGAAAAAAGACCCACCCAATTGTTTTTTTTTGCGTGAAACCGAGCCAGAAGTACTGGAAAGCTTTACATGGGCACCAGTTACATTATACAGCAACTCCCCCCTCCCACACCAGCACCTCCCCTCTCTCGCATTCACGCCCCCCCCCCATCAGGCTTCCCTCCCAATCCGCCTGCCTCCCCTCGCGCATTCACGCCCCCCCACCAGGCTCTCCCGCCCCCATCCGGCTTCCCTCGTAATCTGCCTGCCTCCCCTCGCTCGCATTCCCTGTGCTTCTATTCTCCTGCAAACTAAAACCACTGAGTAAACAGTACCTATCACCTACATCGATCCCACCATGTTTCGGGTCTTGCACTTTTATTTAGAAAAAATTATGGTTTTCTAGGGGCTACAGTTCTGAGCTGCCTCCACCTAACCAATCGGATTTGCACATCTAATGACAGCAAGCACAGAAATTGAAAGTAGTTTCCCTACAACATATAGCAAATTAGCAAACCTGTTGGTAAATACAGCATGTATTTTACAAGCGTGTGCATGGAACCGAAAAAAGACCCACCCAATTGTTTTTTTTTTGCGTGAAACCGAGCCAGAAGTACTGGAAAGCTTTACATGGGCACCAGTTACATTATATAAGGTCACGTTCACTTGATAGTATGGATCTGCGCGTTAAGCATGTGCAGCTTGTCTTGCCGAAGGGTCAAGGGACGCAATCTCGGTAGTGTTTGTACTTCATAATTCCAAGGCCAATACCATTAGTACCATCACGTTGCGCAACAAAAGCAGCTGTATTAAGAGCCAAGCGTCATTTTACTTTACGCTCTACATCATTTTATCAGTACCACTTTTGATTATTGTGTCGGATGCTTTAGTTGCTTTTACCTGAACGAATTATAGGGCGAATACAAGAGGTTGGTAAGTGACAGAGGTACTAGGACCTGGCGCTCATTCATCGTAGCACTGCATTTAAAATAAAACCTATGCTGGGAATATATGTTTATATGCCAGAATTAGGAGGGAACTTCACTCTGCCTTATGTAAATATAATACCACCGAACTTCCAACTTGCCACTCACCCACGCAACGCCACTCACCCACGCAACGCCACTCACACACGCAACGCCACTCACACACGCAATGCCACTCACCCACGCAACGCCACTCACCCACGCAACGCCACTCACCCACGCAACGCCACTCACCCACGCAACGCCACTCACCCACGCAACGCCACTCACCCACGCAACGCCACTCACAAATGCTACGCCACTGACACATGCAACGCCACTCACACAAAGCAACGCAACTCACTCACGCAACGCCACTCACTCACGCAACGCCACTCATCTACGCAACACAAATCACACACGGAACAACACTCACACAGGCAACGCCACTCACACACGCAACGCCAATCACACAGGCAACGCCACTCACACACGCAACGCCACTCACACACGCAACGCCACTCACACACGCAACGCCACTCACACACGCAACGCCACTCACACACGGTACACCACTCACGTTGCCAATAGGTCTCGCAGTAGGAAAGTTGGAGCCATTACCATTGCAAATAACAATGCCTTTTTTTTTTTTTCATTTTAAAAACATAAAGGGCTTTGTCATTTACAAAACCAATAGCTCCAACTTTCCTACTGCGAGACCTATTGGCAACGCCAGTGCTTGTTGTTTTTGAATAGCACCCTCACGTCTACCTCTTAATTGCCTCGTATTATCAACTGGTATTACTTCAGGAGTAGGATTAATATGCAGATCTGGGGTCTTCTCCAAATCCAGGCTAGTATCTGTCTCCGAGTCTATCAGAGGTATAGAGGCAGATAAATTTACCTCACTTGGGATGGTGTGGATATCAGCGCATACATTTACTAAGGGTCTAATGTTGTTGGGCAAAACCTGAGTAGGTGTGGTAGCGGAAGCAATGAGACCGAGGGATGAACGTTTAGCCAGGGCCAGATCTTGTGAGACCCTACGTTCTAAAAGAGAAATACCCTGGTTTATAGCATCAATGGCCTTAATTATGAAATTATCAATAGGGCCAGTTACTAAACCGCCCCCAACAGCAGCTGTTTTACTACAACTGCCCCTTGGAGACATGATAGTAATAACATATACTACCCCAATCGCAAAGTGGTCTCAAGTATCAAATCTATTGGGTAATTCAATGGAAAAAAACAAGAGCGTGAGGGGAAAGATAAGTTACCACACAAAATACAGAGCAGAGCAGAACAGATAACTAAATATCAGTATGTTAGTACTCCCAAAGCAGCTGAAGCAATAAAGTCAGTGAACCTCAGGGCATCTATCCAGACACGTAGTCGGGTAGCAGGCAAGTACCTTAGATTGGAAATGTTAAGGGACAGCGCCCGTCCCGTCCTCCTCTGGCCTCTGAGGGCCACAGAGGGCTCACCCTTTGCCCGGGCTTGGCCCGGCGCAGCCCCGCGCGCGGTCCCGCGACGCGGGAGGGGCAGCTGAAATTTAAGCGCCTCCGGGCGCGGAAGTCCGGGGAAGAAGGCGGCGGCCCAGAGGATCCTGGGTAGTGTAGTTCCCACTCGGCAGCCGCGTTTGACTGCGGCGGCGGGGAACCACACACAAGCTGGCAGCCGGTAGGTTAGTCACTCGCAATATGCCCTCAAAGGTTTGCTGGTGAGCCCCGCTCCACCGGAGGGGCAGCTGGAATTTAAGCGCCTCCGGGCGCGGAAGTCCGGGGAAGAAGGCGGCGTCCCAGAGGATCCTGGGTAGTGTAGTTCCCACTCTGCGGCCGCGTTTGACTGCGGCGGCGGGGAACCACACACAAGCTGGCAGCCGGTAGGTTAGTCACTCGCAATATGCCCCCAAAGGTTTGCTGGTGAGCCCCTTAGTAAAGTGGCACTGCATGTACCCAGGGCCTGTAAATTAAATGCTACTAGTGGGTCTGCAGCACTGATTGTGCCACCCATTTAAGTAGCACTTTAAACATGTCTTAGGTCTGCCATTGCAGAGCCTGCGTGTGCAGTTTAAACTGCCACTACGACCTCGCAAAATATACCTTTTGCCAGGACCAAATCTTCCTTTTTAGGTCTCGCCTGTCGATGCGCATGCGCATCGAGCAAGCGAGAGTATTGGGACTTATCCACTCTTTATCCCAACTTGCAAGGAATCGTGGCGATTCCTTGCAGTGCCCGTGACTTTTAAGCTCAATGCGCATGCGCATTGAGCTTAAAAGCGCGTGCACATGCCCCCAGCCGCCTGCCTTGCCTACTCTCCCGCCCCCTCACTGCTTGATTGCACGGCCGCTAGGCCGTGCCTCCCCTACTCCTCCTCCTACTCTCCTCCCCTCGCCGTCTGTTCCCGCACTCCTCCCACACCCCCGCTCTGCCCCCTACCCTGCCTGCTGCGTCGCATTTGTCGAAACTGGTGAGTCTATGTCTCGAGGCAAATAGGCCGACATGTGTAATAGCCGTTTCCTCGAAGCACGTTTAGATGATTTCGCTGTGTGTGTTTTGCTTGGTGATTTGTGGCGTTTGTGTGGGGGAGTAGAGTAAACATAACCATCAGAGCTCTGCACTGTTCTTGTTTCAGAAGGGACGAGAATGTCAACAGAAGCAATGCCAGGGTACTCCCACAAAAGCAAAGCACGATGTTATTTACTTTTTGCGTCCCGCATTCTTTTGAGCATGGGCCGCATTAGTCTTCCCCGTGCTACAGGACACCCCTATTGAAAACAAAGTCGAACTTCGTCCCTTCCCCGCTGCTCCCTTCCCACAGCCGATTATTTGGTTGGTTTGCGATGAATCCCCTCGCCGTCTGTTCCCGCACTCCTCCCACACCCCCGCTCCGCCCCCTACCCTGCCTGCTGCGTCGCATTTGTCGAAACTGGTGAGTCTATGTCTCGAGGCAAATAGGCCGACATGTGTAATAGCCGTTTCCTCGAAGCACGTTTAGATGATTTCGCTGTGTGTGTTTTGCTTGGTGATTTGTGGCGTTTGTGTGGGGGAGTAGAGTCAACATAACCATCAGAGCTCTGCACTGTTCTTGTTTCAGACGGAACGAGAATGTCAACAGAAGCAATGCCAGGGTACTCCCACAAAAGCAAAGCACGATGTTATTTACTTTTTGCGTCCCGCATTCCTTTGAGCATGGGCCGCATTAGTCTTCCCCGTGCTACAGGACACCCCTATTGAAAACAAAGTCGAACTTCGTCCCTTCCCCGCTGCTCCCTTCCCACAGCCGATTATTTGGTTGGTTTGCGATGACTGGCAGCCCGCTCCTCTTTTCAGCGGCCCTTACAGTCGTCTCATTCCAGCCCTATAATCTTGTTACTTTTTTGTCGGCACGTTTTGTTCACGAACAAAAGAACCGATTATAACCATTTTCTTATCAATGCGAAATCAGCCATGTACTTCCTCAGTGAATTCTGCATGTCCGAACACTAGCAAACAACGGAATTCTTTGAACCGGTGCAATGTTAATGGTTGATAAAACACCCGGCGCATATTACATTTGTGCCAGGGATCTGTGGGTTTTTTTGCATCCCATTCCGGTGAGATAATTAATGTCGATAAGTTGCGCAAACTGATTTTATACCCTTTTCAATCGGCAGCGCATTATTGTGAACATGTTTGGTGGTCACAGCTGCGTGCCTGGTTTTCTGCAACTGCACTGGCTAAATCGCATGCATTTCTCTGCACGCCAGTTACAGCTTGTATTGCAGGATAAATTAAGAGGATTAATCCCCCGGTCGGCGGAGCTCGCTCACATGGCGGCCATCTCGCAGCTCGGCTAGCCACGCCCCCCCAATGAATCAACGAACTTAGTGGAGAAAAAGTGAATCACCCTCACACCCTCAACCCTTCACCCTCACTCACCCTCACTCACCCTCAACACCTCAGCCTCACCCTCACTCACCCTCAACCCCTCACACTCACTCACCCTCACCCTCACTCACCCTCACCCTCACTCACCCTCAACTCCTCACCCTCACTCACCCTCACTCACCCTCACTCACCCACACTCACCCTCCCTCAACCCCTCACCCTCACTCACCCTCAACCCCTCACCCTCACCCTCAAACCTTCACCCTCAACCCCTCACTCACCCTCACTCACCCTCAACCCCTCACTCACCCTCACTCACCCTCACCCTAACTCACCCTCACCCTCACTCACCCTCACCCTCACTCACCCTCACCCTCACTCACCCTCACCCTCACTCACCCTCACCCTCACTCACCCTCAACCCCTCACCCTCACTCACCCTCAACCCCTCACTCACCCTCAACCCCTCACTCACCCTCACTCACCCTCACTCACCCTCAACCCCTCACTCACCCTCACTCACCCTCACCCTCACACAGTGCAATAGGTCTCGGAGCATTTGAGTTGGAGCTTTTACAAATGTTTATGGCTTTTTTTTTGTAATTCTTTAGCATTGGCTACAGGAAACAAAAATGCTAAAGATTTACAAACAAAACCCATAAACAATTCTAAAAGCACTAACTCTAATGCTGCGAGACCTATTGCATTTCCAATGCTTGTTAATACATATAAGTCACCACTAGGGTAGGCAATTGACTGCTCAGAGGGTTAGGCTGCAAGGTATTTAAGAAGTAGGACATGTACTTTTAAGTTTTACATAACCCGGTAGTGAAAAACTTAAAAATTGTGAAAAGGCCACTTTTAAAAATGTGTCAATATCTTGCCTTAACCGTTTGATAGATCTTTGGGACACATCGCCAGGCAGATGAGCGCTGGCCACTGGAAAATAACCAAATAAAGTCCTACGAATAAACAGGAGGTACCTTCTCTGTGTTGTACTGTGTGGATAGAGGAGTACACACCGAATATATCATTTTGAAAATACCAGATTGTAATAACAAAGATTATATGGTGGCTGTCACTTGTCTGTTCAGAAAATCACCAATTGAGCCCTGAAGAAGTCGAGGACGTGACGAAACGCATTGGCGACCAGCAATTCTGTAATTTTAATAAATTGAAGCACTGAATAAAGAAAAATTTGAAAATCTTCAATCAAGCTCTTTTTTTATATTCTTATTTGTGGGAAGTTTCCTAATGAGTACTAATTACCCATGTGAACTATAGAATTGTGATAATACAGTACTTGTGGATACACCTTGGTGCGGGTCATTTTTTTGCCTTAACCATTTGGTGCCTGCAGCTCGTTTCTTGGCACATGACAGGGTGTAACTGACAATTGGGTTTTGTGTATTCCTCATAGATAGCCACACACAATGTAAGCTTAGATGCGAGTGGATGGGACATCACTGGCAGGATGAGAGGGCGGTACTAGACTCAGTCCCACTTACACTTGCATCTGCTGTGCCCTGCCTCCATTCAAAGGACAGCATTCTCCCTGTAGTTAGTCTGGAGCCAGGGCCAGGAAGGTAGGGCATCTGTGCACTTCAAAGTCATGCCTCTTGAAGCTTCTCCCCACTTCAATGGCACAACTGCGTATAAAAGAAGGAACTTAAACACCAACTTTAAAGTACACTTCTGGACCTGAGGATACTCAAAGGAAGGAGGAATGCTGCGCTGCTACAAGGACTGTCATTCTGCTGGACTGCTGATCTGATGGAACTGCTGCCGCACTGCCCGCTTGCCTGGGGAAGAAGAACTGGACATGCAGCTGAATCCAGTGACTTAAAGGGATAGTCTGCTGGCCTCCTGATCTGAGCCTCAGATGCATAAACAGCTCCTGCCCGCATCCCCAAGTGGTGCTCCTCAGTTCCTGGAACCTTGGCGTGGATCTCGAGCTCTTGAAATCAAGCTTTTGGGCTCTTCGTGACCAAGCCCGTTTACACCGGAACAGAGCTGCTTGCAATGAAAATTAACACGAGCTGCCACCAGCCCATCATTTCGCACACCAGCATCGATAGCCAGGGAGGACTGTAAAAGCAAAGCTTCAGCCCACCTGTGACCCCCGGCCTGCTCTTCCCGCCCACACTGACCGCCCACAATGCTCTCCTTGCCTTGGCGACCCTCTCTCATGCGAACGGGTTCTTGGTACAAAACCTGAGAAGGTAAAACTTCAGCTGGACTAATCTGGGACTGTATCTGACCCACGCTCCATCGTGGTCGTCCTGAACTTTTGACTTTGACCTGGTCCAGCAAGGCCAGATATCCATGGTTGGCACTTTCGGCTTTGAGGCACTATTTTTCATTTGATTTTTTCAAAAATTCATAGTTTCCAGTTCAACTGTTTCGATTTTTCTTAATTACATTTAGCTCTATTTTTCTAACTTGGCGTGGGATCTTTTTGTGTGGTGTATTCACTGTTTGAAGTCTTACACAAATACTTTATACATTGCCTCTAATTTAAGCCTGACTGCTCTATTCCAAGCTACCCGAGGGTTGAGCACAGGTTAATTTGGCATTTGCTTTTGCCTTTCCCTGACTAAGGAGTGTGGTTGCTGCTTGACCAGGGGTCACAACCCAGTCAGTCCGGTAACCCAATTTTCAACATCTTGAGTACAAGGTATCGCATTTCAGAATCCCTCAGTCACAATAATAGTGCCACCACAAATCAGACAACCACTTGCACCTCTTGAGTATTTAGGCTCCCTTCACCACAACATTCACAGGTCACACATAGAAAGGTGGATGGAAAAGACTTCCAAAATGACAACTATAACATGGTGCTCAATAGTGATGAGAAGGGGGAACCAAACATCATTAAGTTCGTAACCCTCCTCACATTGACTGGAACCTGGATACTGCTCTCCATGCAAAATACTATTGTGGTGTCATTCTTAAAGTCAAACCTCTGAGGCAATCTCAGATATGTGGGTCTGTACTGGGAAGTTTCCTGTGCAAAAATAAGGAACCCACCACACTGGACATCCTGTTTTCTAACTTCACAGTTCTACAGCAGATACTACAATTTCCACTTTTTCCAATCTCAAAGTAATGTTCCCCAGCCTCTCAAAAGTTACTTCAACGCAGAATCAGCCACCACTTCAACCTTGTTCAATGTGCCAGATTAGGGAGTAAAGAAGTCATGTTTATCCTGTTTGGACTACTGACATTATTCCTGGGTTACACCAATTCTTCAGTCTCATTTTGCAAAAAGTAACAACCACACAGCATCTCTCACCACCCCCTGTGAGAAGCACAATTGTGTGCTGATGTTCTTTCACACCAACCAAAAACGACATGTCACAGTAGAACCAAACAGCCCAGTCCAGCCAGCCTCTCCTCCTCTTGCCAAGGACCCCATGCTCTCACTGGAGAATCCACGAGGTGCCCAATGATCAAGCAAGTGAATGCACTCTTCTCACTAGCTCCGGCTCAGTCTTAAATGGGTACCCCAGCCAGTGGTATCCATCTTAAAATACAATGAGAGCTAGGGGGAAGGAGGGTAGAGGGTAACAGTCTGTTCCACCTCACTTTGTGATGACGAGGAGAAACTGGAAATAGATGGCACCTGCCACTACACAGTTAGCTGCACTCCAAAGGCAATTCATTTCTAGCCTAATAAGCCGCAAGACTGAGATGTTGCTGCGAGCTTCAAAGGAAATGGCACCACAGATGTTGCAAGGCCCACTCCCCTATACAGGATCGTTTTAACAGCCAACCCCCCCTCTGCCCCCATCATGCAAACAATGGACCATGAAAGATGCTTGGAGAATGAAAGTATCACAAGAGAGAGTGAAACTTGCAGTAAATGCATTCAAGTGAGCCTCCAAAACCTGGAGACAGTGTCCCTCAGAAAACTCACAGCAACAGAAATGTTCTCAGCCCTTTACAGGAATAATCAGAGCAACTACATGGAAGTGGTATGACACCTGAAAAAGAATTCAAAGAAGGGGATCTCAGTACTGACGCAAGACATCCTAATTAAACAATATCCATGGGGAAGTGATTGGCCTTGATGGGCACTCTGCTGTATGTTTAGAAGAGTACTGGAGTTCCAGTTAGAAAGCACGAACTGTCTATGGAATCCTGTATTATATAACAATTTCCTTGCCTAGACTAGCATCACTCACCAATGTGCATCAGAATCTGTCAACCTATCACCAAAGCAACAGTAATATAGACCAGTCCAATCCTTCAAACAAATTCATGAATGAAAGGATAGCTCAATGTATCTGAGCAAGAGAGAAGAGTTGATGAGATAGTAAAAAGTGGTCCCTTTACACAATGGGTGCAACAGCGCTTTGATCATGAGTACAGATGTACTGTGAAGTTCTCAGTGCAACTATGCACTCTTGAACACTGAGGTTAGAGCAGAAGAATTACCCAAACAGCAACGAAAAAAAATGTTCACAAACATAAATAAAAAGATAGGTAAAAGCACAAAAATAAAGAGGGTGAAAAATACATGTCTGCCGAAATGTTCTAAGTCAATGGTTGCTTTTACCTGCTGGTTATCTTCTAAAGAGAAAACAAATTAAGGAAGACGCAGCCAATACTGATGGACAATTTTTGGGGGACAGACACTTGGATAGCGGCAGTCTACTCTGCCTACGAACGGCAGACAATTTGCCAAAGTTTGGATGCACACTGGCTTTCTGTCCCATGGATAAGCAGATGCTGTAAAAATAGAGTTATGTGCACTGCCAGTTGCAACAATGTGATGCGTGGACATGAAACTCCAACTCCCAGTTTCTTTACGGCACAGGGCACACACACAATCCTCACTGGCACAGTGACGATCTCTATGCATAAAAGTTGCTAGGACTGTGTGGATCTCATTTTAAACTCACGTTCTCAGCATTTCCAAAAACCAAAATTTCCAGAAAGTTCTTGGCACTGTGAGCATATACACAACTCCCATAACTGCTCAGACAACAATCATCTCGCAAACATTGCAATGGAAGAGAATAACCCTTCCAAACCTTCATGGACTCCAATTATTGATTCAAAATTCAGTGGGATTTCATGCACATCACTGAAACTGGGACTATCTCCCCAAACTTTACGAGGGCCGGCAAGAGGCGGATTTCAATCACCATCGTACCGCGAATACAAATCTCCTTCTCTAATAAGATATCAGGAAAACTAGAAGCAAGGTGGCCATAAAATAGGGGCATAGGTGCAAACTGCAGACTTTTTGTTACACATGAAGGAAGGCTGCATAAGTGCCAGGGGTGAAAGAGAAACCTAAAGATTGAGAGGACAACGGATTAAGGGACAGAGTTGGAACATGCAGGGTGTAGAAAAGACAACACAGAAAGAGGTAATTAAAATTCAAACAGGTGAAGAAAGCATAAATAAAGATAAGAATCGTTAATATTTCTTTTGCTGACAATACCTAGTTCCAAATGAAGTCGTTGGGCAAATAAAGTTCCCTCTGCTGCAAAACCTTCGTTCAAGTGTTCGCATGTATAAGTGTTTATGGTGGGGGCATGAGCCAGCTACGGTGTAAGGGCGAGCACACAAGCAGAGGTGAGCAGATTCTATACCACAAATAGAATCGATGTTCTCCCAAAATGTATTTAATTTGGGGGATTTTGTTGAGAATGGTCCGGATTCCCACTATGCACTGGAATGGGACGACATGCAATGCTGCAGATGGAGTAATGGGAAGTGGCAAATGTTATTATAGTAGGTGTGTTGAGTGACCTCCTCTTCTAGTTTACTTACTGATTGGTTTGGTTTCATAAAGTGAGAACTATGCCCATGATGGGAATATCTGAGTTTGCATACGAATAGGAAAATTCCAGATGGATAATACGTTAATTAATTTCCTTTTACTATACTATTGAGTGTATGCTTTTATTCTAAATTTGAGGTGAATGGACTACAATAAGCACCGATTGTGTTCTGCTCTTCCTACACCTCAGATTCTGGGAAAGTTCGAAATGTTCCTTTATTTAACTCTATACTTACACGTTCAAGAATTCGAATTACACTTTTATGTAAACTCACCGACTGAAAGCTTACACTGACTGACACTTTATGTTTTTAAGAAGGGTTGAGGGAAAACGTACTTTGGGCTTAAAAATTTAAAAAGTCAGTAAATACCTTCTAAGAGAAGATACTGTTACAAAGATGATCCGCAGATGGAAGTAGTACGGACTCTCAGGTGGGTTTAGAAAGGCTTTATTGATAGTCTCCACTCCTGTCACAGCCTGCATGCCTCACAAGAATCTCTCAACATTCTAAGGCACACTTCAGAACCCTAAGAGAGAACAATCTACTTGAACAACAGAGGGGAGAAAAGATTGATGACACAGAGGATGTTCCTGTGGGGTCGGAAACCCCCCAGACTGGCACTTTCAACCTTGCAGCGCACTCAATATAACAGAGGCATATCCCTACTAGATATTATGGCATACTACTGGGTGTTCCCTTGATCGTGGTAAATGATAGGGAAGATCTGCTGGGCGACCACCCCTCATATGTGCTGGAACGGATCGCAATTCAAAAATCGCCCGCACACACGCTACCTTTATGGAGGGAAAGGAGTCACGCAACCTTTAATGGCCTCACGAGTGGCGATAACAGCTTGGAGGAAAGCAAAAAAACAAATAAAAATGGAATGATCGGGTCACAAAAACCCCTCTTTGGATAGGGGGAACGACTTAAAGAATTCACAAAGCTGAGTGGGTTCCAGGGATGGGACCTGTTGGGGATCTCTCAAATCAAAGACATACTAGACCGTACTGAGCTTGCAGCATTTTCCTTCTTCCAGAAAGAGTACGACATGCACCGGATGCAACACTACAAATATTTGCAACTGGCACATGACTGGAAAGCGCAGAATATAGATACAGAGTATGCCCCTTTAGAAGAACGGCTCTTAATGGGCCAAATTAAAGAAAAGGAGGTTTCCTGGACGAATCAGACCATAATTTGAGGGCAAAATGGGAAGTGGATCTAGGCGAAATAGACTACCTAGACTGGGAAATTGAGTTGATGCACCCCCGGGATGTGGCTATTAGGTCCCGCTTTAGATTAAACCAGTTTAAAAACCTGCACAAGATTTATTACGACGGAGCACAGCTGCATTATATAGGGAGAGCTGACACACCCAAATACCTGAGATGCAACATGGCTAATGGTACCTACTTTCATACAATTTGGGAATGCCTGCACATACAGGAATACTGGGGAGCCCTACTTACTGAGCTAGAGGATATACTAGAGGGCAAGGTACTCCTGGACCCCAAATTTGTGTTGCTGGGCATTCATACAGAAGTGGACCTCCCCAAAAAAAAGCAGACAATACTTACCTTAGGACTAGTGGTGGCCAAACGCCATTTGGCACGCACATGAGGGAACAGTACAAAGCCCCTCAGTAGATGAGTGGAGAAAGGGAATGGGCATGTATGTGCCAGGGAAGAAAACAACGTGTATGGCTCGTGGCTGTCCCAAAAAGTTTCAGAAAATATGGAAACCACGGAGACTATGGTCTCCTGATAGAGGACTAGCAGTGAGCCCCCATGGCCACAGGTTAGTAGGCAGGAGAGGGGGGGTTAGGAGGGAAGGGCTTGCGACAAAAATGAATGGAGATATTATCTCTACAGGGTTATAGGTTACTGTTCTATATACTACTGCCGTTGAATGAGAATATCGATGTTAAAATGGACATACTTTTTCTGCATGGAAATCTCCACTGTATCTATATTACAATCAAGAAAATGCCAATAAAGATATTTTTTTTAAATCAATGGGGGTAGGGGAGGAGGAATGTACCAAGTGGGAAGATTAGAAATTGCAACACCTTTCCCCTTAGGAAACAGAAAGAGGGAGAGGACACATGCTGCACGAGAAAAAGAAATGAAGGGGGAGGGCAGAGGAAGGAGAAGAGAGAGGCAGGGAGAAGACAGCGGGAAATAGCAGACACTTCTCGGGTAAACAATTCAGGTAACCATGACGGACTTTATGCCAGACCGGCACTTTGGTTTCTCAACATGCCAACACCCTCACGCTTGAAGAACCCTCACTGGTAGGTACAGGGCGAGGGTTGTGACGAACCAGTCTGTCCATACTCCAACATTGTCAATTGTCCATTATCGCAATATTTAGTTTGGTTGAACCGATGGGCATGGGTTGAAAGGATTTGGACATAGACCCTTTCCGGCCACTAGGCTTCTTTACATGTACCCAGTCCTCTGCATTCCATGGTTGACTCTTGGTGCCATGTTTGGCATTGTATCAGCTTTCATACTTAGCTTGGTGGAGTGCAATTTTGTCTTTCACCAGGTTGGAAAGGTGTACTACTAAGTTTCCTACACCCAACCACACCGGAAATAATTTAATACACAGTTTCCTTCCTGTAAGGGCAGTAAAGGGCGAAACTCCTGTTACAGAGCTAGAAGTGGTATGGTATGCCCACAACCTCTCCTGTAAGGCATTTTCCACATTCAAGTGGTTTACACTGGCTAATTGGATGCATTCCTTTACCATGCAGTTGATTCTCTCCACAGGCCCATTGGCCCTGGGGTAGTATAAAGCTGTTTTGAAGTTAGAAATGTTGAGATAGGCTAGAAACGCCATCATGGCAGAAGACTTAGATTGCACTAAGTTATCTGTTATGATGGTGGCAGGTATGCCTTCACAATAAAAAAGTATTTCAAGAATTTTAGGATGTGTTCTGAGGTGATTTGATGAACCATTCTGGTAACTACCAAATGAGAATGGTAATCTACCATGACTAGAGCGAAACGTTTTGTCCCTCCTGCCTTACTGATGGGACTAATGATGTCTAAAGCCACTTTTTCCCCAAGGTTTGTCGGGAACGTTCACAGGGGATATAAGAGCCTGATGGACAACATTGGCTTTGCCACTGTTGGTACAGACTAAGCAGTCTTTTAACTTGTCCTCAACCATGGCATCCATACCAGTGAGCCAAAAGCATTCCCTTACCCAGGATTTGGTGAGGCTTCTACCCAAGTGACCTTCATGGGCAAGATTAATAACCAGGTCCCTTAACTTTGAAGGAGGTGTGATTGTCATTCCAGAGCATAAGATTATTGCTTATGTTTATTTCATGCCTTACTTCCGAAAACGCTTTCACCTCATTGTCAACCTCACTCCTGCTGTTTGGCCACCCCCTGAAGAGCATAAGCTTGGACTTTGGACTGCACCCCATCCTCAGAATTTGCTGCATTCCACTCGTCAATAAGGGCCAGAAGGTTGATTGCCAAGGTAAGATATTTGCATGTGTCAAATACTTCACTTTCCTCTAAGGGGGATCTGGACAGGAAATCTGCGGCCGTGTTTTCATTACTTGGGACACATTCCAGTTTGCAGCAAAAACGTTCTAGGTCCAATACCCATCTAGTAACTCGGGCCTGCTATTGTAAGATCCTTTGGTGGAGAACATGTGGATGAGGGGTTTGTGGTCTGTACCGATGTCAAACTGAATGCCCCACTGGTAAGATTTGAAGTGTTTGATTGCTCAAAAGCATGCAAGGGCTTCTCTCGCAACTACGGAGTAGTTTGCTTCTGATGTATTTAGTGCACGGGAAGCAAAGACAATTCTCTTTTTGCCCTCAATGACCTGTGACAGGGTTGCGCCCAGACCTTTGCTGCTGGTATCAGGGGGGGTATAGTTTTCCTGATATGCTCAAAGTTACACAAGTATGGGCCAGGCAGAATGGCTTTTTTGATGTTCTCAAAGGGATTTTTATGTTCTTCTAACCAAATGAATTGAACATGGTTCTTAAGTAATTCTCTTAGACAATGAGATAGATTTGAAAAGTTCCAGACATTTTGTCATGAATTCTGCATGTCCCAAGAAGGATGTCAGCTCCTTTTTGTTCGTAGGAGCAACAGCATCTTGGACAGCCTACAACATGCACATGTTGGGTTTAAATCAGTCTTTGGTGTGTGTACTATGGAATACCTGGGTCATTTCATTTCCAATTTGGCATTTCTCTCTTTTCAGTGTGAGTCCAGCATCTCTGAGTTTGCTTAGGACCTGTCTTAAACACCTGTAATGCTCTTCCACTGTAGCGCCATAGATTAAATGATGTACAACATCATCATGGAAGCAGAGTTCTCGAGGAATTCCCTCCAGGATGCTTTGCATAATTTTTTGGAACACCGCGGCAGTAGACGCTAGCTTGAACGGCATTCTGCAAAACATGAAAGATCCCATTGAAGTGGTGAAAGCCGTCAACCATCTGGATTCGGGATGAAGTCCAACTTGGTGGCAAGCACTGGACAGGTCGAGAAGCACCCATAGTGCTCAGCATCTCGTGGAAACAAGGAAGTGGGTGCCTGTCAATCCAGATATTTCGGTTGAGGTCGCGCAGGTCCACACACAGCCTGATCCCTTTGCCCTGGTCTTTCTTAGAGATCACAATAGGCGCCAACCAGTCAGAGCTCTCAACTGGTTGAATAATCCCTTGACTTTGTAACCTGCACAGTTCATTCTTCAAAGGCTTGTTTGTGAGGTGAGAAATGGATCAGGTTTGGAGTCTTATTAGTTTAATTATGAGCTGAAAGTCTTTCAGTAGACCTAATCTGTCAATGAATATGTCTGAGAATTCTTCACAGATGCGGTCCCCAGTAATAGATTGGCTGATCAACAGTACTTGCTCTGGGTTGTTGAGATCTAATTTTATCCCCAATTCCTTTTGATGTTGCCATCCCAATAGGTTTGACTACTCATGGACCACACAGACTTTGCCTACAGTAGTACGATTTTTGAAGATGATGAGGTATTAGACCATTCCTGGAGGGGAATGGGGTCACGATTATACCAACTAAGAGCAATGTCAGGGATTTGAAGACCTTCCTCATTAGCTATTTTCATATTGCTACAATCTGCGGAGATGATGAAAGTGTAGGGAGAGCTAGAGTCAGCGAACACTTTGATGGGGTTACCATCTAAGCTGATATCACAGACCTGATAGTTGATAGCATGAACTGTGGTACTCAATTGTAAAATTATTTTCTTGACTGATTAAGAGACCTCCTCCTGTACTTTTCATTCATGACGCTTTTCCCCAAAAGAAGAAATCCCTGCAGACCCTTGAAAAATGTCCCTTTCTGTTACACTCCCTGTAAGTGGCAGATTTGGCTTGACAGAAAGGAGAGTTGGCAAGGTGATTGTTACTCCTACATCGAAAACATTTAAGTTTATTGTTCTCACTGTCGAACTTGGGTCTGGCTCCGATGGGGTTCCTTATTTTATATATCATCTTCAGCGCTCAACTCTTTTATTGCGGAGACTGACTCATTGGAGGACGTCGATCTGATTTCCTTCAGGCATTCTGCAGTGTGTGCAATAGATTTAGCGATTTCCACCGCTTCTTGCAAGTCAGGTTGTTTTGTAACAATTTTTCCTGGATTCTTATGTTGTTGGTGCACCGTACAATTTGATCTCTAATGAGAGAATCGTTCAAGACCTCAAAGTCACAGACTGCTCAACCCTCCAAGAGCAGCCAGGTAGTTCAGGATGCTTTTATGCGTACCCTCAATGCGGCAGAAACACTTGTACCATTCAAAAACCACATTAATTTTGTCCCCAAACTGCTTATCCAATTTGAGGAAGGTTACCCTGTATTCATCAGCTTCATCCTCCTCATTATCATCATCATCATCATCATCATCATCATCATCAAAAACGGGATACGGAAGACGATTATACACTTTTCTCCCATGTGCACCCAAGTTATGGAGGAGAATGTGCTGGTTCCTGATAGGACTAAACGTTTCTTCCCCAACTGCTATCAAATAAGGCTCAATGATGTTAGCCCACTCCTTCCAAGGGATATTTGGTTCACCCATCTCATTCAAAAACGGAACCGGTTGAGACATTCAAGCCGCAGCCATGTCTGTAAAAATAAGGAGGGGCTGGAGTGGGGATAAAGGCTAGCCTTGCCCTTAAGTGAGATAGAACTGTGCCGTAGAATTAAGACAGCAGGAGAAATAGGCAGTTTCACATTACATTACAGGCATGCACCAATTGCTTAGATGTGTGTAAATCATATAACCCACTGAATGAAAGAATCCCCCTCCCAAGCACAGTGCACCTAAAAAAGAAAATACTTGCTTTAAAAAGAAGGGAAATAAGGATAACGGGAAACACCAAGTAGACCAGAGTACCTTCGTCCAGGTAGGCAGGAATGGCAAGCTGTGCCTATCAGCGAGAGAGGAAGAACAAAAATATCACCTGAAACACCTCCAGAAGCTGCGAATGTCCTTCAGTTCAGGCTGTGCCAATCAACGTCCACACAATGCAGGAGAAAGAACCATGAGGAAAAGGAGATACAACCCTCCAGCAGAAGGCAAGTGCAACACTGGACAACCACAAGCTGTGCCTGTCAGGGCAATTACTGAGTAGAGAAAAATGACAAGCAACATCTTTGCCTATCAGCGCAATTTCCAATAGGACTTCAGTGGAACAACGTGAAGCAGGAACTCTGGCAGCTCTCCCTGACAGTTTCTCGTGAAGTAGAAAACAAAGATGACCTCCTAACGATAAAGGGGAGGCTCCTTCACTACCAACCATCAGATCGGGGGAAATCACAGGAGGAATGGCAAAAGGTGCCCAATTCGCTGTGTCGGAGGCAGAGAAACGAGGCACCTCTTCCCCTGACAGCTGACAAAGTGGAGTACCGCCCTGCCCCCGGCTGATGTAGAATCTAGGAAGCTCAGTGTTGCGCCGCACAGGGCAGCTCGTCCCCTCACAGCAGACTAGTTGAACAAGCATTTACAATGCAATGGTCTCGGCATTTTTACAGTTAGAGCTATTGGCATTGTTCATTACATTTTTATTTAAGTTTTTTTTTTAAACCTAAATAAATGGCATTGTCATTTACAATGCCAATAGCAGGGCAGGAGAGCAAGCACAAGCAACGAGGGGGCAGGACAGCAAGCACAAGCAACAAGGAGGAGGGGGGACGACAGCAAGAACGAGCAACGGGAGGGCAGGGGAGCAAGCACAAGCAACGGTAGGACAGCAAGGGGGGGGCAGGACAGCGAGCACAAGTAACGGGGGCAGGGGAGCAAGCACAAGCAACGAGGGGGGGGGAGGACAGCAAGCACGAGCAACGAGGGGGGTAGGACAGAAAATACGAGCAACGGGGGGAAGGGGAGCAAGCACAAGCAACGGCAGGACAGCAAGGGGGGCAGAACAGCGAGCACTAGCAACAGGGGGCAGGGGAGCAAGCACAAGCAACGAGGGGGGAGGACAGCAAGCGGGGGGCAGGACAGCGAGCACAAGCAACAGGGGGCTGGGGAGCGAGCACAAGCAACGAGGGGGGGGGCAGGACAGCAAGCACAAGCAACCGGGGCAGGGGAGCAAGCACAAGCAACGAGGGGGCTGGACAGCAAGCACAAGCAACAAGGGGGGGCAGGACAGCAAGCATAAGCAACGAGGGAGGCGCAGGACAGCAAGCACAAGCAAAGAGGGGGGCAGGACAGCAAGCACGAGCAACGAGGGGGGGTAGATGAGCAAGCACAAGCGCACAAAATAATAATAAAATAGATACTAGATATCTAGATACTCCTACTGTCAGCTGCACGCCATGCTCATTTCCTTTCAGTGTGCGGTGTGCCCAATATTACGGTCTCCTCTTACAATCTGGGGAGCAGGCTGACGTGATGCAAGATGCTGACTGCTCAGCTAAATTACCATCCAGCCCCTGGTGGCCCCTGTTTGGTCCCGGCACTCACGTAAGTCGTGTTCAGTGCGTAAGCTTAGAATGGAAGGAAACACTTGCCATCTGCAGCTCTAATGGAACTTTTGGACCACAAATCTCCACTTAGCATTATGTACCCCAGACTGCTGCACGCATGCTTCGAAATCACACACACCTTGCTCTGACTGCTCATCTGCTCGCTTATAGATTTTAGTTTTTAATCAGGACGTTCGTAGGGGTATTGAAGCAAACAGAATGGTGCCCTATAGGCCACCCAGATCTTGTAAAGTGGATACTTACATCTAAATGCAAGGAACAGTGGTACACATAACAGGGCACTGTGATGATGGCGCAGAATGACCAACGAGGGCAGCCCTGGTGAAAAAGGACATAGGGGGGCCTAGGCAAGGTGCAGCGCCTGATGAAAAAGGACACAAGGTCGGTGTGGCGGGGTGGGGGAGGAAGGTGGAACCGACTGCAAGGGGGGGGGGAAGCGCCTGGTGAAAAGGGGCAAAAAGTGGGGACGGGAGCAGGGAAGGAAGGTAAAATGCAAGGGAGGAACAGCCACTGGTTATAAGGACACAAGGTCGGGGGGGGGGAAGGTGGGACCCAAGGGAGGGCAGCGCCTGGTGAAAAAGGATACAAGCTCGGGGGTAGGGGGAAAGCAGGTGGAACCCAAGGCAAGGGGGGGTAGCGCCTGGAGAAAAGGGCACAAGGTGTGGGCGGGGAGGTCAGGGAAAGAAGTTGGGACCCACGGTGCATTGGGACACAAGGGGGGGGGGGAGTAGAGAAGGAAGGTGGAGGGCAGCGCTTGGTGAAAAGGGGCACACGGGATGGGAGGTGGGACATCAGCCAAGAATTGAACCCTAAGGAAATGGGGCATCCGGAGGCTGGGAATGCTGAGGGGGTGGAGGGTGAAAAGAAAGAAATAGAGAGTGAATCGCCGAAAAGGGTACACTGTGTGAGCGAGCGGCGGAAGGAGGGGGCGGGCAGTAAAAGATTAGAATGGACGAGGCGGCAGGACGGAGGGCACGGGGCAGAAGGAATCTGAAAGGAAAGAATGAAAAGAAAGGGGAAACAGGGTAATCAACAACTAGTAAGGGTGTTAAAGGGTGGGTAGGAAAAGAAGAGGAAAACGAAAGTGCAGGGGGGAGATGTGAACAAACAGGAAAAGGGTTGAACAGAGAAAAGAATAAATGAAGTAAAAGGAGCGATTGTGGAGGAAGGAGGAAAGGAAATTAGGAAATAAAAAAAAGAAGGAAAGGGTGGGGGTATGAGGAAGAAGGGTATGGGACACGGGACTCTATGAGAATGGATGAAAGGGTGGAGGAAAAGTAGACGCGTGCTGCAGAGCTGCCCTGGGAGCACTGCCAGTGTTGCAAGCAGCTGTGATCCGGCCCTGCCTTGAACAGGTGCAGCACGTGCTGCAGAGCTGCCTCGGGAGCACCGCCAGTGTTACACCCAGCCGTGACCCGCAGGAGCGCGCTGAGACATGCCCAGGCTGCCAGCTGCCCTGCACGCGCCCCCGGGAGGCCGCCTGTTCCTGGGTGTGAAGCTCGCGCTTCTGTTTATGCTACATTTGGCAAGTGGTGCGGAGCGAGTGAGATTTTAATTAGGAGTCTGGCTTTAAGTGGATGGAAGTAAGAGTATTAAGTAGGAGTAATTGTTCCCGCGCAGACCATGGCCTCGTGTACAAACACGAGGACACGCCTTGGGGTGTCCGAGGAGTATTTGCCCAGGGGGGCTGAGGCTTGGAAGCCGGTGGTGAAGCGCGAGACGGAGTTTAATGGAGTCAAACGTCCAGTCCGGCAGGGCTTGCGTCGGCGGCCAGGTCATGGGTTTATGTGTCTGTGCGTCTAAGTGAGGAATTAATGGTCTTGTTTTTTATGCTTTGGACGTCCTGCTCGTCATCCTTCGCAGCGTCAACCAGCCCTCAGGGTAAACTAGAACACTTGGTGCAACGACTCTTCCAGTCAAAAGCATTTATTCGAATCCATGGACCTCGACGAGAGGAAGGGTGTAACGCCCACCACTAGAAAAGGGGTGGGGCTTAAAAAACGAGAGAGAAACGCCCCCGAATCTGGAAAAGACGGGGCTTGAACCGAGTGATGCCCCTCTCCTCCAATGGCTGGCCAGCATTTACGAGGCCAGCCGATGGAGAAGAGGGGCGGGTTCAAGCCCCACTGTAGCCAAAACATAACATTTCGGACTCCGCCCACTGCTTACGCAGTGCGACGGGACCTCAACCTAAAAACCGATCCGCATTTACACTGCGCCGCATGGGGCAGCTCTTCCCCACCAGCTGACTGAGTGAAATACCACTCTGTCTCTCAGTTGACAAAGCCGGACATATCTGCGCCTTTCCGCACTCAGAAGTGTTGCACGGCCCCTTCACTCTCTATGGGATGAAAAGCAGACAAGCGGTTAGCAGATCAACGAAACAGTTTGACAGGCCAAACTGACACTGAGCTGCCAGAAGACTCATTTACACCTGGGCACGCTCAATAAGTAGAGGAGCTGAGACACAGCTGGTAGACAGCACAGAAATAGCGCTGTGACAGGAACACCGTCCCAGCCGCCACAGTCTAATGTAAAAGGGGAAGTGTTCCCCCTTCAGGCACCCTTTCCTACGTTAGATGGCAGCATGCAAAATGACCCAAGGTTCTGCCGGTTCAACGGTGGGGCGACCAGTCAGAATAATAAAGAAACAGGACCTCAAATCGGTGGTGATACAGCTTGAAACTTGTTGAGAACAGAGAAGGGGAGGAGACGAAAGTTGCCCCCTTACGCAATCCAACTAGTCACCAGTGTCACAAAGATGATTCGCAGATGGAAGAAGTACGGACTCTCAGGTGGGTTCAGACAGGCTTTATTGATTGTCTCCACTGCTCCACTCCTGTCACAGCCTGCATGCCTCACAAGAATCTCTCAACATTCTACGGCACACTTCAGAACCCTAAGAGGGAACATTCTACTTAACAATAGAGGGGAAGGGAGGAGGAATGTACCAAGTGGGAAAATTACAAATTACAACAGATACTATAGTGACGACCCAGTCACACATGCTCCATAGGCATCCTGCACATGACCTGTCTAACAAACACTTAATGAGAATGCAGTATTAAGTATGGACCATGTGTACTGTCCTTGAATAAATTGGTAAATATAACAAATTTCCACACGTTACCACAACGTTTGTGAAATTTGAAATCCTCTGTGCACAGGTGAGATCACCTGAGATGGTAACAATGTACGTCAAAAGGCAGCTCGTCATAGAAAGTGTCTGACCGCCTCATAAAAGGACACCGCTTTCAAATGAGACTGAATAGCAGTAAGTGAGAATGGAAGCAGTCATATGCACTCCCTTTGTAAGCAGTCATATGCACTCCCTTTGTAATTAACAGAGTGATCTGCAACTTACGCTATAAGAGTGGTTACTACAGAGTATAATGCAGTACACAAAGTACAAAAATGAATTGTTGGTACAAGAAGCCAAATACTGTCACATTTGCGGAATAAACGACAGTTTTGTGAAAACCTTCATAGTGTATGCATAGCCTGTGAAGGAAATACACGTGTGGACTTACAGGTGAACATAAAAGAAAATGTTTAAAACTTTGCAACTGCTTTTCAGAACTGGGGGTATATGCTGTTCGTCCAATTATAAGGTTTGTCGTTCCTAAACGAGTAGAGATGGAGGTTGAGAACATAGATGAACAGCTTAAAAAAACAAGCTTGTTTAATAATCGCACAAAAACAGTTTTATTAATTCTCGTTAACAAGCACCTACTACGGCCACCTCAATACAGACATGTGTTTAGGATATATTCCTTTCAGGACTGATATTTGTGTGTTTGAGCAACAGCAAACTGATCTTCACTGAGCCGGAACCTGACGCATAGAAGCTATTTCCCCACGATGTGGCAGACAGGCATTTCCTGTAACATGCAGATTTCGCCTAGGTGTCTGGGCTTCTCTGGTGACAGGCGGTCATAATATTCTGTCCTTTTCTGTTTTCAGCATTTCTAAAGTTATTAGAAAAGTCAGGCTATTTAGGTGAAAGTTTCACGTGAGGGTTACAGACATAAAACCGAATTAGCACGTTTCCAAGACTGAAAGAGAATAGCTTCAGATTTTCAGGTTTAGACCTTGATAGCGCTCCCCCATGCTTATTTTTTATTCTGTTAGTATAAATGGGGTGACCCAGAAAAAGTCATAGGACCTGGGTATCAATTAGTACAGACAGAAGTGGTCCTAGACGTTGATTCCACAAATAGGTTGTTAATAATTATTTAGTAACACAAGTATTTCTCTTCATGCGATTAAATCCTGCAATGGAAAAGAGAACAATAGCCCAAAGATGATTTAAATAAACCAAGATGACCATAGATATGCTGCGTGCTGATCCAACAATTTAATGTTTGTTGCAGCAAGAATTCTCATTGATTTATACACACATTATGGGGGGGGTTACTAACAAGTAGCGTGCAAAAGGAGTGATAAAAGTGAGTGCTCGTGTAAAAAGGACCAAGAGGGTCCGAGAAGAGTAATGGGAAAACAGAGTTTTCTTTGATCTAGTAACAATTCTAAGGAATTAGAAATCCTTACCTAGTAGAATGGGCCTGCCCCATAACTGTCCGTCAGAAAATATTCCTTGTTCTGCCGTGTCACAGTGGGAATTCATCTGTGACCTTGCCTGGGGGAAGGAGGTACCAAGGGTGCAAGCCCGAAAGGGGATTATCATCGGCTTTTCGACCCAATTGCGTGTAGGGTGAGTAAGCCCTCAGCTACGGGTCTTCATCAGGACGGATATCTCCGAATCTGACTATGCGCACCGGCCCCGACATGGAGAGAAGAAATTACCTTCAACAGAAGCCTTCTCCCGCAATAGTGACTCAACCTGTTATGTTATGTTATGTTATAAGTGATTAATATCGCGCACAATTACTCAAGAGTATCCTGGCGCGCAAAGTTACCGAATCCTGGCAGGGCAAAAGGAGTTTAAGCTGGAAGGTTAAAGAAGAAGGTTTTGAGTTGTTTTTTAAATAACCTAAAGTCGTGGATGTTGCATAAATCCAGGGGAAGGGAATTCCATGCTTTTGCTGTTTGCACAGAACGGGACTGACCACCGAGCCGCATTCTTCGGAATCCAGGAATCACCAGCCAACATTGTGAGGCTGAGCGCAGCGCCCTGCATGGAGCATAGAACGCAAAACGCTCTGTCAGGTACAGTGGACCCTGGCCGTGCAGGGCTCTGTGGGCCAGAGTGAGAGCTTTAGATTGCACTCTGTATGCCACAGGGAGCCAGTGCAGATCGCGAAGGTGCTGTCTTGCGCTTGATCTTCTGGAGATGTTGAACAGAAGTCTGGCCGCGGCATTCTTTATGGTCTGCAGTTTTTTAACCAGATAGCCTGTGATGCTAAAGTACAGAGCGTTAGCAGAGTCAATGTGGGAGAGAATAAGCACTCTCCAGATCTTAAAAGACCCAGTCAATAGAGGAAACAAACACTGCAATAGATAACTGCTTCACCCACAATTCTGCCCAGGACACTTCCCTTAAGATAGTGTGGGGCGCCTTCACGGATACAATAATGGGCATAATTATCGGCATGGAAATCAATTCAGTGATAAGGAAAACAAAATAGGCCCCATATTTGCACACAAAATCATACACCAAACTAAAACACTAATTTCACAGGTCCAGAAATGCAGGGAGGATGGGCAAAGAAGGAATCAGAAAAGAGATCCTGCTGACCCTCTAACAAACCCTATGCAAGGGCAACCCCGAAAATCAAGATGGGATACACTGCTTTCTGCAAAACTGCCCTTGGACCCCCACAGATGCATACACAGAAGTCCGCAAAGCACTTAAAAACATCTCTCTTCCAGGAAATCCCCAGGCCCAGACGGGCTCACCACACCTTCTACAGAATATTCTTTCCATCTCAACATGAACACTTACTCCTGCTATTCAGCTCCTACACACACATCAACCCCACACCAACAATGTGTGAAGCAGAAATAACATCCCAAATCCTGGGGAAAACTTAACATATTGCTCCTCTTACTGACCGATAGCATTACTCAACAATAACCCCAAATTATACACAAATATCTGAGCCCTAAGGCTAGGGTCTCATCTCCTAAACCTGGTGGATCCAGATCAGGAGGGGGAGGGGAGGAACGGAATGATCAAAAACAGACAGGGAGCGGACAACATCAGACAACTAGCCTACCTAAACAGGGAAAGGAAAACAGGGTGACTTGATTTTCTTCTTTGCCTTCGCTGAGGGGGGAGAGGTGTGGCCCCGCAGCCAGGGCGATTGACGCTGGATTCTGGGGATCACGGTTCAATCCCTGGCTCCGGCGGTAGGGGTCTGCCCAGCACTATGAGACTCTGGGCAATAGCTCGCTTAATCTTCCCAACGGCCCCCAGCGCCGAGCAACCCCTTCGGGGGTGATTTGTGCACCATACAAGTAATGCATTTACAATTTATTCACAATTTTACCATTGGATATTTCAAACCCATTTTGAATATGGATACCTATTTAGTGAAAGGTTTTCATAATTTGCGATCCACAACAGAGACTTGCTCACAATGGGAGTATCTTTTCTATTGCAACAAACTGAGTGCTTTCCGCCAGATTTTTGTATATAGTGATATTCCTAGGAGAGGAATATATATAGGGTGGTTTCATATTCTATAACCCACCGAAACACATCGACTCAGAGTGTGCTAAATTTGAGGAACAGATGATCACATTGGCAAATAAATTGGTTTCTACTATGTGGTGTTTTTTTGTAGGTTTTTATATATATATATATATATATATATATATATATATAAATATATATATAGCAACAACACAATCCGACTATGTAGTCGAAAAACGGCAAGCACGCTGGTATCCGATTTACAATATTTTAATGCAAACCCCCCTTATCCCAGACAGACGCGTTTCGCTATTCCAGCTTCGTCAGTGTCAGTTTGTGTAAAACCATAATCGCCATTTTAAACCCACCCGTCATTATTTCATTCATCGACATAAATGATGGCAAATTCTGTCAAAAACGGTGGCCATCTTTAAACATTTGTTACTACATATCTCACAAGTGTTTGTCATGGCGAAAGATAAAGTGCGAGTGCAAATTTTAAAAAACATTTTCACAGCAAACAGTTCATGTTGCAAGTGCATACTCTTATTGAAAAACCAAGGATTAAATATTCAAGTCCCAAATGGTCACAATACAATATTGTATTTTCTTACCAACCTTTCTTATAGGGGTGTATCCCGAATTGTATTACACTATTCAGGCCAGGGACCAGAACGTTTACCCTTTTGTTCTTTATTATTTTTTTGTTGTTTTATCGCCCTGTATGGACCTAAGTGTTTATTCTATCATCCAATATGCAGTGATGTCAGTTTATAGATATATGGTTGTTGGCAGACAGCATCTTCATTTTTAAAGTTAGGGCATCTGAGAATATTTATACACATGATCCCATGTGCCTATTTAGAGGTGGACCCACAATTCTTCATCATTATTAAGGCCCCAAGGGGTCATGGTCTTAAGATCGATAATGTATCTAGAGTCTAAGACCCGGAGTGCCTTTTCTCTGTCCCCCCTTCATTCTAAACGTTTTACCTGATCTATACAGTAAAAGGTCAGAAGATCCCTATCGTTCTGATGACATTCAGCAAAATGGCGAGCAACCGGATAGGATTTATCCTTGTTTGCGATAGCTCGCATGTGTTCTAAGATCCTGAGTTTGGTGGGGTTAATAGTGCTCCCAATGTATCTTCTTTTACACGGGCACTCTAGACAGTAAATAGTATGGTCTGAATTGCAATTTAGGAGTTTCTTTATTTTCTTATTGGGTCTATTCTCTCCTGTTCTGCCCGGATACTATAACACTTTCTTACTGCCTTTACAGCGCAAACACGGGAAGAACCCTTTGATGTTAGTAAGGTCAGTGGGCTGAGCCTTTGAGGAAAAATGTCTATGGACTAAGTGGTCAGATAGTGACTGACAGCGTCGGTAAGTTATTAAAGGCTGCTGAGGAAGATGTCCTTTCAAAACACTGTCAGTAGTCAAAATGTGCCAATTTTTTTTAAAAATGTGGACTAAGTCTCCGGATTTGGTGTTAAATTTGGTGATCATTCTCACCTCATCTTGCACCTTTGGTGCTTTCTTTGCCACCAGGAGGTCCCTCCTGTTGACAATAGACGCCTTATTGTAAGCCAGTTGTAATATGCTCTTGGAGTATCCTCTATTATGAAATCTCTCACTGGCAGCCGCTTCAGCGTGTTGAGAATCAGTATCTACTGAGCATTTTCTTTTTAAGCGCAGTAGTTCGCCATAGGGGACGTTTCAATTAGACTTCTCGGGTGGTAGCTACCCGCATGTAACACGGCATTCCCCACCGTGGGTTTTCTATAGAGTCTCGTTTGGAGAGTGTTGTTCTCTATAAACAAAAAATATATATATAAATTAATACTAAATATATATATATATATATTTTTTTTAAATGCATTGAAAAAAAAGTTAATTAAAATTGGAGTTATAAAGAATTTGAGTTACTGTGCAAGATTGGACTCATTCAAGACTGGACATATGAATGTGTGCTGATTGAGAGCCTCATGTCCAGTTGACAGAAGAACCGTAGTTGCCAAAGTAGTTATTTACGACTTGTAAGCCTATACCTCCCTAATAGCGACTATACAGGTCAGCTGAAAATGCACACAACGGTTCTCCATAACCACAGGAACCCCGCAAGGATGCCCTCTCTACCCACTTCTCTTTGCCCTAGCGACTGAACCTGTAGCCATCAAAATCAGACAATCATCCAATAATGCAGGAATTTCCTTTGGAGGACATATCCATAAACTCAATCTCTTTTCAGACTATGTTCTGCATACGCTAACAAACCCCTCCAAATCCTTAACAGCCCTGCTCTCGCTTCTAACTGAATTTGAAACTGTATCAGGACTTAAAATCAACACGAACAATTAACATCCTCAACTTCACACTGCCCAAACACAACATAATATCCCTACAATCAAGTCCCCCTTCGATTGGCCTCGTACTTTATCCGCTACCTGGGCCTTAACAGCTGACCCGCTACCTCGAGGAGAACAAAATCATGGACCCGTCCCAGTCCGGGTTCCGCAACAACTACAGCACCGAAACTGCCCTCATCGCCACCACCAATGACATCGGGGCCCTGCTGGACAACGGCGAAACCGCGGCCCTCATCCTCCTGAACCTATCAGCCGCTTTCGACACAGTCTGCCACTGCACCCTATGCACTCTCCTCCACGACGCAGGAATCGGAGGCGAAGCACTGGACTGGATTGGACCACCACCTTCCTTTCTGGCAGAACGCAGTGCATTTGCCTCCTCCTTCCGATCGAAGCCACCAAGATCATCTATCATCTGCGGCGTACCCCAAGGATCCTCCCTCAGCCCGCCGTTGTTCAACATCTACATGGCCCGCTAGCCCACGTCGCCAGACTGCACAACCTCAACATCGTCTCTTACGCCGACAACACACAACGGATCCTCTCACTCACCAAGGACCCTCTCACTGCCAAAACCAACCTCCACGAAGGAATGAAAGACGTCGCCGAATGGATGAAGAACACCCGCCTAAAGCTGAATTCGGACAAGACGGAGGTCTTCATTCTCGGCTCCACCCCATCTGCCTGGGACAACTCCTGGTAGCCGACCACCCTGGGAGCAGCACTAACACCCACCGACCACGCACGCAACCTGGGATTCATCCGCGATTCAACACTCTCCATGACCATGCAAGTCAACGCTATCTGATCCTCCTGTTTCAACACCCTCCGCATGCTCCGAAAGATCTACAGGGGGATCCCCACCGACACTAGAAGAACGGTCACCCAAGCCCTCGTCAGCAGCAGACTGGACAACGGAAACGCCCTCTACGCGAGAGCCCCGGCCAAACTGCTGAAACGACTGCAACGCATACAGAACGCCTTTGCACATCGGATCCTCGACATCCCTCGCCACAGCCACATCACACCCCACCTGAGAGACCTGCACTTGCTTCTCGTCAACAAGAGGATCACCTTCAAGCTCCTCACCCACGCACACAAAGCACTCCACAACACCGGACCAGCATCCCTCAATAAACGACTCACCTTCTACACCCCAAACCACCAGCTCCACTCCACCGACCTCGCCCTCGCCACCGTCCCCTGCATCCGGAGAGCGACCACTGGCGCCAGATCATTCTCCTACCTCGCCGCCAAGTCCTGGAACACCCTCCCTATCCTCCTACGGCAGACCGAAGGCCTACTTACCTTCAGGAGGCTACTCAAGATCTGGCTGTTCGAGCAGCAGCCCCCATCCACCTTACCCCCAGCGCGTTAAGACCCTCACGGGTGAGTAGCACACCTTACAAACGTCTTGATTGATTAACGTTACACCTACTCTCACAGATTGGACAATAACTGGAGGAAGTACCAGGGATCCATCCTGGAGGACCTCCGGAGATGTTCCCCACTTTACCTATCCTGGCTAAGGCATATCATTTTTGTAAAAATGAATACTCTTTTCCGCCTACTCTATCTGTTCCAATCCCCCTACAACCGATACGCTACGATTACAATCCCAGAACAGGAACTGGAACTTCATCTGGAATGGGAAACAACGCCGCATCTCACACAAGCTCCTCATGCTCCCATGAGAAACAGGAGGATTGGCATGCCCAAACTTCCTAGACTACTATTGGGCAGCACACTTGCGACATCTCTTGGACTGGACTGCTAGAGAGTGAAAAGCATTGGTTCCACATGGACCAAGCAGTCGCATGTCGACCTATAAGAGACCTAGCATGGCTTCCCCGCCGCTGATGCCCAAAAAGCACATACATAGCAACTCCTACCAAAACAGTAGTTGACATCTGTGACCACATCGCCCTCTGGAGAAGACTCATGACATTCTCCTCCCCACACACACCAATAGCCAGGAATCTAGACTTTAAGCCACCACTTCATCCCAAAGCTTTCTTGGAATGGAGTGCAGATTCCCCCTGCCCTCCCCAAAACCTCTTCGGAGGTGAAGCTCTCAAATCGTATCACCAACGCAAGCTTGACTTCCAAGTCACGGAACAGGTCAGATTAGAATATTGCCAACTGAGACACTGGGCACTACACCCCTCGAACCGACTAGGAGGATCCTAACCCCCTATGGAAGCATGGTCCTCAGACACAAAGGGCCTTATTTCTAGAACCTATTAAGCACTCCAAGACTCAAGAATGGCCACATCACAATTACCAAACACAATGGGAAACTGATCTTCAACAAACCGTAGCGATTGAAGACTGGGATCAACCCGGGAATTATATCCCCATGACACTATGCAGCGTGTCTTGGGGATGTAGCAACATCCACAAGAAGAGACCCAGCTGACATTGTGATGAACCAATGATACCCAACACCACCTTAGAAAAGACTATAACACCCACCTTAGGACCACACACCCTTGTGTGGGTACCTCCACCAGGTCCTTCCTAACCACCTCTGCACCCTGGCACCTACCAACTCATTCCCACCGATCTCCAGTTAAGGTTGCTGAATGCTGGATGCCAGCAATGGTATTGATGCAAGGTAATAATGTGTCAATGTCCGCGTTCTTAAAACATCTTTAAAATAGTAAAAATATTTATTCAAATAAAACACAGCTGTAACAAAGTCATTTTGGTATGCTACAAATTGTACGCTTCGTTGACATAGAAAAGTTGCCCATTTTCAATGTATTGCTCCAGACATACGTTAATAATGGAAGCGCCTGTATAGCTGTGCCAGAGAATCAGGCCGGGTCTTTCAAGAGATTTCGTGGTCCGCCAATCAACAAACATTATAATTTCTGGTTGTTCTACACCACTACACGAGGGCAGATCTGCCTTGATGCAAGATCATGTTTATTGCTGGCTCTGAGCAATCTGAAGACCGAATGGCAGTCATCCAGTCAAACAGGATGTTACTTGTCTCCACTTACTGTGAAGCTAGTGTGTGATCGTCTTAGGAGCTGGAGATGCGGACTGCAGTTTATATGGTGACCAATATTAGCTGCAGGGTTTTTCAGTAGAAGGCTTATGATGGTGTGCTTGTAGGGCCTGTACCCCAGAAGGGTGTGTTAATGTTTGTTCTGACTTTCCTGAGCACCGATATCTTGCAAGGAAGATGCAGAGTTCAGTCAAGAGGCTTAACATTTGATTGTTATTTTGGGCTGCTTTTAAAATGTAAGTGATATTAACGGTTGACAACTTAGAAAAGGTTGCAAGTGTTTTTTTGGTGGTGAACTGCTAGCGAAAGGGACGCTACATGTTGTTGCTCTCTGGATTTTTTTTAATCTAGTCAGTGAAAGAGGCAAGGTTTTTATACTATTCAGCAGATCACATATGAAGCGTTGTTGGTTGTTTCTTATTCACTCACATTTCTAGGGTCAAAATACTGACCAGTTTGCTGGTTTGGTTCTGCCCTATCAAGGTCATTGGCGTTCTGTGGCCTAGATACGCCTTGCAGGAAGCGTCCAAAGTTGTTTTTTCGGCAGTCTTTGTAGGTAGCTGACCATATTGGCTACCATCACCACCAACTCCTGCATCCCGGCCTGTTCATAATTGCCAGGTCTGCATTGAACCATTTATTTGCAACTTTGGCGGCTCATTTTAACTGTGTAACCAAGCTGAAGCTACCACATGAACAGTCCTAGTAATACTGAGAAGCAAGATTTCAAAGAACTTGCAGCTGCTCTCGCTCAGACAGTTTACAATCTATGTTCATGGCATCTTAAGAGTCTAGATGAGATGGCCTTCCGCCAACAATATTCAATGGGTGCACTGGGCTGAGTTTCTCGTGATACTGCTGCATTTAGCCTGGCTGGTTTTCAAAGTAACTTTAGTTCTGTTTTTCAAGCACATTATTGGTAACGTGGCAACTGGTTAATTGGAATAAATCAAAACGGCCAAAAGCAGATAGCATTACTGGATTGAGGGATGGAGGGCTCAACCTTCTTAAATCGTTACTCTGAGGAAGGGAATTCATGCAGTAGAGGAATGGGAGCCTGTACAAGAGGCCATTTAGGAGAAATGTGGAAGCAGTCACCTACTCAAATTACACTGAACTTGCAGAACAAAAAGAAATTCCAACTACAGCAGCACAGGTAAAGAGTGGTTGAAACACAAGATCTACTGATAAGTGTCAACAGGAATCGAGGCAAAGACAAACTTATGAATGGTACGCAATACATGCATGTTTGGTGACGTTAAATCACTCTTTGTTAAATCGAAATCTATTGTGTTCTAAATGAGTTGCTATTGGGAGGGGGCGAATCACCTGCGTACTTTTGGAATTGAACTGTATTCCACATTAAAGACTTGGGCACAAGTGAACGTTGTGTAACAGGAAGCGAACAGCAGAGGTCTCTGTAGAGTGGATTAAAACAGGGGCGTGTCCTGGCCCAATTACTGGTCTGGCTTTCTATTCACAATCTTCCGGCTTTACTTTTTTAAGCAAGAGGCAATATTCAAAGATGAGAAACTCTTGGAATACTTTTCAAGTATTTACCGTGGCTATACGTAGCTTGCTTCTTTTCAAAACGCTTTTTTGTATCCAAAGGGTGTCATCCAAGTTAAGGTATTTGCCCAGCAATTAGAGTGCAAGTGCCCCCTGGACAGAAGCATAGTGATTTAACAGTGTGGTTGAAGGCACAACTTGCGCGACCTGAAGGGATGTTTGCCTCTAAACCTCTATAGACTTCTAGGTGGCCGCTGCTGACCTGGCAACATGGAGATGAGCCGTAGCTCACTACTCATGATTTATGAATTCCCTTGTACTCCATTCCTATACAACTACAATGCTGTGGTTACAACATACATTTAGAAATAACTATGTATCAATGTTCAAGTACATTTCACCAGCTGCAACCAGACTCCTAAAAAGCACTGGTGATCGAGACCTATTGATTGCGAACAATACAGTCTAATGTCCTATTTTTCATCAGAGGTAAATAATAGGTCAACAGAAAATACTGGAGCACTTTAGAACTTAAGAAAATAGGAATCCTTACATTTGGCATAAGACATCAGAGTGGTGTACCCAAAGCAAGTACCATGTAGTGTTGAAGTCTGAAGTGAAGGTCTCACAATCAAACACTCTTGCCCACAAATTCTCACCTTTCAACCCCTAACAAGCTTCCAACGATCAGGACTGCAAAACACTTAGTATCTTCTCTTTTAGATGGAATCCTGATCGTTGGAAGCTTGTTAGGGGTTGAAAGAGAAGATACTAAGTGTTTTGCAGATGACCAACGCTTTGCTTTTTTTCAAGACCTCTTGATTCGGTCTAAACACAATCTGCTGGGGAACAGCACCCTCAAAAGAGGGTGTACACATGGTACACTGCTTTGCAAGATACTTGTACGTAAATACATATCAGTGCTTCTAAGTGAAGGGCCTATCTTTGTAGTCCTAATATGTTGGGATGTGAATGTCTCATGAAGTACAGTCTTGTACCCCAACAGTTAGTGCCCAGCTACATGTATCTGGTATGCTAGCTTTTGGCCAAAGTGTCACACTAATCTAGCAAGTGCACATCGATGTAGGACTTTCCCTTGACTTAGTAAGGTACTGGATCTGCCCTGTGACCTGGAGCGGTGCCCTAGTGGTCCTTCACTGCTCAACAGTAGACTACTGTCCCCATCATGAGTTAGCACATACAGAGATGGTGGCAGCGTACCGTGTTTTGTGAATCCATAGATGTGGCTAGACCTTTTTATCTGTGGCACTGGAGTGGAAGCCTACTGGTTCACTCCTATAAAGTTCTACTTATATGCCCTGGCCCAACTCCTAACCCCCAATGTATTGTGTGCAGGTTTGTGTGTGTAGTCTACTTGGCATATGCTTGGTGTGTGTGAGTCAGAGAAAATAATGGAGCCGGTAGGAACTATTTTGGAGGAGGAGGTCGAGCACAGAGTTAATTCTGTTTGAGGTCCAGATTTATGCTTTTTATGTAAGGTACTGAGGTTGGGGTCACGAGTAGGCGGACAATAACCATTAAGTGCTTTTGTAATTTATATAGGTAGATAGAACAGGAGACAGAAGGGAGTGAATGACAGCTTAGAGAGGTGTACAGAGGGTAGAAGCAAAAGTGAGAGAGGATTAGGGACAAGCATTTGCAATGCAATAGGTCTCGCCTTAGTTAAGATTAAGCTATTAACATTGCAAATGTTTTTTTTTGTTATTTATGTGTTGTTGTGGGTATTCTGCAAATCATTAGTTATGATATTGGTAATCTGTATCCAATAACCCCTTACACCTTCAAGTCCTGCGCTGTCGCGTTATATGGTGCGTTTAGAAAATACCAGCAACGCCACTCTTTACATTAGCACCATCAAAATATAACATAATAAAATAACTGACTGAATCATGACTTTAATTAACTATACCTAAACAAATCAGGAATTTACATTGCATATTATCCTGTAAGAGATGTGTAATGGGCCGAGTCCAATACTAGGACTCAGAGCCATATATTATGACTTCTTAAAAAAATCAAATGACATATGCTGTGGGAAAGGCTGTTTTTGTTACACGTCTGAACATTCAAACATCAGTGGTGAAATTATCTAAATTCGTACAATTCCTCACTTGGGTCTTTACATCAAAATAAAAAAAGCAATAAAAGTGACGTTGCAAATCTTTTCAGCCGAAAGAACCTCGCAGTAGGATACGAGGGAGTGACGTCACAAACCGTCACAAACCTCTGGCCTTCCGCTATACATATTATATTAAACAACACTTTTTGAAACCTCCAGTTTGCAGCACGTCACTAACCGGTGGTTCCACGAGAGTGGTGTACCGGAAGAAGCTAAAACATTCTTGCTTTCAATAGCTGGAAGTGGAATTGGTGACGTCACATTCACTGAACCCGTAGCTGTCCCTAGGTGACGTTCTTTCAATCCCTCTATGCTGCCCGTTCTCCACAGGTCTAGAATCACACTCACCAAATATACTCCTAAACTCATGGCCGATGGACAAACAAGTTATTTTGGTGCACAGAACACCAACTTAATTCTTGATAAAGGCTCACAACTCGAGATTCTTTTCACTGGATCGCCCTAATCGTTTTTTACATATTATTATCAAATGATTATTACAGTAATGCGTATTTAGTCACACATAAATATCTCTTCGGCGCCAGTGCATTGACTCTCCATGAAGCAGACACCCTATCTCACGCTTGTGTACACGCAGTGCAGCCAGGCTGCCACACAATGGTGCCACTGTGTTTCCTCGCACGCGCTGCCTGCAGAGGCTGCCCAGCATGGCGGATGCTCACGCTCCCCGGTCTCCTGTACGTACCCGTTTCTTAAGCCCTGCTTGCGCTGCCTCGGTTTCTTCCCAGCCCACCTGGAGTCTGTCTTTCAGCTCCTCCGGTCCTCGCTTTTTAAGCCTAGCCCCACCTGGGACAGTCAGAGTGAGTGTAATCCTAATAAAGGAGTTCGCCAGGAACTCGCGCAGACGGACCCACCCTAATAGGATCACTCACTGCGCACACCGTTTCCTAGGAACAAAAAAAAAAAACACATCCCACGGTGATATACTCGACAAACTTTTTTATAAACCCTAAGAGTCCAGCATCGCTCGCACCTGAAATTACAGGTAGTGCACGAATGACAAGAGAACAAAATCAGACTTAGAAACAAAGAGAAACTGCATAATATCAATGAATCAAAGCCAGGAAGACACCTTGCAGAAACCAGCTTGACCCTCGAGTTTCTTCAAGTTCCCGCCGGGCCGCCGCGCTGCCTGCGACGACCCGGAAGCGGTTGGGCAGCCGCCCAATCGCAAGTCCCGCCCCCATCGCGGCGCGAGAGAAAAGCCACTGTCCGAGGAGCCCCGAGAGCTCCTGATCGAGTCCCGGTCCCGAGATGGGGGACCGGGTGAAGAGCGGCCGGGCGCATGGGGAAGGCGGGGCTCTCATGTGGTGAGAGCCCCGCAAAGCGCTACCGCCGCCCGAGAGCCAGAACCGCCGCCAAAACAGGTGAGTGTGTTGAGGGAGAGGAGGGGTGAGTGGGGGTGGGGTGTGCGCGTGTGTCTGTTGTAGTGTGTCTGTGCGTGCGTGTGTCTGTGCGTGTGTGTGTGTCTGTCTGCGCGTGTGTCTGTTTAAGGGGGGGTGCGTGTGTGTGTGTATGCAGTGTGTGTATGTGCGCATGCGTGCGTGAGCCTTTCTTTAAGGGGGTGCGTGTGTGTGTATGCAGTGTGTGTATGTGCGCATGCGTGCGGGAGACTTTCTGTGCATGGGAATATCAGGCACGGCGACGCGACGTGCGCGCTCACGAGCTAGAATCTCCAGGAGGACAAGCTCGTCACAGTCTGCAGTCCACATTCCCCGGAAAGCGGCGACATTAGTTGTCTCCCTAGACAGCAAAACTTCGCTTTGCTTTCGTCTAGGCGAGACCTAAAAGAGAAGGTTTAGACGACAGTTAAGGGCTATGGCTTGTAAAAATGGGGTGGAGAAGGAGCGATGTGTAAAGGTTTCCACTTGGAAGGTTGCTTTTACGTATATGATAATATAGCTCTGAACGTTCTTGTTTGTGGGATTTGTAATGGTTCTTTTTGAATAATGACATTTTATCATAAAATGCAGCAAATAGCACTAGGAGTCTCACAGAATTTTAGATCCTTTCAATCAATTTGAAATTCTGCTCGAGATGAGGAGAGTTAGGTTTTTGAGAAAATTACCCTATATTTAAAGAGTGGGAATGGAGGAGTATCTGTTCTCAGGGAACTATTGCTGCATCAATTTTAAATAGTTCCTTATTCTGTTTTTCATAATCTTCAGTGTTATTTTTTTTAATAACTGTTCTGGATATGGATCTTAGTGGCAAATCTCCCACTCTGGATAATTTATTCTTTGGCCTGGCTGGAGTCCATGTAGTCCTGTTTTATTTATTCCACAAGAAGTTCAGTAACTACATCAATCTGGATATTTAGTAGTTTGAGAACTATAGTAGGTTCAGGGTTATGCAAAATGTAGGTCACTGGTCAGTTGATGTGGAGAAGTGGGCACTTAGCTAACAGGTAGAGGGAGGGCTGGAGTAGGAATGATCAGAATGGTCCGAAAAATCTTGTTAGCAAATATTAACATATGAAGGCATATTTTCCTTTTTTGCCCCAGTCAGTTCGGTATTTAAAGTTTCTAGCAGCAGGAACTCTGCTGCCACCCTCTAATGTACAGGAATATTTGGTTGAGTCTTTTACAACTTTTCCAGTATGTTGTGCTTCAGTTTCTGTGGTTTCAACGGGCAGTGGTTCAATTACTTTGTGGCACTGAAGCAGTAAATGCATTGCTGTGGCGAGAAGATGGAGTTGCCTAGGTTTTACTCAAGATGTAAGTCTATTGAGTTTACCATGGTCAGACATGTCACAAGCCTTAATGGGCAGCTGATGTTCTTATGATGGGTCTGTATCCTCTACCCAGAGGCAAAGATGGTGCAACACATTGTTGGCCACCAAGCCCTACCAATGGTTTGTCTTTCCTTTAGCCGCAGTTACAAGAGCAATAGGTCTATGGTGCGCTGAAGGAAAAGTGTGACCATCCAGGCTAAAGCTCCTGGCACAGCTGTAAAGGTCTGTAGTGGCCTATATCAAAGGAGCAGCTGGAATAAACAGAGACCCATGTAGTAGTGAGTCAACCAAAAGCTGTAGGCCAAATTAGGATATGACAAAAAATATAAGCCACCAAGGTTGACCCGAAGGGAGTCAGTGTACTGGATAACCCTAGACAATGCAGAGGACTACCAATAATGGAAGATTAGTCATTTCATGTAATTCCCAAACTTCACAGTGGTAGATCCATGTGGCCTTTCCAGCAGTGGAATCGGATAGCCCAATATAAATCCGAGACACAACAATAAAAGTTTTATGCTCCCCACCCTGAATCAGAAGAGGAGCAACATGGAATATTTCGCAAAGAACAGAGTAGGTCTATGGATAAACCTTAATAGGATCAACCTGAAATACACTGCAGTCTGAACAGTATCTGGACTATGGGGTCTACCAAAAGCGAAATAGAAGCAGATACGGATAATGCACAACACCACAGAAGTAGATCTATGGTTGGCTACCTAAAGTAGAATATGAGAAACTCAGTATATAATACAAAACAATAAAGAAAGACGCTCTTAACCACTCCACTTTTTACCTGAAAGCCCCAACTGGACACCCTGAAAGACAACTTTAAGTCGGTGTGTAAAATGCCACTCAACGAAGAGAAGACGGTGGGTCCATCCCTCCATAAGGTGGAAGCTGTGATGCAATGCAGCCAGCCAATGGAAGCAAACTATGTATCTGAAAGGGTATAGTGATAAAACAGAGACAATAGACTATGGAAACTCAAAAATGAAAAAGGGGACAAAGCTGCTTGCAGAACAGTCTCACCCAACATGGCAGCAATTCAGCACAAAATGCGTCACACAACGTGCTTCTCAAGTTAAATTGATGCTTCACAGACTTCAAAAAAACATTTTACTAATGCAACAATGTTAAGCTCAGAGCAGCAAGTTCAAATAAACTTTAGAAAAAAGCGGGGAGACAAGTGGAAAACTGTGTGGAACAAGTCTTACTTGATCCAAGATTCATTCACATTCACATTACTTTCAAGTTCCTAACTCCATCCAAAATCCCTCTCTATCTTGCTCACTCATACTCCTCAGCTTTCACAAATAACTAGGGAATTATCAGAAGAGCGCAAAAATCTCAACACTACCAAGCAACTGGTGATGAGACACCACAGATAGTTGCAATTTTCTATCTTTATTGTCATTCAGAATGCCCCCACTATTAGCGCCTTAAAGCCCCAAACATCACTACAGTGGATGCACGCCCTTCAAAATGGGATATGTAATTGGATGCAAAGGCATATGGAGAGAGCCTGAGACAAAAGACGGTGGCAAGTCACAGTTGCTTAATATCAAGGGCAAGCTAAGTTCTCCTTTCGGCACCCACTTTTTTAGGTCGAAACCTGCATTGCAGGGGATGCCCTGCTGCAGGAAAAGAGATATTGTGAGCAAGGGATTTCAGTATGGCGTGAAGCCACACCCCTTTTTTCCATTGGCAGGTCTCTGGAAACGGAGGCCTGCCATTGGAAAAAGCTCCTGTTTAGCAGATATGTCTGCTCTGGATCCCGCCTCTCGAGGACTTCATGACCTGCCTTACAGTAGCACGACAATATTTTTAGAAATATTGCCTTGGCAACCATGAGGCAGGTCAGGGAGTCCTGGAGGGGCGGGATTCAGTATCCTGTTCCCGCCGCTTTTTTTTAATTTTGTGTGCGTATGGACCCTCCTTGTTTCTTTAGAGGCTGCGCAGCTCCTGATGGGCTTAAAGTTAAAGTGACATCTACAATAAGCTTTAGGGGGAAGGGTGAGAGCATAAAATAAAAGCTTTCATTGGTTATTCCATGGAGTTTTCCACCCGTTTGCTGTATCACAGATGCAGAAATAATACACACAGAAGCCCTGTTCCAAGACTTTATTAGAGAAAGCCCCTTGCTAATCCCTGGGCGTGGGCCGTCTGCAGAGTGCGCACTAGTAATGAGAGGGCGAGTGATGGAACGGCCTGGCTCGGTGTGTTTCTTCCATTACCGGCACTGTGAGAAGGTGACTTGGGCTGCAGATCCTCGCGCGTCACAGCGCACACAAGGGACTCTCCATTTCCAGATAATTATGCAATTACTGTCGCTCACTACATGAAACTTTAACTCCATGTGGCAGTCCATGTCGACCTGGCGCGGGGAAGGGGAGGCAGGCACATGTGCCCCCTGCACATGTATGTGTTTTCTTCGGGGGTGGGGGTGGGGGGGTTAGAATGAGTACATAGTATATGAGGCAGTGTGCATGCATGTGTGACTGAGTGTGTGCGCGAGTCTCAGTACGGATCTACGGTGTCTAAGTGACAGTCACTGTCATTATGGGAGTGTGTGGCTAAATGTGCTTGTCGGATATAGGTTGGTTCGTGTGTGACGGTATGTGTGTGTGTGTGTGTGTATATGTAGCTCGTATGCGTGTTGAGTAACAGGTTTACTCGGCTGGTTTACAGTAAAAGACGTGCCACTGAGAGAATGAAAGTGAATATAAAAAAACTTGTTGTCACAATATATCCCAATTCTCCATTTTCGCAAACATGGTGATGTGTGTGATTTTCTATAATCACCCGGCACTGAGGAAAAACGAAACTATAGAGCAGGGTGTGTTGCTATAAACCGTTACGTCGGCGAACCACAATTAAGTGACTGGATTTCAGGTGTCACTGGAGTGACGAACTTGTGCTCTTGGGCGTAATATCTTCATGTGCGCCCATTACTTGTAGGCACCTTCCATATGGTGTTTACACACCACTAGTGCACTGCACACCCCCCCACACAAGTGCTAGTTACCGGGCGCAAATGCTCTGAGTATGAGGTACCCAGGGAAGTTCTCGTTCTGTGGGGTACACCCCCTCAGAGTGCATCTGCTAAATGCAGCAGCTAGTAGAAGGCAGTAGTCAGGGGGAGGGCGCTAATCTCAGTGACTCACTTGGTGCTGGACCCCGGGCTTCTCTTCCTTTCCCTCTCTCGCCCTCTATCCCTCTTACTTTCTCTCCCCCCTCCCTTTCATGCTTTCTCTCTCCCCCTCCCTCTCTCTCCCCCTCCCTCTCATGCTTCTTCTCTCTCCCTCACCCTCTCTTCAAGACAAAGCAACACTCTCAAAAGCATTTGCAATTCAATAGGTCTCGCGTTACTGAAGTTTGAGCTATTGGTGATGCATTATTTTAGCAATGCCAATAGCTCAAACTTTAATAATTTGAGACCTATTGCATTGCAAATGCTTGTGTTTTAGGCACTCCGAGGTTTTTGTGAACCTTCTGTAAATGATGTTATCAGGGCCTTAGGACTTTTTTCCGCACTTAAAACAAGCATTGGAAATGAAATAGGTCTCGCATTAGAAAAGTTGGAGCTATTGGTCTTGTAAATGACAATTATTTTATTTATTTGTTGGTTTTTAAAAATAGCTAAATTGATAGCTTTGTCATTTAGAACGCCAATAGTTATAACTTTGGCGAATGTGACACCTATAGCATTTGGATTGCAACATGTTTTGTATTTACGTGACTTAGATGGCAGCTCTGGTCGTTAGGCCACATCTCTAGAGAGCAGGAGAGTGCAGCAGGGGAGAGAAGCACAGCAATGCAATAGGTCTCGTATTAGGAAAGTTTGAGCTATTGGTATTGTAAAGGACACATTTTGTATTTATGTGCTTGTTTTGAAAAAAGCGAAATTAATAGCTTTGTTATTTACAATGCCAATATTTTTATCTTTCGCAAATGTGACACCTATTGTAACACAATATGTGTTGTAGCACTGAGTGGTGTGAGGGTGAGGGGGGTGAGGGGGTGCGAGGGGGTGTGAGGGTGAGGGTGAGTGAGGGGGTGTGAGGGTTAGGGTGTGTGACGGTGTGTGAGGGTGAGTGAGGGTGTGTGAGGGTGAGTGAGGGTGTGTGAGGGTGAGTGAGGGTGTGTGAGGGGGTGAGGGTTAGGGGGTGTGAGGGTGAGGGTGTGAGGGTGACTGAGGGTGTGTGAGGGTGAGGGGATGAGGGTAAGGGTGTGTGAGGGTGAGGGGGGTGATGGTGAGAGGGTGAGGGGGTGAGGGGGGTGAGGGGGTGAGGGGGGTGAGGGTGGGTGAGGGTGTGTGAGGGTGGGTGAGGGTGTGTGAAGGTGGGTGAGGGTGTGAGGGTGAGAGGGTGGTGAGAGGGTTGTGAGGGGGTGTGAGGGTGAGTGAGGGTGTGTGAGGATGAGGGGGTGAGGATGAGTGAGGGTGAGGGTGGGTGAGGGTGTGAGGGTGAGAGGGTTGTGAGGGGGGTGAGGGTGTGTGGGTGAGTGAGGGTGTGGGAGGATGAGGGGGTGAGGATGAGTGAGGGTGCGAGGGTGAGGGTGGGTGAGGGTGTGAGTTGGACTACCAAGAGGACTTCCTAATAAACTCCAACTGGTCCAAAATGCAGCGGCCTATCTTATTTTGGCATGCCCCAAAAGACAATACTATGTAAAACTTGAAGCCTTTACATTGGCTCCCATTAAACAGAGAATAATGTTGTAAACCGTGACCATCGCTGAGAGGGCCTGGCATATTTTCAGCTCTCTCTATCTACGAAGGAGCGAGAAACAGTGCGCTCGTAGCAGAACTGTAAGCTCTTCCAACGAGGGCTTAGGAGTTATCCCTAAATACACATGGAGAGGCTATGAGGATGCTCTTGTGCCTATTTGACAGCAAAAAACGTGAACCTGCTTCTCAAAGCACTTACATATTCGGATACAGAAAAAATGTACAAAAGTAGCCAAAAAAGCACTTAGGACAAATTATAAAGTAGAAACATATTTCATAGCAAGAGAGAAACAAAAATGTAGAAAAGTTTCACATGATGTAGAGCATTGGAATGTCAGTAAAATAAAGTTAACCTGCGTGCAGTCAAGAGTGAGAAAACCACGCCTGCAGCAGGGGGAGGAGCGGGGGGTGCAGGGGGACAAACAGATGGCTGCCTGTGGGAGGGAGGCTGATGATGTGATGACTGACGGGCACAAAGCTACATTACATTCACGATTCAAAGTAAAAAAAAGCTGTTTTAAATCACCGTGGCCCCAAAACAAATATCCGAGCAAACGGCTCAATAAGCAAACACCAAGTGGCATGAAGTTAGGGAAACTTCTCAACAGCCCGACACGTCTCGAGTTACCTGAAATTGAAATGAGGGAAGTGTGCCTTTAAGCTAAGTGCGCAGATCAGATAAACACCTTACTTCTTCGGGGGAGGGGGCATCTTTGCTTAGATTGCCCTCTTTGCCAGTCTGATGATAGAAGCGCAACACCTTTCAAATGTTAATCTGTTACAGAGGCTAATCACCTTGTAAACACGCAGATTTCCAGAGCGCCCGCTTGTTGAGCCAGGAAAGTGGCTGCACCGTGACTGGATGACCGTGTAGCCAACATGGTAATCCTCTGAGTGTCATGCAAATGGCGGCCTTCTTCGTTCGCTGCGAGGTTGGCTTTGGTGACAGAGCTTGCCACATATGCATAGGGATTAGCCAGCGGCTGTCTTGGACATCAAAGAGAAGGAAATTTAGTTGGGACACAGTTGACTTTGATTTATTTAGATGCAGATACAGGCTTGCTTCAATGCTGCTCTGATTTGCATGAGATGGAATACAGACGAGGGGCGCGCAAACTCTCGTCATACAGCCTTTCTTGCCATCATATATTTTGCATGTTCGGCTGGGGAGGAGAAATGTGAGCCTGGCTGTGTGCGGGGAGAGAGAGGGGAGGTGCTGGCGGCTGGGGAACAGATGGCGAAGACTGGCGATTTGATGCTGTGCACGCGCATTTTAACTCATTGCGCATTGAGCTAAAAGCGCACATGCACTGCATCAAATCGCCAGTGTGCTTGGTTAAACGCTGTTAAAGTCCCTATAGTCTCGCTCCGCTCAATGCGCATGCGAATGGAGAGGCGAGACCTAAAAAGCATGTTTTGGAAAATGAGCCGGGAGCCGGTTGGTCATGCAATCTCGCTGGCATCTCCCACTGTCCCTCGTCTATCTTTAGCCAGTTGCGGCTGGTAAACTTTGAAAGTGGTAATTGGCTTAGAAGGGTTCGATGTCTCAGGACAGGTTCTTTATAAATCAATCACCTGCAGTTTGCATCTAGGCGGCAAAGCCACTGCTGCTTGAAGTTGGACCTCATCTGCCATCGACTAATGAGCGTATACTTCCCTTTTTTTTCTGTTTGAGCTGCACTGCTTTTGAATGGTTTATCTGATGTCGTGTAGTATAAACCGTAAAACCAAGAGAAATGCATTTCCTCTGCATAGGTCAAGGGGCACTGGAATTATGCCATTTTAAAGCAGCTGTGTTTCTCGCATAATAAAGCCTGATAAATCAGCCTGATAAAACCATGTAATTCATCAGCTGTAGCACACTTTAGATTTTAACAAAAACGAATTTGCAAAGGTTAACTGTCCACCTTTCTGATGCTTGTTGGTATATTTAGGTGTTATACTAGTACTGATGGGGTGAAACCAATGCTTAGACAGTGATCACAAGTTTAATACGCATTGGCATAGTCAATAGGTCTCGCCTTTTGGACCTTATAAGTGTTTAGCCATGCAACAGTTGATTTTGTTAGACCAAGGATATTGTGCTGCATAACTAAATACTTATAAGGTCCCAAAAGCGAGACCTATTGGCTATGCCAATGCTTGTTAATATTACGAAACTAAATCTCTGAATGGCCAACGAAGAGAGCTTGCATTGCCTTTGAGGCATTGCACTTGAAATAGTCATTAAAATTAGCCAATTTCCATTTTAGGTCGACAGAAACGTGCAGTAAGAGATCACATTACAGTTACGCAGAGCATGCACAAGAGCGAAGGTTTCTGTGAAACCACATCCTTCATTCACACCCACAACTTGCAATTCAACTCTGTTCTTTTTTGCGAACAATGTGCCCAGCACAAATGAACAGGGACAGACTCTTTAGAGGTCGGATAATGAATGTCACCATATGTCTCCAATCTCAAACAGGAAATTAAAAAAAGCATTTCGGCATTCATACTGGCGATGAGCATGGTTGAGGAATAGAAAATGGCTCAGTCACTGCGAGGAAAAGGACGCAAATGCCAAAAGGGTTTCAGCCACCATGACTACCAGTGAAAGCTCATGAACACTATATGTTGCAAGTGTGACATAGATTCCATGAAATAACTAGGGCAAACAACACACTGGCAGGAAAGATGCAGCCAAAAGGTACGATTCTAGGAGGCTCTCGCCAAGAAGTGGGTCATATACTTGAGATCACTGACAACGTATAACAAAAAACACAAGAAAACAAAAAACAAAGCACAACAGACATCCATTTCTCTTCTGATAAAAACTTTGGTAAGAAGTCATTTCGATCCAGAGAATTTCTATCTTCAATTTATATGCTTGAAATTCTGCGCTGACTGGTAAAATTTAAACAGCACAAAAAAACAATATTGCGAGCAGAGCACGCTTCCGAGTGGAGACAAAAGAGAGCAAGAAGAACATCACTGTCATCACAGGATGTCACGTAGACCACTGGTGACATGAGCAACTATGGCTGCAAGTAAAGCACACCTTCACAGTGTTGATTCTAAAGGGCACAGCAAGTCAGGTAGAGCATGGGTAGCCAGGGCTACAAGCAAAGCATGTCGTCACAGCATGCTGCCTACAGAGTACAGCATGTCACCAGTGCATGGGTTTCATTTGCAGGCTACAGAGTGCATAAAACATATATAATAATTAATGTGGTTACAGCAAGGGCACTTAAGAAATAAAATATGGACTGCTTTTAGATTATTCTAAAAGCAAATTATAATGATGATTAGTGTTTGAGTGTTATGAGAAGAACTATTATTGCTTCTACTTCCAAAGGGATACATTTGAATGAATATTTCAAGTGAGAGAATTACCGATTAGTATAATTCATAAAAAATAAATAGCAGATAAAAAAAAAAAATATGTTCAAAATTAAAAAAGAAAGATTAGGAAGGGGAAAACAAAGTTATACATTTAATAAAAGTCAAACAAGGTTACAGATGCGATGAACCAAAAGAGAGAAAAGTATAAATCTATGCAGTTTACAGTAAAAAAAAAAAAAATAAAAAAAAAAAAAAGGACAGCATTAGGAAAGGTCTTAACCCCTCCCCTGCTGATGACGGAACCGCTCCGTCATCAGCCGCGGTGGCGCTGTGCTGATGACGGAACGGTTCCGTCATGGCCCGCCCAACGCTCCTGCACGGATTCCGCGCCTGCGTTGAGCGTTCTACTGAGCTGGCGGGGCCATGACGGAACCGCTCCGTCATAAGCACAGCGCAACCGACGCTGGTGACGGAGCGGTTCCGTCACCAGCATGCGCCCGCCGCATTTCCGCCCCGCCCCCTTAGCACTGCGGCGGAATTGCCGCCGCAGAGAAAAAGCAAGATAGAATAGGTAGATTTAATAAAATTAGGACAATAAAGATCGGGGCACTTTTGATTGTTAAAAATGCAAAGAGTTCCATAATATTGAGAAACAACCAAGAAAAAGCAGCCAAGGAACTTGACAAGTAGGAAAACAGAGCACGTGATATGTGCAGAGATATTAAAAACAGATTTTGGAGATGCAAGAGTTGGTGCAATGAGACCTAGTAAGAACGTTTACATGACAAAATAGAAATTACATTTTGAAATGATTAGACAAAGCAAACCGGGGGTGGGGGGGTAAGGGCAGGTTTAGTTATGCTTAGGAGCATGGACTTTTATATTAAGAGGAGAGCACAAGTTAAAGCCTGATAAACAGGCCACTACAAAAAGGTTGTCCCCTAGGTGAAGGGCATCTGCCACAGACGACTATGTGATAGAATAGAATTATCTTACACTTAATAATTAATGCTCTCCGTCTTTCACAGACTATTAGAAAACACTTCTTTATAAGATGTTGCCACTTTAAAAACACCTGTATTGGATGCACCGGTGTCCCTCCTGCAAGTGTCACTTTTAAAGTAGTCAGCAGTGCCTAACGCGCATCCCACCATATTTTTCCAAAGATGTCTGCAAGTCACCCACCCACCTATCATTGCATTACTACTTTTACAAAAAAAAAAAAACTAAATGGTAATCCTTCTTGTGTCGACATTTGGCCCATCTAGACTAAGGATGGCGAAGTGGGAAAGTAGTTCTATTTGCTGGCAATGAAAAAGGCTACATTTTACATCAGCACGTTAATCATTAAGAATGAAAAAATAAAAAATACAACCTGGGGCTGGAAAATATGAAATGGGTACATGATATCTTAGGATACAAAGGTTTGTTCAAGCAAAGAGACACAACTGGAAGAATGGCTTGTATTGTATACAGAAACATATTACACTGCCGTTCTCTTGTCAGAAGTATGAACACAAAGATAGTTTCAATAAATGGCAATTCAATATTAGAAATAAAAGATCAGTACTGAGGAATAACACATGCTACTTTTTTTCATTTAAAATACCGGTTAGACCTCATGCAATACACCACTGCTAAGGTATCTGAATGTACAATTTCAAGAAGACAAGACAACAGTTAAAACCTTAACTTCTGAAAGGTCATTGTCCCCACTGGTTTCAGATCCGCTTCAATTGTTAAGAATTTAAGTTTTAATTTGGACCTGAAAATAGAAGGTAACTGCTCAATAGGAAGAGGAGAGTTTTACACAAAAAAGAATAGAGTACTGCAATACAGACATGATGGATATAAATGATAAAATATAACAAAGGTACAATAATAACAATCTGAAATACATTAGCCAAGAAGCTAACAGTGGAGCAGAAATAAGTGCAGAGCAACCTTAAGGTACACAAGAAGTAATGAAATGATAATATGAACATTATCCAGCAATTACTGCACCAGTGAATTACTTTCGCCACGTCATTTGTGAAAGGGAATCAGTGTCCTACCATGGTCGCTTAATTTGATAAAGGAAAATAGAAAAAAGGGGAATCTTACATGCACATATGTAGGCTGGAAAAGGAGGATGTAATTATTAGCAAATATGTTGGTAGGTAGGTATTGATGCCTCGAGGCTACGGGCACCAGGAACTTGTAAGGCATACTGGATATATTCCTGAATGAGGCAGCAGGGAATTAAGCATTAATACCGTTGGATGTTGACCAGCATTTGAGAATAATGAGCAAGAAAATTACAAAATATAAAAGTTAAGAATGTTCAAGCAATAACTGTCTGATTAAGAGGATTTTAACATTTCTAAATGTATTCCCAAATCACAGGCTTAGTGTTGGGCATCTGAGATAATAGATTTTGCTTTGGCAACAAAGGAGGGTAAAGTTTCACATAAATGGCAAGGCTCTCTTAAAAAAAGTATTTTTTAAAGGGTTACACAAAAAGCTATCCACCTGTTGACAAATGATTATTTAAGACGCAGCTGCCAGCTAGTCCAGAAAAATGAATGCTTGCCATATTATAGTGGAGTAAGAAAAACCTAGTTTCCCTTAAAAATCATATATATAGTCTCATTCATTCACAACTTTCCCTCCAAACTATTGACCTTGCCCGCAGGACTTTAAACAACTCCAATGTCTTCACCAATGAACCCCAAATCGGATGTAGCGTTTAGTTATTTTATTTCGCATGAAACATAATAAAAACAAACAATCTTTCTGAGACTCAGGAGAGATTGTAAAAGTGCACTCGTATTAAAAAAATCTAAAACATTCAATTGATAAACACAATGTGGCTATAGTATGTTTAAGTTAATAATATATACGCTACATCCGATTTTGGGTTTATTGGTGAAGACCTTAGAGTTATTTAAAGTCCTGCGGGCAAGGTCAATAGTTTGTAGTGAAAGTTGTGAATGAATGAGATTATATAGGATGTTATGATTTCCAAGGGAAACTAGGTTTTTCTTACTGATATAGAATGCTCTGTTCCCTTGGACAGTAGCGCCGCCTCTCTTGTTTTTCGCATATTATAGTTGAACCAAGCACTCAAAAGGATGCAGTTATGATGGTGCCAGTGGACTGTTTTTTAAGTCGTACCTGAGCTGCCAAAAGCATTTCTAAAACTAGAATATCGATCGACACAATTAGCATTGGACAGTGGCTATTGAAAAACATGTTAAGAATAACTGAATAAGGTGAACTCAAATGGGGAACTCAGGGATGTGGAATTCCTATAGCCTGACGCCCAGGACATTGTTTGGGGTCAAGGGCAGCAAGTTTTACTGTGCATTTTGTCCTTGGGACAAGCAGGCCCAAAACCTGAAGCGCAAACCCTTTGGCTGTCAGTTTGCAGTACCACATTAAGGATCAGGGAAGGGCACTGCCTGCAGTTAAGTTAATATTTGTGTGCATATGTTAATGCTGTTCAAACTTGTATTTATGGTTCATTAATTGAGAGCCTTTATTATTAGGCTGAGCGCTCTCAGTAAATGTAAGTTCTGACTGCACTACTGACAGTGGTTCCAGTATAAAAACGTGCACACGGTTTCAAAGTTTAGCAATATGAGGCTATGCATAATGATCCCAGAATGCTCTCTGATTAGATGCAAATATTTGCAGAAGCTTGAAAGCATGACTAATGATTATTTGCTTTCAATATAAAATGTTCCTAAAAAATGAAAGTAGGAAAACATTTATTTTGCTGAACTACTGTAAAATTTCAGTTACCATTTCTTTTCAGCATCATTTTGTAAAATGTATTGATGCATGCTAGTATTTCCCCAAAATATTCATATTAGAAAATCAGTGTAACCAGTTTCAATAAGATTTTGGGAAACAAGAATAAACAAGCATTGGCAAAGCCAAAAGGTCTGAAATGGTAGTCCGCTTTTTAGTTTTGGCAACGTGTGACTTGTTTTGGAATGGTTTTTGTAAAACCTTATTTGATGCGAGAGCTTCCGGACCCTCACCAATAAAACAATCATTGGCAAAAGCAAACATTGTTTTTGGTCTCCAAGCACACACTGCCACATTAGTTACAGGCAGTGAACAAAACTTTGTGTGTCGATATACTCCTTCTTAAAGAGCAGAATGCTGTCACTCACCGTGAAGCCAGCCGATACAGAGAGAGAATTTTAATAAACACAAAAGGTCATGGCTAACGCCAGACCAAATTAGGGGCTCAATTATTAAAGAAAGTCTCAAAAGTGCACCCTTGGTATATTTCTTTGCATTAAGGGCAGCTATATGGCTTTCGTGAATTCACAAGAATTTACAGCAGTAGGGCAAGACATAGTACTCCTAGAAAATATCTGTGAACTGCATTTTAGCATGAGCAAATATGCATGTGTAGATTTGCTCATGCGAACACCTGAGTTTTGCAAGTTTATTTTCCCTCCAACCACTTTTTTCCCAACTCTGGAAGAAGGTTTACATCTGCCATTGTCAGGGGTACATTTCCAACATTTCTCAGTATTGGAAAAGAATAGAGAAGAGTTGTTGAAAACCCTTAAAACATGCAAGTTAGTAGGTTTGCACAAACTCAAAAGGACATTCCAGCCCTGGAACTATTGTTTACCACTACCTTCAGTCCCAGTATGTAGATCTGCGGAAACGTAGCAATATAAAGGGATTGCTGGTATTCAAACACTACTAAGGTATGAGCCCTGGCATAATCAGAGAGGCTATCTAAGAGATCTTATATATTGAGATTGCTGCCATAATTTTTCGCCACGCATCATGGTACCAAAGGGACAAGTGGATTTTGTTACAGGACAAGTAGATTTATGAAGCAACCTGCCCCATGGACAAGTAGATATTTTAATAAACTCCACACGCCTGGGAACTGGTGATTTATCTACTTGGTTCAAACCAGTCACAAAAAGGCAAACTATTTTGTTGGCACCAGGCTCCCTAACCTCAGGCACAAATCATGTTAAGAATAACTGAATATACTGGACCCATATACGGAACTGGTGATTAATCTCCTTGATCCAAAGCAGTCACAAAATATATTGTGGACACCAGACCTCTTGTTGGTGTATACTCTACCCAACCACAGATATTTCACCTTGTGAATATCCACAGGTGCCAGACTGGGTCTGGAAAATACAAACCAATGCACTTGCATGTTAATATGTCACCATGCAACTCAACAGCAACACCATTCCACTCCAAAAGTCAACAGCGGAGCTGAATAGAAGCGCCTCCTATGCACGCTAATGTCAGTCTCTTTCATGAATGTTCCATATCTCGAGACCTGAAGCATATAAGAAGATTAAAGAAACCAGTGTGCCTATTCCTGAATTGATTTTGAATTTGAGATAGAAGAGCCCGTACAATAGAAGGAGAGGTGAGAAGACAGTGAGGAGTCTGTGATTACATAGAGTATGTGCCAGAAAGAGCATTAGCGAATGTAAGTAATTTGTTCTTCTCTTGGATACTTCTAAACGCAGATTCCTCACTTTGTTACTAGATACCAAAAACGTGCCTGCCAAGGTGGTAGGTTTGTGGCTCAAACTAAAAACTTCTGCACGACCAAGCAGCCAAAATTCCCATATTGATACAACGGACGGTCAAGGCAGTGGTGCTTCATGAATGTGTGCAAAGATTCCCACGTAGTTGCTTGTCGAGGACAGGCACTCCGCGTGTCAACACACTGGTAGCAGCTTTTGTTCTGGTGGAACGGGCCCATAGGTCTCTGGAGACTCCTTTTTAGCCAATGAGTAGCAGAGCTCAAAACATAGTACTAACCATTGAGAGATGATCCATTTTTGCACTGCCTTGCCCTTCTTCGACCCAACACACTTTCACAAAGAGCTGATCATTCACCTGATGTTACTTGTTACAGTCAATTTAAAATCTGAGTGGGATCTAGGCAATGGAATGTCTGTTAATCTTTTGAGGGATGACGTGGAACAAAAATGGTCATTACCTCTAAATTTCCTCCGGGGAAGAGATGGGAAAAGTAGCCTGAACCTAAAGGCATGCAGACGTTATTGCCACCAAGAAGACAGTTTTTAGAGTGAGGAGAAGCAATGAACAACTTTGCATTGGTATTGGTAACTGCCAGGTACCAGACCACATCACAAACATGTCCCAGCATTCTGCATCTACAGATTTCGTAAAAGGAAGCCTGACAACCAGTATGACATCCATGATCTAGGGAGGGAGATCTAAAGCAGTCAACTGGAGACACTCAATCGCCATACATGAAGGTGTGCAGGCTTGATGTAAGACCCTGCCCTGCTACTGTAATAACAGATTGACCTGCAGAGGAAGCTGATCAGAAGGAAGATGCTCAGACTCAGAAGTTACGAGTACCAGGCTCTCTTGGCCCAAACTGGTGGCACTAGAAAGGCCCAGTCCTTTCGTCTTTAGAACTCAGGGCAGAAGAGGTAGTGGCTGGAAGCAAACAGGAGTCCTTAGCTCCACTCTAGGTGGAATGTGTCTCCAATAGAGTCTTCTGGAGAACTCAACTCACAAAATAGCCAACATTGCACGTTCTTTGAGTTGGCGAACAGATCCTGCCAGGGTTCCCCCCTCACCTCCCACTGTTGAAAGATGCCTGTGCCACCTCCGGATGTAACTGCCATTTGTTATCTGCTAGATGTTGCCGACAGAGTCTGTCCACCTTGCCGTTTAAAGATCCTGCCGGGTGAAGCACCACCATGGAAAACCCCAGATGATTCAGCAAACTCCTGAGACGTAGAGCCACTTGAAACTGAATTCTGGACCTCACACAGGTTGCTGCAGTACCATGTGGTACTGTCTGTGAGAACCTGCATCATCCACCTTTGATGGTGGGCAGGAAGGGCAGTACCATGTGGTACTGTCTGTGAGAACCTGCATCATCCACCTTTGATGGTGGGCAGGAAGGTCTTCAAGGGAATTGGTCACAACGGAGACCAGGGTCATCTGATCTCCACTATTCCTAGCTCACAGTCCAACAGCGACTTATGACGCAACTGTCAACTTTTCCTTGGGCAGGTATAGGTTTCTTTCACTGGTCCAACTGTAGTCGAGCAGCCACCACTGCAAATCTTTTGCAGTCTCCGCTGATACATGGATGGAATAGGACAGGTTGCTCTGGTGATGGGCCCGCTGAGACGTATGGGGATTGCCAGACTGGAGCTAAAAATTTCCAGAGAACATGCCATGGCTTAGCTTTTTTGAAAACGCTCTAGGGCTTTGTCCATCTTTTCTCCAACTAGATGGCAACCAACAAAATACACGTCCATTAAGTACACCTGGACTTCCCTATGGCCACGTAGTACCACATTAGTTCCCATAGCCCTGCCTGGACAATCAGAGATATGTAGACCTAAGAGGATGACAAACTTGGCCGTTAGCATCAAAGTCTAATGAGTTTAGTATAGGCAGTGGCACATCAAGTTCTGAATGTGGCCTCTGTCAAGCTAAAGACAGCTTGGAGTCGTACAGAGATGGGTTGAGGGTCCTTCCCCGACACCAGTGGCGCTGGTGGCAGTGTCAATGAAAGAGGGGCTGGCTCAAGTTTCAACGCCGAGCAAGACACCTATAAAAAAAAATCAGAGATGGATTCGAGGGGCATAGACCGAGATGAGTTCAAACTAGTCAACTGTAATCAGAGTAGGCGGCTAGGTGGATCTATGGGCCTGTAGGTACGCCAGAAGGAAGTGAAAGCATGCCAAAGATGGACAGCCTCACAAAAGGCTTTGACTTGCGCTGATGGCAACAGATCCTCAAGTCTTTTTCAAACAGTCATAGGAAGGGGCCCAGAGTGCCACATGGTTCACTTCGGTTTCGTCTTCGACTTACTCGAAGACTTAGACCACAATGAAGATCGGCCCTGGGAACGACTTTGGGAGCGAACGTGGGACAGAAAGCCTGTCTGCACCCTTGATTTCAACTTGGAGAGAGACCTGTGAAGACCCTTCTGGTGTTTCGCTACATTGAGCTTAGCCTCTCAATTTTGGGTGGCATTTGGGTCCCTCTGGGCACAGTCACAGCAGGCCTTGGAATTGTGGCAAGAAGCAAAGCAATAAAGGCAAACCACATAGGTATTGGTCACAGACATCTGTTTGTGACGGTCCCTACAGGGGTTAATACGTGTAATCTTAGTGGGGGACATCCCTTGCACATTGAAATAAGTTGAAGGAAAAGATTTTCTTCACACGTAAAAATAAAAAGAATAAGCAGAGCTGTGGATTCACGTCTAAAGGCATGGAAAATAAGGAACTAATGTCAGTGCATATAGGTCCGGTGAATATGCAGCTCATTCATTGCTTCCAGAGCATATGGTGCCACCTGCCAGCATGCAGGAAGCACTGCTTTGAAATTTCCGGATCCAATCTGGTTCCTGGGGACATTCAGAAAGCGAGGCATCTGCAGTTAGAAGTATCCAAAAGAAGCAGCGGAAGGAAATGCTTAAATCAATCTGTAACATTGGCTATTTTGCGAATGATACCATTTCAATGCCTTTAGTTTAGACCTAGACCAACCAAATAAAATTGGTCATGGCCCCGTCTGAGTACCGCAAAGATGGATAGTCAAGTTTTCTGGAAAGGGAAACAAACACCAGGAAACAATCCCATAATGACGTGATTATCATCTCCACATTTATCATCTCACACCAGGTTAATCATCAACTGAACGGGGCACTAAGTATAGCAAATTTCAGCGATTATTATTGAAGGCGTTTTCATCCACCATTGTTTAATGGGTCAGCTTATGTGAGGGAGGCATAGCCAGACATGGGTCCTACGGAGTTCAAGCTGCACCTCAAAGATGTGACTGAATAAGGGTGAGTCAGACTCAGTGGTGCTTGTATTTTGGTCTAACGGATATGAAGTCAAGTAGTTAAGCCATCACTTTTGTGGTGGGACCAAGGCACATCCGTACATGGTTTTTATTCTGTGACTTGGCATGCAACCTTAAATAAAATTACATGTATAAACTGGAGAGCTACCTACAAAAATGTCCAAAGGGTATGATTAATTGAAGCATTGTCAGCAATTGTCTTTTACTCGTTAAATTAAGGAAACCGGTCTGTATTACTGTGATCAGGCTTCTCAAACGATTAGCTTGTGAGCTATTATTGGTAGCTCTCCATCTACCTGTGTGCATTTCGGCCTATTAAATTTTAAGCGTTGGCTTGGCCGAATAACTATATGTAAACTAAAATTGAAAAGTTTGCATCTGAGGTCAAATGTGTGGTTGTCTGACCTCTTTAGAGAATGTTTGGAGAAAAATAGTTGAATTTCCAAAATATAGTGATAAATCATTTAGCATTGCAGAGATTTATTACTGATATTATTACCTCGGCCAGAGGCATTTCAGATATGGCTGCTGTGTATTACAGATGCAGAAGAATTTACATTGCTTTGTGCAACCCTGCATGATGCACAGAAGTGATCATTGCTGGTTATCCTACAGTCCGGTGACCACTGATGGTAATCTTGCTTAAGGTGCTACTAATGTAATCTTGTCTGATGTGGTTATTATTACAACACTAATAATGGCTCTGGATGATTTTCATGGAACACAAGTAGTTCTTATAGAAAACGTTGAGATCCCTGCTTTAGATCTATTTAAATAATTCAAAGTATATTATTTACAAATAGTTTACAATAACTAGATAAAATATAAAATGGTTTACAGTTTTTAGGTCTCGCCTAGGCAGGGCGCATGCGCTGCCCTAGGAGGACCTTTAGACATCGGTCTTCACTTTTCAAGCACTGCACTCGTGCTTGTGGCGGCATCCACCTTGCGGGAAAGAAGCAGCGGCGCGCCACAAGCACGAGTACAGTGCTTGAAAAGTGAAGACTGCTCTAAGCGCGCACCACTCGCAGGCTCACCTCCTGCTCCCCCTCTCTCTCACAACCTCTCCACTTGACTGCACCGCACTTCATGTTTCATGAAGTGCAGACTAGACGAAAACGGGCAGTTTGGTTGTTTTTACCGAGCTGCCCTAGGCTGTCCCTGCCCCTAAACTTTTAAGTGGTGTTGGTAGGATGTTTTTTCCCCTGCGTCGCAATTACCGAAGTGCTGACTTTCGGTCCCAGGCAGCCGGTCTGACTCCGAGAGCAGATCGTTGTCCTCTGAGGCCAGACTCCTCTGCAGCAAAAGCAGCAGAGTGTTAATGGGTAGAATCTCTGATATTTATTTGCGCCTCATCTTCATTGCTTGATTTTTGCCCGCAAGATAGTGTCACTTATATGCGTTGAAATGTCACTCATACTTACACTGGAATTATGAAAAATGTCACACATTGCAATCTAAAACCTTGGCAGCTATGAAACAGAGGCAAATGAGAAGGCCTGTTTAATTACTTTCTCTTTGAGGTAATCCTCCTCTGTAGCAGCACCGCCATCTACTGGGACATTAACACCTCATCGTCACGCCGTGACGCACTGGACTTCATAATACCAGGCCGTTCGTGGGTACTTTACTACCTCAGAGGCCCTGCGGTGTCTGCACCACCGACAAAAGGGAAAAAAAGACACCTCCGATGCTTTGACTACGGACCCTGTTAAGGGACAAGAAGGTGCTTTGTGCATCTTATTGGCATAACACTCCGTGAAATAACACTCAGTTGAATTACCTCCCCTCTGCCTCCTTTTCAGGTGTAAAATAACCCTGAATTGAGACAACGGCCACATGCATATATTTCTGGAATGACAGTGCAAAGCGCCTTGCTATCAGGGGTGATAACATTTGAGAACTGCTAGGAAACCGGAAGGCATAGGTTTAGGAATACCCTGTTATTTTGTTCAATCTTATTCTGAGATCGATATAAAAAAAATTTTTTTTAAAGGGTTCCATTGGGTAGTAATACATTCTTATTAGTATAGTCAACCCCAACCGCCGTGTTTCATTTTAGATCCTGAGTTTTTCTAGACCAAGCACTATGGATTACTGCCCCTATCCCACCGCAGTTTGTGTTGCCTTTCTTCATGCCCCCTCCCATTGTCTGTGTTCACTTTCTTCTCGTCCCCTCCCACCTTAGTTTGCATTGACTTTCTCCCCCCTTTGGGCAATGAGAACCTTTAAAAAGATGCTGCAACTACGCAAAACACCTTAAATCTAGGACAATAACCTACTGATCTGTCACAATCTATATTTTTACGTGCACTCCAGTGCCCCTACTTGTTGTACCACAGACCAGCAACACTGCTGTCTCTGGTCTAACATTTCCAGTCCATGTATGGCTACATGCACCCTACCAGAACTAGACTTATCATTAAATTCAAACTTCTATATGAAACCTTTCCTGCACATACCACATTAAACCGCTCCAAACAGGCTTCACTCTCTGGCAATGTTTGACCCTTCTTGACTGGGCACTTTTTTTGGTACTTTTATATAGCATGAAGCGGACTTAAAGGTATTGGAGTGATTGATATGAGCACAAGTATGCATTATTTTTTTTTAATTTTAGGCAAGGGGAGATTAAGTGATTTGCCCAGAGTCACAGGATGTTGAGCATCGACGCAGAGATTCAAGCCTGGTTCACTAGTTCTGAAGTTCGTAGCTCTGACCGATAGGCATATCCTCACTAACCAACTGGGAAATGATGCAGGTCCGGTGCAGTGGTCTCTAGCAGTGCCTTGTTAAATTGCTTGTTTAAGTGCTGATGCACTGAAATTGGTGTCACGCTGATAGGCAAGCGCTGATCCTCCTTTTTTTTACAGATTCATGGGACGCAGTGAATTTTGTAGTCTGAACTGAGTGTCACCGCTGCAGACGCCAATCAAGGACAGTCACAAGCTGGTCCGAACCTTTAAAGACTGTGACGCAGTGCTCACCTGCACATCTGTTCATCTATAACCCCCAACACACATGGCAGGAGGGCAGGTAAAATGTTGCTTACTTCCCAAGCCATATGGCACCGGCAATGTATTGCCCGTGGGGAAGGCTGCTGCAGTATTGGGGCAGGAGATAGGCAGAACTTTCAAAACACTGTAGGGTTGCATGTGGACCGGATGAGGTACCTCTATTTCAGCAGGGAACAAGCATTGGCATAGCCAATAGGTCTCGCCTTTGGGACCTTATAAGTATTTAATCATGCAGCACAATATCGCCAGGAAGCTTCGGCGACAGTGCGCTTTACAAATGACACTTAAGATAAGATAAGATAAGATAAGAATATCCCTAAGGCGAGACCTATTGGCTATGCCATTGCTTGTTAAATTAAGGCAGGGAATTTAGCAATAATGTCTACCAGAAACGTAATGGTCCCCTAGCCTGCATCAGATTTTTGGGCATACATCTAGAGAATGTCATTGGTTTTCTAGACAATATGTGAAATACAGATACAAGTAGATGTGCAATGAAAAGAGCTAGGACAACTGCATTACGTTTTGAAGGGACAAATAGATTTTACTATAGAGAAAAATGATTAGGTTATCAAAGCTGCCTGCACCATTTCCAATCGCATCTTGGTCATTTGTATAAATCCCCAGAAAGTCACACACAGACCCAAGCTGTGTGAAACAATACTCTTTGACCTCATATTGGACCCTCACCCTTGCCTGAACCTGCAATAATGCCATCAGTCCTCTTGATTCCGCCTCCTTTTTGATTTGCTTTAGCTGGTATCTTCTATGGAGGGCTACCCCACCGAGATCTGAGAACACAGACTCTTGGCCTCAACAGGCAAAGATCGTTTTTTTCCCTGTCACTACTCTGGTTACACCGGTCTTCTGTATGGCATGGATGTATGACGGTACAACGCGTGCTTTTACAACGCGTACCGTTACGACGCAGGTTTTACAACGCAAGTCGTTACAACGACTTGCGTTGGGGGGCGCTGGATAGTGAATAGTTTAATTTCATATTCCAACTCCAGTGCCTGTGGATAGTAGGGAAGGTGTTGGATAGTAAATTAAACTATTCCCTATCCTAGAGCGTCCTCCAGCGAAAGTCGTTGTAACAACTTTCGTTGTAAAACCTACGTGGTAATGGTACCGCGTTGTAAAAGTTTCGTGGTAAAGGATGTTCCCCGTATGGCATTAGCAGTATGCCAGACACAGCTGACTCCTGAAGTTGAAGATCATATGACAACCTGGCTATCTCCATTACAATGGGGGATACAGCAATCAGAATCACCTCCTTCTGCGACTACATACTCAGTAGGAAAGGTGCACCCAGGATTCTTAGGAAGAGGACGTCCTCACCGTCTTTAATGTCTACACCTTAGATATGGCTGTTATGGGGCCTGTTCAGAGATTTTTCTGCACAACGATTAAGCTTTTTTCGCCAACTCATCCCAATTTGGAAACTATGATCAAGTTGGGCAGTCCCTTCCTCATCTATGACAAGTCACTTGGCCTCTTTTAGTACTCCCTCCATTGCTATCAGAGGCACAGCTTACCCCTGAGTGATTAGTCGGACAGCAGAGTCATTACCCTCATCCCCTTATGCTGAAGTCCCAGTGGTACTGAACTGGCTAGATGAAAAATAATTTCTCATCTTTTGTGAAACTTTGCTTTTTTCCTTTGGGAATTTTCAAAATCTTGTCCAAAACAAGGACTCTCCGCTGCCTGAATCACAGCAGTCTTAAACATCTAATCTAACAAATCTGCAGCACGGCCCAACCTTTTGACATTCTTCGTAAGCCTGGAAGCGTGGCCGGCAGTCCGCTACTCCAGCATGGTTTACCTGCTTAGCATTTTCTATAGTCACACTGTTATCTTCGTCATGGACCTCTTCGATGGGAAGGTTTAGATGGACACTCAATTTCATCCCCTCTTCTCTCAGGGCAGGTAGCCACACAACATTTGCTTCTCAGGACTGGTATATGGATGGGAGAAGACATCTACAATTTGTGAGACCTGTCCAACCAGCCACACCTTCTTCTGAGATCTCAACCAACACTGCTTCAGGAAGTGACCATCTACATAATGGCAGCCATAGTGGAGCTAGGCTGATCCTACCCCCACATTTATTTTTTGAGCAATGAGCCACTAATACATAGAATGCTCAATAAAGTGATATATTCAAAAGAGGGGCTGAAAGCAGAACTGGTCCTTAGATTTTAGGACACCAGACATATTCCAGTTTACCATGAAGTTATTACGATTTTGTACACCTCCAAAAAAAATTTACTTTAAAATTGATTTCATTACCGGTATTTACAGATCCTTAACTGAAACATTTCGTTCTTTGGCTCAGGTTGAGTTAAATTACAGGTAATATGGATGAATATACCTAGTTGCAGGTTATAGAGTAGATCTGTCAAAGACCACCCACCCCCAGCCGTACAAAGCCTCTGCTGCCAGCTTATAGCACCAGAGTATTCATTCATGAAAGAAGATTGCCTGCCACCAAGGGAAGATTTGCATCCATATGTAGTTGTCCAAACAACAGGTTTGTGTGTGTACATAATTCTTTAATACAAAGCCTTAACTGTTATGGCACGCGGTCTAAGGAAATGCAGTGATCTCCGCGTGCATTACTGTCAGCGGGCTCCAGCTTGTAAAAAAAATGTTAAAGTACATACTTGCTAGCAAGATTACCATTTACTTTCATCATAAACATTCGCAACTTGGTAAAAAACGTTTAGCTAAACTACTGTGGAACTTTTTCTACAATTATTTCTCTAGGACAAAAATTATTACCAATGGAGAATCAATGAAAAACCACTGTAGGCAACTGGAAAAGAAATTAAAGGCCCAAATACTTATATGTTTTTGCATTGGTGCACATTTACGACTTTGAAATTCACAAGAGTTTACAGCTGCTGGCCTGAAACAGTACTTCTAACAAACTTTTGTTAATTCCATATTAGCACTTATAAATATACATACTTATGTGCTCATGCGAAAATATGCTGAGCCACTGCAAATTCACTTTTTGTATAATTCTTTTTCCCCCTCCACAGGAAAAAGATGTACTCCTGCCACTGGCAGGAATACATTTATAAGCGTTCTAAGGTGGGAGGAGAATGTAAAGCAGTTGGTGAATTCTCCATAACATGTACGTTTGTAGGTAAGCAAAGACTTGCAGTACATTCCAACCCTGGAAGTATCGCATCCCACCTACCGCCAGCTCTGTAGATCTGAAGAAAGGTGGCAAAATCAGAGTGGGTCAAAATCGATTCACTGATGGAATATGAGCCTTTCTTTTATCAGAGATAGTATTATCAGTGCTCTGACACAAGGAGAACAATGGCATACTTTTTCTAAAGCAGCATGGCACCAAACGCTACATTTAATAAGACAGGTAGATTTCAGAAACTACCCATCCCTTTGGCAGGTAGACATTTCATAATATTCCACACCCTGCTTTCGTTGCCTCGTATAAGACAACTCGGTTCATCCAATATCTCCAATTGGTCCAAAAGGGTGCAGAGTGTCACGGCTATTAGGAATGTGTGAGCAAAGAGTGTAATTTGATCAAAAGAAGGCAGCCATTTAGAGAGGCTTTAAAGACTATGGGTCACATCGACAAAGCATTTTATGGTTTAAACAATACTTTTCTTTAAATGTGCTATGTTAATAGGAATCGGTAAACGTTGACCAACTCCTAAAGTGGGATTTCAAACCTACACCTATTTGGTGTGGTGTTTGCATGAGGAGTGTTGTAGGTGCCTCATCTAAAAAATACAGAATCAGTAGGACAAGTCTCAATTTTCTGTAATCAAAAGTCAGTTGGAAAACAGTGAAAAAATACTGATTATGGAGTTTCAGTGGTAAACCATTCACAAAAGGAAAGCAATCACTTTAGGATCCCTTTCCTTTGTGAATGTTTCAATAATAATAATACAAAAATAAAGTTTGTTTGGTTGTAGGCAGTGGTCGAAGAAACAAATGGCAACTCTTATGAGAATTTTTATTTTATTTTTTAAATGCAGCACTGTTTTCTTTAAGGACAGGCATTTACAATGCAACGGTCTCGCCTTTGTAAAAGTTAGAGCTATTAGCATTGTAAATGACAAATTTTTTATTTATGTGTTGGTTTTGAAAACAGATCAATAAATGGCATTGTCATTTACAAAGCCAATAGCGCAATCTCTCGCAAATGCCACACACAAACACACACACACACACAGACCAACACACAGACCCACAAACACACAGACACACAGACCAACACACAGACCCACAAACACACAGACACACAGACCCACACACAGACCCACAAACACACAGACACACAAACCCACACACACACAAACCCACACACAGACCCACACAAACACACAGACCCACACAAACACACACACACAGAAACCCACACACACACAGAGCCCCACACCCCCACACACAGAGCCCCACACCCCCACACACAGAGCCCCACACCCCCACACACAGAGCCCCACACCCCCACACAGAGCCCCACACCCAGAGCCCCACACCCAGAGCCCCACACCCAGAGCCCCACACACAGAGCCCCACACACAGAGCCCCACACACAGAGCCCCACACACAGAGCCCCACGCCCACACACAGAGCCCCACGCCCACACACAGAGCCCCACGCCCACACACAGAGCCCCACGCCCACACACAGAGCCCCACACACAGAGCCCCACACACAGAGCCCCACGCCCACACACAGAGCCCCACGCCCACACACAGAGCCCCACGCCCACACACAGAGCCCCACGCCCACACACAGAGCCCCACGCCCACACACAGAGCCCCACGCCCACACACAGAGCCCCACACACAGAGCCCCACACACAGAGCCCCACACCCACACACAGAGCCCCACGCCCACACAGAGCCCCACGCCCACACACAGAGCCCCACGCCCACACACAGAGCCCCACGCCCACACACAGAGCCCCACGCCCACACACAGAGCCCCACGCCCACACACAGAGCCCCACACACAGAGCCCACGCCCACACACAGAGCCCCACGCCCACACACAGAGCCCCACGCCCACACACAGAGCCCCACACACAGAGCCCCACACCCACACACAGAGCCCCACACCCACACACAGAGCCCCACACACCCACACACACACACACACACATAGACACACACAGAGCCCCCCACACACAGAGCCCCCCACACACACAGAGACACACACAGAGCCCCACACACACACAGAGCCACACACAGAGCCCCCCACACACACAGAGCCCTCCACACACACAGAGCCCTCCACACACACAGAGCCCCACACACACACACAGCCCCCCACACACACAGAGCCCCCCACACACACACAGCCCCCCCCCACACACACAGCCCCCCCCCACACACACAGCCCCCCACACACACAGCCCCCCACACACACACAGCCCCCCACATACCCAGAGCCCCCCACATACCCAGAGCCACACACACACACACACACAGAGCCACACACACAAGCTCTTTTGACGAGTGTAACCGTCTGATACAAAGAATGTGCCCACTCACTAACTATTGGGGTAGCACGAGTCAGCTGTCCCAGAAGTACGAATACAGAGGCCAAACTGTCCCTCTTCCCAACGAGCAAGTCTATCTCCCCTGAATGTTAACATGTCGTGGCCAAAACTAAATTTGCAATGATCCAAATGTCCAGACCACGCAGCTGGTCAGAATGTATAACAATCCGAAGATCCGACTGTATGGCGAATGACATTAACCTGACCCACAACACGCCATGAGCGGCGCTAACTTGACAGTGCTCCAAGATGCGGAAACTACTGCTGGTACCCCATTTGGGTTTACTTCATGAAGTCCTTCAACATAGAGACAACTGACAATCAGCTACTATACGAGACAGAAAACACTTTACCTTAATAGCATGCAGCTCATTGCAACATATATACCAAGAATATTGAGTTAACTTATAAAATCCAATGTTACCATTTTTCTTAAAGAGTTCAGATCTAGGGTGAGTGGGGGATGCTCTGGTCCAGGGGTGAGTGGCGAGTGCTCAGGTCTAGGGGTGAGTGGCGGGTGCTCAGGTCCAGGGCAGAGTGGCGGGTGCTCAGGTCCAGGGCAGAGTGGCGGGTGCTCAGGTCCAGGGCAGAGTGGCGGGTGCTCAGGTCCAGGGCAGAGTGGCGGGTGCTCAGGTCCAGGGCAGAGTGGCGGGTGCTCAGGTCCAGGGCAGAGTGGCAGGTGCTCAGGTCCAGGGCAGAGTGGCAGGTGCTCAGGTCCAGGGCAGAGTGGCAGGTGCTCAGGTCCAGGGCAGAGTGGCAGGTGCTCAGGTCCAGGGCAGAGTGGCAGGTGCTCGGGTCCAGGGCAGAGTGGCAGGTGCTCGGGTCCAGGGCAGAGTGGCAGGTGATCGGGTCCAGGGCAGAGTGGCAGGTGCTCGGGTCCAGGGCAGAGTGGCAGGTGCTCGGGTCCAGGGCAGAGTGGCAGGTGCGCAGGTCCAGGGGTGAGTGGCAGGTGCGCAGGTCCAGGGGTGAGTGGCAGGTGCGCAGGTCCAGGGGTGAGTGGCAGGTGCGCAGGTCCAGGGGTGAGTGGCAGGTGCGCAGGTCCAGGGGTGAGTGGCAGGTGCGCAGGTCCAGGGGTGAGTGGCAGGTGCGCAGGTCCAGGGGTGAGTGGCAGGTGCGCAGGTCCAGGGGTGAGTGGCAAGTGCGCAGGTCCAGGGGTGAGTGGCAAGTGCGCAGGTCCAGGGGTGAGTGGCAAGTGCGCAGGTCCAGGGGTGAGTGGCAGGTGCGCAGGTCCAGGGGTGAGTGGCAGGTGCTCAGATCCAGGGGTGAGTGGCGGGTGCTCAGATCTAGGGGTGAGTGGCGGGTGACAGCCACAGTGTAGTTGTGAGTGATTACTGCAGAGGTCCAGAGGTGGGTGGTGATGCCAATGTCCAGTGCAGTGGTGAATAAAGCGTGTAGGGCTGAGTGACGGGTGCTCAGTACCATACCAGGGCTGAGAGATTTAGGTTCATCCCAGCCTTTCGACTAAACATCACCCTCACTCAGCACAGACTCCACATTTCACCGGCCCAGTATAATAAAATAAGCCAGCGCAAACCTGTTCGGGAGCCGGAGGGGTGGCCGCGTGGGGGCAAGCTCTCCGCCCTGCATATCCGGGCTCAGGACTCCTCCGACAGACAAACACTCACTGTGCTCGGCTCCATCACAACAAACTTCGCCCGACCGGAAGTTGCCTTCAGAAGGAGTCCGGGCTCGGAGGGCAGCCGCTCCGAGTCCGACTCCTCTGGTATGCGGCTCCACCAGAGGCGGCACCGCCTCGACCCAGGCCTGGGGGGGGGGGATGTATGCGGCCACGGGCACCGGCTCTGGCACTGGGCTTTGGCAGAACAGGGAATGGCGGGTTCTGCCTGAACTCGACAGAAAGCAGTTCAGCAAGCAGCCACCGGGGGACGCACCTGCAAGAGAGCGCCAATCTGCCAATCAGTCCCAAAAGTCAACAAGGCATTGCCCTGGCTGATATAATCTGCCAGGGAAGAAGAGAGCGTGGCAGAAGAGGGAGGAGAGAGCATGGCAAGGGGGCACAATAATAGAGTGTAAGCCACAGACATATGCCAGCTGCACCCTGGGCATCAGACCCCATCTCGGCACGCCAAGCGGACATCCACATTTTCATAATCTTCAAACGTCGCCCTTTGGTAACAGCGCACACACCCAGGTCTACCCAGCCCGTCATCATCCCATGCTCCGCGCCTCATCCTCCGGTGCCAGCCGAACAAAAACTGTTTAACCGGAGCAGCATGCACCTTTACCACGGACCTACTTACCCTCTAGTGCCAGACACACATCGGGGGTCAAACAGGCGGACCGCTAGCTAGCATTCTCCCATAAGAGCCAATCCCTAAAGAGCTCCACCCATTTGTTTAAAATAGAATGTGTCTAAAACGATCATTCGTTTTTATAACATGACAATTATCCCTCAGTTTGCTTTAATACCCATTCAGAAACAATTAAACAGAAGTGAGACACTTTTTAGGTGATTTCTTCATGTGTTTGTTGCTTTAGGCACACATTTCCACAAGAGAGGAGCCCTCCACACAACCATGTTTCTCCGAGGTCAAACAGAAATGCCTCTGAGAAACGCCCCGTCATTTTCGGACGGGGGCGTGGTTTTGTTTCTCTTCTTTTCTCATTGGCTGGAATATAAAATTCCAGCCAATGGGAAGAGGAGAGAAAGAACCTAAAAAAACACGCCCCTAAATCCGAAAAAGACTGGGTTTAAATGGACAGACGCCCGTCTTCTCCAATGGCTGGTCTCCGTTTAGGAAGCCAGCCAATGGAGAAGAGGGGCGGGTTCAAGCCCCACACTAAGAAACATAAGATCTCGCCGGCGAGACTGCGCAAGCGCAGCCTATACAGGCCGAGACCTAAAAAAGGGCAACATGGGAAAAAATGCTTACTTTATTAGCAGGCAACCACAGAAATGATGGTCTGCAGACTAGCAGGTCCTGATCCCTCGGATGGCCCCCAATCGGAGTGAGTCACAAATGACCTTATTGGAATTTTACGAACCTATCAGTAAATAGGTTGGTACGTAAAAGTAAATACTGGTCTTTACTTCGGGCAACCTGGGGTGGTGGAGTGAGTTAAAGAATGATAATGGATTAAACCCAGATCAGTTGACTGAGGGTGAGTGATTGGTTTTCTCAAGCGCTCCGTCCATCATCCCCTTTGGTATCGCAATGGCAAATATGGGCGGAGCGTGGGCGGTGCATCTATTCCCTACTCTTCTACAATAAGTCTCGCAGAGCAGCGCATGCACGCTGGCTTTAGCCCCGACTTAAAAAGCACAAGGTAAAAGGAGAAAGCTTGGCAGTAACCAACAATGAGAAACATACAATACCTAAATGAGTTTTGCCTTTTTTTGACACCACCAGCCAACACCACAAAATAACATGGTACAGTAAATGGGGAAAATAAAGATATGATTTGGAAAATTGTTAGTCTTAAAGAAAAGTTCACCAATGAAAGTATTGATGCAATAAATCACGGAAAACAGAATATTTAATGCAGTTTTTGGTCCCGGCTCCAGTCATCTTTACGTGTCAGGCAGATCTACTGTGGGCGTGAGGTCAGCCCCTGATGGAGTAGACACAATATTTAGAAAGAAGCAACATCCAATTATGCTAAGTAATTAGAAAACAGAACCTGGATAAAGAAGAGCACGGTGTCGTCCAAGTCTGGCAACAGAACACTTAAAAAGATCAAGTTCCATTTTTTTTTTAGAGGCACAGAGCCAGACACTAACATGGTGTTTTGTTCACTGTGGGGAAAAGTTTTTTCATTAAAGTTCACTTTGAAGTACGTTCAGAACTTAAGGTTAGAGAAGTAATACAGCCACAGCAGACAGTAGTCGGTGTGCACTGAATCCAGCGTTCTAGCAAGGACGCAACAGCGCACTTCTACCAAAAACTGCTCTAATCAATCTTGACAGAACACAGATGAGGCGTCAACACATGCTTAGCAGCTACAGAATGCCTCTGTGTATACTCCAAACCCACTAAAATACTTTACTAAATGCCACAATTCCAGAGACATAATATGAAGACTGGTATGCAGAAATGGATAAATAGAAGCTACACTAGGACACACTGGCATGCTTAACAATAGCCAATGACCAAAGTGGGAATCTGACTTCATAGCTGCTAAACTAAGCAGCCATCACTGCAGCCGCGCTCACAGGACAATATTTAAGATGGCATATGGCACTATTCAACAGATTGTTTTTATTAAAAAAAAAAAAAAATCTGTCAACTGCATCTTTCAAACTGGCTTGAATTTTACAAGCCTTCTAAAGTACGAAAACACAAACCAATTTACACAGTCCACCGGTTAATACCTACCCAAAACGCAAACATATTTAAACAGACCACTGGTCAATACTTTTAGAGGTTTCATACCATGACATTCCTGTCACTTATCTTTAGTCTCACACACTGAAATCAGAAAGTCATGTGAGATTAACATATACTCCCACTCCTAAAGAAACAAACTAGATTCTGATGACCTTGCCAAGAGAAGGCTCATCACTAAGCCCCTATTCACTGGCAAGATCACTGACAAAATAGTCAATGTTATGTCCACGATCATATGAATGCTAAGCATTTCTTGTACAACTGCATTGTGGCTTTAGATCACGCTGCAGCACAGAGACCACTAACTAACACAACATAGACAACCCCATAGTGACCACATAGGAAGATAAATTCCGGATAATATTGCTGGAACTTTCAGCTGCCTTCCACAGTCTACCATCACATCCTCACACACAAAGGAGTCTCACATGGAATTGCTATGTACAATATGCTTGGGAGGTTCCCCTTCTACCTTTACAACTGTTACCAGTCTGTTCACATGGGTACCTCCAAGTCAAAAAACATCCCCATCACCTGCAGAGCACTCTAGCGATCCATACTGTCCCCCGTCATCTACATGTTTACATGGTGCCACTTGATGCTGTACTCACAGATAAAAATGTCAAGATTCCCCAATATGATAATGATGCACAACTCTACTTGAAAGTCTCCTCTGCTTCCAATACCTAACGCCTCAATGACTGCCTGCACATCATTCAAACTGGATTTCCGGCGCCTCAACTCAACCTAGAAAGAATTACTGCTATTGCTAAAACCAGCGAACAAAAAAACGGTACAAACATAGCTAAATTACACAATCCTTGATGGCAACAAATCCAAGGTGTCTCCTCTAAAGAAAGTGCAACGTTTGCTTCCACATTTAGTCTCCAGAACTGCTATTCAAAATCTCATACTTCTGCATCTGGATGGTGAAAATGCCCGATGTCTTGGCCTCTCGGACTCCACACTCACAAAATCATTAAGGGCATCCCATACACCACAGCACATCTCATCTAGGGCCTAAAGAGATATGATCGCATCACCCACAGTCCACAGACTACCCTTGCCAACCAGCACCATGCACATATCAGCTACCTACCCCATCACTCATTGTCTTTATGTTCGTCTTTAACAATGAAGATCTCGCACCTGTCTTTTAGCTATGTACACTACTGAAATACCACATGTTTACATATATTTGCCTATTTTTTCAAAGAATCCAGACGCAACTTTAATGGCACCAAATTAGGCATTATTAGAGGCACCAGTACAGTGCACAATTCTGACCACAGTGAAAGAGACTGTCAGAGGGAACAAGAGTGACATGTATAGTTTCATGCATTTCAAACGTAGTACTTTCACCACAAGATGAGCGATCTCTCGACACCTCAACGCCAGTAAGTCTCACATCCTGTTGGTATAATGCAACAACTGCTTATGCCGATACCTTTCTGGTGACTTCTACCACAGAAATAAACGCTTATCAAAGAAAGCACACATCCGCACAGCGTCTGCAGTGTATGAGACGACGTATTGGAACTGTCATGACAAATACAACCAGTCCGGATAAAAGTGTAATAATTCCATCCAAAAAAGTGTATTATTAAAAAAGGCAATTATTAGGCATTATGGCAACTACTGCTTTCGGAAACACTTTTTTAGGAACTTTTTAGAACCTCCACCTTTCAAAATGAAATATACGCTGGCACAATACTTCACATTTGCAAGTCACCTCCTCCAGATCTACAAACCGCTACCTATCTGACACCCTTCAACTATGAGCTGAAACTTCTCTTTCAGTGAGTCTTCTTGTGACATACTCTGATATCAGCATCCCTTGTTGAATTTCATATTATTTTAGCCTGCCTCTCACCTCCCTTTTTTTGCTCATCGGTTTCTCTTGTTCCAGCTTTGACTACCCTATACCTTCCTTTAAAATTATGTTCTTCTGCTTAGGTTTGCATCACACATGCCTACTCCACTAGTCTACACCTACATGTTTGTTTTGATTGTTTTACTACTCAATTCAATATCCTGTAAATCAGCTCATGGCACGTTTCCCTTCCTATTTAATGCTTCACATACAGTTTTGAATTGTTTTTAACTATGTTGACAGGTTTCCAAATGCATAGTTTGGGAAGTGCTTCAACCTCAACGTTTGCGCTAAATACATTTACATACATAAATACATTTTTACATAGCTGGTCTGCTCCTTCAACTCTATCGCCTCCCTCGAACCACTCTTATAAAAAAAACTCTTGAAAGGCTTGAAATAAAATGACTCACTCACTACATCTCGACCAACAACTTAAACAACCCACTTCAGTTTGGTTTCGGCTACCTCACACTCCCTGACCCTGCATTTACGTTTTCAACACATCAACTCCTAAACACAGACTGCAACCAGGACATCTTAGGACGGTTGAGCCCTGACAAAATGTCTTTTAACATACTGACGGCATGTACTCCAGTTATGGTACTATAATAACTCCATACCCATCAATCAATAGGTCAGTGCTGCCAAAGCCATCAGGCAGGGACTGTGTAATTTCAATATATGTACATGTAGGATAAGGATTGCCACAGGGAGTAAAATTGGGTCTCCTTCATTATATGGTTGATGTGGAAGTAAGGTCCCTGGCATAATACAGAAGGCTCATGGACACAGGCTAAAGCTGATCTCAAGGTCACATGCACGTTGGTGTGGTTAATGCCGCTTGTACTGCTATCACTGATAGTATACAAAGGTCTCCTCTGTTGGCACCCTTCTCTGCTTATCGCCTCCCTCGGCACAGCCTGGTATGCCTGCAATTCTTTTACACACCCTTCCTCACCATCCCAGTCACCCACACAGTACTGGCATCATTCAGGCAGCCTCATGTCCTGCAGATGTCCTTCACTAGGCCCAATCGCAAGCAGATTCCTTGGTTCTGATTACAATGATCACAGATGCCTTTCTCCCTGTGAGATCAAAATACAATGGTTCCCTTGGAAATAATGTTTGGATACTATGCTTTTACTATGATCAGGCAAAGTGCCATCACTCATTAAGCAAAAGAGAGGGAAAGCTGACCTGCTGCCCAATGCTATATGCTGTGGTGAGCAGGCACACGTTGTAAATAACAGTTGAACAGACCAATAGAATAGGAGGGCTGGCCAAAAAACCTTGGTACCTACATATTTGTAATTTATTAATCATTTTGACTGCATGAGGCAGAGCAAAACACTTAAAAGCAGCCTGTAAACTAAACATAAAAATGAGGAACAGTGGGTGGTTGGGAAGCTGTCACTTTGAAAAATGTTTGGGGTGAGTAAGGGCTGGCTTTTACGAAAATAAGACCAAGATCAAAGTGCATAGCCCAGTTTTAGATCAATCCTAATGCCAGCTCACTGTCAGATGCCCAAGTGGCACGAGGATTCTAACTCCGTGACTTTGGAGGTGCAAACAGGGTCCGAACACGATCAAATAGGAGTTTGCAAAGAAGTTCCCAGTGTCTTGGCTGTCATTAGCTATGGTAACTTGGTCGACAGCCCTGGTGTGAACCAAAGGCAGGTATTCAGGGATGAATTCCTATCCTACACTTCTAGTGTAAATATTCCACATGATGAGCAGTCACATATATTTTCATTTCCAATACCTTGTATGGATTAGCTGCAGACATGTGGTGAACAGATAGTATAGTGCAGGGTTTTCCAATGTCTGTCCTTGAGGGCCGGATCAATGTCAGATTTTTAGCATATCCACATTTACATAAATGTAGTTATTTTAGAAATCTGGCATGGAAACGGCCCTCCAGGACCAACATCGGAGAACCCTGGTATAGTGTGTCTCAAAGCCTTTCAGCTTGGGGTCTTCCATGAATCATGTCAGAATCGAGCTGCACTAATAAGAATTTCATCCAGGCCTGTAGTGAGAAGTTCCGATGGCTTCCAACATTAGACCATGGTATAAAATCAGACGCATGCTGCTAATGAGCAAAATCACCACCACAACTTTCCTGTCTATGTAATTACAAATAATAAACTAATTGTGTATTCAGACCAGATGCAAGTGTTTATGCATATTTCTATTATTAAATAAAAATGCCAACATAAGCAAATTATTGATAGAGCTAGTGAAAGCCTAGCAATGAGTGGTATGGCAAGACGGGTAAGTTGATGTAGGAAATTGAGCAACCTACGCTGTTCTTATCGGTCTTCATGCTATATTTTTATAAAACCGCATCCCTCATAGGCTAAGCCTACAGGTTAGGGTTGAAAGGATGATCGGGAAAGTCTATTCAAAGTCCGGTTGCTCCAAAGTATACACATTATATTATGTTAAGCCTGCAATGCAGTAAAGAACTACTATCTCCATCAGACTGGGAAATGATATAGATCTTTAGCGTCTACAATATGTCACACCACTATAAAAAATTACCAAATCCGTGTTTCCAGATTACATGGCAATATAACATAAGGATGGTGACACATAAAATACAGATATTCATATTGAAACTGTAAAATATGGAACAGTAGCACCCAAGTATGATTTAATGAAAGACATCACAAGCCGGGGGGCAGATGGGTGCACAAGCCATATTAGATTTATTTGCGAAGAGACATACGAGTCCCAAGTAAGACCACTATTAACACTGGATAAACCAATGAGGTAGAAGATTCATTTAAATTTGTATAGAGACCATTTGCGGCTAATGAAAAATCCCTACACAACCAGAGGCAGCTAGATGATCAGGCCTCAACCTGCACCAAAATTGCATTTGGTGAGTTTAATTTAAAGTGCTTAAGTGAACTGATACGATCTACATCAAGAATGATTTATGAAATTAAATGGCTTCTATACATATGATAAACTATTGAATTACCCTGTTTAAAAAGAAAATGGATACAGGTAGCTTTAACACCGGTTTGCTTCATTTTTTTTTTTAACACGTTCATAATCCTGCTTCATTTTTTTAACACGTTTATAATCCATTTTCATTTTCTATTTAAAAAAATACTAGTTAATAACATGATATCCAATAAATTCAAATGCATTAACTGGACAGAACAACATTGAACAGCAACACAACACTCCCCCACAAACAAACTAAAGACAGAACCAAATCACGCAGCAAAATAAATTCTCTTATCAGAACATTTCTAAAAGCAGGCTCAGGGCATGTAGTCAGCAGAACAAGAGTATAATTAATGCAACATATGTTTAAAAGAAACTTGTATAAACCTTTCTAATTTTCAAGGTGAACATTTACACTTTTGCCTGTTTATTCGAAATCTCAGTTCAATATTTAAATGGGTGAAGAAGTTTCATTTCTATTGAATCAATGTAAAATCACAGGCAATATACAATTCTCAAATATGGACCGTGTTGCCACCAACATAGCATGTCCCGTGCCAAATCATTAGAGTCAACTACTGCATACACACTTGTTGACAAAGAAAGACTAAAATTAACCAATCAGCATAGAGCTAAAACAAGCTCAGCACGCTTTGATATAATAGAATTACAGCCAGTGTCATAATTACTAATAACCTAAGGACTTGTAATCCACTAGAATGCTTTCTTTATGTACATATTCAAGCCTTAACCAAACTAGTCTGCACACTGTTCAGTTTACGAAATAAATCATACAAAATTCCCTTTCATAATTAAAAAAAAAAAACATTTTCATCACCATTTCTGAAACAAAGAAGGAAAAAAAAGAAAGAAGCACACACACACTCGTTGTTTCTTCAAACCAGAGCTGAACCAGCAGCACAAAGCATAGTCTCAAGAGTGCTTGCAGCTATTCACATTGCCAGGCCTCACTGGTCTGCTGTACCTACCAGATACAAGAGCTACAGATTGAATAGGGTCCAGCCAGTATGAGAAGATGTTGAGCTGCACTTTAAAGTCACTGCAAATTGACAAGGATAATCCAGGTTTTTTTTACTACGGTTGTTGGGGAAGGTTCCGTTGCTGTCCTGGAAATGGGTTGATTGCAAGAAGGAAGCAGTGCGCCTTTCAAAGTACTCCACTACCTGGGCCAGGTAGCCTGCTCCTACCAGAAACCAAGGGAGAAATGTTACTGGTTAGAACAAAATATTGGGGGTTAATATGTCCAGATCAAAGTTATTTCTTGTCTGGCACAAAAACACAACCTTACAGCACATTTTATGAGTAGCTGTGGATCAAACTATAGAGTTCAGATTTTATATTAGATCTATATATTAGTTATGATGCTCATTGTGGCCAACACGTTTATCATTTTGAAGGTGTAAATTAAAGACAATTTCACGGTTATCCCTCCACTATTAAAAGCTATAAAAAGTAACCGACATTGAAATATTGGCCGTACTTGACCTTTATTGATCGGAAAACTAGACTTGTTGAAAATGAGGAGGTAAGCAGAGCCTTAATGAGTTCCCTCAGTTTCTTCAATATTATAGGATGCAGTTGCACTTCTATGTTGCATACTTTTATGCTCAAATGACGAGGGGTATATTAGCAACGCTTCTTTGGAAAACATCCAATTTATCAGCAGGAGGGCTTATGCCAAATAATATGCAATCACAGATATAATACTTTGGGATAGATTAGTGTTGTAAAGAAGGACTCATCAGGATAGGATATTTCAAATTAGTTACTGTCTACATAATCAGCATATTAAGCGGAAGTCCTCTCTCTATCATGAACTCAAGCCTCCAACAGTCTCCATGAGAAGAAGAGGTCCGCTCTATAGCATGATCTCCCGCCCCCAACAGATACTATGAGAAATAATGTAATGTGTACTGTGTACTCCTTGGAGGTGGAAAATAGTTCTGTTTGCATCATAAAGTAAGCAAAGCACTTGAGGCGGAAAGATACATCAATAACGTGAAGTTAGAGGACAATACTCCAGTGAGGCAGAGCAATTGTACAATCCAAGTTAAAGAATTGGCAACAGGTCATGCAGACCTAACAAGCATCGGCAAAACCAACAGGTCTCGCCTTAGAGACTACTGGCTTAACCAATTACTTTTGGCGATGCTGTACATCTTCGACAATAAGCATTTTATGCTGGTGCTGCACAGCATCGGCCAATGAAAAAGAAAACACAACAAAAGGCAACCTTAAGTTTAATTCAATTAATTAAAACCATTACAATTTTGCTAATTAAAAACAAATATGATATGTTTAGCTGTACAACCATCATAAATATGTGCAAAACAATTCAAGAAGTAATTCGGCTGGTTACTTGCTAGTATGCAAATGTTTTGAACGGATATGTGATAAGGAACCAATCCTGAATTTGTTCCAAAAATGTCCAAGTGGTAAAACAAAATTAGCCAAAACAATTTGAAAAATCGTTCTGCTAATTACTTGTTGAAATGCAATTATGGCAGATCAGTCATTAAAAACCGAACCTAGATTTGTGGAAAATAAGGTAACATTAAAGAATAATCCATCACAGCAGAATGACAACAAACATTCAAATTAAATCTTTACATACTACCTGCCTCTGAGAGCTTTAACATTCTTTGACAGTGGAATGATAGTCAAGTGTTTAGACCTTGCTCAAGCTTGTGAAGACTTGCTGCGATGGTGTAAATTAAGTTTAAAACATGCGTTCCGGGCAGGGGTAACTTTAACCAGGTAAAGTTTTAGGGACAGTCGGCCCCGGGTCAAATGAGGGATAAGATTTTGAGGAGTCTCAGGCGCCTATCCGAGTGATGGCTTCCGGTTAAACTATTGATGGTGCCCTTACCTAGGAGGGCACTCTCTTATCTGGTATGGCTTCTGTTGTGCTGATAGTTGTTTGTTCACTTGCAATAAAAACGTTGCGGCCCTACAGGAGAGCTGAATTGAATGGTTGTTCAATAATGTCGTCATGGCACGATCTGATCTTAAGTGCCCGAAAAGCGAGGCAAAGTAATGTCTGTTGAAGATGGTTGATGGCTGGGCAGATGCATAGAAAGTGTAGCTGGGTTTCCTCAAATAGACCACATAAAACGACAAAGTGAGCCCAGCCAACACTATTTCCATGTTGGCACCTGATCTTTAGAAGAAAAGACTCCCATACGGATTAGTAGAAAAAAGTGTTGGATGGATTCGGAAATGTGGCATATGAGGTATGGGTTGGGGCCCCAGTTGGTATAAGATTGTGAAAACTGACCAGCCATGCTTTTTTCCCAGCCATTTCTGCTGTAGAGCATCCAGGATTTTAACTTGCAAGCTTTGTTGGCAATTTGTTTATAAGTTGTAAAACTAATGTTTAGCTCCCAAACTTTGAAGAGGTGAAGGGTTGTTAGTGCTCGTTGGAGCACCATTGGTCAGTCATTTTTGGGTAGTTCTGGCTCTCCATTTTGGCCCATTACGAGGCAGGCAGAGATTGGGAGGGTGCAGCACTCATCTTCCAGCACAGTTTGGTTATGGCAGACATCCTGACTGAGTAAAGGTGAGACAACCCAAATTCCAGACACACTTGTGCTTGAGAAGTGTGTTTTGGTAAATGGAAGATAAGTTTGAACAAAACAGACTGGAGTTGGCTCAAGATAGCTACATCCTTGCCCTTTAGCAGCTCAGAGCAATAGGTCAGTTGGTTCAAGATAGCTGCGTCCTTGTCCTTTTGCAGCTCAGAAAAATAGGTCAGTGAGGGTAAGAACTTTGCCCCAATGATTTGTAACATATGTCTGCGACGAGCTCCCCATCTGTTTTTAGGTCGAGCACCGTCGCACTGCGTAGCAGTGGGCGGAGCCGAAGATTTTATCTTTTTTAGTTAGGGGGCTTGAACCCGCCCCTCTTCTCCATTGGCTGGCTTCCTAAACAGAGGCCAGCCATTGGAGGAGAGGGGCATCACTCGGTTCAAGCCCGTCTCTTTCGGATTTTTAACTTCTTTCTATTTACTTTCTCTCCTCTTCCCATTGGCTGGAATTTTACCTTCCAGCCAATGGGAAGAGGAGAGAAATAAAACCCGCCCCAAATGCGAAAATGAGGCTGCGTTTCTCCGAGGTATTTCTGCCTCGCCTCGGAGAAACGTGGTCATGTGTCACCCCCTCCTCCGCTTCTGCCTCATCCCGTTGCCCCTCCCCGCCCCCTCTCTCACCCCTTCTACCCTTCATTCACGGCACCCTTTCTCCTCTTCCCATCCATCCGTCTCACCCCATTCCGTCTCTTTTTAGGACTGGTGCCCTGGAGCGATATAAATGTTACACAATGCCACATAATTGTCCACTTAAGTTCCTGTCAAGAGCGTAAGTAGCTTTGTGAATCGACCCAACGTGCGCAAGCCGAGCGTAGCCCTGGCTGGTTAAAAGCGGTGCAGTGAACTGAGCTTGTTAACTCTTAAACCCCCCGCATGACACAGCCGGCAATTTCTTTGCCGGGCAGCTTCCTTTTTCGGCAAGCTCACCGTGAGGACCCAGTAAACCGGAGACGAGAGGAGTCCGGTACCACCCGTGCCGTCTCTCTGGGTCCTCGAAGGGTACCCTTTGCTCGTCTCAGTAAGCCAGTAGCCAGTGGGAGCAGGGTTGGGGGGTCCGCGGCAGCTCGCGGCTCAGCATCTGCACCAGGCTGCCCCGAGAGGCCGAGCGAGAAGCACCCTTCTGGCCCGAGCCCTGGCATGGCTGGACTCCTAGCTGGGATGCGGGCAGCGGGGCGGGCTCCAACAATGTCTTTCATGCACATTGTGAGTGCAGATGACCCTGCTTCAACCATGGAATCTGTGCCCGACCCTGCTTCTACACTAATCTGTGCCCCGACCCGTGGGATAAAAGCTCCAGTGTGCACGGTGTCTGCCACCCACCAGTGGCGAAAGCCCGTGCGAGGCCTTCACGGATCCACCATCGCGGTGGGCGGCCTATGCGCCTCCCCTAAACCCCTTTCCACACACTGTCTGTCAGTCTGCCATCAGATCTTTGCTGAGCCCCTATTTTTCGACCCCCTACTCTGCATAACGGAAACCTCTCCACTAGATACCCCTGAACCACCAGCACGGCTCCACACCCTACTCTCCTCTCCCGGTCCTTTGGCCCCCACCCCCTGCCCCCACTCCCTCCGTGGAGCTTCCGTCGCCCCCTCCGTAGCCGCCCCCATGTCTGCTCCCTTTATCGGCTGCAGGTCTCATCTTCTTTCTGCCGTGTGGGCACTTCGGAGCACCGATATGCCTCCCGCTAGGTCACGAAGGTGCATGTTCACTCTCCCCTTGGAGCACTGAGTTGGGCACACGATAAATTCACATCAGCAGCGCCGATGCACGCCCTCCCCAGTTATCCTCCCGCCACCCTCAGTTCCCAGACCTGGGATTCCCTTCGCCCTGCCCTCAGGAGAGGCTGCTGGGGACACTGCCTCCCTGCTGGACGTGGCCAGCATCCTGGCAGACCTGTACCAGCACAGCCCCAGACCGGCGCAGGGAGGGGAGCCCGGCGGACAGATGCGACCTCCCCGTGACCGCCGCAGGCGCAGGGCACCCAGAAGGACTCAACACCAAGCATAGGGGGGACCGGAGCAACCCGGAGATGCCCCAGAAAAAGCACAAGTGCCCCTACCGAGGCTGCGGCATGGTGTACAGCAAGTCCTCACACCTGAAGGCTCATCGGAGGACGCACACAGGTCAGTCCGGGCACAGCCCCCTGGCTGTGCTTGCTCCCCTGCCCCCTCGCTGTGCTTGTTCTCCTGCCCCCTGGCTGGGCTTGCTCCCCTGCCCCCTGGCTGTGCTTGCTCCCCTGCCCCCTGGTTCCCCTGCCCCCTCGCTGTGCTTGCTTCCCTGCCCCCTGGCTGTACTTGCTTCCCTGCCTCCTGGCTGTGCTTGCTTCCTTGCCCCCTGGCTGCTTGCTTCCCTGCCCCCTGGCTGTGCTTCCTTCCCTGCCCCTGGCTGTGCTTCCTTCCCTGCCCCCTGGCTGTGCTTCCTTCCCTGCCCCCTGGCTGTGCTTCCTTCCCTGCCCCCTGGCTGTGCTTCCTTCCCTGCCCCCTGGCTGTGCTTCCTTCCCTGCCCCCTGGCTGTGCTTCCTTCCCTGCCCCCTGGCTGTGCTTCCTTCCCTGCCCCCTGGCTGTGCCTGCTTCCCTGCAACCCCCAGAAGAAGCACAAGTGCCCCACCCAGGCTGCGGCAAGGTGTACAGCAAGTCCTCACACCTGAAGGCTCATCTGAGGACGCACACAGGCCAGTCCGGGCACAGATCCCTGGCTCAGCTCCCTGGCTGTGCTTGCTCTCCTGCCCCCTCACTGTGCTTGCTTCCCTGCCCCCTCGCTGTGCACACAGGTCAGTCCGGGCACAGCCCCCTGGCTGTGCTTGCTTTCCTGCCCCCCTCGCTGTGCTTGCTTCCCTGCCCCCTGGCTGTGCTTGCTCCCCTGCCCCCTGGCTGTGCTTGCTCCCCTGCCCCTTGGTTCCCCTACCCTCTCGCTGTGCTTGCTTCCCTGCCCCCTGGCTGTGCTTGCTTCCCTGCCCGTGCTTGCTACCCTGCCCCCTGGCTGTGCTTGCTTCCCTGCCCCCTGGCTGTGCTTGCTTCCCTGCCCCCTGGCTGTGCTTGCTTCCCTGCCCCCTGGCTGCGCTTGCTCCCCTGCCCCCTGGCTGTGCTTGCTTCCTTGCACCCCCCAGAAGAAGCACAAGTGCCCCAACCCAGGCTGCAGCAAGGTGTCCGGCAAGTCCTCACACCTGAAGGCTCATCTGAGGACGCACACAGGTCAGTCCAGGCACAGACCCCTGGCTGTGCTTGCTCTCCTGCCCCTCGCTGTGCTTGCTTCCCTGCCCCCTCGCTGTGCTTGCTTCCCTGCCCCCTGGCTGTGCTTGCTTCCCTGCCCCCTGGCTGTGCTTGCTCCCCTGCCCCCTCGCTGTGCTTGCTTCCCTGCACCCCCCAGAAGAAGCACAAGTGCCCCAACCCAGGCTGCGGCAAGGTGTACAGCAAGTCCTCACACCTGAAGGCTCATCTGAGGATGCACACAGGCCAGTCCGGGCACAGCTCCCTGGCTGTGCTTGCTCTCCTGCCCCCTCACTGTGCTTGCTTCCCTGCCCCCTCGCTGTGCACACAGGTCAGTCCGGGCACAGCCCCCTGGCTGTGCTTGCTTTCCTGCCCCCTCGCTGTGCTTGCTCCCCTGCACCCCTGGCTGTGCTTGCTCCCCTGCCCCCTGGCTGTGCTTGCTCCCCTGCCCCCTGGCTGTGCTTGCTCCCCTGCCCCCTGGTTCCCCTACCCTCTCGCTGTGCTTGCTTCCCTGCCCCCTGGCTGTGCTTGCTGCCCTGCCCGTGCTTGCTTCCCTGCCCCCTGGCTGTGCTTGCTTCCCTGCCCCCTGGCTGTGCTTGCTTCCCTGCCCCCTGGCTGTGCTTGCTTCCCTGCCCCCTGGCTGTGCTTGCTTCCCTGCCCCCTGGCTGTGCTTGCTCCCCTGCCCCCTGGCTGTGCTTGCTTCCTTGCACCCGCCAGAAGAAGAACAAGTGCCCCAACCCAGGCTGCAGCAAGGTGTACGGCAAGTCCTCACACCTGAAGGCTCATCTGAGGACGCACACAGGTCAGTCCAGGCACAGACCCCTGGCTGTGCTTGCTCTCCTGCCCCCTGGCTGTGCTTGCTGCTTGCTTCCCTGCCCCCTGGCTGTGCTTGCTTCCCTGCCCCCTGGCTGTGCTTGCTTCCCTGCCCCCTGGCTGTGCTTGATTCCCTGCCCCCTGGCTGTGCTTGCTGCTTGCTTCCCTGCCCCCTGGCTGTGCTTGCTTCCCTGCCCCCTGGCTGTGCTTGCTTCCCTGCCCCCTGGCTGTGCTTGCTTCCCTGCCACCTGGCTGTGCTTGCTTCCCTGCCACCTGGCTGTGCTTGCTTCCTTGCCCCCTGGCTGTTCTTGCTCCCCTGCCCCCTGGTTCCTCTGCCCCCTCGCTGTGCTTGCTTCCCTGCACCCCCCAGAAGAAGCACAAGTGCCCCAAACCAGGCTGCGGCAAGGTGTATGGCAAGTCCTCACACCTGAAGGCTCATCTGAGGACGCACACAGGTCAGTCCAGGCACAGCCCCCTGGCTGTGCTTGCTCTCCTGCCCCCTGGTTCCCCTGCCCCCTCGCTGTGCTTGCCTCCCTGCCACCTGGCTGTGCTTGCTTCCCTGCCCCCTGGCTGTGCTTGCTCCCCTGCCCCCTGGTTCCCCTGCCCCCTTGCTGTGCTTGCTTCCCTGCCACCTGGCTGTGCTTGCTTCCCTGCCCCCTGGCTGTGCTTGCTCCCCTGCCCCCTGGCTGTGCTTGCTCCCCTGCCCCCTGGCTGTGCTTGCTCTCCTGCCCCCTGGCTGTGCTTGCTCTCCTGCCCCCTGGCTGTGCTTGCTCTCCTGCCCCCTGGCTGTGCTTGCTCCCCTGCCCCCTGGCTGCGCTTGCTCCCCTGCCCCCTGGCTGCACTTGCTCCCCTGCCCCCTGGCTGCACTTGCTCCCCCGCCCCCTGGCTGTACTTGCTCCCCTGCCCCCTGGCCGCTCGCCGTGCTTGCTTCCCAGCCCCCTCGCCGTGCTTGCTTCCCTGCCCCATCGCCGTGCTTGCTTCCCTGCCCCCTCGCTGTGCTTGCTTCCCTGCCCCCTCGCTGTGCTTGCTCCCCTGCCCCATGGCTGTGCTTGCTTCCCTGCCCCCTGGTTTCCCTGCTTCCTCGCTATGCTTGCTTCCCTGCCCCCTCGCTGTGCTTGCTTCCCTGCCCCCTCGCTGTGCTTGCTTCCCTGCCCCCTCGCTGTGCTTGCTCCCCTGCCCCATGGCTGTGCTTGCTTCCCTGCCCCCTGGTTTCCCTGCTTCCTCGCTATGCTTGCTTCCCTGCCCCCTCGCTGTGCTTGCTTCCCTGCCCCCTCGCTGTGCTTGATTCCCTGCCCCCTCGCTGTGCTTGCTTCTCTGCCCCCTCGCTGTGCTTGCTTCTCTGCCCCCTCGCTGGGCTTGCTCTCCTGTGTGTGTGTGTGGCTCTGGGTGTGTGTGTGTGGCTCTGGGTGTGTGTGTGTGTGGGGGGGGGGCTCTGGGTGTGTGTGTGTGTGTGTGTGTGGGGCTCTGGGTGTGTGTGTGTGTGGGGGGGGCTCTGGGTGTGCGTGTGTGGGGGGCTCTGGGTGTGTGTGTGTGGGGGGCTCTGGGTGTGTGTGTGGGGGGGGGTCTGGGTGTGTGTGTGGGGGACTCTGGGTGTGTGTGTGGGTGTGGGGGGCTCTGGTTGTGTGTGGGACTCTGGGTGTGTGTGTGGGGCTCTGGGTGTGTGTGTGTGGGGCTCTGGGTGGGTGTGTGGGGCTCTGGGTGGGTGATTGGGGCTCTGGGTGGGTGATTGGGGCTCTGGGTGGGTGATTGGGGCTCTGGGTGGGTGTGTGGGCCTCTGGGTGGGGGGCTCTGGGTGTGTGTGGGTGTGTGGGGCTCTGTGTGTGGGGGGGCTGTGTGTGGGGGGCTCTGTGTGTGTGTGGGGCTCTGTGTGCGTGTGGGGGGGGCTGTGTGTGCGTGTGGGGGGCTCTGTGTGCGTGTGGGCTCTGTGTGTGGGGGGGGCTCTGTGTGTGGGGGGGGCTCTGTGTGTGTGGGGGGCTCTGTGTGTGGGGGGGCTCTGTGTGTGGGGGGGCTCTGTGTGTGGGGGGGCTCTGTGTGTGTGGGGGGGGCTCTGTGTGTGTGGGGGGGGCTCTGTGTGTGTGGGGGGGGCTCTGTGTGTGTGGGGGGGCTCTGTGTGTGGGGGGGCTCTGTGTGTGGGGGGGGCTCTGTGTGTGGGGGGGCTCTGTGTGTGGGGGGGGGCTCTGTGTGTGGGGGGGCTCTGTGTGTGGAGGGCTCTGTGTGTGTGTAGGGGGGGCTGTGTCTGTGTGGCTCTGTGTGTGTCTGGCTCTGTGTGGGTGGCTCTGTAGGTGTGTGTGGGTGGCTTTGTGTGTATGGCTCTGTGTGGGTGTAAATGCAATAGGTCATGCATTTGCGAGAGATTAAGCTATTGGCAATGTAAATGACAATGCCATTTATTTCGGATTTAAAAATAAAAACAAAAAGTCATGAGCAATGCCAATAGCTTTACCTTTAATAATGCCGAGACAATTGCATTGTAAATGCTTGTTTTTAATATGGTTGAGAGCGAAATATAGTTTGTTGGCTAATCAATCAACCAAGGTGTTTGTTAAGCGCAACTACTCAACCGTAATGGTCTCAAGGCGCTTGGGGGGTTTGCAGGTTCCAGTCCATCAAGGAGGGGGTCTGTCGAAGAGCCAGGTTTTGAGGTTTCTCACAAAGATGGGGAGCAATGTTGTCTGATTGAGGTGGAGCGGAAGGCTCTGGCCGAGAGGAAGGAGAAGGAGCAGCCTTCCGATCTGGTCTTTCTGGTGCAGGGGACTGCGGCGTAGGAGAGCTGGGCTGATCGTAGGGTCTTTTGGGGTGCGTGGAATTGGAGTCGGCTGTTCAGGTATGCTGGTCCGGTGTCATGGAGGGCCTTGCGAGTGTGGGTGAGCATCTTGAAGGTGACTAGGTTCGATGGGGATCCAGTGGAGTGTGCACAGGTGCTGGGAGATGTGGCAGTGTCTTGGCAGTTTGAGGACCAGTCTTGCAGCGGCTTATTGGATGTTCTGTAGCTTGCGGTGATGTTTTTGTTTATTCCAGCAGAGTGCGTTGCCGTAGTCGAGTTTGCTGGTGACCAGGGCGTGGGTGACGGTCTTTCTGTGTTCGAGGGGGATCCAATTGACGGTCTTACGTAGGAGGCAAAGGGTGTGGAAGCAGGAGGTAAGGTAAGTTTATTATGCATAGTTAATTAAAATCAGTGTAAAACTTTTACAAAAAAAGTCTTAAAATGTCATAGAAAAATGTGTTTGTTATAATCATTTTAAAAAAGCATATAGTAAAAGACCCAGTGTAATTGTCCAGGAGCATTTTCTGGGGCCAGGGCAGCGTGTTCCCTTGCGTCCTGATGTCCGCCTACTTATTGCCTGTGTCAATGATCGCCGATTTTGGAAGTTTTAACATTCTTTGCTCGATCATCGCAAGGAACTTGGCATATCTGCAGTTCAGATTAGTATTTGCAGGATTCAAGCAGGCTAGCACCGCTTGCCTTCTAGTGCTTGTCCCTATCTGCTTGAACTGGTCCTTTAAGAGCTGTTGGCGGACTTGCCGAAGCTCTTCGCAAAGACAGGTCATGTGGAGGATGTCGCCCTTCTCTAGGTTGCAGAGCGGACAGGCTTCATGGCCATTGCTCCTGAGCCATGGTGGAAAATGCTCTCTGCTGGGCAAGATCCCTAGTCTGTGTTTCAAGAACCTCAGTTTTATGGCTTTTTGGATAGCCCTGACTAAAATATGATTATGGTGTCAGGGATTTGTAAGAATTAAGTGTCATCCATGCGTGGTTTCTTTTTGCAAAGGCGGCCTTGTCCTTTAGTAGGGAAAGAGATTTGACGTTTTTCCAGACTAGTTTTTTTAAACGGGTTATGCCCCAGTTGCATGTCCCAGATCACAGAGAGTTTAATGGCCCCCAATGCTGCCTGCAGGTAAGATCTTGCCTGAGATACGTCCCTGCTTTGTATGTCTTGCCATAACAGCGAATTTAGTGTGTCAGTAGCGGCAGAGCGGAGTTTATGGCAGCAAATGATGTAAGCTCCCTGTCTAGCAAGATCTTGTTTTTGCAAGCCAAACTCCAACCTTATTTGGGCGGGCGAGGTGTAGGGCGGAAGCGAAAACATTGTTCTGTAGGCTTTGACCTGGATAGTGTCCAGGTTCTTAGAATCTCTTCCTCATAGTGCCTCGCTGCCGTAGGAAATAGAGGGGAGTAGCTTGGCCTGAATAACGTTCAAGTAAGAGGTCAGAATTGGCCCAGTCAGTTGATTGGCTAAATTTTTCAGCGTAACGGCGATCAAAGCCCCTCTCCTTTTTGTTTCCTGCTTCTGCTGTGCAAATGTACCTTCTCTGTCAAAAATGACTCCCAGGTATTTGTACTCGCATGTTGGCTCTATTTTTTGGCCGCCCAGGGTCCACTACTTCTGTTGTTTGTTATTGGTGTTTATTGACATGGTATGTGTTTGGCTCAGGTTTATTTTTAGGTTGTTTTCCGTTGCGTAACTGTGCACTTGGATCAGAAGCTGCTGAAGGCCGATATAGGTATGACTGAGTAGTAAGACGTCATCAGCGTACAAAAGGTTACTCAGAGTTTTCCCTCCCATCCTCGGGGAGTGGGAGTTACATGTATTGAGTAGGCTTGGTAGATCCGCCATGAACAGATTAAACAAAATTGGGGCCAGCACGCACCCTTGCTGGAGGCCTTTGGTGGTGCGAACTTTAGATGACAGATGGTTGCCGCTTCCTAGCTTCACCTGCACCCAGGTATCAGAATGGAGAAGATTCAGCATTTTTAAAGTCAGCTGTGGTATGCCCCATTGTGCTAGTTTCCCCCAGAGTCTGCCTCTTTCGATGGAGGAAGAGACGGAGTTGATCTGGCGATCCATTTTGAGCTCTGAGTCCAGAATGATTCCCACGTTGCCTGCGTGGGCGTGGAGGTGGGCGGACTTCTGAGGACGGGGGACACCAGGTGTCGTTCCAAGAGTCCAGGTTTGGGCCCATGAGGAGTACTTCCGTTTTGTTGGTGTTTAGTTGTACGTAGCTATATTTCATCCATTTGGCGACGGCTTCCATGCCTTCTCGAAAGTTGTGTCTGGCGGTGTTGGGTTCGTAGGATAGGGAGAGGATGAGTTGGGTGCCGTCTGTGTGTGACACAATGTTGAGTATGTAATATCAGACAATGGGGGCGAGCGGAGCCATGTAGACATTGAAGAGCGTAAGGCTGAGGAATGGTCCTTGGGGGACTCCGGAGGTGGTTGGTGTGGGGTCCAAGAGGAGAGGGGGGGCAGGGAGTCTGACCCCCTGCGTTCTGCCGGAGAGGAAGGAGTGGATCCAGTCGAGGGCATTGTCTTGGCTCCCTGCGTCGTGGAGTCTGCATATTAGGGTGCAGTGCCAGACTGTGTTGAATGCCGCGGAGAGGTCGTGGAATATGAGGGCTGCTGTTTCTCCTTTGTCCACTAGGATGCGAATGTTGTCTGTTGCGGCGAGGAGGGCAGTTTCCGTAATGTGTTTTTTTCTAAATCCAGATTGGAGGAGTCGAGGATGTTGTGCTCTTCGATGAATGTGGCGAGTTGGCTGTTGATGGCTTTCTCAACGACTTTTGCTGGGAATGGGAGCAGGGAGATGGGTCTGTAGTTTTTGAGATCGGTGGGGTCTGCCGAGTGTTTCTTCAGGAGGGGGTTGATCTTGGCCTGTTTCCAGTCGTCGGGGAACGAGGCGGTTGCCAGGGAGCGAATGATGGTATGGCAGAGCATGGGTGCGATGGTGTCGGCGGCGCTGTTGAAAATGTGGTGAGGGCATGGGTCTGTGGGGGCCCCGGAGTGAATGGACTTCAGTGGTGAAGGCTGTCCAGTTGTAGATCGCTGGCTTCAGGGTGTCTGGGTGTTTGGTTAGGGTTCAGTGTGTTGGTTGTCTTTGTCGAAGTTGTTGTAGATACTCTTGATTTTGTGGTGGAAAAAGGTGCTGAGTTTGTCTCAGATGTCTTGTGAGGGAGGGATGTCGGTGAACTAGCTGGTGGGTTGGGCGAACTCCTTGATGATGTTGAAGAGTTCTTTGCTGTTGTGTGCATGAGTGGAGATTCTGTCTTCAATAACTTTTTTCGTTGTTTTCTGATGAGTTGGTGGTAGGCGAGGGTGGCACCTCTGAAGTTAACAGCGAGCAAAACAAAATACCCAATATATATGTCTTACCAAAGGTGCATAAATCAATGACCAAACCACCAGTTAGGCCAATTGTGTCTGCATGTGGCTCCACTTTGGAGCCACTTGCGAAATACATCTATACCTTTTTAATGTATTAGGTCAAAGAAACTCGTTCCTCTGTCAGAAACACTATGGGTTTGATATCAAAGGTGGAAGGTTTACCATACAATACAGAGAAACAGCTGTTGGTATCCTTCGATATCGAATCATTATATACAAACATATCTCTAGATGAGGCTTTGGCAATAATGAGGTACATTTTGGTCCACACCAAGGCCCCACAGAATTTATACCATCACTAGCGACTATTTGTTTGAAGAATGGTTTTTTCAACTTTAAAGAAACCCTGTATTTGCAAACATCAGGTGTAGCCATGGGCTGTAGTTTTTCACCAGATAGCGAATCGTGTGATGTCGAAGTTTGAAAAGAAATGGATATACAGCAACACCAATCCCTTCAAAACAGAGGTGGGGTTTTGGTGTCGCTATATGGACATCATTATGATTTGGGATGGAGATGAATCATAAATAAGTGACTTCCACAATTGGTTAAATCAAAGAACTATAGAGTTCAACTTTACGATGTCTTTGAACCGAGAAAAAGATACATTTTCTGGATGTATATATTCAACATAACTGTGGGAAATTGGAGGGGCATTATGTCTCAGATGCCATTTCAATAGCTAGGGGGATGCGGCAGGGGTGTCCACTTACCCCCTTGCTGTTCGCCCTCGCGATGGAGCCATTGGCGTGCCATCTTTGTGGGGTTTTACAGGGAGGGGGTATCCGGGTGGGAGCTGTGGAACATGTAAAATCACTGTACGCGGACGACACGCTGGTATACCTGCGGGAGGCAACGCATTCACTTCCGCTATTGATGACGGTGTTGGGCCACTTTGCCGAGGTCTCTGGACTGTATGTCAACAAAACCAAATCCCAACTATACCTGGTGGGGTCTGAGACTGAGCAGGGCGGAGTACGGCTCCCCGAGATGGGGATCCCTGGGTGCCCGATGTGTTGTGCTATCTTGGGATTTGAATAAGCAGGGACAGAGGCGTTTTTATCAACATAATATGGGGAGGATCCTCAGGGGTCTCCGGGGCAGTACCGAGTTCTGGAACACGCTTCCACTCTCGCAGTTCGTCAAATTGCCAACGTGACTCATGTTGATGATGCTTTCGCTGATTGATGGTTTGATGGACGCTTCAGTTGACACCCGAATTGATTCATTAACCCCGGACCGGGGACTGTCTTGCTCACTGTATGGGGTGGTACATGTGATGTAATATTTTCAGTTGTCAAGTATGCCAAGAAAATTGCAATAAAGACACTTCATAATACAAAAAATTTGGGAAGTTGGAGGTGAGCTTATACATCAAGCCCACTGACAGGAACACTTACACTTTGCCAGTAGTCACCCATGCACATTAAAAGAAAATCTGCCATATGGGCAGTACTTCCGTGTTAGGAGGAATTGTACCAATAAAGAAGACTATTTTGTCAATGCAGAAAGTCTCAAAGTTAAACTAATAGCTCTTGGCTACCCGAAAAGATTGGTGAAAGTGGCTCTTAAAAGAGCATTGCAAAAAACACAGTTGATGGACAGAATGCAGAACAATGTCTTACATTCACCCCAGTACAAAGATTTGGGCCTAAATCCATCATTTTTTTGCACTCCACACGACCCTAGGTCAGACAATGGCTATATGCAAATCAGCCTTGACCCTGTGCCTCATGGGAACAGTCCAGCCCGAACTACCAAGCCATGTCTTTCCTAGACATGGAATCAAGCATCCAAGGACCGGTTTCTGGCTATCAGCCTTCTTCAGCCTGGATAGCTTGACTCAGTGATGTAGAGAGCCTGGGACTCACGTCTGAGCATACCCAGCCCACTCGGGGTGAAAATTGCAAAAAAGAGCATGGCATACGCCAAGAGAAGTGTTAGTTGTCCCAAAACAATATGACAAAAACACTCCTTTAACCTGTGTACTAACATATGACCCGAAAGCAAATCGAGTTAAGAAATTGTGTAAAAAAAATGGAAACTTATTGAACATCTAGGAATCCCCAAACCACTTTTTACTTTTAAAAAAGGCAGAAATATTCGCCAACAACTGGTAAGAGCTGCAAGGAGGAATGAATCATCTGAAAGAGACGTGCAGAGTTTATTGAATTTACCACCTGTGGTGGGGCATTTCCGATGTCAAAACTGCATTGCATGTAGGTTAACTGAAGATTACAAACAGTTAGACATCAATGGACAGACACATTATCAAAAAGTATTCTCCAACTGTAATTCGAAGAATGCAGTGTACTGCATAAAATGACCATGTAAGAAATATTACATAGGACAAACGACACAACCCATAAAAAAACGGATTTTGCTACATAAATCCAGGATAAAATGTAAAGTAAAAGGGGCACCATTGGTACACCATTTTCAAGATCTGAATCATTCAGAAAATGATATAAAATTGTCAGTGTTATGCTTGCTAAAAACTGAGGGCTGACAAGAAATGCAAAATAAATTGAACAGATTGGAAGCCAGGCTAATAGAGAAGTACCACACAGTCACAACAGGCCTCAATGACAAAGATGAAATATGGGCATTATTACAAAAATGTAGTTGGAAGTCAGGATAATAAAAATATTTAAGATCTTCATCACTTACAAGTTTTCTTATAGAACATTGATTAGTCCTCACTATGCAATGTAAAGATTGTAAGGAGTGGCAGCACATGATTAATAATGTGTATTTTTTTTATTTGTAACATTGTGAATGGTGTAATCAATTTTCCATGTAGGATGACACTTTGATCTTTGATGAGCAACTTAGTTTGGTTTAACTAGCCAACTATGCATGATGTCCTGATGTACATATTGTCATATTTCAATGTGAAAATATTTTTCTACATTATGACAGATCGCAAGATTTTCAACAACATATATATGTGAGACCTGAGAACTGTAGCCTCGAGTCCACTCTGAGTTCTCTGCACAGATACTTAGATCCTATTTATTCATACAACTGCGGGCGTACCAACGTGAGTCCTTTCTTTTCTGTGGTTGTTCCCTTGGTGATAAAAAAAAAAATTGCTTTCGTATATAATTGGTCCTCGGAGCCTATATCACTTGACTAGTTATACGGCAGTATGAAACTCGGTGTAAAAAGCCAACGAGGGTCCTTTCTTTACTTAGTTTGCTCTTTTTATACAAAAAAATGGCTTACGTACACAATTGGTCCCCGCGCCCGTTTCACGTGACTAGGTGCACGGTAGTATGAGACTTGGCGCCCACATAGTGGAACGGAAGCTGCAGTCTCCTTTTTACATTTAGTTAAGGTTAGAGACCCGCCTCCGCTCGCTAGAATATAGATCACGTGACAGGCGAGTAGCTTTTTGGACACGACAAATGCGACAGTTTGAATATGCGGCGGACTAAATTTGAGATTAAAGGTAAGAAGCTATAGAAATTTGGTTTGCCCAAAAGAGGATTTTGGAACCTTTTGTTTATAGTAGAACACACGTATAATGTACGTTTTTCATCATAGGGATCGCGTTGCTGCTGCTGACAGATTTATAGAATTGCAAGAGTATATATATCCTGCGTACTTGGGGTAAGTCAGACCTAAGCAATTAATAGATGTGAATAAGCGACTTTAGCACGTGTTTTCAAGTGCTGTGCAAGATAGTGATTCATGCAGGACTCTGTTATTTGGTTGTAGCACCGTGAAATGGAGAGAAATGAGGATATGCATGACGGCTGAACTACAGAATTTTGGTAACTATTAGAGTTAGAGTAGTTCTTTTGTTTGGTACTCTCTATAATGAGAGAGGGGCGAGTTGGAAGCATCTCCACGCACAGTACACTTTCTTGATTAAGTATGACACTTTGGATTATAATGTTTTTTTTAAATGCACACATGCGTGTTTGTTTATTTATTTTATATCACTTTTAAGTATGGTCCGCCACTGCAGGATTAAAACATACTGTATATCAATGTGAATTATTGCTCCTATGTGTATATATGTATATAAAGAGTTGTCTGTCTGTATATATGTGGTTAAAGTAAGGTACTTTTGGTCCTTTAAGTGGATCTTTGGAAAGTTAAGCACTCACCTGCCCTAGTCCTGAGGAGGCCCAAGAAATAAAGGGGCTGAAACGAGTCGACAATTTTTGAAGAGACACCCATAAAAATTTAAATAATGTACAAATAATAAAGGGGTACTATAAAATATTAGAGGTTGGAGTATTTAACCTTTTTGTCTCACTTGAAGGGTGATCTTTAAAGGAATGCTTGTTTCAAAAAGCTTGTTTAGGAGCATCCTTTTTTTGATTAAATAGGGCAAAGAGAAAAAGAAACGAAACGTATGTTTGTTAAATGTACATATTGTATATATATATATATATATATTGAAACAATGTATATGTCTGTATTTATATATGTTGAAAAGGACAAAAAGAGAAAAAAAGAAACTTTCATTATTCAAATTAAGCTAAATTGCAAAATAAAAATACATAAGCAATTGTAACATTTCAAAATTGCCTTTGATTTAAGATGGAAATATTGCACAGATTTTTCTTGTGAATAATTGATACAGGAAGAGATAATTTAAGTGTCCCTTTAGCCTATTGTATTGTTGCTATTTTTCCCGAATAATTATTTTCTTTACTGAAAGTTGTTGTGGGCTTCTGTGAATTTGGTGTTCAATTTTCATTTTATCGTTTGATTAAAAAAAATAGTTACAATATTTGAACAAGATAAAAAATTAAAAATTTTAAAACGATAAGAGATTAAATATTCTGTCCCAGGTCGGGACAAAACTGGTCATATTTCTTCCATTAAAATATATTAAAGTCATTAGCAAAATTTTCGGTATTGTCCTTTCTGCCACCACAAACTTCCTTCCTTGGTTCACTATTTGTGCTGGGCATTAGACGCCTTTATCAGTTCAGTTTCTTGTACCAGCTTAGTTACCTTGGTCATAAATTTGACTGCCTGACATGCCAAGATGGATGATGTGCCTCCTAGCCAACTTGTCACTGCTTGCTGGCAGGTGCGGATCTTTAATGTGATGAAGATGGCCCGTAGGTGCAGTCTTCTTAGAACTAGTAGAGCTGGACATGCACATAACAGATGCGTCAAAGTTTCCTTCTGGTATCCGCACAGTCTACAGTTTGAACTTTCGACTTGATGCTTCCAAGAGGGCCTTAAGTCCTTTGAGTAGTGCATGCCCATTCGATAAGCTAAAAAAGCTTTTTTTAAATGTTGACTGTAATGTGAGGCTAAATATCCCATGTGGTTTTTGGTGGGTGTAAGAGTTGACTACGGTCCATGCGTGGCGCCGTTTCGTTAGAGTTATTTTGTCTTCTAATAAGGAATTCCTTTTTGCTGACCTGTTGGCTACTTTACAGAATTGCCCTTGGTCTATTTTTTTTTCCATACATCTTGTAGGTCCAATGTGGTCAAACAGGTGCTAAGGTGGCTTCCCCATAGGGTGGTGTTAGACTGGTTTTCTTGATCATTTATTTCCTTTCAGCAGATGTTGTCCATTGACTCGCTTGGTGCAGAACATATTTTATGACACAGTTTTGCAAACGTGGACATTGACCGGAATTTTTGGTTCTGTAAGCAAAGTTTGAGGCGGACTTGGGCAGGCGCGGCTGAGTGCGGCAGGTTAAACACTACTTTGTAGATTTTATTTTGTAGGTTGTTTAAAATGTTTGCCTCCTCTCCTAGCCACGTGGTTAACCCATATGACAAAGTAGGTAGGATTTGTGAGGCCATTACTTTTAATAAGGGCGTATAATTCGGGCCGGCCATTTTTTGTTGCAGTTGCCTATACGCGTAGATTAATGATTGGGCCTTACCTTTTAGTGCAAGAATGTGCTTCTTTTTTGTATTCCCTTGCTCAAGGGTCATCCCTAAGTACTTGTATGAGTCCTGTTCTTCTAGGACTGAGTTGTTGATTGACCATTTGAAGTTCAATTTCTTCCACTCCACTAGCCGAAGCACTTTTGTTTTTTCTTTGTTCAACTCCAGATTTCCTTGTGCTAAATAAGACAATAACATATTTACTAAGCATTGCAGACCTATTGGTGTTTTGCTTAGTAGTACTATATTGTCTGCATACTACAAAATTGGAACTGGAACGTTCCCAAGTTTCGGGTGTGACTCTCGATTATTTCTAGATTGCATCAGATGTCTGCCAGGTATAAGTTAAAAAGAATTTGTTGTTCCCCCAGGCCTTTGAGGCCGCGGCAAGTGCGTCTGGACTCTCAAAGTTCGGTGGAAAACCATCTAGCTTTCTTGGTGTGGGTGCTGCTGTTTTTCTTGAGGGGGACTATGGTGTTGGCACTGTCAGAGATCGATCTGTGCAGGGTTCGTGCTGCGGTGTTGGGGGTCGTCGTTTTCCGAAATGGTTGGGGTGGAGTTGCTGAGTGATGAAGTAAGCTGGTCGTCGGTGATTCTGATCCAGTTTCTTCGTGGGAGAAGGTGCTGGTGTCTGTGGATGGCGGGTGTTCTGAAGGTAAAGTGGAAGCATCGATGGTCAATCCATGGGAGTTCAGTGGTGTGGCTGAAGGTGGTATAGTTTCCTGTTGAGAAGGGAGGTAGGGGGTCAAGAGGGTGTGGCCTGCTGAGTGCGTGGGTTCGGTCACGAATTGGCAGAGTCCAATGTTGTGGAGGTTGTCCAGGAGGGATGTGGTGCTGAGGTCCAGTTGGTTGTTGAGGTCTCGCAGTAGGGTGTAGTGGTGGACGCAATGGTATGCGGGGATATGATGTCTGATCGAGTTGGCAAAGCCTGTGTTGGAGTTGGCAAAAGGTCCGCGGGTTCCGGAGGCTCAGTAGATAAGGGTTCCTCGGAAGGTGGGGGTGGCCAGTATCTTGACGGGAAGGTGGTCCAACAGGTCTGTGGGCTTGTCGGGGAGTGTGCTCAGGCGGAGGGTGGATTTGTGGACGTTGGCGATTCCTTCTCCTGGGCGGGTGGGCCGGTCCTTCCTGGAGATCTTGTATCCTTGGGGAATGGCGATGGCGATTTCGGTGAAGAATGCTACGTCCAGGTTGGTGATGTCGAGGAGGTCACAGATTTCGGATGCATGTTTGTGGAGGGATCGGACGTTGAGGAGGATGCATTGCGCGGTCTTCGGTTGTGTTCTTGCAGCGGGTTGCGCTGAGTCCGCGGTCTTGGCGGTGCTGCAGGTGTGCCGGCAGCGGTGACAGCTGAATGGTCCGTGGTGGTCAGCCGGTGATGCTAGCTTGAAATTGTTGTTGCAGCCTGGGTTGAGTGCATGGAGTGCCGTTGGGTCGTAGCGTTGACGGTGCAGAGATCCAGGGATCCTGGCGATGGATGCGGTTGAGTCGGAGACGGGCGAAGACGGGCTTGCCTTTGGTGTGCGTTCGGCAGGCCAGCGGCGCTGCCGCGCAGCAGCTGTCAGTAAGTAGGGGTCGAGGAGGGCTGGACAGCTGGGAGCGGGGAGGGGAGCTGGATTCGGTCAGCCGTGCTGTTCATGCTGGAGGGAGACGGGCCGCGGGGGCAGAAGCGGCAGAGAAAAATGGGCAGAAAAAGGAAAAAGTCAAAAAGAGAGGGAAACATGCAAATAAGGCAACAAAAGTGCTGGCAATGTGGAGGAAAGAGAGAAGGAGAGTAAAGGGGGAGCTTGAAATGAGCAGAAAAAAACAAGTGAAAAAAGAGGGAGACACAGGAGGAGAGTGAAAGGGGGAGATAGAAACAAGGGGAAAAACGAGTGAAAAAGCTGGAGCGAGAAAAAGGACAGAGGTCCACTGGACCACCAGGGATGAGGTGCAGGTAAAACCTGCCGGTGTAAGAGGGCCTTGAACACCAACACTCAAGAGTGCAGGGGCTCGGGGGAAGGCCTCACTTAATGGTGGAGCTGCGAGGGAGGGATAGCAATTTCACTGACAATGAGCCTTTCTTTGCAGTATGTGCTGTTTAAAATGTAATCTTGTGTCCATTACCACATCTAGGTATGTGTAAGTATTTACTAAATCAAGGCTGTTCCCTGCTTCTTTCCATTTGAACTTTACTTTTTGCTGGGTGCTTTTCGATGAAAAACAGATGATTTTTGTTTTGCTATAGTTTAATTTCATGCCTAAAGTTTCAGCGAATTTAAGGAGAGTTGTAATTTGGCGCTGAAGGTCGATTGGGATCTGACTGCATAAGACGATGTTGTCTGCATATTGCAGGCTACGCACTGTTCTCCTTGCTAGTTTTGTTGGAGCACTCAAAACCTCCAATAAACGGCCTGCGGTGTATATGTTAAAAAGGCAGGGGGAAGAACACATCCTTATTTTAGATCGATGAGGTGGGGATCTTTTTTGTCGTTCTGTCATCCTTACATATTTTAACTCGCACCCAGGTGTCTGTGTATAAGTTGACTATTGCATTGTGGAGTTATGGAGGTGCGCCTCATTTGGCCATTTTGGCCCACAGTAGGTACAGAGGGACTGTGTCGAATGCCGCTTATAGGTCAACAAAGCAAGAACAAAAGGCAAACTGACGCAACCACTGCTGGCAATCGCATTATCTCATAGCAGGGTGCATGTTCGAAGGCATACCTGTGCACATGTGTCACAACACAAGAATGTGTATTGGACACAAAGCTGTGCACGCATATTAAAGAGGTAGGCATCATTTTTTATTTACTGACCCGCAATGGATATGCAATTGAAAAAAAATCTAATTGGTACCTTTTTTGAGGTTTTTTTTGTAAGGCGGAAGAGCCTGGCAGCAACTTTCTGACCGGTCCTCCACAAGGAATGTTCAACATATTTTTTTTTTTTAAAAGACTGCAAAAGTGTGGGGCAAAGGAGGAGCAGGTGAGGTAAGTAGTAAACATAAATAAAGCCGTGAGAGGAGGGCAAAAGCAGCACATGAAGGGAGTGAGTAACATGGATTCTGGAGGGAAAAGCAAAGGAGGTAGAGAGGAACAAGGAGGTTGGTGTGTGGGGAAGTTTAGAGGGTAAGAAGCACAAAGAGATATCAGCATACGAGGGAGAGAGCAAAATGGAGAAAGGAAGCGCTGGAGAGAAAAAAAAACATGAATTCCTATGGAGTGCTTACTCAAAAATGAAAAAGTTAACTAAAAGTAAGCAACGGGAAAATATAAGTCAGCCAATCAAAAGGATGGTAAAGTGGATATGCTTCAGGAGAGGGATAAATAATAAAAGGAAGGCAAGTCAATGTAAACCAAGGAATAAGTAGCAAGCAGATGACCGTGAAAATAAGGCCGACCAATAGTAATCAAAAGGGGGCTGTAGGTTCTTAAGCCCCAATAGGTCTTATGTAGGCGAGACCTAAAAAGGGATGGAGAGACCAGACAACACGGAGAACTACAACCCAAATAGCAGCAAAGAACAAAAATAACACTTGCTTCAGCCCAAAATCCTTTAGAATTAAGACTCCAGAATGTTCCACAGCTACCTGAATACTTCATGTTCCAGCGCCATTCAACTTGAATAAATATACCAAATAAATTAGCAGCTGCTACTATTTTGGATTAACCGAACTTAGATTTCCTTTTCTTGAGAAACTTTGAAAACCACAGTTGAACCCACTCACTAATACAATCTTTGTTTTTACCTTTAGTGTATGCTTCACTCTTGCTCGTACACTGCCAAATAAATCACATTTTAAACACCCATTACTCTTACCATCATGAAGGAAATAACCAACACACTCCTGTTTCACACCTCAACCACTCAAATTGATTTCTACAAAAGTGCACTACATTGATGATCTTTTACATTTCCGCACCCAATCTTTCACATTATTTCATCGGACCCCTACTGCCATAGTGATGTACTCTTTCAATACACAATGGAACATTTACACCAGAGCATGTTTGAGGATCCTACACAGTTAACTTCATATTTTTTATAGGCTCTCCAGTCAAGAATCCGTTAAAAACCCTGGAGACCACTGAAACATCACTATCAGAAACAAGCACTTCAAAATCTGATTCTTTACAAAATACTTCTTGTGAATAGCTATAATTGATACAAACATCAACTGTCAGGCTAACGCCACTGCTTCAACCAGTGAAATCCATTATGCCCAATGATCTTTTAACAGAGATGCAAAATTATACCTTGGGAGTAAACATCCAAATGTTCCACCAATAGTAAAAGTTACCATGTTCCATACTAACTGAGGTCATACTACCAGAATCAGGCATGTCCATTGATTCTTCAACAGACTTCTAGTTGTCCACTTACTTGCATACTTATAAGCATGCTATGCAAGCCTCTGGGTAACAACCCACAAGTTATGTATTGATGAGTCATCAATAATTCTCCAACCACTAGAACTCCTCATAAATCGGATTTAAAAAGTCTTACCTTTATCTCAAATTCTTTCATATGGTAATTGGTCTGTACAAACATTCTCAATAAGTCATCCATCCTCTACATCCACTCTTCTCCATAACAAACCATTCCTTTTATATGTTGGTACCACACCCAGCTCTTCATCCCCATGAACTCTCACCCTGGATAGTCGGTATCCTTGACAAACAGTTATAAATACAATTTTACAAGCTTGCCTCTTAGGAGGGGGGGCTGGGGGGGTGCCAGCAGCATGGCCGGCTAAGACGTGCTCTTCCGTAGCTGCGGGCGAGCTGCACTGAATCCGGCTTCAAACTATTGCCCTAAAACCCAGTTTTGACTCCACTGTAAACGTAAGGGTGCTGAGCTTCCTTGGGGGCAACAACTGCTAGACTAAGCCACACAACTGTGCCGAAAACGGCAGAACGGAGACTGACCCGGCCCGACCAAGAACACAAAGATGGCGGCGACGCGCTAAATCGAAAGAGATCTGCCCGGAGACGAGAGAGCTGCTGGGACCTCCCGACAGGCGAGGGGACAGCTGCCGAGTGCCTGAGGCAGCCGGGGGGACCTCCGGAGCGGTGTATGGGCGGCCCGAGCCCCGGAACGAAAGGCTCCTGGAAGCCGGGGAGTTCTAATACTCCGGGGCCGGTAAGGAGCGGCTGGAGGGAGAAAACCGTAGGCATACCCTAGACACCTGCCCTTTCCGCGTAGTGGCCAGACACAGTGATCCGAGGGGGGAGGCTGCATCATAGTGGTCGGTCCCTGTGGAGGTCGGTGGGGCCCTGGATGGATGGAGAAGCGCTACACCCCAGTTGAGACGCTGGTCTGGGCCGTGGAATACCACCTGGAACTGAAAGATAGGTCGGGGCACGGAGAGAGGCTGCAGGCACAAGATACTAGAACCCGAGGCCACAGACCTACAGTATAGGTGGCAGGGGGTGTAAGCTCCGCGTGGAAATCGCCATTCACCGTCGACAGCCATGGGGAAGAGAGACACGATTCCCAAACCGCCCAAACAGGGCCCAATGGACAACTTTGCTGCGCCGCGGCAGCCCACTGAGACCGCGCCTATAGAGTCCGGCATGTGCTCGGATACAGACTTGTTGATGGCGGCCATCCAGGCGTCCAGGGCCGATATTCAGGAATCTCGGGCGGCCCTGGAGGTTAAAATCTGTGAAGTTGGGTCAGAAGTAACGCTGCTGAGCCAAGATTTCCGGAAGTTGACCGAAAGGGTGACTACGCAGAGACGCGAATAGGAGAGGCGGAAGACTCGATCACCACCCTGAGGAAAGATATGGCGGAACTCCAGGCCTCACATCGCCAACTACTGTGGAAGGTGGACGATGCAGAAAACAGGGCGCGACGCAATAACCTGCGCTTTGTTGGTTTTAGAGAGGGAATTGAGGGGGCGACATGGCAGCCTTTCTCCACTCCTGGATCACGACAACCTTCCCGGCGGCGCAGTTCTCGACGTGCTTCATCATCGAAAGGGCACATAGGGCCCTACTGGCAAGACCGCCGGAGGGAACGAGACCCCGGCCTGTCATCGCGCGTTTCCTCAACTTTGCAGATCGGGATCTGATATTACGAGAATCTAGAAAGCTTGGGGAGATCCGCGTTGAAAACACGAATATTATGATTTTCCCGGACTACAGCCAGGAAGTACAGAAACAACGCCGCTCCTTTGACGCAGTCAAAGCAAAACTGAGAGACATGAACATTACCTATATGCTGCTCTTCCCGGCAAAATTAAAAGTAATTTATAGGGACAAAGCTCACTTCTTTTATCACCCGGAAGATGCCTGGCAATGGCTGGAGGAGCGACCCATATTTCATAGGCAGGAGAACAACAGAAGAGATGGACCGGACAGGCCGACCACGAGCGGTGCACAGTGGGAACGGCCGAGGCCCCAGCGTCAGAGGGCCCAAAGAAATAAGAGGCAGACACCACTTACGCCCTACCCGGGATGTGGCCCGACGGACAGACGGCGAGGGCGATCGGCCTCACCCGGAAGGAGCGACGGTATCCAGGTTCAGATGCCTGGACAACACTGCCAGATCGGAAGGAGATGAAAGAGAAGACCAGCAATTTTCCTTTACCACCTGAAATTCTTTGGCACACGAGATAAGCAGCACTTCTACACCCCACGGCGTCTACCGGCACGAGACGGATAGAAACATGTCACATGGGGAAATTCTTAAGGTGATGACCTGGAATGTTAATGGCCTTGGCTGTAGGATTAAGAGAGGCCTGGTCAACAACTACATAAAACGCTCTGGGGCGGATGTGGTACTCCTACAGGAGACACATCTGAAGGGCACGAAGTGTGCCTTCCTAGCGAGGGGGCAGTACACGGTCCTGGCCCACGCTGGGTTTACCTCTGGCTCAAGGGGGGGTCGCGATATTGTTAAAGAAATGCCCACCAATGAAAGTAGCGAAAGTCTGGACCGACCCAAAAGGGACATATGTAGGTATTCGAGGGACGTAGGGAAGGAGGGAATACACATTTATCTCGACCTACGCTCCACCCAAACTGCAGACAGATACGCTCCGGGGTATATCGGACATAATACTTAACACATCGGACACGGTGCAGAACCTTGGCGGGGACTTGAACGATGTCATGAGCCCGCCGTTAGATAGAACAGGGGATCGCGATCGCCCCATGACCCTGATCCCGTTGGCCAGAACCATGACTACCCTTGGCCTTCTAGACGTATGGAGGTGGTTACACCAGACGGCACAGACGTTCTCCTACTTCTCTGGAGCCCACAAAGTTTATTCCCGACTTGACTATATTTTCATGCCGAGACAGATGCTTCAGGCATCAGATTCGGCGGAATTCTGTGCTAGAGGGGTGTCTGACCACTCGCCACTGGTATTGGCTCTGGGCAGAAAGAGGCGGACCGGGCCTAACATCCTTCGTCTCTCGACCTGGGATCTGCAGAACCCAGAGCTCCTGAGGGGACTGCGAGCCGATGTTAAGGTGTACTTGGCAGACAATGTCAGGACAGTGGATTCCAAGGTGGTCTTATGGGAGGCGCTCAAAGTGGTGCTTCGTGATAGGGCGCATTGTCAGCTGGCAGACGCCAGAAGAAAGGAACAGGCAGAGATCCTGGCGCTGGAAACGCAGATAGTACAACTGGAGACGGAGCATGTCCGGACTAAAGACCCAGGGACCTTGAGACACTTGGTGGACGTTCAAGCCCAATATCGTCAAGTTGTGAACAGGGAGGCGAAGACGCAGGCGCTGGCTACCCTACATCGAATTTATGATGTGGGGGATAAGTCTGGAAAGCTCCTAGCATGGTTGAGTAGAAAAGAGAAGGGTGAGAGATGGGTAGAAAGAGTCAGGACGGGCCCGACAACGTGGGCATGTACTGACGATGAGATAGCGGATGCTTTCGCTGACTATTATGGGGGCTTCTATGAAGCACACAACCTAGGGACTAAGGAGGAAGCACTGTCCTATATGACAAGTATTGATATCCCGAAGCTTGAAGAAACAGACTGCGAGGACCTAGAGGACGACATCACGGTGGAAGAGGTTAGAATAGCACTCACGAAACTCCGAGCGGGTGAGGCCCCAGGTCCCAATGGATTCCCCGCGGAATTCTTCAAGAAAACGGGCTAAGCTATATGCCACAATCTTGGCTCTTCGATTACGACGCGTCATACCACAACTGGTACATATGGACCAGACAGGTTTCATTCCGGAAAGGGCGACTAGATACAATCTTCGTAGGACACATAATTGGTTGTGTGAAGTGGAGGGCAGGACGGAGCCTCACTGGTTGTCCTTGGACGCTGAGAAGGCGTTTGATGCAGTACATTGGCCCTTCTTGGAGGGAGTCTTAGAATATCTGGGGTTTGGGCCCAAGTTTAGAAGTAGGGTTCGACTCCTCTACTCGGGCCCTGTTGCTCGAGTAAGGGTCAACGGGGCGATGTCCAAGGCTTTTCCCATACAGAGGGGAACCCGGCAGGGATGGCCCCTGTCTCCCCTTCTGTTTTCCCTAACTATTGAGGTCGCGGCGTGCGCGATTAGGCAAAACCCTAAGGTGACGGGTTTCCGATTGGGACAGGCAGGATCGCAGGAGGAAAAACTGTCCCTCTATGCAGATGATGTGCTGCTGTATGTGACAAAGCCAGAGACTACTATACCGCGCTCTTTTCGGAGCTGGACCAGTATGGGGCTAGATCGGGATACCAAATTAATTAGCATAAGTCAACGCTCTACGACCCCCGGGGACGGACGGAATGGCCTGACCTACCAGACAGACTGCAGACGACTACTGTAGGTTTCAAGTACCTGGGGATATTCATAACAACAGACAGGACAATAGCCTATGATCGCAATATCCTCCGTGTGCTTAATAACGTTAAATTAGACGCAAGCAGATGGCAGTTGCTCCCCCTGACACTTCTTGGGCGGGCGGCCATGTTCAAAATGGTCTCCTTGCCGATATTTCTCTATACATTTCAAAATTAGTATCTTTCGTTACCGCGCAAGTTTTTCTCAGAAGTACATGCGGAATTAAGGTCCTTACTATGGTTAGGAAAGCACCTCAGGGTGGCATTGGCGACCCTACAGAGACACCAATATGATGGGGGGATTTCTCTACCTCATTTAGAAGCCTACTATTGGGGGGGAACATCTGGCCCCCATCAATGACTGGGTCCACGCACCAGCTGCGCATCCCACTTACGCATTAGAAAGACACAATATGGACACGCATAGCTGCCTACACTACATTTTCTAGGGGAAAGGACGAAACAAGCTGCTACCGGCCACCAGACTCACATTGGGAGCTTGGCAGAAGGCCACGAAAGCTGTAGGGTGGACTCATAGGCCCTCGAGGCAGACCCCGATCTGAGACTGCGCATGGCTGAAAGAGCTCAGTAAGTTAAAAGGCTTCCGAGGATGGGATGATATCGGCATCTACTCCCTGGGGGGTGTGGTTAAAAGCGGGACTCTGAAGTCATTTCAGTCCCTGCAGATGGAATTTGGACTGCACCGCTCCCAATTTTTCAAATATATACAATTTAGACATGCCTGGCGGGCGGAGGGGGCAGTACAGGAGGCACTCCCTGAATACGCCCTTCTGGAGGGCCGCTTACTGCAGGAAAAGATCCCAGAAAAGGCTGTATCCCTGACATACAAAACGATCATGAATAATAAACCAGATAGGCTGACTGGACTCCGCGCCACCTGGGAGAAAGAGCTGGGAGAGATGGACGACGTGGACTGGTGGGTAGTGCTGATGCACCCTAGGGAGGTAGCAATCAAATCACGACTCCGCCTAATACAATTCAAAATCTTACACAGGGCATACTTTGACAGGCAGAGGCTCTTTAAGATGGGAAGAGTGTCTGGCCCTAGCTGTCTACGATGTGGGATGGCAACTGGGGATTTCTTACATATACTGTGGTCGTGCTCACATATACAAACCTACTGGGGGGAGGTCACTGCTGAACTGGGGGAGATATTGGAGACGGATATCCCAATGGACCCGAAGCTCATTCTCCTAGGGATGACAAATGATGTGGACCTGGCCCGCCCACTGCTGATCTTTTTAGCCCTAGCGCTGGTAGTAGCCAATAGGGACATAGCCAGGAACTGGGGGGCGCCATATACCCCCCAACTAGGAGAATGGAGGAGGGGAATGGACCTGTACATGTCGGGCGAGAGGGTTACGTATAAGGCGAGGGGATGCCCGAAGAAATTTAGCAGAATATGGGGCAAGTGGAGGCACTACCATGGCCTGGATGGAGGACTATAAGGCCTGCCGGTTATGTGTGGCCGAGATGTATACACAAGACAGAGCCGCCCGAGCTCGAGAGACTATGCATTATGAGAGTACCGACCAACGATTACTGCATGTGAATTTGATTATTGGTGGGGAGAACTTAACCTTTGATGGGATGTGTGGGGGGGGGGGTTGGTGTGGGAAGTGGGGCCTTTGCTTGACAAAGACATGATTGTACTGTACTTGTTCTCAGGTGTTAAAATAATAAAAATGTTTCCACAAAAAAAAAAATACAATTTTATCTTCAACATACAATCATTAGCATGCAGTTCTGAGCTCAACCCTACTATAATTCCAGGAAATTTGTTTCCAACCACTGCACAAAGATACTGTGGGTTTATGACATAAACGCACAAGAAAATAGTGTATTCTAAAGATAGTATCTAAAAAGTTCTCCTGCTTACGCACAAGAAAATAGTGTATTCTAAACATAGTATCTAAAAAGTTCTCCTGCTTACACACATACTTTTTAATTAAGAGGGGAAAATGACAAGCAACTGCAATAGATAAGGCTTGAGCAACATTAAGCTGGGGGGTCTGTGCCACTCTGTGGCCATACAAACTTGCATTTGCAGTCAGAATATTTAATGGGCACATCTTACAGCGTAAAACTGAATTCTGAAACACGTCACTTTTGATGTTAATCAAGAGCATTTTGTTGTTCCAAAACCAAAAGGAAAACAACCCCTTTCTTCAGTATTCTAAAAAATGAAATTAAGTCTACAAAAAGTGTAGCAATTACCCACTTTATGGACTGCACCTAAAAGAGAATGCTTGGTCTTTTTCGATCCTGTCTAATAACATAACCAACGCATTTCGTCTTCTAATGAAACCATTTACGTGTCCCCATTTCTAAGTAAGGACGTTTGTTGGTAAACTTGTACAAACTTGACGTAACACCTTCCTAATGCGACTCCACAACCAGACTATAAACTAAAATTGCTCACTAAAACAATTAACCATGTCATCTGTATGCTGTAATGAATATAACTCAGGCCTTTGTAAAAAGAAGTGCTGCCACTAGGTATAAACCCAATATGGTGATTAACACAGCTATATGCCCTCAACTCTGGATGCAAATCTACCCGGTGACCTGAAGAAAGATAATCCAGGGCATAGTACACCTATGTCCCGCGATCAAGCCCACCCACCTTCCTTACGGTAAAAAAAAAAAATGTTACTATTATGTACTAAGTACTGCCATATCGTTACAAGAAACAGACAGAAACAAATAACTAAAGGCGGATGAAAAGCCTCTGCACGAAGTTAAACTGTCTTGATTCCTACTGCACTATGTTCCTTAACTCTTCCTTAACATCATACCAAACATGATAAATGTTACAATGCATATTCTGAAACATCACACAAGTGACAAAAACAATCCACAAGGACGGTTAAAGGTAAACACCGAAACAATTTCTTAAGACTTGTACCAATGTAGGGGTAAGAAAATAGCAGGGACAAGAAAACATAAATTGTGGTTATGCAGACACTTGCTGTCAAACAGACATGCCCTGCGGACTATTGTTGATTGGGATGACGTACAACTACCCACAGATAGCTAAATTTCCAGTGAGCACAAAAAATATTTCCTACATATAAGAAATACCTATAACTACCCTGCTTCAGTGAGAAAACGAGAAATTAATTTTCTAGCTTTTGTTTATTTAATGTGAGCTTCACAAAACACTATGTGCCCGTGCCCCATCTCCAAGATCCCAAAGACCTGGGATATCTGGCAATAGATCTGAGAATACACTCTTACAAAAATAAAGTATAGTTCCCAACACGAGAATATTTATATCCGTCCGTTTCCAATAAATTTGAACGGGCTTTCGCAGGAGCTTGCAGAGAATACGTGAGCTCAGGTGCACTATCTTGCAATCTGAAAGGACTTCAATCAAGGAAGCCAAGTGGGTGCGGGGACAGTGAGCAATTAAGTCATGTAATGTGTGACAGGGACAGGCCGCAGCGGAGAGAAGGGCGGAAGCCTACTTCAATAGGAAGCACAAGATACGGTGGTGGCCGCGATCCACCCCCGCGGAACAGAGCCCGTATTAATGCGAGGAAAGGGGCGGTCTGGCCCCGCCTCCAGCACGGTGGTTGGTGCCGAGCCCGGAAGCAGTCACTGTCCTGTCCCCGCGGAGCGGTGCGAGCGGAGCCCCAAGAGGCAACTCCGCCCCACAGCGCAGTGGTTAGTCTCCAGTAGGTTAAAGTTGCGCTCACCTTTCTCGCGAAAGCCCTGGCTGGTCCGAGACGAGGGTTAATGGAGCAGAAGACAAATTGTCCAGATGGAAGCCGGGGAGAATGGCCTCAGCCTTGCTCACACAAGGGCTTGCAAAGGGTGGGGCCTACGCCCAGGCGAAATGCCGGGGCGCTCGGCAGCTACGGGTGGAGGCACGGGTAGGGGGCGGGGTGAAGGACGTGACGCGTTCGTGATGCAGTCCGGTCCGGGTGGCACGCGGCAGAGTTTCGCGCATATGTGCTGCTGAGGTGGGGGTGTTCGGTGCTGTCAGACTGCGCACTACTTTGGCTGACTCGTGTACCCAGACTAAGCCCTTTTACCGCTTCCTCTATGGACGGTTTACGCCAATGGTGACTGTACTCTAAGAAGCGGTCGCCTACGTTAGCAACTTTCACTGCAGGAGGCCTAGTGGATAGGAGGCGGGTTCCGTGCAGCCGCTAAGTGCTGTGCTGGGGCGGGGGAAGGCGGGGCACGTGCATGTGCTAGGCTAAACGGCCAATGAACACTGAAAAGAGCTCTGCAGCCAATCCCTTCACATCACACTTTCCCTCCCGCACCGAATATGTTTCCACCTACCTCTTTGCTTTTTCAGCCACTGTCTTCTTCCTTGATCTGCGCTCTTAGTTGCCGTAATTGCGGAACAAAAGAGGCCAGTTCTTTGTAGTAGCGAACAGCAGATTTCAGTCTGAAATAAAGGAGTATTCTTGGAAATCCAGACAGGTAGCCGCCCATGGCTATAAATTACCCTAGATGTGTGGGAATGGACTACTATTTTCATCAATCACAATAAATGAATTTTGTTTAGATATATAATAATATTTTTTTAATTATGTCACACACTTTGCTTTTTAATAAGATATTCATCTTCTCAATACACGGGAGACTATATTGCGTTCATGCCTCCACTTTTCAAAGCAGTGATTGTGTTGTAATTCCATTTATGTAAGGCTTTCTACCTGTAATGCCCAGCATAAGTCAGTATTCTAGTGCGGAGCCTGTAACTACACTGAACACCCACCCACCACTGATGTCACCATACCTTCAGTGTGTCCTGTGTCTGCGTGTGACTGATTGCCAGTATGAGGGCCTAGGGCCCATCATCAGACTTTACAATGGCAACGAGAGCGGAACTGTGCCCAGCGTGCCACAGCTAAAAGAAAACTTTGAGGAAAAGGGGAAGAGAGAGCTGCCTGCTGCAAAGGCACACCCCCTGAGAAAGCAACCGGCCGCCGAGAGTCCCACGAGGCGTGTGTCGAGCCCCGGGCCTAGAGAAAAGGAAAGAGGTGACCGGAGCCCACCCACACCTCTCCAGCCTGCCGTGGCCCGCCCTGCCGTGGCGGTGCCCTAAGAAGACAGAGAAGCCATCACGGTGCCCACCCGCGGAAGAACAGGCCCGTCGGCCGAAGGTGAGCCCCGGACTGTAAAGCACCAAAAGCGGAGCCCACCCGCTATAGGTTATAGACACTAACTGTGCCCCCTGAAGTGAGAGGGGCGCCAGCTATGCTCAATTAATCATGCAAGGCCAGCGGAGCCCACCCGCGGCCTGCCTGTAGCGTTCCCCGCCGCGTATGTAAAGTGCAGCGGCGGGGTGAGCAAACGTTAATGGGAGCGCCCGTAGCATGCAAGGAGCTGCGGGACACTAATACAGAAGCGGAGCCCATCCGCTGTAAATGTGAACGGTGCCCCAAAAGTGCGAGTGACGACGGCTACTGGCTCCCTCAGTGAACCGAAGCCAGCAGAGCCCACCCCGGCCTGCTTGCAGCGTCCCCCGCCGCACAGCATGTGGTAAGTGCGGCGGCGTGCGAACAACTTCAAAGGAGGGCGACCGCAGCGTGATGAGAGCTGCCGATCGCCCAGACAATCAAAACGGAGCCCACCCGCAAAGCGTCAATAAACCCCCACCCCGCGCAGCGTGTGATGTACAAGGCTGCAGCGCCGGGATGGGGAAGCGAGAAAACCAGTGCCCGGCCCGCAGCCGGTAAAAGAAGCTCCAGCCGCCCCCGCCTGCAGCGCCGTGAGCAGATTACTAAAGTGCCCGAACTAACACTTTTCTACCGCCACGCAGCACGAGGAATAGGAGTCTGCTGCGGCGGTGGGGGGACAAGTGAAGAAAACTGCGAGGCCCCAGCACAGATGGAAAGTGGCCGTAGCACACAGACTCTCCACCCAGAGAAGCGAGGCCCGCAGCGAGCGTAGAGCTGCCAGGGACAGTGTGAACACTGTGGGAGTAATCACAGCCCATCAGGCTTCAATCACAGAAGCCAAAGTGCATGAAGGCTGCCGAGTAGGGGAGTGCGAGTAGCTGCACCCAACGGAGGTGCACAGAGGAAAAGAAGATAAATATATAAAAAAACACTCACTGAAGTCAAGAAGGCTGTCCCACGAGCAGCAACCATCGGTGAAAGTGCCCTGTCCATTATGGGTGTGAGTATGAAGTCTGCAGCGTTGTGAATCGGCCGAGGTTTGAAAGCCAAGAAATAAAGGAGATAGAGACATATAGTGGCCATGTGAACAAATCACAGGCAAGGGAAGAGATCCACAGAAAGGACATGCCTTGGGTCAACCAATCAAGAACAAGCATACCCCAAGCAAACACAGCCCACAGCCCAGCCACAAGAGCCCCCACAAATGATGCCAAGAGAAGGATAGAGAACCACCTGCTGGCAGTTGACTACTTCCAAGAAGAAGGCAACAGGGTGCACCGAAGACGCACAAGACTGTAGCAGCAAGGGAGTTCAGCGAAAGCAAGGTTCAAAGCCAAGGACAGACTGCAACTCATTGCCCTCCAGCAAGACGACAGTGGTCAAGCGCAAGAAAGCACCAGGAGTGCCCAAAGTGCTAAAAGAAGAGAGCGAGGAACAGAGGTCAGCACGGTGACGCCAGAAACGCAGGTACTCTCCAGAAAGCGCAAGGAAGACGCCAGGAGACAGCGCAGGAACGCGCCAGGAAGCACAGAACGCGCCACAAAGCACAAGGAAGGTTTGCAGCAAAAGACTACAAAGGGCAGCAACCTGCCCGCAGTCACGTCTAAAGTAGTATACAAGCCATCACACTGCCGAGGAAGATAAAAGGTAATTCCGTAGGAGCGCGCCAGAAGCACAAAAGAGCGCGAAGAAAACCCTAAGAACGCACCAGGAAGTGCGAAAGCGTATGACGCAACTGCGCAGCAGTGCAGACCGCACTAGCCCAAAGCAGCAAGTCAAAAGGAATATACTGCGAAGGAAAGAACATGGTTGTGCAGACAACCCACAGTGGTGAGGATCCAACGCAGAAAAAACATGACCACAAAGCTTGGTCACCAAGCATGAAGCCGGCCAGCCAGATGGCCGCACCAGGAAGTCGACCAGCCAGATGCTCGCACCGAGAAGCCTACCTGTCAATGATCGGCAGATGGTCGCACCGAGAAGCATACCTGTCAATGATCGGCAGAGGGGACCAGCACGAGGTCCAAGAAGTTCAGACAAGGCATGGTCCGAGGACATGGACCCACGAACTTCAACCCCATAATTAATGAAAGCGACAAAAGGAGGAAGTTAAGGTCGCGACGCTAACCCTGGGAAGTGAGTGACAAGAAGACAGTGTCCTAGGACTAGGACAAGACCAGGAAGACACGTGCAGAGTGCGTGCACTGCATGGGGAAGCCTGGCCAGAAAAGATGAAGAAAAGGGGACCAGGGTACGTCGCGAGTAGAGGAGAAGAGAAGAAGAAAGATCGGAGTGGCACGCGGCCACCAAGAAAAGGAAAAAGGAGAAGTCAGAGTGTCACCCAGCCACTTCAAGAAGAAGGAAGAAAGAACAGAGTGGCCACCGCCACTAAGAAGAAAGGAGAAGTCGGAATGGCACGCTGCCACTGCAAGAAGAAGCCGTCCCTGCGGAAAGAAGCAAGGTGACAGGCACTGGAACACCTGAGTGCAATGGAAGACCAGCCTGGCAAGAGCACCGGCAGCGCAGACCAAAGACAACCACCTACGAGTCATCCATCCACATGGCGAACGCAGAAGAGAGCAAGCTAGACTGTTGGCGACATCTACCTCTGGGGTTGAGTGGAAGATTGGATGGCGAGACTACTCAGGCCTCCGGAAGTTGAGGAACTGACCACCTTGCACCAGCCCGTGGCAACCCAGAATCAGAGGCCTCAAGGGACTCTGGTGGCAGCAAGTCCCGCACGGGAGACAGGTCTACAGAAGCGCGTCTGCAGGACCCAAGGGGATGAAAGCCTCGCGAGCAATGAGAAGAGTCTACAACTCAACCTTCAGGTGGAACTAGGACACAACGGTGAGGCTTGTGGAGCGCCCTGCTCACGGCCCGAAGGCTATGGTAGAGCAACGCGACCAAAAACACCAGTCCAGTGGAAACCTGGCCAAGAGGTCCTGCCGGACATCTTGTGGCAGAAGAAAACCGTCGAGAGGGGCATCCTAGTGAGAGGGATGTTTGCACCTACTCTATTCACCTGCCAAGAGTCAGCACTAAAGCCTGCCCGGAAACATCATGAAGCCAGAAGAGAGAACGGACCCAAAAGACTGTTGACACCTGTGTCATCCATCTATCTCTCACCACCACCGGAGCGAAGCAAAGGCAGGGCTGAGAACAGCAGACAGACAGCACAGACAAAGAATGAACCCGCCGAACAACTGCCAACTGTGCCACCAAGAACTGTTAATCCAAAACGCAAGAACTATACTGCCTGCGGCTTGCAAGCAGCCAAAGAGACTCGTTTTGAAAGCGCAAGTCCAATGTTATTTTCTGTGTTTTCTTTCCCCCACAGGTTTTTGGACTTTTTACGTTTGGTTTAATTTTTAACCAATTTGGGGAGGGATGTAATGCCCAGCATAAGTCAGTATTCTAGTGCTGAGCCTGTAACTACACTGAAGACCCACCCACCATGATGTCACTGGTCAGGTGACACAGCACTAATAAAAGAGACCGAGCCCACATGCTCTGGGCCAGTTGCACCATACCTCCAGTGTGTCCTGTGTCTGAGTGTGACTGATTGCCAGTATGAGGGCCTAGGGCCCATCATCAGACTTTACACTACCCATACCCAGTTGAGTTAAAATGGTTTATGGCAGGTAACTCGTTGCTTCGGAAGACAAGATTAGTGGTTAATCCAGTGTGATTGGTCTTCTGTTATCAAGGAAATCATTCCATCCAGTATTTCGCTGTAGAGTATATTAATATGAGTTCGATGTGATCTTTAGTGAGGCATGTGTGCTCATGACAGATTTTTTTTTTGATATTGGAGCGCTTTACATGAGCACCAGTGACTTTACACGAGGACACGTTCATTAGGTCTCGCCTAGCGTCGTAGCCCATGTGGTGCGCACTCTGCAAGCTATTGTCTTGTTGCTTTTGGAAGTGGGGTGGAACCTCCGCCTCTACTTTTCATTTGCACGCGTCACACTTTATGTTAACACACGCTTTTCATTTGCAGTGAGGCTTTTTGGTCCCCTCCCTGTCTCCTTTCCGGCTCGCCCATCTGGACTCGATATTTTGCACTCGCACGGCACCAGTAAGTGCAGGCATGAGTAGTGGCTCTCTCTCTTCATTGACGTGCGTCACAGTTTTTGTTAAACGGGCGCTCGCCCACCCGGGCTCGATATTTCGCTTGCACAAGGTACCAGTCAGTGCAGGCACGAGCAGTGGCTCTCTCGTTGAACTTGGGCCCCTCTACATTTTCGCGCTCCATCTCTGGTTTCCCTAGTCTCCGCTCCTCCTCACGCACCAAAGGTTCTTGCCCACAAACTTCTTTTATTGCGCCTATATAAAAAAACGGAAAGTGCTTTGAGACTACTATACTGACTCCCTGACAATTGGATGTTTTAAGTCATGAATGAAGGCGGGATATTTCAACATGAAACTGGCTTCTGAATAATCTGTCCTCCTTTAAACCTGCTGTTTTGCCGTCTTCTATGTCTTTAACCGTCAGTTGTTATGTCGCTGACACCACGCATGAGCAGAACGCTGCCCTATTCTTCCTTGTTATGAGAGGAAGCCGAGTCCGAGGATCCGGCAAAGCAACGGTATACAGGAGAGAGGCATCAGTCGGTGAGTGGCAAAACGGAAGGCATGGAAAGGGAGAGAAGGCATGGCTAGCTATGCACCTATCCACTCTATTTAGTTAGCATCTTCTCTTTTTTGTAAAAATTAATTATACTTCTGTTTCCACTTTTTTTTTATTACATAATTGCATAGCTGGTTTAACGGAGTGCTTGAAGTGACAAATTCAGGTCTAGCTTTTCCTGAAAAGCCTCCCTCAGTCTGAAGCTTGATGGGCAATGACTTTTTAAAGTTTGTGCTCAGCGCATCACTTTAGTGCAGGAAAATTCTAGGCAGGGATCTGATTTTACGTATGATCCCCAAAATTACTAAAGTAATTAGCAATTCAAATGGTCTTGCATTTGCGAAAGTTTAAGCTATTGGAATTATAATAGGCAGTGCCTTTTATTTGTCTGTTTTCAAAACACATGAATAAAAGGCATTTTTATTTACAATGCCTATAGCTCAGACTCTTATAAATGCAAGACCTATTGCATTGCAAATGCTTGTTTTTCGTAGGCAACGGGAGATCACGTGATTTGCCCAGATACACCAACAGCATGCTGAGCCGACTCCAAGCTTGAACCTGGTTCCCCAGCTTAAAGGTCGGCAGCTCTAGCCGTAAGGCTACATTCTCTCCCCTTATAGGTCAGGTGACTTGATAAGTCAGAGAAGATTAGTTATTTCACATGGTTATGGTTTAAGAGAAGGAGAGGTTGTGATCTATGAAATGAGATTGTGTAGTTTGCAGACATATAATAATATTAATTAAGACAGGCATGATTCGACTTAGAGTAGGCTATACTTAACAGAGGAAGGCATGTATGGAGAGTTCTTGACATCTTCAAACTGTTATTCTTTGAAAGTGAACAAAAGTTTGTACTGCATATAGAAACATAGTCTAGGCCATGGGTACTCGCAAACATTTTCTCAAGGGCCAAAAAGTTTGGCCTGCGGTGTGACTAAGAGCTGCATTGATGCCAGCAGGGTGGCAGATACTGGATGGAGGGTGTAGGGGCAGTGAAGTATGTACATCTAGTGGCTAAATTGCTCAATGTGAAGCCAGAAAACCTGGGATTAATCCCAGCTTCTCCATTTGACCAACTTGTGTGAATCTTGGCCAATGATACTCTTGGTCTTGGGGGTCGCAGGCGTGCCTCTTACCGTTACCTGCCGCCCCCTGACCTTTACATGCAGTCCCAGCTGAACAGCAGGGTTAGGCTGCTTTACAAATCACTAACATTCATAAAGATATTAAATTGTCGGGAAAAATCCTTTAAACAGCTAAAATCATTTAGGGCCAGATGTATCAAAGGGTTTTGCCCATTCTGTGTCTATAGGGAAATGTGTTGATATATATGGCCCTTAATCACCGCATCTGCAACAGAGGGAGTACAAACAGGTTTATTGCATATGCTCAGACTAGAACAGCTGGGAGAGCGACCATACTATGAGAGAAGTACAAGTCAGTCCCAAATTATGCACGCTGCAATTCTAGTCTTAGAATACCAATTTTGGCAGCATCCATAACTTCATTAATATGTTAACAATAGAAAAAGCTTCCTGCTTTTCCATTATGTCCCACCCAAATTGCACACATTTTCTTAAGTCTTACAGCAAACAAATGTTGGACGGAATGCTGACAATGCAAACATTTTCCCCCTGTCAAAGGATCTGGGTTAAATCCATTGTTCTTTTGCCCACTACGCCACCCCAGTTTGGATCCAGCCAAATGCCAATCAGTCTTGACCCTGTGCCCCATGGAAACAGTCCAGACCGAACTGCCAGGCCAGGTCCTCCCTGGACCGGAAACAAGCATCCTGGGACCGGTTTCAGGGTATGTCACCCTTCATCAGCCAGGCTAGCTAGAATCCAGTGGCACAGTGAGCAAGGGTCCCACGTCTGGGCATACCCATCCCACGTAGGGCGAAAAGATTTTACAGCAAACATATGTTGGACGTAATGCTGACCGTGCAAGCATTCTCCCCCAGTCAAAAGATCTGGGTTAAATCCATCGTTCTTTTGCCCACTACACCACCCCAGTTTGGGCTGGACTGTTCCCATTGGGCGCAGGGTCAAGACTGATTTGTATATGGCTGGGTCAAAACTGGAATGGCATGGTGAGCAAAAAAATGATGGATCCAGGCCCAGATCTCTGTACTGGGGCGAATGTATGACATTGTTCTGCATTCTGTGCATCAAATGTTATTTTTGCGCATTTCCTTAAAGCTCAGCTTTTTCCTGTGTTCGTGACTTCTAGAAGTCAAGCTACACTTACAGACTATAATTCGAATATTCTCTGCTGCAGGAAGTTTCCCAGCAAACATACAATGGGAAGAAAAGAACTCTTAAGTCAGACCGCATTGAGACCTTTTTTTTAAAGCAGGCTGTAGGTTATTACCAGACAAAATGTGCAACTTAAACATGCACTTTGAACCACCCATTTAAACCGCATTATACTGTTTTTCTTTATTTACATGATAATATTTCACAGTTTGTGGGCAAGTAATAGGTAAAAACAAATAGTGAACACAATAATTATGTCCAAAATCTAAATTAGGGTTTTGATTCCTTTCATTCCCCTCTCTAGTTGATTCTTCGACTACTTCTTCACTACCACTGCACATTTCTTCCAATTCTGTATTTTGCATCTCTTTATTTCTTATTATAGGAAACATAACTCCCACTTTAGCTGTAACCCTCTGGCAATATGCTAAGATAACCTGAAATACTAGGTACATCAGTAACAACAGAACTATTATAGGCAACAAGGCCTTAGACAACCCCTACATCCAGGACCGGACCCAGTCGAACCAGCCAGTGAACCACTCATCTGGTGCACCCCCCTCTTTCTTCATCTGTATATGCAAATTATGCAGAGTCAATATGGCCTGAGTCAGATTTACTTCATCTTCAGCATTTTCTGGTATAAAAGGGCCGCATATGGAATTCATCTTTCTACATACCCCTCCTTTGATTGCTATCATCAATTCTAAAACATATCTGTTTTCCATTACTTGATTGAACGCAGGTTCTTTAATTGCATCAAAGCCATCTTCAGTAGCATTTATTGCTTTAATCAATACCCACATGGTGATTTAAACCCAGCAAACAGTTGCTTTGGCTTGAAACATTGGTAACAGACTCCCCAAAAATATTTGGGCGTCATTGACCAACCTATACTCTTTGGGCACATCCTGCCACACTGAAGTTCCAAAGTACTCAGCTATCCATTTTCAAAATGCAACTCTTTTATTTCTTTTGCTGGTATTACCTTAGATCGGGCATGCAAAGTCACCAGAGAGCAGAGTCCGCTCCAGGAGGGGGTTAATTAAGAGTATATTTGAGCGTCACACTGCCAGAAAAAATCCATAAGGCTGGAGGTACTGCCCTGCATATTGGTATTGTAAATAGCTGCAATTGAGTTTCTGTCCCACTTTAACAATCCAATTTCCCTGAAAGTAAAGAGAAAATCTCATTAGTTTCACAGCCAGTTTAGGATGACGTTTAGTTCCAGTCCATGTATATCTCTGTTTGTTTTCATCCCATACTTGCTGACATGATGCTTTTATATTATCAAGTCTCAAATATCTTTTTGTTTCTGTGCCATTCCATAAAGATATGGCCCTACATGAAAACCTAGCTCTAGTAAACCATTTATTATTAGCAAATACTGATGCTTCAATACTTAATACTGCTATAAGGGACAAAGGTCCTTAGCTTATCAAGAGTAGGAGCAGCAATATAATATAGGCCATGATAGGAGACTATATTTTGTCCTCTGTCCAGCCGGACAGGGTATTTATTTGGAAAAGATCAACAAAAGGATTGAATGGTTATTAGGCACAGTCCTGTACCTTACTCAAGAAGGACAAACAACATATAAGGACAATTTTACAGGCAAATAAAGGAGCAAAGCTGGCCACTTTTAACTCAGTGTTTGAATGGAAGTAATGCCAGGAAAGTGCTAGACACAACAAAATAAAACACAATGGTACAGTTGTGAAAACACCATATCGAGTCGACGTTTCTATCCCTCTTGCTCAATTACATGGGACCATCATCAGGACTAAAGTTTAGACAACATTTGCCTGCCTGCAATGATACACGAGCCTGTTTAGGAGGAAAATTAGGGGAAAAGAAGAGAAAAAGCAGTAGCTAAGTTACTGACTGGTCCTTCAACAGAGCATGCACGAGAAATTGTAACACACTTTTGCAGTTTATTCGGATTAGGCTTAGCGTGCTCAAGGTGGTGTCTGGTAATTGTGCCTAAACCGGGCACACAGGAACTTGTGCATAAGTGACATGTGTTTATCACATTGTTCCATGCTTAAACGACATTTCCTTCGTTGGAATAAATTCCAGGGGGATTTGTTGGATTCTTGTGAATCTTGGGTAGCTTGTAGATTACAGGGCATCTGGGAGATTTCATGTTAAGAAAATTATATTCTTTTTTACTCAAGAAGCCTTCTGTGCAGGCTTGACTGGTGAGTTTGCAGTTTGGGTTTCAATAAGTTCTATTGCGTCTTTTTTATGGTGAGCTATATTTGTCTCACCCTGTCACGAAGTTCGGGCAGTTTATGATCCATTCCTGGATGTAACAAGGGCAAAAACTGAGAATGGAGCCCATAGTTGCTATAATATGGAGTATGTTTTGTGGATTGATGTGTTGCACTATTGTAACTGTTTCTAGAGGTCTACCCAATCATCAGTATTGTCTTTCACATAGCAACGTAGATATTTTGATTTAACGTTTGATTCAAACTCTCGGTCTGACCATCTGTGTGGGGGTGGAATCTCGTGGACTTTGCAGACTTTATCTGTAATGCGGCACGCACACCTTCCAAAAATGGGGAGCGAATTGCGGCTCACGATCTGAGACAATAGTGGATGGCACACCATGCAATCTTACAATATGACAAAGAAGTATTTTGCCCAGTAATTGCCCTGAAGTAGGTATTGTTTTACATGCAATGAAATGTCCCATCTTGGTAAGACTGTTGATTACAACCAATATCACAGTGTGTCCTTGATCTTTAGGTAACCCCACTATGAAATCTAAGGATATGGTATTCCATGAAACAGTAGGTGTGGGTAGAGGTGGCAACAAACTTTGGGATTTGCTGTGATCAGTTTTTGCTTTGCAGATGTTTCAAATTTCTTTACTTTCTGTACCACATCAGTCCTGACAGAGGGCCACCAGAAATATTGAAGAATTCGGTCTAATGTTTTATCCACACCGTTATGACTTGCACTGGAAACCACATTACACCAGTGAAACACTCTCTCTTGTTACACTTTCGTAGGGACCAACATCTGATTCTGTCTGATGGACACCCCTGTCTCATTTTCCATTGAGGATGTTCCTTGAGCCATTTCTTCCAGATAGGTGTCGTACTTGCCCTAGCCATCGACCTCAGGAAATGTTCAGAGTGCATGGGGCCTATGACTTGATCAGGCGACAAAATAGAAAGAGGTTGTTCATTTTCCAAACTACATGCAGTTTCTTGTCTGGAGCTTTCCCATTCTCTGCTCCCAGCCGGTAAGTGACTATGTAATCAAATTCAGAAAAGAAAAGCATCTAACGCAATTGTCTAGGAGACAGCATGCGTGCTGACTTCATAAACTGCAGGTATCGAAGCTCTGTATAATACGGTGACCACATGTTTTGCACCCATTAGGTGATGCCTCCAAGTACTAAAAGAGTCCTTGATCACTAGAAGTTCTTTCTCTGTAATGGTGTACAGTTTCTTTGCCTCGTTCAATTTGCGCAACATATAGGCTATGGGAAGAAGTTGCCCTTTTGTCTCATTCCTCTGAGACAAGATGGCCCCCACAGCCACATCGGAAGCATCTACTTCTACCACAAAAGGTTTCTCAGGGTTCGGATGGGCCAACACAGGAGCGGATGTAAAGGCTTCTTTTAGTAAAGAAAAAGAGGATTCCGTTTCTTCATTCCATTCCAGTGGAGTGTTTTTCCGAAGCAACCTAGTTATAGGAGTTACCACCTTTGAGAACTGTGGTATAAATCTCAGATAAAAATTAGTGAAGACTAAGAAGCATTGAACTTCCTTCACGTTACCTGAATGCGGCCAATCCTTCACTGCTTGTATTTTCCGTTCAGACATTTCTAATCCCTTAGGTTAGGTTATTGCACCTAGGAATGACACCCTCTGGACATGAAATTCGCACTTGCTTAGTTTGCAATACAAACCATTGCTGCAGAAGGTTGGTAAGACCAAGCAAACATGTTGAATATGCATGTGCACCGAATTGGAATATATAAAAATATCATCAATGTACACCACCGTGAACACATCCAGATACTCCCGCAACACCTCATTCAAGAAAAACTGAAATGCCGCGGGAGCATTGCACAGCTCAAATGGCATCACCGTATACTCGAATATTCGAAAACGAGTGAGAAACACCATTTCCCACTCATCCCCCTCTTTCACCGAACCAGGTGATATGCTCCCTTCAGATCTAAACCTGTAAAGATTTGAGCATTCTTCACATGGTTCAGCAGTACAGGGATTAAGGGTAACAAATACCTGTTCTTAATGGTAATGTGATTCAGAGCTCTGAAGTCAATACAAGCATGTTTCTCCCCAATAGCTTTCGATATAAAAAACAAAGGCGAGGCTGCAGGAGGTTTGGAAGGTCTTATAAACCCAATTGGCAGTTACTGATGCATGTACGTCTTAGATGCTCATTCCCCCCCCCCCCCGGTCCATCCCATGACAAGTGCACTAATTGAGGTTATCTCAGGTCTCACGTACTACCTCAATACTGCACAGCACACTTGGACTTCCCTAGCCTATTATCGATTACACTGCTTTCTAACCTCCTCCTGTTCCCCCCCTTTAAAGGTTCATCCCAAGACAAAGTGCGCCAATCAAGGTTATCTCAGGACTCAAGTACTACCCCAATACTGCACAGCGCCCTTGGACGTCTGAACTAATATGTATAAACAAGATAACAGGCTCTATTATATTACTCTTGCTGTTAAAACTACTGTAAAGTGCTCCGATGCCCCGGGTCATACCAGCACTATATAAAACTCCTTAAATAAATAATACATCTACTTCTATAATCACATCCTTAAGATCATCCTGCAACCCACTGCGCCTCCCGGCCTGGTCACCCCCACGCTCCTGGGCCTCCCGCCACCCCAGCCACCGAGGGCCGCCGAGCCCCCTGCCTCTCGCCACCCCAGCCACCGAGGGCCGCCGAGCCCCCTGCCTCCCGCCACCCCAGCCTCCGAGGGCCGCCGAGCCCCCTGCCTCTCGCCACCCCAGCCACCGAGGGCCGCTGAGCCCCCTGCCTCTCGCCACCCCAGCCACCGAGGGCCGCCGAGCCCCCTGCCTCCCGCCACCCCAGCCACCCGTGGACCGCGCCAGATTTTCCCGCCGCCCCAGCCCGAGGCCCCGCCCCCCGCCAGCCGATTGGCTCCCGCTCCCGCCCCCCCCCCCGCAGACCCTCCCGGCTCCCTTCTTATGACGTCCCCAGAGCGACCGCGCAGCGGACGCGCGCAGCGGGAGCACCGATTGAGCGCCGAAGGTGCGCCAAAGGTAAGCCCGTCTGCGCCCGTCCGCGCCTGGACCGCGCCCAGCGCAAGGACCCCTGGCCCCCGCAGACCCCAGCCCACCCGACGGACGTACGACGCCGCCACCCTCAACGCACTCAACACCGGCCGAATCCCGGGATGCTACCGAGCCACTCCGAGACGCACCCACGGACCCTTCAGCTGCCACGCTTGCAAGTTCTCCTGCATCCGGACCTGCCCTGCACCCACACCCGCCAAGCCGAACACCAGCAGCAACCACCTCAAGTGCATCCTGCTCAACACCCGCTCCGTCCACAGACACGCCGTGGAACTCTGGAACCTCCTCGACACCACATCTCCAGACATCGCCTTCCTCACGGAAACCTGGATGAACGCCTCCTCAGCGCCCGACATCGCCATCGCCATCCCGGACGGATACAAGATCACCCGGAGGGACCGCGTCAACCAGACTGGAGGAGGCATCGCCATCATCCACAGGAACACCGTCCGCATCACGACCAACACCGACGATACCCTGACAACCGCCGAACACCTGCACTTCCAGATCCACACCGACCCCAAGACCACCCTCAGAGGCACCCTGATCTACCGACCCCCGGGACCCCGCACACATTTCAGCGAAGACATCGCCGACTTCATCAGCCCGCACGCCCTCCCCTCCGCCGACTACATTCTCCTCGGGGACCTCAACTTCCACCTGGAGAACAACAACGACCGCAACACCACCACCCTGCTTGACAACCTCGCCAACCTCGGACTCAAGCAGCTGGTGACCACCCCCACCCACCTCGCCGGACACACACTCGACGCTGTCTTCTCATCCAGCAAGGACATAGTCTTCAGCCACGCCACCGGACTCCACTGGACGGACCACAGCTGCGTCCACTTCAGCTTCAGACGGACCACGATCCACCACCACTAGCAACAGGCTGCACGTAGAAGCTGGAACAAGATCACAGCCGACCAGCTCACCGCAGCCCTGAACCAGCACTCTCCCGCCAGCTCAGCGAACCCCAGCCAGGCCGCCGACAACCTCACGAAGTGGATCAGCAACTGCGCAGATGACCTCGCCCCACTGAGGACCCCGCCCAGCAGACCCAGCAGCAAGAAGGTCCAATGGTTCAGCGACGAACTCAAGAGCTCCAAGAAGAACTGCCGAGCCCTCGAGAGAGCCTGGAGAAAAGACCCAACACCGGACAACATGACCACCCTCAAGCTCGCCACCCGAAAGCACCATCAACTGATCCGCGCCACCAAGAAAACAGCATTCAAGGAGCGGCTGGACAACAACGCACACAATAGCAAGGAACTCTTCAACATCGTGAAAGAGCTCTCCAACCCCAACGCCGGAATCAACGACATCACCCCATCACAAGACCTCTGCAACTCCCTCGCCTCCTACTTCCACAACAAGATCGCTGACATACACAACAGCTTCAGCACACAACCAACGCTCCCCACGACCGCACCAACGCCCCCCACCACCACCCTCAGCGCCTGGACCCCAATCAACACAGAAGACACCATCCGCACAATGAACTCCATCCACTCCGGATCTCCAACCGACCCCTGCCCTCACCACATCTTCAACAAGGCCGACGCCGTCATCGCACCCCACCTGCGGGACATCATCAACACCTCCTTCGACACCGCCACCTTCCCTGAGAGCTGGAAGCACGCCGAACTCAGCGCTCTACTAAAGAAACCAACAGCAGACCCCACCGAACTCAAGAACTACCGCCCCATCTCGCTCCTCCCGTTTCCAGCCAAAGTCATCGAGAAGACAGTCAACAAGCAGCTGGCCGACGAACGGATCCCTCGACCCCTCAAAGTCGGGCTTCAGGGCCAACCACAGCACCGAGACCGCCCTCATCGCCGCCACCGATGACACCTGAGCCCTGCTTGACAATGGAGAAACAGCGGCCCTCATCCTCCTAGACCTCTCCGCGGCATTCGACACTGTCTGCCACCGCACCCTAGTGCAACGCCTCAGGAACGCAGGAATCCAGGAGAAGGCACTGGAATGGATCATCTCCTTCCTCGCTGGAAGAACACAGAGAGTCCGCCTACCCCCGTTCAGGTCAGAGGCCACCAAAGTTATCTGCGGCATCCCTCAGGGCTCCTCGCTCAGCCCCACCCTCTTCAATGTCTACATGAGCCCCCTTGCGGCCATCGCACGCCAAAACAACTTCAACATCATCTCCTACGCCGACGACACACAGCTGATCCTCTCCCTGACCAACGACCCCGCCGCCGCCAGAGTCAACCTACACGAAGGGATGAAACACGTAGCCGAATGGATGCTGACCAACCGCCTGAAACTGAACTCGGACAAGACGGAAGTTCTCATCCTGGGCTCCTCGTCCTCCGCCTGGGACGACTCCTGGTGGCCATCCGCCCTGGGCTCCGCACCCAAACCGACTGACCACGCACGCAACCTGGGCTTCATCCTGGACTCATCCCTCTCCATGACCAGACAAGTCAACGCAGTCTCCTCGTCTTGTTTCAACGTCCTGCGCATGCTACGTAAGATCTTCCGGTGGATCCCCACTGAGACCAGGAAGACGGTCACCCAGGCCCTCGTCACCAGCCGTCTGGACTACGGCAACGCCCTCTATTCCGGAACCACCGCCAAGCTCCAGAAGAGACTCCAGAGAATCCAGAACGCCTCAGCGAGACTCATCCTCGACATCCCCAGACACAGCCACATCTCCGGACACCTGAGAGACCTGCACTGGCTCCCGGTCAACAAGAGAATCACCTTCCGCCTCCTCACCCACGCACACAAAGCCCTGCACAACCAAGGCCCGAGCTACCTCAACAGCCGCCTCAACTTCTACGCTCCCACACGCCACCTTCGATCGACCAGCCACGCCCTCGCCGCCGTCCCCCGCATCCGAAGAGCCACAACAGGAGGAAGGTCCTTCTCCTACCTGGCCGCCAAGACTTGGAACTCCCTCCCGACCCACCTCCGCCTGACCCAAGACCACCTCGCCTTCAGGAAGCAGCTCAAGACCTGGCTGTTCGAGCAGTAGCGGACCACCCCTCCCCAAGCGCCTTGAGACCCTCCGGGTGAGTAGTGCGCTATATAAATGTTTTTGATTGATTGATTGATTGATTGACCCTTGATGAAAAAATACGGCTCTCTTCTCCTCAGGCCATGTAGTTTCTGAGACTAATCGTATACTATTAAGTCTTTGTTGCCTTGTTTCAACTCCAACAACTCTTTGTCCGCTGAGAGACCATGAGCTTGTCTATCAAATATGTTCTCAAACTCCTTTCTGAATTCATCCCAATCATACAAGAGAGGATTGTCATTACGTACCAACGGAACAGCCCCAAGGCTGCATCCCCAGCCAGATACGAAATCAAAAAGGCGACCCTAGCTTGATTAGTAGAAAACGCCCAAGGCTTACTAGTAAAATGTAACAACACCTACGTCATGAATACCTGCACCTTGCTCTCATCTCCTGTAAACCTTTCTGGGGCCGCCATTGGTTTTGGTGTGTGGATTTCCACTGACACAGGTGATGCTGCTCCAGCTAAAGCACCCTGAGGCCAAGAAACGCCACCAAACCCTTTTCTTGTGCTTACATCAAATGGGTTTCTCTGAAGTTTGTCTACTCGGTCTTGTAAAGCCGCTGGTTCTGCTCTAGAAACGGTTAACACCTACTGCACTAAAACCTAAGCGGCCATTACATCCTCTAAGGTGGCCATCATCAACCGATACCGATCAGGAGAGAATACATTCTTGTGCTGCACATTCTGTCAAGATTTTATTCCAAACTCCCATGATCGGTACGTTGCTCAAATGAGTCCACCTATCAATCGTTCCACTCTCTGATGCTATAATAGTGCAGAGGGTTAGAATGATTAAGCGAAGGAAGGAAAGGATGGGGACTGCAGGGAGGGAGACCTAAAACACAAGAAACACAATTAGATGATTGTTCGCACGCTCACTCCAATCGTTACTGTTGTATTTAGATGTGCTTGTTAGTCTCTACCTCCAGAATCTCCCTGTTGTCATGGAGCTGGATGGGTTCTAGTTCTTGGTTAGACAGTTGAGACGACTCTGTACTAGTGAGTGGTGCAGTGGCTCGTTTCTCCACACAATAAACTAAGAACCTACTTGGAGTCCGCCACTCATGGTTTCTTTGACAGCCACAACATTATTTTTGGCGACGAGGTTGAAGAGCCTTTGTGTCACGAGCCACTGCTTCGATTTTTCTTTATTGTCTCTTGCGCTCTCCTCAAAAGTCTTGCTTATTTCCTAGTGGCATTTTGCTCACAGACTAACTGTCGTTTGCGGAATAAATTCATTTATTCTACCCCCTATCACCTTCTCCAGCTGCTGGTTTTTTTAAAGTCGGGAAACGTGTTTCCCCAGCGGCAATTTAAGTGTTTGGCAGAATCCAAGGTGAGGAGGTCGAGGGGTGGGCATTGGAAAGAGAGAGCTGTGCTCATGTGAGCGAACTGAAAACGGAGGAGCTGTCTTACCTTCTCTTTGCGAATGTGTTGGTCCGTGCGGCGAGTGTGAGGACAGAGTGTCTGTTGATCTGCGGTATCTTCTCTCGTCGAGTGCCTGCAAGAAATGATGATGTACTAGAAAGCGCAAGGGGATTCAGCGGACGCATAGATCATCATCCAGACTTCAACGCGTTGCCTGCGACTCTGCCTGTCATCCCGCTGTGCGCATGCTCTTGATGTCAAACGCCAAGTGGTCGCGTATCGTCTGAAGACGGAAACGGAAACGGAAGCTGTCTTGTTGATTTTTCTGTGCTGTTTCAGGAAACGTGACACGATTTATAGTGTTGGGAACAATGCAGCACTGCTTCTGAAGTAAGAGATAATTACATTTTGCATGTTGGGTGTTTTTTTTTGGTGACGTTACTCACGGTTTCTTCAGGAATTTGGTCTGCTGGTGTACATTCTGAATATTTTTGAATTCTGCTTTCTAAAATCCTTCGGCTATTGAACTGTCTGCTGCTCTGTGCTTTGAAAATTCTTCTGAAGGCATTCAACTTATCGTATAGTCTGTTTTTATTTTTAGCTTTTGTTTAAAAAAAAAAAAACATCTACTATGCAGTCTGTTAATCAACCACCTCCCTTCCTGGAAACCCCTGGAACGCCACAGATTCAATGGAGACAGTGGTTCGACGCATTTGAGACTTACATTGGTGCTATTGGCGCTTCCCGATATAGGGCAGAAAGGAAGAAATATTTACTTCTGAACTGTTTGGGATTTGAGGGGAGGGAAGTGTACAAGCACTTACCCGACTTGGTTCTAGGGGAAGGTGAAATACTTGATGAATATCAAGAAACCGTAAAGAAACTTGTCATTAAGTTTGATGTGCAACCAAGTTTAGTTGTGTTGAGGCACACATTTTTCAAGAGGGCACAACTTCAGAGTGAGGATGTTGATTCATATTTAAGTGCTTTATGCAAGTTGTGTTCAGAGTGTCAGTTTGGTGAATTTCGTGATCAATTAGTGAGCGATCAATTTATTGCGCATTGCAGTGACAAACACATACAGCAGAAGCTACTCACTATGGGGAATCCCACGTTAGAAGAAATTATAAGATTTGCTAAGAGTCTTGAACTCTCTCAGACTTCCATAAAAGAATAAAGTACGTTGAGTGTTCACAAAGAGAGTGTAAATGCTGTTGTTTCTTCTGTGTCTAAGAAGGGCTTTTTCAAGAAAAACATATGCTACAGGTGTGGCTACTCACCACACACTAAAGATAATAATTTTTGTCCGGGTAAGAATGTCAAATGCTATAAGTGTGGCAAGTTCGGTCACTTGGCAAAGATTTGCCAAGCTAATGTGGGCAAACCTGAAAAGGTTAGTTGTGTGGTGGGCGATGAACATGCGTCTGAAAGTGATATTGTTCAAGACTTCAAGGACATGATAGTCACTGTTACAGATGGTGGTGTGGTGTCAGGTAATCCTTCTGAGTGTGTAGACCCCTATGTGGACATTAACGTTGGGGATGATTGTTTAAATCTTCTTGTGGATTCCGGAGCTAGGATAACGATGATTACTTTTGATTTGTTCAAGCAGTCTTGGGAAGATAGCAAGTTGTTTCCTCCTGATAGGGCGCCCGTCTCTTATGAGGGTAGCAAGATAGATTTGGAAGGCTACATTGAAGACGTCTTAGAATTTAAAGGAAGGAAGATACATGGGAAAATTTATGTAGCGGTACATGGTCTGAACATACTGGGTTGGTATCATCAAGGTCTGTTTGGCATGGTGTTGAGGCCTGGTGCCAAGGAACAGGTACTTGATGTGCAGGATATGTCTGATCCGCTGTGTCTCGAGAAAGAGTTTCCGAGTGTTTTCTCTGATTCTCTTGGAGAATTTGCAGGTTTTAAACATAGAATTAAGGTTAAGAGCAATGCGGTACCTGTGAAACACAAGGTCAGGTCTGTGCCTTTCAGTTTAAGGGCTGATCTTAAGGCGGAATTCGAGAGATTGGAGAAAATTGGTATAATCAAGGCCTATCAAGTCTAGTTTGTGGCTTAGTCCCTTGGTGGTTACGCGGAAGAGGAGCGGAGAGATTCGTCTATGCATTGATCTCAGGAGTCTCAATAAGGAGATTTGGGTGGATGCTCACCCACGTCCTAAAATAGGAGATCTTCTGGAGGAATTGAGAGATGCGCAGTGGTTTTCAAAAATTGATTTAGCCTCGGCGTACCACCAAATCGTGCTGGATGTAGAATCTAGGCACTACACTGCTTTCAACTCTCCATTTGGCTCTTTTCAATTTTGTAGGATGCCGTTTGGGCTGGCCTCAGCGGCATCGGTGTTCCAAAGGGTTATGCAGAGTGTGCTTTAGGATGTCAAGGGACGATGTACTGATTTTTAACAAGTTTTTAGAACAACATGATCACACTCTTAAGTCAGTTCTTAGGAAGTTTGAAGAGAAAGGTATCGTCGTGAAGAAGAACAAGTGCGAATTTTGGAAGAGGGAAGTGGAGTTCTTAGGACACTTAGTCTCTGGTGATGGTGTTTCTCCAAGACCTGGTTTGATCAAAGCTGTGGTCGATTGTCCCGTACCCAAGAATAAAGATGAGCTACGCTCATTTTTGGTCATGTGTGAATTTTATTCATGTTTCATCCCGGATTATGCTAGCAAAATGAAGGCGGTTTCTAACATGCTCAGATCAAGTGTCGCTTTTGTGTGGGATGAAGTTTGTCAACAGACTTTTGACTTAGTTAAGGCAGAGATGATCGATGCTAAGACCTTAAAGGCGTATGACCCTAATGTCTGTTGTACAATCACGGTCGACGCGAGCGGTTATGGTTTAGGGGCTGTACTTACCCAAAAGTCTGATGGAAGAGATGTCACAATTAGATATGCCTCTAGAGTGTTAAGGGACCCCGAAGTAAATTACTCCGTGATTGAAAAAGAACTTTTAGCCTGCTATTGGGCTTGCGAGAAATTTCAGACTTATATCTGGGGCAGAAAGTTTGTAATACAAACTGACCATAAGCCTTTGGTTTACATCTTGAGTGGTGATCGAATCAAGTATGCTACTCCTCGCAAAGCGCGTCTCACAACCAAGTTGCTGCAATATGATTTTGACACTAAACACATTCCTGGCAAAGAGAATCTCACAGCAGACATGCTTTCTAGACTACCTTTGATGGATGATGAACGATTGGAAGAAGATAGGGAAGACTGTTTTATTGCTGCTATAGATGTTGCAGAGAATGGGGGATGCAGTGAGAGTGAATGGATAGATGCTCTGAATGCTGATGCCACTCTTTTGAAAGTCAAAGAGTATATTGTTGCCGGTTGGCCAAAGGAAAATAATGTACGTTTCAATATTCAACCTTTTTGGAAGGTCTCTGAAGACTTATCTATTTAGGATGGAGTTGTTATGAGAGATGGAAGATGTGTTCCTCCTATGAAGTTACGCGTGAAGTTGATAGATTGTGCACACGATGGTCATCTAGGGGTTACCATGACTAAAAGGCGATTGAGACTACATTATTGGTGGCCGTCTATGGACGGTGATGTTGATGAAAGAGTCAAGGAGTGTTGTGTTTGTGCCAGTGCAGAAAAGGGTCTGAAGATTGCTGCTCCTCCCCTACAACCTATTCATTTCCCCTCAAAACCCTGGCTGAAGGTAGGGATTGATCTGGTGGGCCCTTTCAATTTTCTTCCTAATCATCTACATTTTGCTTTTGTGCTAATGGACTTTCATAGCAAATGGCCAGAGGTAAAGTTTTGCGCTAACCCCAATGCAAATTGTGCCATTCTCTTCCTTAGAGAAATTTTCATGAGGGAAGGGTTTCCTGAAGCCTTAGTTTCGGATAATGGTGTTCAATTTGTCAATTCTCAAATGCGTGCTTTTCTGTCGGAGTCTGGTGTGAGAAGTTCTGTGGGACATCCTCAAACAAATGGTTTAGTTGAGAGAATGAACCATGTGGTTGTGGAGTGTATAAAGTGGGCTAAGAATAACAACTTTGATGTGGAAAATGTTGTAAGATCAATGATTTGGTTTTATCGCACAACCCCACATTCCATCACTAAAATTGCTCCGTTTGTTTCACTCAGGGGAAGGTTACCGACTTCAACTCTCTATGCTGCTTGGTTGTTGAGAACAGTTTATCAAAAGGTTACTTGTCGTTTTGACAATTCTGAGTTAGAAATACGTGTCAAGACTGTCCAAGACAAAATGGCTGCCAGATATAATGCTAAGAATTCGACTAAAGCAATTGTTATATCACCTGGTGATTTGGTGCGTGTCAAAAATTATAGGACTGTCAGGAAAGGTTGTGATACCTTTGGTGAAGCTGTTTGTGTTGAGAAGGTGTGTGGTAATGCTGTCATGGTGGAAGGTGGACATTGGTGGAATGTTGGTAAAGTTATCAAGGTGAAAGGAAGTTGTGACGACTTGTCTTGTTCAAACAGTCCCATTTTGAATGGTGCTCAAGCTAAGAGTCCCAGTCCCATTTTGCATGGTGCTCAAGCTAAGAGTACCATTGAAGCTAAGAGTCCCATTGGGTGTGGGTCTCAAATTGTGTCTCCTCCTTGTATGTTAAATACTCCTGTTGTGAGGAAATCTACACATGTGACCTGTCTCCCTTGGAAGCTACGTTAAACCTTGTTTTGTTTTGGGTTCCTTCGCGGAACATTTTTTTTGCTTCTTTTGTTTCTCTGTTTTTTTTTGTTTTGTTTTTCTTTCCCTAGTTCTCTTTTTGTTTTCATTAAAAAAAAGAGATAATGTTGTATTAATATGTGCTTGTTAGTCTCTACCTCCAGTATCTCCCTGTTGTCATGGAGCTGGATGGGTTCTAGTTCTTGGTTAGACAGTTGGGACGACTCTGTACTAGTGAGTGGTGCGGTGGCTCGTTTCTCCACACAATAAACTAAGAACCTACTTGGAGTCCGCCTCTCGTGGTTTATTTGACTGCCACAACAGTTACCCACCACAATAAGGAATTGATCTGGCATCACAGGGGAGGCTGACTACACAACACACACCATTATCCCCTGCTAAGAAGGAAAACACAAGAACAAACAAACCTCTTCAAGGTTAAACTTTCAAAATAGGCATTCATTTCATGCCCCTCACAATATTGACTGTTCAAGCACAGGCCAAGTACCCATGTGGCACGTTCATAGGCAGAAATGTCATGGAATCAAAGTTTCAAATACAAATGGAACAAGCATTTGCAATGCAATAGGTCTCGCATTAGGAAAGTTTGAGCTATTGGTCTTGTAAACGACAATTTTTTTATTTATGTTTTGTTTTTGAAAATAGCTAAATTAATAGCTTTGTCATTTACAATGCCAATAGTTATAACTTTCGCAAATGTGACACCTATAGCATTTGTAATGTAACATGTTTTGTATTAACGTGACTTAGATGTATTGATATTACAAATAACAATGGCTTATCATTTTTTTAAATAATTAATACTTAAATGAAATTGTTTTTAATTTATAGTCAATAGCCTAAACTTTTGTAAATAACTTTTGTGAAGATTAGTTTCAGTGTATTTTATTGTGACGAAAAACCAAGAACAGAAGTGAAATATTAACATCTTTTTGTGACATTTGTAATAAAGCTTGAAACATTGAGAGAACATATTTGAATCAGTAATGATGGGTTGTTCTGAGTGTTGCTGTGGTTTCGCTGAGTGATGCTGTGGTTTCGCTGAGTGATGCTGTGGTTGATCTGAGTGATGCTCTGGTTGCGCTGCGCGATGCTCTGGTTGCGCTGAGTGATGCTGTGGTTGCGCTGAGTGATGCTCTGGTTGTGCTGAGTGATGCTGTGGTTGCGCTGAGTGGTGCTGTGGTTGAGCTGAGTGGTGCTGTGGTAGTGCTGAGTGGTGCTGTGGTGGTGCTAAGTGATGCTGTGGTGGTGCTGAGTGGTGCTAAGTGATGCTGTGGTGGTGCTTAGTGTTGCTGTGGTGGTGCTGAGTGGTGCTGTGGTGGTGCTGTGGTGATGCTGAGTGATGCTGTGGTGGTGCTGCTGAGTGATGCTGTGGTGGTGCTGAGTGGTGCTGTGGTGGTGCTGAGTGGTGCTGTGGTGGTGCCGAGTGGTGCTGTGGTGGTGCTTAGTGTTGCTGTGGTGGTGCTGTGGTGATGCTAAGTGGTGAAGAGTGGTGCTGTGGTGGTGAAGAGTGGTGCTACTGAGTGATGCTGTGGTGGTGCTGCTGAGTGATGCTGTGGTGGTGCTGAGTGGTGTTGTGATGGTGCTGAGTCGTGCTAAGTGGTGATGTGGTGGTGCTGAGGTGGTGCTAAGTGGTGCTGTGGTGGTGCTGAGTGGTGCTGTGGTTGTTCTGAGTGGTGCTGTGGATATGCTGAGTGGTGCTGTGGTGGTGCTGTGGTGGTGCTGAGTGGTGCTGTGGTGGTGCTGAGTGGTGCTGTGGTGGTGCTGAGTGGTGCTGAGTGTTGCTGCTGAGTGATGCTGTGGTGGTGCTGAGTGGTGCTGTGGTGGTGGTGAGTGGTGGTGCTGAGTGGTGCTGTGGTGGTGCTGAGTGGTGCTGTGGTGGTGCTGAGTGATGCTGTGGTGGTGCTGAGTGATGCTGTGGTGGTGCTCAGGTGGTGCTGAGTGGTGCTGCTGAGTGGTGCTGCTGAGAGGTGCTGCTGAGTGATGCTATGGTGGAGCTGAGTGGTGCTGTGGTGGTGCTGAGTGGTGCTGAGTGTTGCTGCTGAGTGATGCTGTGGTGGTGCTGAGTGGTGCTGTGGTGGTGGTGAGTGGTGGTGCTGAGTGGTGCTGTGGTGGTGCTGAGTGGTGCTGTGGTGGTGCTGAGTGATGCTGTGGTGGTGCTGAGTGATGCTGTGGTGGTGCTGAGGTGGTGCTGAGTGGTGCTGCTGAGTGGTGCTGCTGAGAGGTGCTGCTGAGTGATGCTATGGTGGAGCTGAGTGGTGCTGTGGTGGTGGTGCTGAGTGGTGCTGTGGTGGTGCTGTGGTGGTGCTGAGTGGTGCTGTGGTGGTGCTGAGTGGTGCTGTGGTGATGCTGTTGTGGTGCTAAGTGATGCTGTGGTGGTGCTGAGTGGTGCTGTGGTGGTGCTGAGTGGTGCTGTGGTGGTGCTGAGTGGTGCTGTGGTGGTGCTGAGTGGTGCTGTGGTGGTGCTGAGTGGTGCTGTGGTGATGCTGAGTGATAATGTGGTGGTGCTGAGTAATAATGTGGTGGTGCTGAGGGGGTGAGTGTGTGTGAGGGTAAGAGGGTGAGTGAGGGTGTGTGAGGGTGTGGGGGGTGTGAGGGTAAGTGTGAGGGTAAGGGTGAGGGGGGGTGTGGGAGGGCGAGGGTATGTGAGGGTGAGGGGGTGTGAGGTTGAGGGGGTTTGAGGGTGAGGGTGTGTGAGAGTGGGATGTGTGAGGGTGAGTGAGGGTGTGAGGGTGAGTGAGGGTGTGTGGGTGAGTGAGGGTGTTTGAGGGTGAGTGAGGGTATTTGAGGGTGAGTGAGGGTTGTGCACAGAGGAGACGAGTAGGGTGAAAAACTGAGCCATTGCTGGGACTTTTCTGGTAAAATACTTGATGAGAACCCAGGCCAGTATAATGCTGTCTTCTGCGTGCAAGTCTGTGTGGGGATTCAGGGACTGTGGACACACTCCAAGAACATGGTAGGAAGAGACATGGCTTTACAACACGGAAAAATGCATCTCAGTGCGTGTTAATTACCATTTACAAATACAAATCTCACCCACCGGCCAACCAAACGCCTCTTTGTGCTTAGTAATTCATCACACTAGCCCCCCCCTTGGAATTCGCGCCCCTCCCTGCTCAGGCACATGTAAATGGTTATTTTCTGTGGAGCTACAGCCCATGAATGAACTCCCCACAGAAGTAAACGTTTCCCTCAGGCTAGAGAGGTCTCCAGGGTTGGTGCACCATCTCATTGGTGAAGAATTGTAGTTCAAAAACACATGATGCAAGTACATAATGAAAGTGTTTAAAAACTGATAACGCTGGCTATTGTTATAGCGCTCACCGCCCCCTTGGCGCTAGAATAATGCACGCGATTCGCGTCTGCTGGTATGACCTTTGCAGTGATGTTAGAAGGATGAAAGCGGAGTTCGGTTCTGAGGGAGTCGACCCAACTGCACCTCTGCAGCACTCAGGACTACCGTGCTATCTTTTCAGCTTCTTGGGTTGCCAGTATGACTCCCGTAAGACCATGGGCTGTGCTTCTAAAAACCAGGGCCCAGGGCTGCAAGTCACGTCTTTGAGGCGCGTTGCCTTGTATGAAACCAATCCGCAGTTTTGACAATAACAATTTTGGACAACTGTTTTCATTTGACTCGGTCCCTGTCATTGCCTTTGGACATCCTTAACAAATGCAGGCTTCCTTTATCTGCACTATGGTCCAGAGAGACACCATTAAATGCTACATGAAAATGGACTTTTATGTTTATGTGTAAATGCAAAGAGTAACTATGTGCAATTTCTAAAACCATTTTACAAAGTTTGAAATTGCTGCTGAACAATGTATTTTTGCCTGAAGGTGGAGGCGATGGATGCAGCAGAAGCAAAACAAGTTTAAAACAAGCAGCAATATCGAGAGGTGGTGGGGGCAGGGTGAAGGGTTAAGGGGTAGGGAGAGACGGCACAGGCTGGACAGGCTGCGATCTGGACGCTTTGATGTGGTGTGCGAGGCGGGCAGAAAGGACGGAGGTGGGAGAAGAAGTATGGAGAGTGGTGCAGGCGGGGGCAGGGAGCAGAGCCTCTGAAGAGCGTTTGGCTGCCAGAAACACCAGGGGGGCGGAGAAGCAGATTGCCTTCAAGGCAGGAGGCAGGCAGAAGGCTCGGGCAAGCTCGTGCACAAGAGCACATGCACTCGTGCAAATCGTCTTTTTGGGAGAGCTTAGTTTAACTCTTGGTTTCACCGCATTAGACTTGTCCTATTCATTCCTACTGAATGGAATAGGCCGAGACCTAAAAAGCACATGAGAAAGGAAGCAACAAGCCGGTGAGTGGAGACGCACCCAAGGCAGAGGGCACACCTGGACGAAGAGAGAAATACTCACGCCACAGATGAGAGCAACACAAAGTGCAGGGGAGAGGAGCATACTAGCAAGAGTGAGAAACATGGAGTGCGATAGAGAAAAGAAGCGCACGGACGAGAGAGAACAACACGAAGCACAGGAGAAGCACATGAGGGATACAGCTGGAACACATATGTACTCTCATGGACGGCCTAAGTAAAAAGAAAAAAGTTGTTCCATAAAACTTAGCAGCGGAAGGATACAAGTTAAAGAGGATACGCTCCATGGGAGAGATAAACCCAAGATGAACAAGGCAAGCCATTAATAAGAAGCAGGCAAATTGAGAGGACAGTAAGGCAAGCAACGGGCAAGCTATAAGTCCGCTGTAAGTTCTTGGTAAGCGAACAATAGATCCTTTGCAACCCAACAGCTTGCGCTAAGGCTGAACGGGTCACCTAAAATGCAACATGAATGTTTCACAGCAGTGGTTTGCATCAAATAAATGTCAGTTTCTTTAGAAAATGTAAAGAATCATGGTATTTCGTTAAAACGGTCTGAGGAGTTCTTCTAGTTCACATTTACATTTGTTTCTTTTGAGTAAATAGCATAATGAGATATAGACATTTTTCAGAAACCTTAAAGCGCAGAGAACACAACCATTTCTAATTAATCAAATTATTCTTAAATCTCTAATAGCGTGACAATTTACCATAAAACACTTAGAATTATTAAAACCGCACATGCGCAAGCAGACGTTTTTATAACAATTAACTGTATGCTTTCAATACCTTAATAACTATTTCAAAACGTGCTAAATGATGTAGGGAAAATCACTTAATTCTGCAATGAACATGCACAGTTTGAGTCCACAGGTTTTTCAGCGAAGTGTGCACAACCAGCCCAAGCCACTGGCCAAGTCTTGCAGGACTCGAGAGGCCATGCTGTTTAGAGGGTGCATTCTGGACGGAATACTTAGTATCCTGTAAAGGCCTCAACCGTACCTAACCTCCCAATAACCTAGTCGAAGCACCGAATTGGGCCAGATATCTCCCACAACGGTAGCCACTGGCGCCCAACAACAAATTCACTAGATGTCAAGTCAGCAGTAGCAAGCGAAAGGAAGATCAAATAAAAGGCAAAAAAAAACAAGCGGTAGAATGTTAAGTAACAATGCTGCATTAGCACAAAATCGAGTCGAAATAAACACCCATAACAGCACGATGAGAAGACAGCAATCTGTAGAGCTCGTCCTTTAGTCTTACAATGTATTTGCATTCCCACAATGTATAATCTGTTTATACTTATTCCTTGGCTTATTGGACGCTACAAATGATAGAACATTCCGGGTGAAAAAAAGAGAGAACAAAACTGAACATATCCAGCTTCCTGCTGGAATAGGATGTAGATGTCCAGTCGACTAGAATACACAGTTAAAAGGATGTTCAAATATTTTTTTCATAATAACTGGTCTCACAAATGTAACACTCTTTCCTCCGTGGTGCCACAAAAGGCAGTAGATATTTTGTACATATAAGAGAAAATGTACGTCATGTGCTTCCACATTACAAATGTTCAAATCTACTTATTTGCTTTCAGTCTTAACATTTCACTCACCTAAAAAAAAACAAGAGGCTCGGGACGGCAAACAGTGGGCGTCACCGCTTGACAAGGGTGCGTCTTCTCACCCCTCCCGCAGTTGAGGCGGTCCTGGAGTGACGTCATCGGGCATGCGCGGAATCTGTGCTTCACTGTACGGGATGCGCGTGGACGCGGTGCATCTTAAAGTAGGGTCAGTACTAGGGCAGCTGCAGTGTCTGAGTTGGTCTGGCTGCTCTGCGTGCCTAACTATTGGTCCAAGCTATAAAGGACTTACAGAGTTCCCCGGAGAACCATACGCACAGGAATGGTACCCGGCACGTTTTCAGAACGCAACCTAGCATCCACCACCTCGTACATCACAGAGTAAAGCAAACGGATCTTACTCACAGGGAACGCTTCGAGCAGGAAACGTGGAGTGCTTTAAATTAACGTGTGTATGTGTGCAATGTTTGGGACCTGCTTTGTAGAAAATCACGAAAGTCCATACTAAATCTAGACATCGGAACTGGAGACTCACGTGACCGTATGTCAACGCACCTGCGCAGTTCCAGCCTCAAGCGCCGGCTTCTGTGACTGATGATAAGAGACTACACGTAGGAGGAGCAGAGACCGCAGATGCAAGATTCCCTCGTGACTGAGCCTGTAGCTGGTGAGTGGAGCGGGCGGGTGGGGCTTAGTTGTAGGGGGGTGAGAGTGGCTGTGTGCGCGCGTGTGTGTGATTCCATGTGGCTGTGTGCGTGCGTGATTGTGAGAGGCTGCAGCTGTGAATGTGGAATGTGGAGCAAAAGATGTGCACGGCTGGGGGGGCGGGGCATGCGCGGTCACGATGTGTAATCGGCGCTCGTGGCCAGATCTAGGTCGCTTGACAAGGAACTTGGCAGCAATAGGTCTAGCGAGACCTAATAAAGCACCTTGTACACTCAATGATTTCAGAGTGTATAATTCAGGAAGTTCTAGAAGTTGCCAAAAGGACTCCGAATAAGCTTGATACCTTATCAAAATTAACTCTATTCATGAATGGTGACTGTGTCACCCTTACCGCCTTTGCAGAGTAACAGTTGTCCAGCGTCTACCGCTCTACTCGTTTATGCACCTGCTCCAGTTTAAACTCCAAACATAATACGCAGCAAAGGACTGGCTCATCCGCCCGATATTTGTTCTTCCAGGTATTGTGTCACTTCACCAGTGCGGGTGCACCACTAATGCCGTGGGAATGATGGGGGTTGTGGTCCTGGAGAGAAATGCATTCCACACACTATCGCTCTCGCTCACAGCTCTGACTCCAGAGTTCAGGGGAACGTGACAATGACTTTATAAGAACAATAGTTACTTACCTGTAATCTGTGGTTCTCCAGTATTGGTGTCTTTAATAGATTCACATGCCTGAATCATTCCCCGTCGTCGGAGTGGGAGTCCCACGGTATATAAAAAAGGAATAATATGCCTGTAATAACCAAAAAACCTTGGTAATAACCAACCAGGAAGTAAAGTAGCCCGCAGCTACAGGAGCAAAAGCTCCCACACTCATGACTATCCTAGTCATTATGTATAGACCAAACTGCAGCCAATCAGGCGACAGCACCCACCAGAATGTTCTCCCCAGAGGCTCAGGCTCTCAGATTTTCTCGCAGAGGAGTGAAACCAACATAATTGCCTGAGGGAGCCTCTGAAGGGAGGTGGGCGGGTTGCATGTGAATCTATACCAATACTGGAGAACCACAGATTACAGGTAAGTAACTATTGTTCTTCTCCAGTATTTGGGGTGTTTTTCATAGATTCACATGTCTGAATCAGAATAGATAGCAGTACACATAACCTAATGCTCATAGACGCTAACAGTATCATAGTATACATGCATAATGATAAAATGCAAAAGACATGGTAAAGCGTCTAAGAAAAGAGCATAAAGGAGGTGGGAGAACAGAGGCTCACCTTATTGGAAAAGATTGCGAAGAACTGCTCTTCCCACCGAAGCATCTGCATCACTTGCTGAGTCCAGACAGTAGTGCCTCGTGAACGTGTGCCTGCTGGACCACGTTGCAGCTCTGCAGATCTGCAGAAGAGGCACCCCAGCGAACAGGGCAGTGGAAGAGGAGACTGCTCTTGTAGAATGCGCTCTTGGTAAGGCCTGTAAGGGTCTTCCTGCCTGTTGATGACAGAGTTCAATTGTTGACGAGACCCATCTTGCAATAGTCTGTTTGGACACTGCACAGCCTTGGCGCAGTCTGCCATAGGCCACAAACAACTGATCTGTCTTGCGCAAAGCTGATGTTCTTGAAAGAATAAACTTGAGGCATCTCCTGATGTCCAAAGAGTGCAAAGCTCGCTCAGCCGGTGTTTGTGGATTTGGAAAAAATGTCTTGAGGATTACCAGCTCATTTAAATGAAAGTCCGATGGGACTTTGGGCATGTACCTTGGATTGGTACGCAGTCCCACCGAATCAGATGTAAATTGTAAAAAGGGCGGTTTAGACGTGAATGCCTGAATGTCACTGACCCTTCTGGTAGATGTTAAAGCCAATAACAAGGAGACTTTCCAAGTAATAAACTTAAGGTCAACCTTATGTATCCGCTCATATGGGTGACGCATGAGCTGGGCTAGCACCACGTTCAAATGCCAAGCAGGAGGCGGTCGTCGAATTGGAGGAAACATACGAAATAGACCCTTGCAAAATTGCTGGATTATTCTTGAAGGAAACAGAGAGTTCGATCCGTCCTGACGGAATCGGGAAATGGCTGCCAGAAACACTTTCAGGGTTGAATGCGCCAAACCCGATCTAGCCAGTTGCAGGAAAAAAGGTAATATTTGCTCTGGTCTAGCATGAATGGGATGTAGATCAACAGTCTGGCACCAGGCACAGAAACGCTTCCACTTGAGTTTGTAGGTCTTATTCGTTGATGGTGCTCTGGCGTTAGCCAACACATCTTGACAATCGTGAGGAATGTCTAAGTGGGCGAATTCATTGGGTTGAGGAGCCAAGCTGACAATTTCAGAGAAACTGGGTCCGGATGGTACACCTTGCCCCTCTGAACTGTCAGGAGATTCGGTATTCGAGGCAGTTGTATTGGCCTGCACTCCGAGAGGAGGAGAAGCTCGGTGAACCAATATTGCCGGGGCCACCTTGGAGCAATCAGGATTAGACGACATGGTTGACTCCTCATCTTCCTGATGATCTTGGGAATTAACAGAATTGGCGGAAAAGCGTATGCAAATATTCGACACCAATTCATCTAAAGGCCATCCCCGCACGAGTCTTTGTGGGGAATCCAGCTTGCAAAGCGTTGGCATTTCCAGTTCAGAGCTGTTGCAAACAAATCCAGCTCAGGATGACCCCACTCTCGGAATATCTGATCCAGGGATGGTTGATGCAGTTCCCATTCGTGATTGCTTTCGGCGGACCTGCTGAGTGAGTCCGCTAGGACATTGGCAACCCCTGGGACATGGACCGCAGACAGATTGATGTGATCCAGGGCCCAATTCCAAATCTCCTGCGCCTGGTGGGACAACCTGCTTGTTCAGGTAATGCATGCTGGTTGTGTTGTCCGTTCGTATCAACACCGTAGAGCCCTCCAAGATCGCCTGAAAGGATTTCATGGCGAGAAAATGGCTCTTAATTCCAGCAGATTTATGTGCCATTTTTTCTGTCGAATGTCCCATGTGCCACTGACTGTCATCCCTTGGAGATGGGCGCCCCAGCCCTCCAGAGAAGCATCCGTGGTCACGATGAATCTGGGTCCTTCTGTCAGGAATGCGCATCCCACTTTCAGGTTGCCATCTTGCCCCCACCACTGGATGGAGTTTCTCATCCGAGGAGTTATGTTGATGACGTCCTCGAATGAGCCTGTTACTTGCACCCACTGACAACTGAGTTCCTCTTGCAAGGGTCTCATTCGCAGGCGACAGTTGGGGGTGAGAGGAATACAGGACGAAATCATCCCGAGGAAAGACTTGAACTTGCGAACAGAAACGCACTTTCTTGTTAGCAGTGATGAGGACATCTTGCGAATCTTCACCTGCCTTTCTTTTGATATGAACACTTGGACGAGTCTTGTGTCCAGCGTGGCTCACAATAACGACTTCCTCTGTAATGGAGTTAGGTGAGACTTTTTGAAATTCACCGAAAAACCCAGGCTCTGGAATAGTGCCAGACATCTCTGAACGTGAGTTTTTGCCAAGTCAATGGAACTGGCCTTTATAAGGCAGTCGTCCAAATATGGATACATTTGAACTTCCTCTAATCTCAGGTGTGCGGCCACCGGGGCTAACATTTTTGTGAAAACTCTGGGGGCCGAACGTAGTCCAAAGGGGAGTACTTTGAACTGGAAGTCCCTGCCAGCCACTCTGAACCGTAAGAACTTCAGGTGTCTGGGAAAAATGGGCACATGGAAGTATGCGTCCTGAAGGTCGAGTGTTGTCATGTGGTCCCCTACTGAGAGAAACTGGAGGATTTCTTGAAGCGCCAACATTCTGAAAGATAATTTCTTTAGGTACTTGTTGAGGGCAAGCAGGTCGAGGATGGGGCGCCATTCCCCCGACTTCTTGCGGATCAGGAAAAATCTTGAATAAAATCCTGTTCCCTTCTGATGTTGAGGTACCCTTTCTATTGCTCCTTTCCGAATCATTGAGTGTATTTGGGAAAACAGCTCTTTGAGATGAGCTGGAGGTGGTCCTCTTGGGGGAGAATTTGGAGGGGCTTTGACGAATTCGAGAATGTGACCTCTAGAAACCACGTCCAGGACCCATCTGTCCGTGGTAATTTTGGACCAATTTGAGTAATATCGGGATATTCTTCTTCCAATTTGTTTCAGGCTGGGACAAAGTGGTGGCACTTGCTCTTGTTGTTGTCTCTTCCTCTATAAGAGGTTTTTCCTCTTGATTGAGAGTAATTATTTCTCCTTTGGCCTTATGTTTGTTGACGGTATGGCTGGTATATCTGATTTCCCTGGGTGTTATTGTAGGAGCGTTGCTGTGAATAACCTCCTCTGTTCGAGAAATTGCCTCTTCCTCTCGCGCCACGAAAGGAAGACTTTCGAAATTGGAGAGAGCCCAGCGACCGTGCCGTCTCTGTGTCTTTCTTTATGGCTTGTAATGCCTCGTCAACATGTTGACCAAAAAGGAACTCTCCATCATAGGCCATGTCCATGATCTTTGTCTGGACCTCTAGATGAAAAGATGTAGCCTTTAACCAGCCTTACCTCCGAAGAACAGCTGCTCCCGCCAGCTGCCTGAAACCTGTGGCTGCCACGTCCACTGCAGCATCAATTTTTTCAGAAGAAACGCTCTCTCCCTCCAGTAGGATCTTTTTTGCTTCAGATCTATCCGGTTCTGCAAGCTTCTCGATGAAAGGCGATATGTCAGACCACATCTGCCTGTCATATCTTCCAAGTATTACAAGTGAATTTGCGGCTCGGACCGTGGTTGCCGCAATAGTTGACACCTTCTTCCCTATTGAGTCCAGACGTCTTCCGTCTTTATCAGGGGGAGCAGAGACCTATGCAGAAGGATTCTTGACCCTTCTTTGTGCTGCCTGCGTGACTACGGACTCCGTTTTAGCCTGACCAATCAGGCATGCCGGTGATGAACTAGGTGCTCTATATTTTTTATCTACCCTAGGTAGTACTGCGGGTATAGAATAGGTGTAGCCATTATCTTTAGACCTTCCTTCCATATAAAGTCAATGATTGGAATAGACCAACTTTGTCTTTGTGGCAAGTCCTTAAAATCACATAGGAAGCATTCGTCTTGTTTAGCTTCCATTGTGATGAGGAACTTTTTCGTAGCTCTATCCATAATCTTATGAAAGCTGGCATTGTCCACCGGCGGAGAATCCGCCGCAGGCGGGGCCGCTGGGGAAGGGGTTTGTGCCTGATAGTCGTCCCACTCCGACGATACTGACTTGTCGTCCAATTCACCGTCTTCTTGTTCGTCTTCCGACGAATTTTCACCCCCTGCCTGATGGGATGGTACTGGTGAAGAAGGTAGAGCGGGCCGTGCTTCTTCAGTTGCCATTTGAGAAACTGATTCTTGAAGTCCTAAAGTTGTCGTAGATGTTCTTGGCCTAGGCGTAGAGACATGAGAATCACCAGATTCTTAAGGTGGAAACCTGCGATAATAATCGCTCAACATATATTGGAGGTTCTGGAACAAATCCATAGGCATTTGCATGCCAGGTGCAGCCACAGTCTCCCGACTAGCGTGCTCCTGGAAATTCTCCTCCTCCTCCTGATCTAAATCTTGAACTTTTATGAGCAAGTCCGAAGGGCTCCTGGCCGCACGGAAAGTGTCGTCCTCGTAGGATTCTTCTTCCTCAGAATCCAACAATTTATCTGGCAGTTTTAAAGGAGACAAAGTTGTGGAGGATGACTATAGAAAGGTTGACACTCTGCACACCTAATATGAATTAAATTAACTATACAATATACAATTACTCCTAATGGTCCTTGGTGCTGCCGCTTGGACTGACCGGCTCACGTCAGTGTGAAAATCAAAAACACAAACAGAGACTGTTTGAAAGCGACGCACTGTACACAAGACCCCGTGGGGTGCTTTTTAAACCACACTTAGATATGACACCACATTTCAATGTATCAAAAATAAATAAACATTCATTCTGCCAAAGTATTGTCCATGCCCCTCTACGTTGAGGTCAAAAATTAAAGCAATTCAATTAGAAGACATTGTGGTTTTAATGCCAATTTTCTTTCTTGTGTATGTTCTTTCTTCATTTGGTACATTACATCATGTACATGTTCATCTTAACATCATATGCAGTTAGTCCCAATGTATTTCGGTATGGAAATACCTTCATCAGGGGAATACTGTAATTAAAGCCAACACAATAACAATAATCAGAACTTTGAATGAGGGAGCCAAGGTCTCCACCTCATGTGCATGCAATTCCTAGTGCAAGTTTGTCAAAACGAGTCCCATAGCTATCTACACCTTAGTGCCTATGATCATTAATCTCAGAACCATCAAGTGACACTATGTGACCACATCCAAATGAACTGAAATGAGCCTACCTGACTAATGAGTTAAATAGCTGACAACTTGATAAATGAGTTTATCGCTTTCCTGAAAAAATAAATGAAAAATCATGACTGTCTGCAAGCACCGTCCCTCATTGAATATAAGACGCTACGTCGTCAAAGTATCGCCTACCTCTACTGTTTGGCGTTTGTCCTGTGTAGTTAAACTCCCTGTGGTTGAACTCCGTGTGGAACTCGCCGCCCGTATTCTAAACAGTGGAAAATGTGATTGCGTTACAGCCCCGCTCTTACATCTCGCTCCCTTATCCCGCACCCGTGCCTCCTCTCACCTAACTTCCTTCGGTGTGACCCCTCTCTCGTCGTCTTGCGCTGTAATCGGAAAGTTTGTTGTGATCTTCTGCGCTACCACCTACTTCCGACTAGACACTAAAAACAGACTCAGTGTGCTCCATATGTTAACGGGCGCCATCTTGAACTAGTGTGAGACCATCTATGCAGTATGTAATCATACCTCCAGTAATTATAAAAAATGAAATGAATGTGAATGAAAGAAAATTAATAAAAGTTAAACAGTGGTTCATTCCCTCCATGCTACTACCGGTGTGGTGATTAGATAACTCTCATTTATAGATCCTTGTTGTGACAAAGTTGCTTTGCATGCCATTGGAAAAACACGTTATAACAGTCATAATGAATACAAGTTATAGAAAACACATAAATTCAATTTTATCGTTGAGCCCACATGGTTCAAGCGTGTTCAAGCTGGGGATCCAGTATGTTTCTCTTTGAGACAGATGGCGGTTGGTGTCAGCATGTACCTTCTCATCTATTATCTAGAAGGTACATGCTGACACCAACCGCCATGTGTCTCAAAGACACATGGACTATTACTGGGCAGATCAGTATGCCCAGAGAAGAACTTATAAAAAACCACAGGCATCTTCGTCTGAAGAGAGTGTAGCAACTGAACAAGATACTTTACCTACTCGAACACCACTTGCAGCTACCCCTAGCACGAGCAGTGAGGTAGGAGCACAGGGAGGTTCAAACACTACCCCGGGGCAGGCTTTTTTAGAGGGGGGCCAAACATCCAACCACCCCCCCACGGAACAATCCCAAACAAAACAAAACGGACAAGGAGGGGACAAGGTTAAAAAAAAGCAAAGAAATCGGAGGAACTTGTGATGAACATCTCAGATTATCAACTAAGCTAAATAGAACTAAGGGTGTTGAACAAAGGTATGTCATTTGTACCGACGTATTCCACCAACAAACTAGAAACAGAGGTTTCACTATTTAAGTTCATGAGGAAGCTCCGCCTTAAGTGGTTTTTCCACACGATAAATTCAGATCCTACTACCACACAGGATAGATCACAGGGTTTTAGACCCAAGAGTACATTCATAGCTCCATTTTCCCATAAGACTCTGGATCTATTTGAAACCTTGGTGAGAAAAGACATAGAACAGGTATCAACCATCAAAAGTAGGAAGAATAATCTGACCAAACAAGAACACCAGACTTTGAAAAAACTTGCACAGAATGACAACCTAAAGATTGTACCAGCAGACAAAGGAGGAGCATTGGTCGTGCTCAACAACTCTTATTATCAGGCAAAGGTCAATCAGCATGTTACCGATGAGGACACATATATCAAATTAGACACGGACCCCACGGTCCGTTTTCAAACTATTTTGAAAACCATTCTTGAAAAAGCACAGGAGATGGGGGGGGGGATAGATGAGCAAACCAGTAGATTCTTGACGGTTCAGCATCCCAAAAGACCTCACATATACATGGTGCCCAAAATGCACAAGAACCCAGTGGACCCACCATTCAGGCCAATTGTGGCGGGATGTGGTTCACTACATGAACCTGTAGGCAAGTTTCTAGATCACTACTTGCAACCTTTAGTACAGCAATGGAGCACGTACATACAGGACACCACAGATTGTCTAAAGAGAATTAGTGACATCATCATAACACCAGAAGAAAACATTTTGTTATGTACTGTAGATATAGCAGCTTTGTACACCTCTATCCCCCATCAGGAGGGCATAGAGGCAGTAGAATGGATGTTATTACAACATGATTATGATGAAGGTATCAATGTGTTTCTTCTAGAGCTGTTACACTTTTGTTTATACCATGGATATTTCAAATGGAAAGACTGTTTTTAACTTCAAAGAACAGGAACCAGTATGGGTTTTACGGGGGCACCGACTTTAGCTAATATATTTATGGCAAAGTATGAGGATGAAAACATTTTGCAGAACCCTCAATGGACACAACACCTGAAGCTTTACGTCAGGTATATCGACGACATTCTAATGGTGTGGGACGGTACGCGTGAAGTTCTAGAAAATTTGTTGACTGAGTTGAACTGTTGTCATGATCAAATCAAGATAACATATTCAATAGATGCAAAAGCCATTAACTATCTGGATATACTCATTGAAAAGAAGGGAGCTGAACTACACACGAGACTATACAAAAAGTCTACAGACCGTAATAGTGCATTACACTATAGCAGTTTTCACACCCTATCTTTAAAAAATCATTTACCTTTTTCACAGTTCTTACGTGCCCGCAGAATCTGTTCACAAGAGGCACAGGGTTTTCAAGAGATGGAGATTATGGCTCAGGCCTACAAAGACAGAGGATATCCAGAAGAGGTATTACAAGAAGCAAAGTCTAAAGCTAGTCTTAAAGACAGACAAGGATTACTAGTCAAGACCACTAAACAACCACTTCAGAGGGAGGTGTTTGTAATTAAATATTCAACAACCTGTAAATCTATCAAGAAAAGCATCTTAAAAAGATGGGAGGTTATTGAACAGGAGACCGATTTTAAAACTGTGTTTGTTGGCAAACCGCTGTTTGCCCACACAAGATCCAAGAATTTAAAAGAAATACTGAAACAGACACAGACAAGAACAGGGAATGTTAGACACAGAGGCATGGTGAAATGCCACATCTGTGGCCACTGTGGCAATGTAATGGTAGGGGATGTTTTCCCACACCCACAGACAGGCAAAAACATACAGTTGAGACACACATCAGATTGCAACACCAACATGGTAGTGTATGCCATTAAATGCCCTTGCGGGCTGGTATACGTGGGGAAAACCACTAGAAAAATAAAGGTCCGCATTACGGAGCATAAGAGCATGATAAGAACCAGCAATCTGAAGTCCAACTTGGCCATGCATTGGAAAGAGCGACAGCACACCATTCCACAACTGCGGTTTACAGTGTTACAGAGCATAGATGAGAAGGTACATGCTGACACCAACCGCCATCTGTCTCAAAGAGAAACATACTGGATCCGCAGCTTGAACACGTTTGAACCATGTGGGCTCAACGATAAAATTGAATTTATGTGTTTTCTATAACTTGTATTCATTATGACTGTTATAACGTGTATTTCCAATGGCATGCAAAGCAACTTTGTCACAACAAGGATCTATAAATGAGAGTTATCTAATCACCACACCGGTAGTAGCATGGAGGGAATGAATCACTGTTTAACTTGTATTAATTTTCTTTCATTCACATTCATTTCATTTTTTATAATTACTGGAGGTATGATTACATACTGCATAGATGGTCTCACACTAGTTCAAGATGGCGCCTGTTAACTTATGGAGCACACTGAGTCTGTTTTTAGTGTCTAGTCGGAAGTAGGTGGTAGCTCATAAGATCACAACAAACTTTCCGATTACAGCGCAAGACGACGAGAGAGGGGTCACACCGAAGGAAGTTAGGTGAGAGGAGGCACGGATGCGGGATAAGGGAGCGAGACGTAAGAACGGGGCTGTAACGCAATCACATTTTCCACTGTTTAGAATACGAGCGGCGAGTTCCACACAGAGTTCAACCACAGGGAGTTTAACTACACGGGACAAACGCCAAACAGTAGAGGTAGGCGATACTTTGACGACGTAGCGTCTTATATTCAATGAGGGACGGTGCTTGCAGACAGTCATGATTTTTCATTTATTTTTTCAGGAAAGCGATAAACTCATTTATCAAGTTGTCAGCTATTTAACTCATTAGTCAGGTAGGCTCATTTCAGTTCATTTGGATGTGGTAACATAGTGTCACTTGATGGTTCTAAGATTAATGATCATAGGCACTAAGGTGTAGATAGCTATGGGACTCGTTTTGACAAACTTGCACTAGGATTCGCATGCACATGAGGTGGAGACCTTGGCTCCCTCATTCAAAGTTCTGATTATTATTATTGTGTTGGCTTTAATTACAGTATTCCCCTGATGAAGGTATTTCCATACCGAAATGCATTGGGACTAACTGCATATGATGTTAAGATGAACATGTACATGATGTAATGTCCCAAATGAAGAAAGAGCATACACAAGAAAGAAAATTGGCATTAAACCACGATGTCTTCTAATTGAATTGCTTTAATTTTTGACCTCAACGTAGAGGGGCATGGACAATACTTTGGCAGAATGAATGTTCATTTATTTTTGATACATTGAAATGTGGTGTCATATCTAAGTGTGGTTTAAAAAGCACCCCACGGGGGCTTGTGTACAGTGCGTCGCTTTCAAACAGTCTCTGGTTGTGGAGGATGAACCATGCTTCTGTAGGAGCGAAGCAGTGGTAGCCGGTGATGGCAAAGGTATTGTGGATGTTTTTGCTGACCACACTTGCATTGCCGTACAGGTTGACAGTGGAGGCGTCGATGGAGCCACTTATGCTGATGACAAGCTTGATTCCCTCTGCGTTGTCATATCCGTCGTCGACGGAGCGCCCGTCGACGGTAGCAGTTTCATCGACGATGAACTCATCGACGAGGTTGTTTTCGTCTTCGTCGACGGTGTCGACGTCGACGGAATTGTCTGCTTCGTCGACGAGGAGGTCGTTGACAGATTCATTTTCTTCGTCAACGGTAACTTCGTCGATGAGGGTGTAGTTGACGGTAACTTCGTCGACGGGGGTGTCGTCGACGGTACTTCGTCGTCGACGGTAACTTGGTCGACGAGGATGTCGTCGACGGTAAGGCCTTCGTCGACGGCAAGAAATTTGTCGACACCTGAGTCGACGACGAAGAGCTCGTCGAAGGTACCTTCAGGATTCCCGTCGACGATGGGACTATCTTCATCGACGGGATGGGTCTAATTTGTTAAATGAACCAACGTCGACGGTGAGGAGGCTGAAGACATCACCATAGCTAATTTTGGTGAGGAGAAAGTCACTGTTGAAGTGGCCACATGAAGAGATGGCGACGATGAGGCTGCTTTTGACTCTGCCATTGCCAGAGGTGTAAACTGAGGTGAAACCTTTTGAGCAGGAGCTTTGGAAACTGTAGATTTTCTAGATTTTCCTGAGGGCGCAGATTTCACAGGTGGAGACTCCTTCTTGGAAGTAGTAGGCAAACCAGAATCCTGAGAGGATTGGGTCTTCTTCAACATTTTAGCCCTAGGAGAAGCCACCTCAACCTCAGTCTTTCTCTTTCTTGAGGAGACAGAAGACCCTGAGGCAATGCTCCTTACCTCTGAAACAGGGTTATCCTTGTCCTTTATCCTCTGAAGCCACAGGAGAAGACGACCCTCTCTGTCCCTGAGGGTCTTTTGAGGGAAGGTTCTACAGATTTACATTCCTTCGCATCATGATCCGGATACAGACACTATATGCATTTTTTGTGAGGATCCTCCTTGAACAGCCTTAGCTTTCCACAGGAATCACAAGCCCTAAAAAGGGATTTAGAAGTAGACATCCTTTGAAGGTTAAACAACCAACCAAAGTAAGAAGAAACTGAGCAGAGCTCAGGGAGACTCCCTTCACACGATGTGCAGTAGAAAATCTGAGAGCCTGAGCCTCTGGGGAGAACATTCTGGTGGGTGCTGTCGCCTGATTGGCTGCAGTTTGGTCTATACATAATGACTAGGATAGTCATGAGTGTGGGAGCTATTGCTCCTGTAGCTGAGGGCTACTTTACTTCCTGGTTTGTTATTACCAAGGTTTTTTGGTTATTACAGGCATATTATTGCTTTTTTATATACCGTGGGACTCCCACTCCGACGACGGGGAATGATTCAGGCATGTGAATCTATGAAAGACACCCCAAATACTGGAGAACCTGTCACTCTTTGAGTGGTCAGTGTACTTTTATTTTTCTGCAGCACAGCAAATGGAGAGTTTTCAACATACAATGTTACAGGGCATCCTGCTGTAATAGTACTACTCTTTTCTACTGCATACCTGCTGCTGCAAGCGCTCGCTCACAAGGAAAGTGACCCTTCATTACTGGATCTAATAGTCCACTAAAATAGGCGACAGGTTTGTGACGCTGCTGGTATTTTTGAGTAAGGACTGATATCATGGAATCCTCTGTGGCAGCAGAAAACAGAAAAAATCTTTTTGAATAGTCTGGATTTGCTAGCACTGGGACTCAAGCAATTGCTTCTTTCAATGTCTGAAATGCACTTACACTGTCATCACTCCACTGTATGCCTGTGTTGTCAGTTTTAGCTTTCTTCATTGCATATAATATTGGGCGAATGATGATAGCAAAATCAAATACCCACTGCTGTACAAAATTACAAAGGCCTAGAAATTTTTGCATGTCTTTTACTATCTTGGGCTGAAGCTGATCAGGTATAGTTTGTATTCTAGAACATGCTATCTTTTTGCCTTTTGCAGACAACACTTGGCCCTAATACAGCACTTCTTTTTGCACAAACTGTAATTTTTTCCTGTTCACTTTGTATCCCTTAGTAGCAAGTAGCATTACGATATTGACGGTGTCCAAAACACATTCAGATTCTGTTAAACTACTTATTAGTAAATCATCTACATATTGCAAGACTGTACTGTCTGACTGGAAATGTAACAAATCATCTCTAAATACTCTATTGAACACAGATGGAGACTCATAATAGCATTGTGGGAGTATAGAGTACTGGATTTGTTCACCATCAAAACTGAAGGCTGTCAAATAATGACTGTCAGGATGTAAAGGTAAGCTAAACAAAAGCATTCTTTAGATCCACTACAGAAAACCATTTACTGTCACTTGGTATATTAGTCAATATCACAGATGGGTCTGGCACTGTGGGGTACTCTGCTAACACTATGGCATTAAGGGGGCGAAAATTCTGAACCATTCTCCAAGTATTACCTGTAGATGTTTTTACAGGATAAATTGCAGTGTTACAAGGTGATGGACAGGAAAACAGGATTCCCTGATCCTTTAGTCTTTGTATTGTCCCTCCGATACCTTCTTTTGCTTCTTTGAACAGTGGATACTGTGGCAATTGTGCACCTGGCTTCAACTTTATCTTGGATGGTTCTGCAGATAGTATCAGTCCTACCTCATCTGGAGCTGATGTCCAGAGACAAGGCAGGACCGCTGCAAGTGCTTCAATATCATGGAAGAGGATGGCACAACTGGTACAGTGGTCTGTGCATGGTAAAAATGCACTAACAAGGGTGCAGTGTGTGTATAAACTATTTCAGTCCTATTGGGATCGTCTGACAAGAGTTCGAAATGCCCCTTGGTCTCAGACCAGGCATAAGAAAAATCAGGACCTTCCAAATTCCTTCATCATTATCTGATGCCATCAGTGCACCCCACCTACTGGATATTTACATGCACTCACGGTAAAGGGTTTTCACCTGTCCCAGTTCATCACCACCAGCTTGCCTCCTGAAAATTAGTCTAAGTGTCAATTCCATTATCTCCATAAAAGTATTTCCTCCTGTATTCAGAACCGTAAGTACTGCAGCTGCAAGCAATTTATAATGCACTGGCTCTGCCCTGCCAACCACATTTTCCTCTGGTATTCTTAGCAGATGTATCCCGCATTTCGCTTGCCCTGGTATTTCACATGTCATGGACCCATCAGAGGAAAACCTTATTGTCAAGTTTAATTTAGACATGATATCCCTTCCTAATAAATTTGCTGGTGAATTTGGAGAATAAAGGAGACACTCCTGTGTTCGCACTCCTGCCACCTCTATGGGCACATGTGTTGTATATGGAATGCAATGTGCTTCATATAATATGCAACAATGTAGGTGGTGGAATTTCCACCCTTATACTCAAAGGACTTCCCCTTTTCTTCAATACTCAATTTCTTCAACACTGTGACGGCGTGCAAACTCGATAGCGCTTCGCCTAGTACGCCTGACTATACATACAAACAAAGCCGAACCAGGGTAGGTCCCTATACAAGATGCACAGCCCATTGTGGATGAATCAAATGAATCAAAATCTCATTTTTAATCCTCTGTTAATCTTTATTTAATCCGTTACTTTTCAACTCTTTTGACAATATTTTCAATTAATTTTATGTATTTAACTTCCTTTGAAAAGGTCTTTGTAGAGCACAGAAGAGTTAAACGTTTCCACAAGTCACGATATTTAAAAAATCTAATGTATTTCCGGAAATGTTCACTTCGTCAGGGATATCTAAAATACAAACAATTCTTGTCCGTACTTGTTTCAGTCTATTAATTTCTCTTTGCCTTTGTATCGTGGGCGAATCATTTTGTCCACCATAAGCGTGGAAGGGTATACTCAGATGTGAGTCCCTTGCTCATTGCACCATCAGGATTCAAGCAAGCCGGGCCGACGACGGCTGAAATGCCAGAAACCGGTCCGCGGAAGCTTGTTTCCTTCCCAGTATAAGAATTAGCTTGGTAGTTTGGTTTGCCCTGTTCCCATCATGCACTGGGACAGGAACAGACTAATTTGCATGTAGCCAGGTTCTGAGCTGGGATGGTGCAGTGAGCTAAAAAAACGGTGATGGGTCAAGCCCTGATCTTTGGACTGGGTAAGAGTGGTCTGCTTAATTCAGACACTCTGTTCATCACCACCCCCTTTCTGAATCATTTTGTCCACCATAAGCGTGGAAGGGTATACTCAGATGTGATTCCCTTGCTCATTGCACCATCAGGATTCTAGCAAGCCGGGCCGACGACGGCTGAAATGCCAGAAACCGGTCCCCGGAAGCTTGTTTCCTTCCCAGTATAATAATTGGCTTGGTAGTTTGGTTTTCCCTGTTCCCATCATGCACTGGGACAGGAACAGACTAATTTGCATGTAGCCAGGTTCTGAGCTGGGATGGTGCAGTGAGCTAAAAAACGGTGATGGATCAAGCCCTGATCTTTGGACTGGGAAAGAGTGGTCTGCTTAATTCAGACACTCTGTTCATCACCACCCCCTTTTCTGAATCATTTTGTCCACCATAAGCGTGGAAGGGTATACTCAGATGTGAGTCCCTTGCTCATTGCATCATCAGGATTCAAGCAAGCCGGGCCGACAACGGCTGAAATGCCAGAAACCGGTCCCCGGAAGCTTGTTTCCTTCCCAGTATAAGAATTGGCTTGGTAGTTTGGTTTGCCCTGTTCCCATCATGCACTGGGACAGGAACAGACTAATTTGCATGTAGCCAGGTTCTGAGCCGGGATGGTGCAGTGAGCTAAAAAACGGTGATGGATCAAGCCCTGATCTTTGGACTGGGTAAGAGTGGTCTGCTTAATTCAGACACTCTGTTCATCACCACCCCCTTTTCTGAATCATTTTGTCCACCATGAGCGTGGAAGGGTATACTCAGATGTGAGTCCCTTGCTCATTGCACCATCAGGATTCAAGCAAGCCGGGCCGACGACTGCTGAAATGCCAGAAACCGGTCCCCGGAAGCTTGTTTCCTTCCCAGTATAAGAATTGTCTTGGTAGTTTGGTTTGCCCTGTTCCCATCATGCACTGGGACAGGAACAGACTAATTTGCATGTAGCCAGGTTCTGAGCTGGGATGGTGCAGTGAGCTAAAAAACGGTGATGGATCAAGCCCTGATCTTTGGACTGGGTAAGAGTGGTCTGCTTAATTCAGACACTCTGTTCATCACCACCCCCTTTTCTGAATCATTTTGTCCACCATAAGCGTGGAAGGGTATACTCAGATGTGAGTCCCTTGCTCATTGCACCATTAGGATTCAAGCAAGCCGGGCCGACGACGGCTGAAATGCCAGAAACCGGTCCCCGGAAGCTTGTTTCCTTCCCAGTATAAGAATTGGCTTGGTAGTTTGGTTTGCCCTGTTCCCATCATGCACTGGGACAGGAACAGACTAATTTGCATGTAGCCAGGTTCTGAGCTGGGATGGTGCAGTGAGCTAAAAAACGGTGATGGATCAAGCCCTGATCTTTGGACTGGGTAAGAGTGGTCTGCTTAATTCAGACACTCTGTTCATCACCACCCCCTTTTCTGAATCAATTTGTATCGTGGGCAGCCTAAATCGAGCTCTAGTTAAAGCGTTAATTTCCCAATTAAATTTTTTAATTTCCCTTTATATAGTTACTAATGGTGCAAAACTGATGACTTACTTCTTTCTTGCAAAGGTTCTAATTGCAGCCAAGATTCTCTCAAACCTATGAACTGGGGTTTCTTGGGTGTATGTAAAGGCAGCATTTTCAAAGACCCTCTTAAAATTAGGGAGCAAATTATTTGACCAGCAAGTATGCCCATTAATGCGATTGTATAAGACCTTTTTGTAGTGTAGTTCCTATTTTCCCAATAGGCCCTGCGCATTGGAATAACATAAACAGTAGTATCGACGTAGAAGTGCGGATCTTCCAGGTCCCACTGACTATGCTAAACTTAATTGGGTTTGTTACCAACTAGCTCAGAGGTCATTGGAAACTTTCTTGACTGAAATAGGAAGTGATCAGCTTCCCTGGCACAGACAAGAAAGGATTCAGTTTTCCAACAACCGTGCAACATGACAACTTTGCTCCTCAGATCAAGAGTCAATCTCTAGGGTCGTGTGAAACAATAGACAGTTATTTTACTCAGTCAGGTTAGTGCAGATTACTTTCACAATATGTAGAGAATAGAGAGACGGGCGTTTGTCAATAAAGGGTTAACATTTATTGAACAGTCTTTCTTCTCGTACAAGAGAAATGAATTGCCACAATTGCAAGACTTGTTATTATAAAAAGTACGTACAGTAAGATAAGTATTGCGAGATAATACTGTAAAAGCATTGATATGGTTTCTTAGCCATACAATGGTTTAAAAGTAATAAAACATATATACAGTCATATATACATTAGGCTAAAATACTCAACTGGTGCTTCTAACTACGCCTACCCCAGTGTACCTGACCTAAGCCTAATACGTGGGAGGGGAGTAAGTAAGTAGCTTTAAGTTAAGTTGGTTTTGCCAAGGTTTGCTTCAAGAATTCTCTCTCAAGAGTTTAGTCAACACCATACCTCTGGAATAGAATGATGGAGGTCTGGTATCTCCTTCAGGGAAACTCGGTATCCCAGTCACCCGCAAGGGTAGACCAGAAACGCTGGAGCTGGATTTCTCGGCAGGAGAAAGGCAGCGTCTCTCTTCAGCGCGTCGAGGAGGAGGAGGGGGGACAGCGTCCGCGGGCAGCTCGCATCTGCTGGGCTCTTCGCAGATGACGGCTGTTCAGCTCCTAGGTTCACCACACCATCGTTCGCTAGTTAGCAGCGATAGCAGTAGCGATAGCAGCTATGATATCTTCAGCATAACAGCAGCTTCAGGCGACGGGCAACAGGGGGGTTGCTTCACCAACAGCAACGAGACAGCAGCAGACAGCAGCAATTGCTTAAGGCAACGTTGGTAGTATTTATACCTGAAAGGTGCCATGTTTGACGTAAGTTTGCTGGACATAAGACGTCAATAAAGATGTCACTTAGGAAGTGATCGCTTATCAGTTGCTCATTAGAGTTCTATTACTAATCAAAACACAGCAAGCGGGGATTTCCAGGTTTGCTGAGTTTTTATCTTGTTGAAGAACTCGGAGTGTTAATCTAGGAATCTCAGATAGTGACTTCTGCTATGTCATTGCACTAATTGGTTGCAAAGGAAGTGGCAGAGAAAACTATTCTGAAATGTGGCTCTGTTCGTGTGAGGCCAGAGATGAGTTTCTGAATATTGCACTTGAACGGTTATGCCAATATAGGGAATAAATGGATTTATAGCCGAATAGGGGCATAAGGTCACAGTATCGATCAGGATCCTAGATAAGCACGCAACACCCACTCCACGAATTCATGTCCATCAAATTACTAAAACTAGAGCAATAAGATGCATGTGTAACATTGCCCACCCCAAAATACATAAATGCATTTGAAATAGGCGTATATTGTAATACGTGAAAATTATAGGTACTGTATGTTTGAAGCATAGAAATCATTCAAAAATTATAGCATATGAAATCAATGAACGATTATGCAAAAAGAATTACACATGAAATATCTCTGAAACAGAAGAAGGGCGAGATAAATCATCACATATAAATGCATTGCAATAAATGTGCTAGAGGCTGATGTAAAGTTATTATGTCTCTAGATGTGTGTAGAAAATAGAAGTTGAAGCTTCTGTTCTCTAAGAATAGTTTTTACTTTAAGCAAAGAATTTTTCGTGCCAAAAAAGGGTGAATATTAAAAAGTGCTCAATTCAAAAGAATTAATGCTTGAACGGGGAAATAGAATTCCAATGCTTTTAGCAGTTTTTGTTGTTCAAAACTGAAGGCCGAATTCAGAGTTCATGGGAACGCTGTGTGTCGGAATGCTTCTATAAAGTTATTGTTTCTGTTTGGGTGAGAACATCATATCAGACAAGCTCTCAAAGAATTGGTCTACAAAATCAGGTGACAGTTCAACCAAATTCGATAGTGCTGTAACTTGGCAGGTGTGAGAATGATTGCTGTCATCATAGTCGGGATCAGCAATGCTCACAGAAGGTCGTACCTGGGTGATGTTGCTTTTGTCACTCGCTCCACTGTTACCACCTAGTCGTAGCACAGGAGTCTCAACGAATGCCGTCATCAGGATTGGTAGCCGCTGGGGACAACACAATGCGTGAGCCGTTATCGGACTGAGCAAAGTATCGACGTCCATTGGTACTGCTGATGGAAGTGAAAGACAGATGTCCAACACGCACTCATCTCCGCATAGCATACATCGAAGTACCGGTAAGATACAGTTCTGCCATATAGGTCTGAATGAAAGGAACCAGGTCATGTTTAGATCTCTCAGCCTGGCCAATCCAAGGACGTTAGTTATCCTGTCCCGGTAGCGCATTGCTAGGATTGTCTCTTCCATTCCCATGGGAGCTATGTCTGAGCTTTGGATTGCCATAACGAAGCAGGAGGGTCAAAAATAAAATCCCTGCTACAAGTCCCAAAAATAATGGTATTCCGCCAAAAACAGAGTGGACAAAATTTGGAACGATTCCCAGAATTGCTTGAAATGGTGTTAGCAGTCCCGTAAAAATCGTCTTAAATATGCCTGGGATGCCTGTAGCACTAGACATGTTAAGGAGTTGGCTCAACATTTCTACGAAATACACGGGGCAATTTTTTGATAAAAGTTCATGAACCTCCGTAGCTGTCCTTGCAACTAGAAGATCATACGTCTCTTTTGATGACGTTATGGGCACTGTTGTCTGCAAAAGCACAGACTTCATTTTGCTTAAAGTATCAATTCGTATAGAATAGAGATTCAGACGAGGCCATATGGGAGTCTCTGTGTCTACAGGCCCGCTCGGAAACAATGCCTGCATACAGCATTTGACCATGGATGTTACTCTTACAAGATAACTTTTCCCTGGAACAAGGCCACAACATCTGTGATCCGTTCTAAGAATGTAACTCCCATTCGCAAGTTGCATAAAGAAGGGCTCTATCTGAGTTGCAGGTGTGACTAGCTGGTGGCATGAAAGGTTGTTAGAATTACCTTCACAGGCGCCGTGTAAATTAATACCCTGGCACAAAAGTATACCGCTTAGTGAATGTTTGCAGTTTTCACCACTAAGAAATACATTTTTGTCGCTGTCACTGTAGCATGAATGTGTGTATGGTAATTTCCATTCTGATTTTACATATCCTTTACCCAATCGTTCATACTGGCCAGTAGGTATGTATTCAAGGCACTTTTTAAATCGGAAAGTTGTTATCGGAATGGTGATAATTCCGTGTATTATCCATTCAATGACAGGACTTTCTGACATTGTCAATGGTAATCTCTCAAGTTTTTCGATGCTCAGGATTGTATAGTCTGCTCCTTTCTGTGCCAAACTGATTTGTTTATCAGTAAGGTTAAAAATTGAAAATAATGACGTTATGTTGATTAAACGCCAAGGCACATAGCCTGAACGAAGATTTTGCAGCGTCCAGCCTAATTGTATAATAGAACGTAATTGTGACTGGCCATGTTGTAACATTAGCAAGTCTCTTTCTATTACATCAAAGGCAGAGGATACAATATTGTCCAACGAATATATTCTGGAGGACAGAGTCATTAACCCATTGTCCACTACAGAAATTGATTTTTCCAAATTAATACTATCAATTTCTCGTATTTTTTCAGCTGTTTCAATTTGTGTGACTTTCCAAGCCTCGTTGTACGCAGCATAGATACTGGTCGCTATGAAACGCTTTTGACGCTGTTTGCGTGGTCCAAGAATCAAATCGCGCAAATCAGCACCATCTTTTAGTAAAGACAAGTGTTGCTTAATTTCAGCCAGTGTGGATGATGTTAGCCATTCAAGGCAGAGCTTCCCTACACTGTATGTTGTTACTATCCCTGGATGTTGTCTCTGGGAGTATCTAGGGTCTTGTCTGGTCATTTTTAACCCCTGTGTTTTATTCAGGAATCTATATTGACAGCTGTTTGTGTCAGTAGGCCAGATTAACCACTTTTTCCAATCAGGATGTGTTCTGTTAAAATGTAAAATTTGTGAGACGTCTAACTCAATATCTGTAGTTGTATTTTCAGGTATTGGCTTTGGTATAGACGGTTTGTTTAGGTCTTTGATCTTAGCTAGGCCAAGACAGGATGTTTGGTGTATTGTGTCATTTAAAAACATCATTTGTTCTGGTATCATGCAGGTTCTGAATAGTGCTTCAAGGCCTTGTACCTGCCAATCTTTCGTACCCCAAATGGTTTTTGTTTCAATGTTATTTTTCCAATAATCAAAACCAAATGTCATCATTTTTTCATAAAATGCTTCTGAATATATCAATTTAGAATTTGTCAGCATTGTTTTCATTCCTGTTTTATCTAACAGTTTGTAATAAAACGTTTCTGCATCACTAGTGTTAAACCCTGAGAAGTATTTGAATTTCTCAAAAAATGCTTTAGAACTGCTTTTAGGTGGTGTAGCACAATGTTCCCATTGATTATACTTAAAAACATTTCTAGGCTGTGCAGATTTATGCAAGTAATGATCACCATAATGTGTGTAGCAGAATAATTGCTCATAACTAGACGAACCTTGTAAATAATCATGTTCTGTAAATCTAGCTGACATTACTAAATCAGACATCATGTCATTAATACTGTTAGCTATGTCAAATTATTCTGATATCTTTTCGTTTCATTGTATATATGTGTGTTCCGTTTTTCATTTAGTTTTTCATGCAGTTGCAATGTTTTATGCTTCGCGTTCACTATGCGCTTATTGGCATATTTATTTAACGCGATCACTGCAGTCTTGTTGTTTTGAAGTCGTTATACTCAGTTCACGTGACCGCCGTTCTGCAACGCCATTGGTTGCAACCGCGATCACGTGACATGCATTACAACCTATGAGTACGCAGTTAGTTGGGAAGTGACAAACCGGTTGATATCCACTGAAGCGCGAACGCGCGTTTAAACTTGTAAGTTTATTTATTGGTTTGCATTTCGTTTGTGTACAGCTATGCCAGTGTGTTTTAACTTAAGCCAGCAACTAATGCGTAGATTCTTTTATAAGCACATAGGTGGAGCCTTCTTCTGCTCGTTTCTGCATTGTTTAGCCAGGTATGAATTGTTTGACTTGGGCTCATTTGGGTTCTTGTTGCACTACCTTTTCCGTTTTCCTTTTCTGTGAGAGGTATAGCGAGGTGACAATATTTTTGACCATGTTGCCGGGTGACTAATTTGGTCCTGTTTGATTTCCTTTATTTAGACCCCTGACGAAGGGTCATGGCTGTTGTTTGACCCGAAATGCATTGGGTATTTCGAAAATTTGAAAGTTTTGGATTAATTCAACTATGGTTAACACAACATAAGACGGTATTATGTTGGCAAGAAATATAAACATCAAATATCAAGTCTAAAAACAGATTTTGAAATGTTTGAACTGCAATAAATGTGAATAACCTAATGAGAAAACTGCGTTTTCGTGATAATTGGAGAGCCCAGTCTAGAGGCTAGTGGTCCTAACCTCAATACTTATCTCAGTTTCTAAGGCACGTTCAGGCTACGTGCGACGACGAGGGCTCCCACCAGGAAATTTACAGCAATCTTTGTGGAAAGAGTTTACAGAGTGCTCAGGATAACACACATTGTTTGTCACAGGATTTCAGCCTCATAAATCCTTGAGCACCAATCTCAAATATGCAATTGGATGATATAGCACTTTCTACCACCAATAGAGCTGAAACTTTAGTTTATACAACAGAAGCCGCCAATGAAATATATGGACTCATCCAGGAGACCAGACGAATCACCCCTCAAAAAACTACTACCGCGCAAATTCTCAGGCAATTCGAATATATAAGCAAAAAAGAAATAAATCAACGGTTGCACGCAACCACCCTCATACATTATCACAAAAACCAAAGGATCCCCAGGGGACTCAGGATAGCGCTCAAGCCAATGCTTTGCTCTAATAACAAAACATTTTTGGAAAAGTGGTACCAAATTTTGAACAAGTGTTCTCTAGACTTGATACTGTTGATAGTCGAGGAACTATCGAAAGTGTTGATAGAAATAGAAGAAGAGATCAAAACTGTGAAAGAGCAGCTGAATAATATTCCTGATCTAGAAAAACTATTGGAGGATATAAACTCGAAACTTGACAGATACGCTAAGGAGGTGAACGAAAGAAAAATCCGTAAGTATCGCCGTGATACATTAGATTACAAATTGGAAGAGGTTTATTCTTGGGCTGAAATATACAATAAGAGGAAATGGCAACCACAAGCTCAACAAAAACAATCAGCAACCACATCCTCTCAAGAAAGCGTAGTATCCGACACAGATATTGCGCAAAACAGACCACCCTTAACGAAAACCAGCAAACAAGCAGAAGTAATATCAGCTGGCCAAACAAATGTGTCACAACCAACTTTTTTAGACATAAGTCCAGCAGCAAACGCTCCACCTACAATGTCGCAACAAGAAGGGCAAAAAGGAAAAGAAACAGCAGAGGAAATCGCGAAGCGAACACGGAGTCAAGTACAGAAAATAACCTAGTGATCAACATCTCGGAGAAACCATTAACCTCCATGCAGCTGGCAGTACTAAATAAAGGAACCACATTTGTACCCACATACAGGTCGAATATTGGAGAGACAGAACTTTCACTCTTTAGGTTTTTCAGGAACTTAAAGTTGAAATATTTCTTTAAAGACACCAGCCAAACCGATCTCATCCCAGTTTGGGATCAAGAATTCAAACCACCAAGCACCTTCTGTGCTCCGACCACTCACAAAACATTAGAAGCATTTGAGAGGTCAGTGATGTCTGAAATTCAAAAAATTTCCTTCAGCAAAGCCAAGAAATCAAACTTAAGCATCAAAGAATGGAACACGCTAAAAAACCTCAGTAATGATAAAGAGCTTACTTTCCAAAAAGCCGATAAGGGTGGTGCCCTGATAGTCATGGATACTGAATTTTATACATCCAGCGTTAATGATCATGTTCAGAATTTAGACATTTATCTACCACTCACTGCAGATCCAACAGCAGAGTATCAAAAAATTTTGTACCAAATTGTAGACCACGCATTGAGTATGAAATGGATAAGCCAGAAGACTCATGCTTTCTTTCATCTTAAATTTCCCAGGAGACCGCAACTCTACATGTTGCCCAAGATACATAAAGACTCCATTAGACCACCATTCAGACCCATTGTCTCGGCCTGTGGGTCGATCTCGGAACCGATTGGCAAGTTCGTCGACAAATTCTTACAACCGCTTGTTCAAAAAAGCGTCACATACATCAAGGACACCACTTCTTTTTTGAACATGTTAAACAGTGTTAAACTATCACCCAGCGACACATACTGGTTATGCACGATTGACGTCGTGGCATTATACACTTCAATCCCACACAAAGAGGGTATTGAAGCTTTGGAATGGAGTTTATTGAACAGTGACTTAGAAGACTATCAGAGAGTTTTGATATTGGAACTGATGCAGTATGCACTGTATCACAGCTATTTTGAATGGAATGGAGCTTTTTACAATCAATCCAATGGAACATCCATGGGTTTTGGGGGGGCCCCCTCATACGCGAACATTTTTATGCAAAAATTTGAAAATGATCATATACTTGGCAACCGAACATGGACTGAAGGTCTCACCATGTTTAAAAGATTTATCGACGATATTTTTTTGATTTGGTGCGGTTCTAGAGAGACATTGGAAGATAACATTAAGACACTCAATGATCAAAATGAAAGGATCAAATTTACCTACACCATATCTCAAGACTCGATATCTTTTCTTGACGTACACATTAACATCGCCAATCATGAGATCAGTACCAAAGTGTTCCAAAAACCCACTGACAGAAACTCCAGTTTACTTTTCCAAAGCTTCCATCCTGAGCCACTGAAAAAACATTTGCCATTCTCGCAATATACTCGACTAAAGCGAATAACATCAGACGGAGAACAAGCCAAACAATCAATGTTGCAACAAACAGCTAAGTACAAAAAACGAGGGTACCCTAATGACATTCTTATACAAGCCCTAGCTAAAGTTGACAAAATAAAGAGAATTGATCTATTGACACCTAAAATCAAATCAACCACTCAAAAAACTGTATGTGTATTGAAATATTCTACTGATTCTGCAAAAATCAAAAGAATCATCAACAAACATTGGCACCTGGTACAAAATGAGCCGGATTTAAAAGACATATATAATGATCATGTCACTTTCGCATATCAAAGATCTAAAAATTTGAAGGAATTGCTGAATACCCCTAGTAAAGAGAAAAAGAACTGGAAAGGAATGACTAAATGTTTTAATTGCATTCATTGCAACAACGTCATTTGCGGAAACACCTTGATGCATCCAACCAAAGGCTTTCCTATTGAATTGGAGTATTCTGGCAGTTGTGATACTATGAATTGCATATACTTAATAAAATGCCCATGTGGCAAGGTATATATCGGTCAAACCGAGCGTAAAGTGAAAATCCGCATCACAGAACATAAAAGCAACATCAGGCTCAGTAACCTGAAGTCAGCAATAGCGTGCCATTGGAAAGAATCTAACCACCAGATATCTCAGTTAAAATTCATGGTTCTAGAGGTCATCCATCAGCGCCCCGACACGGATCCTGTGAAACAAAGACTCAAAGCAGAGTTTTATTGGATTAAAAAATTGAACTCTGCCCAGCCGATTGGGTTGAATGATCGCATAGAGCACGCGTGGGTTCTATGATTCATCGTCTTGTGCCCAGACCCTGTTTCCCCACATAACATGTCAAGTTGCCATGAGATGATGTTCGATAGTAGCTATGTCAAATTATTCTGATATCTTTTCGTTTCATTGTATATATGTGTGTTCCGTTTTTCATTTAGTTTTTCATGCAGTTGCAATGTTTTATGCTTCGCGTTCACTATGCGCTTATTGGCATATTTATTTAACGCGATCACTGCAGTCTTGTTGTTTTGAAGTCGTTATACTCAGTTCACGTGACCGCCGTTCTGCAACGCCATTGGTTGCAACCGCGATCACGTGACATGCATTACAACCTATGAGTACGCAGTTAGTTGGGAAGTGACAAACCGGTTGATATCCACTGAAGCGCGAACGCGCGTTTAAACTTGTAAGTTTATTTATTGGTTTGCATTTCGTTTGTGTACAGCTATGCCAGTGTGTTTTAACTTAAGCCAGCAACTAATGCGTAGATTCTTTTATAAGCACATAGGTGGAGCCTTCTTCTGCTCGTTTCTGCATTGTTTAGCCAGGTATGAATTGTTTGACTTGGGCTCATTTGGGTTCTTGTTGCACTACCTTTTCCGTTTTCCTTTTCTGTGAGAGGTATAGCGAGGTGACAATATTTTTGACCATGTTGCCGGGTGACTAATTTGGTCCTGTTTGATTTCCTTTATTTAGACCCCTGACGAAGGGTCATGGCTGTTGTTTGACCCGAAATGCATTGGGTATTTCGAAAATTTGAAAGTTTTGGATTAATTCAACTATGGTTAACACAACATAAGACGGTATTATGTTGGCAAGAAATATAAACATCAAATATCAAGTCTAAAAACAGATTTTGAAATGTTTGAACTGCAATAAATGTGAATAACCTAATGAGAAAACTGCGTTTTCGTGATAATTGGAGAGCCCAGTCTAGAGGCTAGTGGTCCTAACCTCAATACTTATCTCATTAATACTGTTAAAGTCACAATCATCAGAGAATGTACTAGCTTTTACAAAGTCACTTAAAGAAACCTTCAGTTGATGAGGATACTTCAGGATTTCGACCGGACCATAGATCTCATAGTCAGTTTTCTCCCATACTACCCCACCAGGTATTGGAATGGCTGTGACATTTACTGTTGACAGTTCTCTTTTCTTCACGTGGGATGATCTGTGTGGTTTGAGGACTCGGTTGATGTTCTGACTTGCTGTGTCCATTGTACTATATTTTCCCTCAATGAATTTTCCCAAACAAAGTACCATGATGAGCCAAAGCAGGAGGAAAAATACACCTAGACCGAACCAGAACTCTAACCAAGGGGAAACAAGGTAGATTTTCTTCAGTTGATTAAAGAGTTCCGTTGCTTTTTCTTTAAAAGTCTTTTTTGTTTCTGGCATCACTTCGGGGTCGTTTTGATCTTCAGAGAAGTTGTCGAAGTTGATGAAATAACCAGAGGCAGTTCTGTCAATTGTTGGGATTGTTCTTTCAATCTGTCTCTCGGTAGCACTTTCTGATGCCACATTATTGTAGACTGGTGTTTCTTGACGAACCATTTCAATCTGTGTCTCAAGAGGCACGAGTTCCATGGCATTATTGCATAGTCCTTCTCTGTGTACTGCAGGCTGATCGAATGTGATGAGTCTTTCAGTTTGAACCTCTTGGATTGTTGCAAGTTTGGGTATTCTGTTGTTTCTTGGGAGTCCACTGGGCCTACTGTTGATTATAGGCCACATGCTTGTGGTTTTACCAGGTCGATAGACACGACTCTGTTCTCCTTTTTACCAGCAAGGGGCGGTAGTACAACTGATCTTGTTCCGGTGACTGCCAAGACAGGTACTGCTTTTCTGTAAGAAGGCCCAAATTCCTTCTTCATCGCAATTTTTTCTCTGACTAGATCCCCAATCTTTGGAATCCAGACAGGCCTTGCTGGGGCTGTTGCTTGTGGTGCCTCGTCAGTGGTAGATGGCTGTTGCTTTAACTTTATGTTGCTTATGGATTTTCTTGTTTCATTCAGTTCCTGTAAAACAGCCAAACGATCTTTGATGTCAAAGTCTGTTGTTTTTTCTTGTACCACTGACATCTGACTATCGAGGTCCTGAATGTTCATTCTAATTCCGAACAATAGTTCGTATGGGCTGACACCTTTTAGAGAATTTCTTGGCAAGTTATTAAGACTGGTCTGGACACTTATTAGATGTTTGACCCACCCAGCGCCTGAACCTAATACCTTCGGTGTTATAGATCGCTTTATGTCCCGGTTTTTTCTTTCTACCACACTATTCCCTTCGGGGTGCGACGGACAAGAATACCGCAACCCAATTCCCATGCTGGCCATGGCCTCCCTATAAGCTCGAGAGCTGAAAGCAGGACCCTGGTCAGAATGGAACGTGGTAATTGCGTATGTGCCGATAAAGACTCGCAGATCTTTTATAACCGTTCTAGCGTCAGCCGAGCGCTGGAGGCCACATTTTTTAAGTGTGTTTAGCCTTAACTATTAATAGGACGCAGGATGGGGTGTAGACAGCGTTACGCTGTTTCTGATCGGTATCCGGGAGCATGGTTCACTACTGCGATCCCTATTGCAGTTTTCACAGTTGTTTGCATATATTTGGTGTTGTACACTCATTCCCGGCCACCAGTATACTGATTGTAATTCAGTCAGGTATTCCTTGATCTTTCTGTGCCTAGGACCCAAACCCATGTGTGCGTCTGCTATTAAAAATATTCTCCTGTTTGTGTTTGGAATTACCCTATCCCCCACTCCAGGGATTCGAGCAAAAGGAACGGAGTTTGCATCGATTACGTATGCATAATTGAGTGGATAGTTCACGGGTAGTGCTGCACAGTCGCCCTTTACGGTCGTTTTTACTGCCAGCATGGTTTCCCCGTCTATGTATTTTTCTGTACGCTTTTTTGTGGCTACGGAAGCCGGTTTAGTTGCTTCCGCTGTGGCTGTATTAGCCAATTAATTCCCTGCAACGTGAACGCCATCACGTTGAAGACTCTGTGCGTGCATAACGTGAGTCTTTTGTAGTTCTTTCTGTAAAAGAGCTACCTGTTTCCAGAGCAATTTATGCTTTATTGTGGCACCTGTGTCATCTTTGTAACCGTTTTCAATCCAGCTCTGCAGTTTATTATTGTAAGAGTTGACGCAAAAATGAGAATCGCACACGATAAGTGTCGGGAATTCACGTTCTGCATTTTCAAGCGCCATCTTTAAAGATCTGATTTCAGCTCTCTGAACCGAACAGTTTCTTACAGATTCAGTTTTTGTTACTTTCGGTCTGAATTTACCGCACAGCCAACGACCTTTAATAATCGCACAGGCTGCATCGTAGGATTTGCTCTCTACGTTGAAATGCTGTACAAATCTATCTGTATAGATTATACAGGCGTATTGTGGGAGAGGCAGAAGTTCGATTGGCAGAGGATATTCTTCTTCATACTCTAAATCATTCAGTTCTTCGAATTGCGGGGCGAAATAGTATTTCACATCTTCCGCTCCTAGAGAATCTACATACTGTATCCATTTCGGATCCAGTGACACTGTAGGCAGGTTTATTGGGCTGAATAGCGCCTCGAAGGCGGATTCCGCTGTGAGGATAGTAATCCGTTTGCCGTGTGCTAGTTCTCTTTCATTTGCTAATGCAAATTGCACTGCTTTCACAGTTCTTTCTGTGAGACTGAATGCTTTTTCTGCTTGTGTGTACAAGTGAGATTTAATTGAAATTGGTACCTTTTCTCCCTCATTAGAGGTCAGGTATGTGAATCCGCATCTTCCTGGGATGACTCGGATTACAAGACCGCGTGTGTTGTCACGTGTATCTAATTTAGTTTTAGCTAACATGTCTGTTTGCAGTGATCTCAAAATTTCTGTGTGTTTTTGAGTCCAATTGATTTGTTTAAAATCAGGTTTAATTAGTTCGTAGAGAGGTTTAACCCTCTCTGCGTAATTTAGAATGTAAGTTCTTCCGAAATTCAGAAAACCTAGTATGGATTGTAAATTCTTCAGCGTTTTTGGAGCTTGGAGTACAGCGCACTTCTCTAAGAAGTTGTCCGCTAGGCTTTTCCCTTCACTTGATAATTCGTACCCTAAGAATAGTACTGTCAGATGGGCAATTCGGGACTTTTTAAAGTTGAATTTGTAACCCTCTGCTGCAAACCCAATTATAATGGTGTTCACTCTTTTCAAGTGAGTATCCAAGTCGTCGTCTGTGAGATAGATATCATCTACGTAAGATAATGCCTCATCATCATATATTTGTAGTAACTCTGTTACCCTAGCTGAGAATAGTCCTGGGCTGTTCTTGAACCCCTGTGGGAGTCGACAGAATTTTTTCTGCGACCCAAATGCTGAGAAAGCGGTCAAATATCTGCTTTCCGGTGCAATGTTTTGACAAAAGAAACCATTAGATATGTCTAATGTCGTTTTATATTTTTTCCTAACTATGTTATTCATTAGGGCTGCACTATGCGAGTTTTGTACTGCAAACGTTTTGCAACATGTATTCAGGTGTCTGTAGTCCAAAACTAGACGATATGAATTGTCTGGCTTGGAGACAGGAAACAAAGGATTGTTCATTTGAGAGGTGCATGTTTCAATCACCCCCTGGTATTCAAGTTGATCTAAAATCTCCCTGACTTGTTTTTTAGCTTCTTGCTTAATGGGATACTGCCGTTGGGCAGTTGGTTCACTTTTTAATTGGATTTTGTGAGGAGGTGAGTCCTCATCCCATCCTACATGATTTTTATATAATGCCGGTGCCTGGGCTACTGCCCATTTCCTTGCATATGTATATTTTTTGTGAATCGGAATGTGATTCGAGAAGGCAGGCATAATCACTTCTTCGCCACGAGGGCACTCCCTGACAAACTCTGGGGGCCAATCTTTTTCAGCTAACAGAATATCATAGCCTTTTGAGAGTTTATCCCAAAATAGACCCTTTATTTTCCTAGTCTTATCACCCTCTAAACGCAATGTTATTTCGTATATTTTATGGGGCTCGCTAAGTCTGGTGTCGGCAGTTTCAACCTGAATGAATTCATTCGTGTCCACTGTCTCCAGATGACTCATCAAGATCTTGCGCGCTATACTGATTTCTGCTGCACTGTCCAACATTGTCAATGCCCACTTTTTCAACTGTGTCCTCAGTATTCTCGGCATGGTTGATTACTCTAATACTGGCTACCTTCTTTTTTGGAAATTGAGATTTTTTACTCTGAGCAGGTTCCTTGTCTTTGGACTTGGTGTGCTCTCCTGGGTCTGACCGTCCTCTTCTTTCCGATTTCTGCGAAAAAGATCGAGAGGGACGTGTATCAATACTTTGATATCTATCAGGTTTTTTCAAATTATCCCTATTTCTAAGGTTATATCTTTTCTCAGAGGGCTCCCTCTGGGGAGACTGGTGTTCTCGAGTCGGAGTTCTTTCCCTCCGTCGAGGAGACCTTCCTCTGGACTGGAAAACTTTTTCCTTGGGAGTGGATTGTTTATTTCCATCCCAGCTCTTTTTAGGAGTGTTTGAATTATTTTTAATAAATAATTTTTCAGGATTTTCGAGCAGTTGGGGCTTTACTGGTTTTCCACCCAAGCTGTCTCTACCTAATTCTTCATAGCATTTTTCTATGATTTTGGCAAGCTCAACTGGCTGATCTTTTATATCTGTTTCCTTCAACTTCTGGCGAATCGCCACAGATGCTGCTTCTCCTTTTATATTGGCTAATAATATAGCCGAGACCTGCTTGAAGTCTTTCAGTAATTTCATACCAAGATTTAAAGCGGGCTCTGGACCGTATTCATTTTGAATCTGTTTTAGCACTTTTTTTTTTTTTAATTTTTTTTAATTTTATTTTTTTTTAAATTTGTTTTTATTGCAGAATTAGAAACCACAGAATACAAATGTTCAACCAGTCCACTCGTAATGTCCCCCGATCAATCATTAAAACGTATACCCTACACAGCCATTCAGCCCGCATCCCGGAGACCGGGCGGCATAGTACCCTACATAATAGGAAGGCATCACGGTGAGTGTCCCTTAGGGACAATGGTCGAAAGATATCTGTTTTAGCACTTCTGGTATTACCGCCATAGACGGAACACCATGTGTTTTTGTGTAAATGGAAGCAAAGACTGTACCCCAAGTGTCGCAGTCCTCCACGTGTGGAGCGATTCCCATAGGAAGGCAGATGGTCAAGATTCTGTGTTTCTCTATAGGGGTAGTATCAGGAAATACTGCCTCTATTTGAGTGATTTTCTGTGCTAACCAGAAAGGAATTTGTTCCCGTTTTACGGGTGTTTTACCAAGACATGACTGTATGTTCTGTGGTGTAATTTTATTAGTGTTCCCCTGATGAGGGGTCAGCTGTGGTACATTAACAGCTGGTTGGACTGTTGCAGTCCGCATTACATATTGGACTAATTGTCTATGTATTTTTATAAGTGTTTTTAGCTGTACTAACAGCTCTTCTTTAGACATTTTTGCAATGTCCGGATGTGGTGTGTAGCTGGCTAGAACCGGCCACGTTGCTCCTGGTCTACCTAGTGGACCGAGCCTGGTAATATGATCATTATGTTTTAGGGCGCCATTAAACCAGAGCAGGTGCTCTTGGAATTTTAGTGGGATTTCAGTCTCCTCGAAAGGAGCGTACTCTTCCGGTGGTTCCTCTATTTTGTAATAGTGAAACTCTTTCGTTCTAGCGTTTGCCGCTGGAAAGTTTATCCATGAATAGAATACCTCTGTCTGCCGATATTCGTGTGCCTCTATCACGAAAGTTACTGTACCACCTCGTGGTGTCAGTCCATTCTCTATAAGTTTTAACGTTATAGATTTTCTTAAATGTGCCGGGATGATTATTGCACCCGGTACCGTATCGTCGGGATCCTGCTGAGTCGCATCTGCTGCGGCCCCAGTGGTTCCGTTTTCTAAGTCTGACATTTTATAAATGCAGGGTTTGCAGAGTAGGTCTCCAAGGAGACAAAGATTAGGTGCACAATATTTTGGAACACTGTATCCTTCAACGTTGAATAAACCAGAGCTTTACATAGGAATCTCTTCCTACTGAGTTCGGGCGGATTTTAACCTTTCACCCACTCCAGACGTCTATTGGAGTATTTACGGGAGAAAGGGGTCTGTGTGAAATATGCACGACTGAGTTACTCTAACGTCTTGCGTTAGTTTATCGCCTTACCAAACGTTTGGGCGCCATGTAGTGTAGTTCCTATTTTCCCAATAGGCCCTGCGCATTGGAATAACATAAACAGTAGTATCGACGTAGAAGTGCGGATCTTCCAGGCCTCCACTGACTATGCTAAACTTAATTGGGTTTGTTACCAACTAGCTCAGAGGTCACTGGAAACTTTCTTGACTGAAATAGGAAGTGATCAGCTTCCCTGGCACAGACAAGAAGGGATTCAGTTTTCCAACAACCGTGCAACATGACAACTTTGCTCCTCAGATCAAGAGTCAATCTCTAGGGTCGTGTGAAACAATAGACAGTTATTTTACTCAGTCAGGTTAGTGCAGATTACTTTCACAATATGTAGAGAATAGAGAGACGGGCGTTTGTCAATAAAGGGTTAACATTTATTGAACAGTCTTTCTTCTCGTACAAGAGAAATGAATTGCCACAATTGCAAGACTTGTTATTATAAAAAGTACGTACAGTAAGATAAGTATTGCGAGATAATACTGTAAAAGCATTGATATGGTTTCTTAGCCATACAATGGTTTAAAAGTAATAAAACATATATACAGTCATATATATACATTAGGCTAAAATACTCAACTGGTGCTTCTAACTACGCCTACCCCAGTGTACCTGACCTAAGCCTAATACGTGGGAGGGGAGTAAGTAAGTAGCTTTAAGTTAAGTTGGTTTTGCCAAGGTTTGCTTCAAGAATTCTCTCTCAAGAGTTTAGTCAACACCATACCTCTGGAATAGAATGATGGAGGTCTGGTATCTCCTTCAGGGAAACTCGGTATCGAAGTCACCCGCAAGGGTAGACCAGAAACGCTGGAGCTGGATTTCTCGGCAGGAGAAAGGCAGCGTCTCTCTTCAGCGCGTCGAGGAGGAGGAGGGGGGACAGCGTCCGCGGGCAGCTTGCATCTGCTGGGCTCTTCGCAGAGGACGGCTGTTCAGCTCCTAGGTTCACCACACCATCGTTCGCTAGTTAGCAGCGATAGCAGTAGCGATAGCAGCTATGATATCTTCAGCATAACAGCAGCTTCAGGCGACGGGCAACAGGGGGGTTGCTTCACCAACAGCAACGAGACAGCAGCAGACAGCAGCAATTGCTTAAGGCAACGTTGGTAGTATTTATACCTGAAAGGTGCCATGTTTGACGTACGTTTGCTGGACATAAGACGTCAATAAATATGTCACTTAGGAAGTGATCGCTTATCAGTTGCTCATTAGAGTTCTATTACTAATCAAAACACAGCAAGCGGGGATTTCTAGGTTTGCTGAGTTTTTATCTTGTTGAAGAACTCGGAGTGTTAATCTAGGAATCTCAGATAGTGACTTCTGCTATGTCATTGCACTAATTGGTTGTAAAGGAAGTGGCAGAGAAAACTATTCTGAAATGTGGCTCTGTTCGTGTGAGGCCAGAGATGAGTTTCTGAATATTGCACTTGAACGGTTATGCCAATATAGGGAATAAATGGATTTATAGCCGAATAGGGGCATAAGGTCACAGTATCGATCAGGATCCTAGATAAGCACGCAACATTTTCATCCCTCTGATTCCAGAGTTCAGGCTTCTGAATTTCTATATCTACATTAACGGCTAAAATACTGTGGTCACTCATATTTGTGGAAAATACCTTACATTTTGTGCATACATGAAATAGTTGGTAAGATACCGCCATGTAATCAATTAGGGAGTGGCCATATCCCCCCCGAAAAGTATAAACAGCAGGGGAGTCCTCTGGACACACATTTAATGTTACAAGGTCTAACATTCTGAGATTATGCTGAAGTAACAAGCCTCGTTTCTCTGATCTTAAATGGTCTGGCAATATAGAATCTTGAATGGACCATACTTCCTCCAATTCAAGGTTTGCAAAGGAAATGACTGCACTGTTGGATAATTTAGCATTAAAGTCACCCACCATCATAATCGTCGAGCATTCTTCAATGTTACTTAACCTTTGTACAAAAGTACAGATTGAATCGACCAATGAGTTTGACGCTCTCCATGAAGGAATATACACGTTTACCAGTAAAAGAAAAACTGCTTGCCCCAAGTTATCTTGGGGGACCAATCCTCAACTTCACTCCAATACAACATTTTGAGGGATACTTATAGATCACTGGATCCCATCTCATGGCACAGCTGAGTAAAGTAGCTAAACCACCACTAACATGCCCTTTTACAGATGTTTTGGCTGTACAACAATACACGTAAAAGTTCTCAAACTGAAAATTCTCCCCCATCTAGGTTTCTTGGAGGCAAATTATTGTGGGGTCATATTCTATTAATGGTTATTTTGACCCATTCAGGGTAGCAGCTACCCAACTCCACTTAGCCACCTCATCCTCCACATTGGGGCTACTAAACCTTCGGACTTCGGGACCTAAAATGTTAATTTCACTGTTTCCTAAATTTCTCCCTACCGTTATTTCAATGTCTTAAAGGTTTATAGGGATGTTTGCGCCCCTGTTATTAGAGATCTAATCTACAATCTACATTAGCTATTACTAACATTGAAACTACCTCTGACGTAAATGTAACTCTAGTACTTGGGGGGGGGGAGGATGCTCCTCCAATCTAAGTAGACCATCTCAAGGTCTTTGCTTGTTATCCGACCCAAGTCCTTTATCTCTGTTAACAGCTGTAGAATGTCACTTCTATTCAGTGGTCTATAAGTCGGCATGGGCGAAAAGCAGTAAACTCATTGATTACCCAGGATGTGTTCACAAGGAAAAGAAATGAATCCCATAAGCCCACCCAATGGCAGAGCTTCATCATCTGGGATTGCTGAAAAAGATAGTCCAGATTTTGGGCCACACACCTGATGGTATCGTGTGTTGCTCCAATCCAAAGAAACCACCAGTGATGGATCATGCCCTGGAATATGTGTATTTCTGTGGTGTGGGATAAAACTTGCAGTGTTGAAAAATTGTGTAGGAGTGATCAAAAGTGCAATATAAAATTGGCTACCATTACATAAGGAAAATTTTATTAGGGAGATATCATGGTTTCAAGATCTAAAAAACAGAGTGTTGGACAGTTTGAAATAATAACTGTTGTCTAGAAGTTGTAAACGGTCAACATGTTTCAGCCATCGTAGGAATTAGTGACCTACCTGGCTTTCATCAGGACCAGGACCACACTACTGCAAAAAGAAATATACCAATGTGTAAAATTGTTTCTACACAAAATTTAGATGACACCATACATCCTACCATACGCTGAATTTCCAATGTGTTGGATGTGCGTTCAAGAAAAGGGATTCTTTCCTAAAAAAATACACAAGTACAAGACAAACAGGTAAATCACAGACAAACATATAAATTGCGCCACATGTGTCCTACTTTTAATTCAATCATTAATACGATCAAATATTGATTAATAGTTGTATTTACTCACCCAAAATGTCTTGGGAGTATGCCTCGCCTCACCTGGCCACTGCTCAGGGATGGAGGGCCTGCTCTAATTGTGGGTAAAAATAGCGGATGACTGGTTAGTTCAAAACCCACTACATTCCCAGTTAATTAACCTTGGCTTTAATTCTGAGCATCGAAATAGCATTGCCTCACAGGCACACCAAGGGACCCTCACATTTATCATCTCCTTTCCAATTCCTTCATTTAGGTGAAATTTGTGCAATCATAGGTACTCTGAACCTATTTCAGCAATAATAGTAATAATTGCATAGATAGAGTCAAAACTTTCAAACTCTTGCATACATAGTAGCTCCAGATAGTCAACAACTGCATTTCTTATTTTGAAGTCATCATTGGAGTCTCCAAAGCTTTGAAGAACCAGGAGCCACTGTACGAGTTGCTTTAGCTGTCCGTCGGTACCCCTTCACTGATCCTGAGCCGAGGGGGAGGTACCTGACAGGAACAGGAAGGCTGCTCTTAAACAAGGCGGTACCCAATCCGACACAGACTTATTGAGGGTCGGACCTAGTAGGAAACATCACATGGCATTTCTAGGAGGCGCGTTTGATATCAGCCTGAAGCTGCGGACCTAGTGGGAAGCCAACCTTTCTAGGATCCAGTCTGCGCATGTGTCAGAAAAACAATAGTAAAGCCGGAGGCCGAAAAACAGTTACGGACCAGAGAGGTGCCTTGTGAGAAGGAATTCATGCACATACACCGCTCAGGCACAAAGGTCAAATGTAATGAGCATGCGTATACTGCTGAATAAGTATTTTATCATGATGCAAACCGGCACGCTAGTTGAAATTTTTTTCAAAATTGAGCATGCGCATATGGCACTACATAAGCTGCGGACCGGAGAGGCAACTTCTTTGATCAATTTCATGAGCAAGAGCGACTTCGGTCCTTTAGTTGAGTGTGATAGGAACAAGAGCTACGCATGCGCATTCTACACTCCAAACGGTGAGCGGATATTCTAACTACGGACCAGAGAGGTGACTTGCTCAATGTATTGCCTGAGCATGCGCGACTCTGGTAGCAGTAGGTTGATGAAATAGAAAGAAGAGCTATTGCGCGAACATACACAGTACCAGGAATGTAATTAAGCATTCTAGAAAGATGTGACCAGAATAGTGCCATAGTCAAAAAAAGAAAGAATTTATTTGACATGCAATGATGGATAAAAGGATGCCATATTCAGTCTAGTGTGAAGACTGTCAGCAAGCACGATCCTACTTAAGTTGCTGGATTATAAAGAACAACAATTCTAACTTAGTTTGCCCATACATAAAACCTAATATGGTTGACCTTACCACCCTAACGCTAGAGAGGGGTCATACATCATGGTTTACAGAAATCTTTATTGAGCATATAGTCATATCACGCTCTTAATGCATAAGTGTGCTTGCCTGATAGTGGAGTTGTAATCACAGACAAGACGGGCTTAAAGCATGCAAAAAAGATAACATGTACAACCATGCACATAGATGTTTGTCTTGCTTGAAGACAGCATAATTGCAAGCCGTCTGCTTATAAATAGTACAACTAGTGGTGTAGGATATCAGCTCATCAGGCTATATTGAACAGATCGGAAGGATGTGAATGAGCAGATCATATGGTGACCCAGGGGATTTCGTCATTTAAACCGTCTATGTCACATTTTAATTTGAAAATCCATTTTTGTTCTTTGAGATAGAGATACCTTGTGATAGCGCTCACATTTTGAGGCACAAAAGGTTGTTCTAAAACTGTCCAGCTCATCCCTTCTGGTTTGTGCTTTACCTGTAGAAAATGATTAGTCAACCGAGTGGCTTCTTTATTGCACCTGATAGTGCTCTTATGCTCATTTATTCTCGTCTTGACTTTCCTCGTAGTCATACCTACGTTGCGTAGGGAGCATGAGCAGGTGATTAGATAAATTACCTTCTCGCTGTTACAGTTCGTGTGGTTCTTGAGGACCCATGGCCTGTTTGTTCCTATGTCCACAGTGAGAGTTTTTTTCGTCTGAGGACAAGCTGTACATGAACCACAGGGAAAATGGCCCAGAACTGCTGGCAGGTTCCACAGGGTGTTCATGGATTCTGTTTCTTGCTGTCTTGGTCTGGTGTGGACCAAATTGTCCCTCAGACTCGCCCCTCTTTTAAATGAGAATAAAGGGGTCGGGATATTTGATCCAGCTACATTTAGGATCCTCCAGTTTTTTTGCACACATTTCTGTACCTTATTTGATAGGGTGCTGAATGTTGTCTCAAAAGTTAGCCTATGTAGGGGGGGTTTCTCAAAAGGAGGAGCCAAAAGGGCCTCACGATTGTTATTAGAAGCGCGTTTGTGAGCTCTCCTAATCATGCATTTTGGATATTCGTGCTCTCTCAATTTGGTAGTGAGGTCTCTGGCATAACAGTCAAAATCCAGTTTGTCTGAACAGTTTCTGCATATCCGCAGAAACTGTCCAACGGGCAAATTCTACCGAAGAGATTTGGGATGGTGACTATTGAAAGTCAGTAATGAATTTCTAGCCATCGGCTTCCAATACAATCTACTCCCTAGTCTGCCACCCACAGGGAATATAGAGATGTCCAAAAAAGGGAGTTCTTTCTTGCTGAAATCAACAGTAAATTTCAAAAAGGGGTTCTTGCTGTTCAGCCAGACCTGAAATTCTAGAATGGACTGTTGTTCCCCGCGCCAGATGACCAAAATATCGTCGATATAGTGCTTCCACAGCAACACCTGGTGAAAAAACGGGTTGCTGTGATTGAGGACACAATCCTCCTCAAAAAGAAGGACATATTGATATATGATATATATAGATTCGCCAAAGATGGCGCAAATACGCTGCCTATCGAGGTGCCCGATGTTCGTAGAAAAATGTTGTCTTCAAACCTGAAGAAGTTCTCAGTCATAGCTACACGGGCACACTCCACTATGAAATTCAATGGAGTGATCCTGTCCAGATTACTTGCCTCAAGCAGCCCTCTGACTGCTTGAAGAGTCTCACCCTGAGGAATACAGGTGTATAAAGATTCAACATCGAAGCTGACTAGAAAGTCAGTCTCGATGTTGAACTCTGTCTCAGGGAGCAGCCTCAGAACATCCTTTGTGTCCTGCAAGAAGGTAGGCATCTTCTTAACAAGAGGCCTCAGAAAGAAGTCTACAAAGGTGGACAAAGGTTCTAACAATGAACCAATGCCTGAGATAATAGGACATCCCTGTGGGGGCCTTTGGGTCTTGTGGATCTTTGGCAAGACATAAAAATAAGGGGTAACTGGATGGTCGTAATGAGGAATTTGGCCTCTCCAGGCGTGATCCACCCCTCAGCACTCGCTTCTTCCACCATATGACCTATTTCCGTCATCAATCTGGGTGTAGGATCTTCTGCCAAAGGACGGTAGAACCTAGAGTCACCGAGTTGCCTTAGGCATTCGTCACGGTAAGTATTGATGTCCATAATAACTGTGGCTCCCCCTTTGTCTGCAGGTTTTATTATAAATGTGGTATCTTTTGTCAAGGCCTCTACTGCTTGTTTCTCCATCTTTGAGAGATTGACAAAGGGTTGTTCTCCACATGTGTTCAAAACCATGATATCATGGGCAACTGCTTTTTCGAAGGCGCCTACTTGTGGGGGTACTTGCTGCAATAAAGGAGTGAAAGTAGAGGGTCTTTTGAGACCGGTATTGTGGTCTATCATCTCTCCTTCATTGGTTCTGTCCTTGAAGAAAAAATGAAGTCTTATCTTCCGAAAGAATTTCTCTACTTCACAACGCAGTTGAAAAGGATCCCCTTTGTTCGTGGGTACTAATCCGAGTCCCTTATTAAGAACTTGTTGTTCCACATCAGTCACAATCAGAGAACTGAGGTTCACTATGAGACTCTCCCCTCTGGGTAGGTAAGCTGAATTTCCAATGTGTAGGATGTGCGTTCAAGAAAAGGGATTCTTTCCTAAAAAAATACACAAGTACAAGACAAACGGGTAAATCACAGACAAACATATAAATTGCGCCACATGTGTCCTACTTTTAATTCAATCATTAATACGATCAAATATTGATTAATGGTTGTATTTACTCACCCAAAGTGTCTTGGGAGTAGGCGTCGCCTCACCTGGCCACTGCTCAGGGATGGAGGCCCGCTCTAATTGTGGGTAAAAATAGTGGATGACTGGTTAGTTCAAAACCCACTACTTGTTGTTGTCTAGTGATATTGAATGGGGGTATAGTGTTCCCTGGTCTCTAAATATTTTCCCCTTAGACCCTTTTCTAAACTGTATATTATACACTTCTATTCAGGAACATATTTTATTTTATTTTTTATTGACATTTTTCCAACCAAGTTGCTTTACAATACAACAGGTCAGCATTATATCAAATCTGTACAGGAGTTTAAATGTTCCCAGTCTATAGAATACACAGTAGCTTTATAATAATACACGCTCCGGTAGCTCACCGCCAATACAGGAGTGCATATTCATCATATGTTTAGATAGGCATAAGGATCAACAAAGAACAATGGTAAAATGCAATTGCTTTGCATGAAATCATACAGAGGGCCTAATATGTCTCTGTCTAAATCTATGAAACCCTTATTATCCAAAAGGTAAGGAAGGGGAACAGATCCTAAAACAAGTGGAAAGTAATACCCCATCATATCAATGTCGCAGTCTGAGTTTCACCTTCATTTGGCTGTCTGATAGATTCTTGCTGACTCTGAGCCCAGGTCTGAAATGGTTCCCATATGTTCTGAGGTCTAGAAGTAGGTGGCATAAGTTCCCCCAATATGTGCTCAGCTGTGTGTGACCATATGTGACATCATTAATTCATCCTTTAATGGAGGGCACTTTACTCCAATGGATTGCAACATGTTGTTTTGCAAGCAACAAAAAGAGTGCATGTAACTTGCAGCTTTGGCGGCGTGTCCTCAACATAGCCTAATAAACCAAGGGGTGGGGGATGGGACAACGGACGTACTTAGGATTTGATTCACTGAGGTGAAGATCAGGGACCAGAGTTCAGCAATCTTGGGGCAATCCCACGCCGCATGCAAAAACGCGGCAGGGGTATTTCTACAGTGCCAGCAGCCATACGATAGAGACTCACAGGTGTTCTATAGAATCTATGTAAATATTTAAAGTGAATTAATCGCAGCTTATAGTTAGGAGAGAGTTCAGTTAGCTGTCCACAACAGATATCCCACTCTGCTTCAGTCAACGGGGCTGAGGGTTCGCTGTTCCAGTGTTGCAAGGATTTGGGTGTTATTAGCGCGGTAGTATTTTGCATTTGTGTAAAACAGTTGTGTAATGAGTTTACGAGGAGATGGGGATTTCAACAAGTTCTCCAGTGCGGGCAGGGGCGGCGTAGCCAGCGGAATCAACATGCAGTGCGCAGCTTGTGATATAAAAAGAGCTCAGCAAATGACACCGCTTGTCCCACATCCGCTGCCAGGGGGGGCCTGAACGAGTCCCCGGGTATAAGTTAGCAAAAGTCTGAAGCTTCATCTTTCATGCAAGTGTCCTACTGACACCATCCTGAATACAAGGCAACATTGGATTCTGTGTTAGAGGGATGGAGGAGGCATATAACACTGGGATACCCACTCTCTTATGCAACTCATCCCAGGCTCAACATAGTGTCCCAGATGAGGCCACATCTCCGCGTGTCTATTCAGTAACATTGATTCAGTTTTGAACAGAGAAACAAAGAGCAAGTTCTTGTATTCCTTATTGGCCTTTTACCAGGCTGCCCTAAGATGGGACCCCTCTCTAACATAACCCTGTTACTGTTACAAACATTGATCAAGTCCCCCTCCCCGCCTTCCCCATGGCTGGAATCAAGCCGTACTGGGAAAGTATCCCATCCACAGGGACGAAGAGGGGCACCTCCAGTAGCTAAGACTTGTTCTATTACAGGCTCATGTGAGTTTTCCAATACGTTTCCAGGTATGGGGTCTCTACTTTTTTCATAATTAACCAAGTTATTGTTCCGGCGAAGATTCTGGTCCTGATTCTCACTGTTGCCTATGTTTACTTTAGGAAACCCACTTTCTTCCTGTCCCTCTTGGCTCTGTGGGTTATTCAGCACCCAGTTCAAGCAGATTGACTGATTGTCATTATCTTGCCCAGTTTTTTGACCCGTATTCAATGTGGATTGCCCCAAAATCCTGTGAAACTTTCTACTTGGAGGTGATTTTGCACTATTTAACTCCTCACTTACGAGAGGGAACCTCAATTTTTTCTGTTTCCATTTTGGGATGCATCGAATCCTGTTCTTCGTCTTACCCCTCCTACCAAGTCTGGTATTACTTTCTCTTAATATGGGAACCTCCCCTAAGGGTGCAATATCTAAAGTATTTGCTGATTCTTCAATTAACTGTAAGCATGAGTTGTTTGAGATACTTTTTTAAAATATAGGGTATACCCGTAATGGGGCGTAACCGGAGATGCTTTTAGATATAGGTTTTCCCCTTGGCTAGTATGCTGGGCGCTTTCTGGATGTTGCTTAACTGGGGATAAACGTACAATTGGGCTACCTCTGAGCGGGACAACATTAGAACCCTCATTTGCTTCCTCCGTTTCCCCATCCTCTAATTTAATACCACTGTTTGGCATCCCGTTACATATCTGACTTGAGCGGCATGCTACCTCAGGATCCTTTACCAATTTATTTATGGCTTGATTGATCTGGTTGAGTTCTTGGACCCCTATTAATATGGAAGAGAAGACTACCAATATATGATCAGAATTTACCATACTTTTTTCTAACAAAGATAAAATTGAGGAGAGAATTCTTTCCAATGCATAAAAAATCTCCACGGTTCCCCCCCTCGGTGTATTCTCAATTGAGTTCATGATAATCACTGCCCCCTTATCCAGTAATACTGCCGATTTCCCTTCCGCGGAAAATTCTAATGAGCATGTGATAAACTAGTAGGGGTACTATTATACAGGGCGGGCATATGTGGTTGACCAGCTAATAAGACCGGAGACACTCCCAAATGCGGATCCATCTCAAGGCGCTTGTTTTTTTCATATGCACCATCAGTTCTTCGTTCTTTTCCATTTGTTTAGCAATATCCGGTAGCGTATTGTCCTCCATTTTCGCCAGTTCAGAGCTAGAGCTAAGGTCTGTGCAATGTGGTACCTTTAGCGACAGCGCACCCAATTTAAACGGAGAGAGACCTGACTTAAATCCAATCGTACTTCCTGGATTGGCTTGAGGATTGTCAAACAGAGATACCAACCCTGCCAATGGTGATAATGGTGTAATTTCCTTTAATTCACGTTCTCTTTCGGGGGCCTTCTGCTTTGCCTACCGCCAGATCCATTTCCATCTTACTATCCTACCCTCATATTTGTAAAACAACAATTTCACCGGGTTGCTGTGTAGATGGCGGCAACTTAATATTTTCACCATTATTATTCTGTTGAACAATTACGGTGGGATAAAGAGTTTCTTTAACCTCTGGATTAGTGGACTGAAAGCCCTCCTCATTCTCTGATATTACATGGGTGTCCATCTCCACATCCTCCTGGGCCTCCTTTTTCTCTTCCTTTGTCCCCTTACCACGCTTGGAGCACCTTACACCTTTTGTAAGCATTGACATCACCGATGGGTACGTTTTTAAGTGTGAAAGGTGATCCCTATTTCTCCTACGCCGGATGGTTTTTTGGAGTTTCAGGGAACTACTGTGGTTCGTATAGCGACTTACTGAGCTGGCTGATGGCCCTGACTGGCCTGTTACTATTTCTACTGATGCGTTTGAGCGCAAGCACCTGGATGGCATTACAAGATACTCAATTGTATTCTATTGTGGTCTATGATAGTCCAATGAAATCCCACTGGGCAGAGAGTGTGAAGGATAAGAAGTCCAGTTCTCTGCTCTTCTACAATTAATCCACTTTCTCCACCGACTCCACAAACTCTCTTAATGAGAAGGGATTTACACCCCCATCCCCCACCACCTCGCCCACTGTCATTAACTGCACCCTTTGTAAGGTATTGCGACTTACCGGGCCGCGTGAGGGAAATAGGATTCTTTATTGTCACATTCTTGATTTCTATATCATATCCTATATACCTTACAACTGGCTTTTCATCTGGTTTAAATAATATGGATTTACATATATTTGAACAGTCATCAGCAATAAGGCTTAGTCTCTCAAATGCATTCTGTACTCCCTTTACACTGGTGGTCATATCACAATAACCTTTATCCTCTTCCTGGTGTATTTTTGATCATGCCCCTAAGTTAAACTTCACCTGTTGGGTACTAGTATAGTATCCATTTCCTTCACTTGAGTTTTGAGGAATGTTGCTAGCCCATTCTAATATGTCTTTTGACTTTTGTTCCAGCAATTTTCCATTATTGTCTTGTTTTAATTTTACTGAAATGTCTCCAGTTAAGGACACTGTTCCCTCATATACTTTTTCAGATTTAAGAGAATCTTTATGAATTGTTTGAGCAAGATCCATCTCCCCCATTTTTAATAAGTCATCAACCTTTGGTGTAACTTTATTTATGTCAGTCAGAGTTATTTATGTCGGATCTTGGTAGCCTACAGCTGGAACATCAGTGTCCACTGAGTATGTTGAGGCAGTGGATTCCTTTTCTTCCACTGACAATGATGGATACATACCCTGAAGATATAAAGGCCTTTTATTATCTCAGAATATGTCGGGGTGGTGCTGTGGATTCTACATAGGAATCCTGACTGAATATCTTCCAGATGTCTAATGATGCTATTCTTTTTGTTCTTTTATCTCCCTTATATGCCCCTAAGATATATGATATTACATGGACTAGCACTGTATTATCAAAAGAGCCATCTAGTGGCCATGGAACCAGGGAAGTCTTTGTACCTTCTGCCCATTCCTGATAATGTGTTTTTATTCTATCAGAGTCTCCTGGAAATGGGAAAATCATATAACCTAAAGGAATCCCTGTCTCTCCCTGCCACCCTAGGGAAGATTTCTTAAAGAAAGTCATGACCTCACAATTTTTCTTTTAATCTACCAGAAAGTTTTACTATTCCTGTTGATGGGGAAATAACATGTGGACTATAACACTGACTACTCCCTTTTGGTTAGCCTCGTCTTCAGTTATCCCTAAATAAGCAAGTTGTGGGATACTTACAAGAGTTTCACACGACAGACCTACACTCTTATCAGATGGATCTATATTACATGGAATAAATCTACCTGGTATCCTAGTAGACCCAATTTTGACTATTCTTAAAGGCTCCTGTCCTAATGGAATTAACACTACAAAACTGTTGGTACCTCTGATAATGCAAGAGAACTCGTGATCTATTACACATGCTATAATAATCCCAAATGTACATATATACCCGGACAACGTCGGGACGGGCTGCTAGTCCAATTATAAAGGAAAGATGAAGCGCGGACCCAAAGTTCTTTGTGCCAGGTATTTTTTATTTTCAAGCACCCTGTATCATCGCCGCCACCTATATATATATATATATATATATATATATATATGTTGTCGAGTTCGCGCTATATAATATTGCAAGGAAAAATAAAGTAGGGAAACTCGAGTTCACACACTACTGAACGCGCACTCTTAAGTGCATCAGCAGTGCACTGTGAATCGGAGCGTTTCACAGGCCTGTCACAGATAAGAAATGCTATCAAAACGAAATCCTACAAAACAATATACTACTGGCCGGCAGCAATTCATACCCGGACAACGTCGGGACGGGCTGCTAGTCCAATTATAAAGGAAAGATGAAGCGCGGACCCAAAGTTCTTTGTGCCAGGTATTTTTTATTTTCAAGCACCCTGTATCATCGCCGCCACCTAGGTGACGGCGATGATACAGGGTACCTAGGTGGCGGCGATGATACAGGGTGCTTGAAAATAAAAAATACCTGGCACAAAGAACTTTGGGTCCGCGCTTCATCTTTCCTTTATAATTGTACTAGCAGCCCGTCCCGACGTTGTCCGGGTATGAATTGCTGCCGGCCAGTAGTATATTGTTTTGTAGGATTTCGTTTTGATAGCATTTCTTATCTGTGACAGGCCTGTGAAACGCTCCGATTCACAGTGCACTGCTGATGCACTTAAGAGTGCGCGTTCAGTAGTGTGTGAACTCGAGTTTCCCTACTTTATTTTTCCTTGCAATATTATATAGCGCGAACTCGACAACATAGCATAAGCACAATTTACATTACAGAAGAACACATTCATTTGTGGTAGTCACGGGGAGACAAAACGATTTGCCTGGAATCACAGGATGTTGAGCTGATGCAGAGATTCGAACGTAGCTCCCCAGCTCTAAAGTTCGCAATTCTAGAACTTGTGGCGGAGGGTGTGTCTAAAAGTGTATGTCGGTGCTGGCCATCAATGAGAGAGACCTGTGCTTTTTTCAAATGGGTGGTGAAAAAATATGAGTATGTTGCTGGAGATGTGGCCCACCGTGCCACCAATGTACTTACCGGGGGAGGGTAAACACCCATTATTCCGCAACTTTCTTTCCGCATACCATCACTCCGCATACTTTCATTACGAAAGTACCATGACTCCGCAATGCCATTATAACGCATGGCATTACATTTTATATGCTTTTACCACGCATACATTTACAACGAAATTCGTTGTAAATGCATGAATGGTAAAAGCATGTTTTTTTTTAATGTTTGGATTAGGTAAGTATCGGTATACGGGTATATGTTTTGGGGTACTGAGGTATATGTTTTGGCTGTTTGGGTATTTTAGGGGTTCAGATATCGTTTTGGGTTATGGGGTACAGGGGTAGTTTTAGGGTTTTGGGATAGGTATGGGTTTTGGGGTACAGGGGTATTTTTAGGGTTCAGGGCTAGGTTTGGGTTTTGGGGTATAGGGGTATTTTTAGGGTTCATGGGTTATTTTGGGTTTTCGGGTACAGGGGTATTTTGAGGGTTCAGGGCTAGGTTTGGGTTTTGGGGTACAGGGGTACTTTAAGGGTTCAGGGCTAGTTTTGGGTTTTGGGGTACAGGGGTATTTTTAGGGTTCAGGGATAGGTTTGGGTTTTGGGGTACAGGGGTATTTTAGGGTTCAGGGGTAGGTTTGGGTTTTGGGTACAGGGTTATTTTTAGGGTTCAGGGCTAGGTTTGGGGTACAGGGGTATTTTTAGGGTTCAGGAGTAGGTTTGGGTTTTGGGGTACAGGGGTATTTTAAGGGTTCAGAGCTAGGTTTGGGGTTTGGGGTACAGGGGTATTTTAGGGTTCAGGGGTAGGTTTGGGTTTTGGGGTACAGTAGTATTTTTAGGGTTCAGGGCTAGGTTTGGGCTTTGGGGTACAGGGGTATTTTTAGGTTTCAGGGGCAGGTTTGGGTTTTGAGGTACAGGGGTATTTATAGGGTTCAGGGCTAGGTTTGAGTTTTGGGGTACAGGGGTATTTTTAGGGTTTAGGGATAGGTTTGGGTTTTGTGGTACAGGGTATATTTATAGGGTTAAGATGGGTTAGTGTTTAAGGGTGTTGGGGTATTTTAAGGAGTAAGGGTGGGTTATGATTATGGGGTGCAGGGGTATTTAAAGGGAGCAGGGTGGGATTAGCACACAATATGAGACATGGCATGAAGGGCGGAACGTACCACACGCCCCCAGCGTTTGTCACGCCCCCAGCACACGCCCACAGCACAACGCAGACACGCCCACAAGGGACTACTTTGCTGGCACGGTTCTTTCACCTTTTAAATGTATATGGTGGGCGTCTGCATAGTCTATGTCCTTCTGCTGCAACTGCCCTTTCCAACGCTGTATTGGGTGTTGTGATTGGTGCTGTGGTTCCTGAGATTACCCGCCTCAAAGGTTTGGGCTCTCTCTTTATTATATTAGTATGGATTTATATCGGATGAAAATACTGGGTATATAATATATACTAGCAGCCCGTCCCGACGTTGTCCGGGTATGAATTGCTGCCGGCCAGTAGTATATTGTTTTGTAGGATTTCGTTTTAATAGCATTTCTTATCTGTGACAGACCTGTGAAACGCTCCGATTCACAGTGCACTGCTGACGCACTTAAGAGTGCGCGTTCAGTAGTGTGTGAACTCGAGTTTCCCTACTTTATTTTTCCTTGCAATATTATATAGCGCGAACTCGACAACATGGCATGAGCACAATTTACATTACAGAAGAACACATGTGGAGTGGTGTGGCTCACTGGTTACAGGCGCAGACCCGAGAGCAGAGAACGGCCCGGGACCAGGGTTCGATTCCCGACGCGGCAGGGTCTTGGACCAGGATCAGCGGACTCGATAATTCTCGCATCGGTGCCTACTCCAACCAGAGATCACACTCGGCAACTCTGGGCATTAGCTTGCCTCATCTCCACAACGGCCCCTCACAAACGCCGGGGATGCCTGGTTTCACCTTGGAGACTCCCAGGAGGGACTATCTCACAGGGAAAGCCAGGACGGGTTCCCCAGCGGTCTATAGCGCTACGAGGCCTGCGGTGCGGGTAGAAGTGCGCTTTACAAGACACACACACAATTCATTTGTGGTAGGCACGGGGAGACAGAGCGATTTGACTGGAATCACAGGATGTTGAGCTGATGCTGATTCGAACGTAGCTCCCCAGCTCTAAAGTTCGCAATTCTAGAACTTGTGGCGGGAAGTGTGTCTAAAAGTATATGTCGGTGCTGGCCATCAATGAGACAGACCTGTGCATTTTTCAAATGGGTGGTGAAAAAATATGAGTATGTTGCTGGAGATGTGGGCCGCCGTGCCACCAATGTACTTACCGGGGGAGGGTAAACACCCATTATTCCGCAAACTTTCTTTCCGCATACCATCACTACGCATACTTTCATTACGAAAGTACCATGACTTCGCAATGCCATTATATCGCATGGCATTACATTTTATATGCTTTTACCACGGGTACATTTACAACGAAATTCGTTGTAAATGCATGAATGGTAAAAGCATGTTTTTTTTTAATGTTTGGATAAGGTAAGGATGGGTATAGGGGTATATGTTTTGGGGTACTGAGGTATATGTTTTGGGGTGTTTGGGTATTTTAAGGGTTCAGATATAGTTTTGGGTTATGGGGTACAGGGGCAGTTTTAGGGTTTAGGGATAGGTATGAGTTTTGGGGTACAGGGGTATTTTAGGGTTCAGGGCTAGGTTTGGGTTTTGGGGTATAGGGGCATTTTTAGGGTTCACGGCTAGGTTTGGGTTTTGGGGTACAGGGGTATTTTAGGGTTCAGGGGTAGGTTTGGGTTTTGGGGTACAGGGTTATTTTTAGGGTATAGGGCTAGGTTTGGGTTTTGGGGTACAGGGGTATTTTTAGGGTTCAGGGGTAGGTTTGGGTTTTGGGGTACTGGGGTATTTTAAGGGTTCAGGGCTAGGTTTGGGTTTTGGGGTACAGGGGTATGTTAGGGTTCAGGGGTAGGTTTCTGTTTTGGGGTACAGTGGTATTTTTAGGGTTCAGGACTAGGTTTGGGTTTTGGGGTACAGGGGTATTTTTAGGGTTCAGGGGTAGGTTTGGGTTTTGAGGTACAGGGGTATTTATAGGGTTCAGGGCTAGGTTTGGGGTTTGGGGTACAGGGGTATTTTTAGGGTTTATGGATAGGTTTGGGTTTTGGGGTACAGGGTATATTTATAGGGGTAAGGTTGGGCTATGATTATGGGGTGCAGGGGTATTTAAAGGGAGCAGGGTGGGATTAGCACACGATATGGGACATGGCATGAAGGGCGGAACGTACCACACGCCCCCAGCGTTTGTCACGCCCCCAGCACACGCCCACAGCACAACGCAAACACGCCCACAAGGGACTACTTTGCTGGCACGGTTCTTTTACCTTTTAAATTTATATGGTGGGTGTCTGCATATCCTATGTCCTTCTGCTGCAACTGCCCTTTCCAACGCTGTATTGGGTGTTGTGATTGGTGCTGTGGTTCCTGAGATTACCCGCCTCAAAGGTTTGGGCTCTCTCTTTATTATATTAGTACTAGCAGCCCGTTCCGACCTTGTCCGGGAGCATTCAGGCTTCTCCAACCCCCGGCTGCCCCGACATTGCCCAGCAGCCTCTGCCCCCGCCCGCTCTGTTCCCCGCCTGCCCCGACCCCCGCCTGGCCCGACATTGCCTTTCCTCTAGCGATCTTTTTTCCCGCCTGGCGCGACCCCCGCCTGGCCTGAGTCATGGGACAGTACTACCTGCTAAATTTTCCCGCCTGCCTTTCCTTGATGTAACTCCCCGTCCCCCGCTTGGCCCGACACCCGCCTGCCCCGACATTGTCCCCAGAGCCTTACCTCAGCCGCCGCTCTGCTCCTCACCGCCTGTCCTCCGCCGCTCCTCCCCCGCGCCATGTCCGCCTCTCCGCTGCTCCCACCGCCGCTGGCCTCACGTCACCGCTCCTCCCCCGCGCCATGTCCGCCACTCCTCGGACGCCTCTCCTCCCCGTGCTGGCGTGAGCATGCACGTCACGGCCGGCGCTACTTTGAGGGGGGACTACTTTTAAAAAATATATAAATATTGTAAATAATGGTTAATTTTGACATTTATATAGCCTATAACCATCTACACACCCTGCCGATTTCAACGGTGTATCGGGTGTGTAGATTGGCGCAGTGGTTCCCGAGTTTACCCGCCTCAAAGCCTGAAAGTTTCTACTTTATGATAGTAGTATATATATATATATATATATATATATATATATATATATATATATATATCTATACTACTATTATAAAGAGAGAACTGTGTCCTTTGAGCCAGGTAAACTCGAAAAGTACACCACCAATCCAAACACCCAAGACATCTTTGAAAACCTCAGGGCAAGCAGAAGGACATAGGCTATATAAATTTAAAAAAGTAAACGTTATTTACAAAATGTATATTTTAAAAAAAAGTAGTCCCTCCAAAGTAGCGCCGGCCGCGACGTGCGTGCTCACGTCAGGAGCACTGGGAGGAGCGGTGTACGAGGAGCGGCGGACATGACGCGGGGGAGGAGCGGTGACCTGAGGAGCAGCGGACAGGCCAGCGGCGGTGCGAGCAGCGGAGAGGTGAACATTGCGCGGGGGAGGAGCGGCGGCGGACAGGCGGTGAGGAGCAGAGCGGCGAGGAGCGGTGAAATGAGGAGCGGCGGCTGAGGTAAGGCTCCGGGGACAATGTCGGGGCAGGCGGGTGTCGGGCCAGGCGGGGGACGGGGAGTTACAACAACACAGGCGGTGAGGAGCAGAGCGGCAAGAAGTGGTGAACTAAGGAGCGGCGGCTGAGGTAAGGCTCCGGGGACAATGTCGGGGCAGGCGGGTGTCGGGCCAGGCGGGGGACGGGGAGTTACAACAACACACATCGGCTGAGGAAAGGCAATGTCGGGGCAGGCGGGGGTCGGGGCAGGCGGGGGACAGGGACTAACAAGGTGACGGGTTGAACATTTTGAAGGTAGCACTGTCTGACCTCCATTGACTCAGGCCAGGCGGGAAAACAGATAGGCTGAGGAAAGGGAATGTCGGGGCAGGTGGGGGTCGGGGCAGGCGGGGGACGGGGCGGGCGGGGGCACGAGCTGCTTGCCAATGTCGGGGCAGGCGGGGGTAGGGGAAGCCTGAATGCTCCCGGACAAGGTCGGGACGGGCTGCTAGTATATATATATACTAGCAGCCCGCCCGGCGTTGCCTGGGGGCAGAAGGGGGCTGGGGACTGCATTTTGTGCATTTGCTTAGTCCTGGCCGGCCCCCCGCCCACCCCGACATTACGTATACAGCTGCCCGCCGCCTGCCTCCCGCCCGCCGCCTGCCTCCCGCCCGCCTCCCGCCTCCCTTGCCTTATCTTCTGTGAAATTTTGAATACATTGATAACTGCTGCTACCATTCCCGCATGCTGGAAACATGCCAATGTTTTGCCCCTGTTGAAGAAATACTGCGCTGATCCAAGCATTCTAGCAAACTATTGTGCCCGCCTCCCGCCTCCCTCCCGCCTCCCGCCTCTGCCTTACCTCCGCTCCGGACTTAGCCCCCACTCCCGGGCCCCCGCCCGCCCGCACCGACATTGCCTGGACCGGCTCCCGCCTCCCGCCTCGCCTTACCTGAGGTGCCGCGCCACTCCTCGCCGCACGTTGCCACTCGTCACCGCTCCTCCCCGCCTGTCGTCATCACGCAGGTGTATGTCACGGTTAGCGCTACGTCGCGGCTGGCGCTTGTTTTAGGGGACTACTTTGTTTTAAAACTTACATTTTTTAATTTACGTTTTTTTAAATTTTATACAGCCTATGTCCATCTACACACCCTGAGGATTACAACAATATATTGGATGTGTGGATTGGCGCTGTGGTTCCCGAGTTTACCTTGCCAAAAGGTGTCTGTTCTCTCTTTATAATAGTAGTATAGATATATATATATATATATATATATATATATATATATATATATATATATATATATATATATAAACTTTGTTCATAAAACAACTCACATAATATATTTATACAAAATGTCAACTTTTACTCTCTTTCTCTGACTCAAAGAGTGCACATAACAAGAGACGTGTCTGTTAGTTCACTATTGCGATTGTTGTCGGCATGAGTGGACGGAAGCATGAATGTTTCTTAAATTGACGTCTGAAAAATATCACTTAAAAAAAACACTACTCAATGCACTGATATAATCTAATGCACTAGGGCGAATTGGTTCTGTATGATAATGAAATACACTTTTGAAGAGAATGTATCATATTTTCATACGTTTATTGAAAGATAACTTTAAAAATGAAAGTGTTCCTATAGTTAAGTGGTGCAGAAAACCTTAGTTACTTCCTTTCTTTAACTTCAATTAACCTGCCCAGTGCTGCTGTTGACCAGGGAGCCTTTTCTAAAAGGAGGGCTGCATGCGGTCCATACTTTGAGTTTCACTGGTCTAGGCCAACATTTGTGTTTAAGGATTTAGACTTTGCGATTGAACACTATTTTCAGCAGTTCTTCAGTGAGGATTATGAACATCAACATTTGCAAGTAGTTGTTTTCATTACAGGAGCAAAAAATATCCTCATCTTTGCACAGACTTTTATATAAACTTTCTATTGAGACATGTATGGTATTAAAGTATCAACTTAAGCAGAGAGGTGATTGCTTGTTGCTCTGTGAACTCTGTAATACTAATATGCATTTATAATGTTACAGTTTATAAATCTGTCATGCTGGGAACAAGTCAAACCAAAGAATGTATTTGTTTAATTTTGAAGGTAGTTGTGCATAGTAGCAAAGAAATAATAGCTCAGCTTAACTCTGCATATTATATATTCTAACAGCACTAGAAAGATGAATAACAATACCTTGGAGTATGTATTTATAACCAGCCCCCATTATGACTTTCTGGGGTATAACAGGCGGACTTTGGTGCTTAGCACACCAAAATCTTTGTGGCACTGTGAATAGCATACAACTTTCCACTGTTAAATTCCGGCAGGTTTTTACTGCCAAAATATATGAAGATAGAGATATTTGACACTCCTGGTAATTACTGGATGCAACTAATACCACCCAACTTATTATTCCATTGTTAGACCTGACAGCCTTGGCGTTGTCTTCCCCCCAACTTTTTGCCTTGCTCCTTCACATTTTCTGACCTCGTTTTTGCTGGTATTAGGACTCTGTGTGCACTTTGCCACTGCTAACCAGTGGTAAAGCTCTTCTGCTCTCTCACCTAAACTTGGTAATATTAGTTCATCCCCAATTGGCATACTTAATATTCTTATAAGTCCCTAGTAAAGACCTACTACATATACCCAGGGCCTGTAAAGTAAATGCTATTAGTGGGCCTGTAGTACTGATTGTGCCCACCCACCATAGTAGACCTCTAACCAAGGCTGATGCCTGCCATTGCAGAGCCTGTGTGTGCTGTTACACTGCCATGCCGACCTGGCATAATGCACCTTTTTTTTTAAACACTATGTGTTTAAATGCTGGGGTGCACTGTTCAACTTGCCCTATTAGTTTATAACAAAAATCTTTCTTTAAGTAACAAAAACTTTAAATCAACTTCATTGCATTTTTATACCAAATTCATACATTTGCGTGCATCAAAAGTTATCACATTGTAATCACGTGATGCTGTATACCGTTAGCGTTTCTTAAAAGTGATTGTTAATCAATGCGAAAATCAAAAATTCAAATGACCAAATTTCCAAACGAGTACAATTTTATTTTTCAGTTTCCAGTATATTTTTTACAAATTAACACAAGTGCGACATTCCACAGTCTTATTATTTGATTACTGAAAGTTCAAACATTTTCTTTCCCAATGCATTTCGGTGCCTTGCACCTTCGTCAGGGGAACATTGCTGAAATTAAATGAAATACAATAACAATAACTAGTATCATCTCTGTTACTATTGTTTTGCATCAAAAAGTTCAAAAGCTATCTCATTTATCAAGCATTATATTCTTATCTTTATGGTTACACCAGCTGAAACTGTTTTGCATGCTTTTATTCTAAGAGTGTGCACATTGTCAAAGTGCTGTTTGTTATGCACAAAAGGTACTGTGTTTGAAAAAATCCTTAACAGCATAGTTTTTGTTTGCGTTTTAAATGGATAATTATGCCATGTAAAAACCAAATACCCAGTGTTCATTCCTGTGATCGGCATGCTAAAATTGCGAATATTTACGTATACGTGCACGATATCTTACCTACTGGGATATCGTTGTATGTTATGTGCCGGACGTTTGAAAGTTCAATATGAATCTGAAAAGTGTAAATGTAAATTCAGGGCGCCGTCGTTATACGTTATATGTGCCTCCCAATGCAGTTAGACCGTAACTTACATGTCTTGAGGCTTCTAGACCGAGTGCTACTCAATGTCCTATCTTGGGTATGATGCCGGAATTCTGGCTGTAAAACATACGAATATGTTGTTGTTTAAACATTTCAGCCTCAAAATGCTTCAGTGCCTTACGTTTAACGGCATTGTGTACCTTATTTCAGCGTCTGTTCGTGTTTCCGTGCGTTGACCCTGGATATTTGAAAAGCCGGTGTTTCAGCAGTTCGTCTCTGTGTTTACCGCGCCCATGACTCGCGTGGTAAAAATAGAAAGTGGACTGTATTTGCAAGAGGAGTGAAATTGATAAGGGACTAAATATCTGTGTCCCCAACTTTTTTGGGTATTTGAACCAAAACTTTACGCGTTCTCAGCATTACATGCACACCGTGTATTGCTTCTATTGCGGTTGTATGTGTTATTTACGTGCCTCAAGTTGCGTTATGTTTGAGAGTCATTAAATCAGTTAAGGGATAAAATTATCGTTGAAAACACTTTGATTATGTGTACATTCCAAAATGTTAACATGCTTATAAAAACACATTCTGATTTTAATACAGACGATTAATTGGTGTTTCCTAGTTTATAAAAAACATAAAAATTCTGTTTTGTCATTCAGACCATAGGGTTTAACTGTATTCAAGAAACTGATCCATAAGGTCTCTCTTTGCGCTAACTGTTTATGTGGGTCAACATGCGGTAGAACCGACACCTGCTCTAGAACCGTGTATCTTATTTGAGGAATGGTGTGTTTGTTTTCTGCCCAGTGTAGCGCCAAACTTGATTTCTCACTTGTTGTTCTGATTGTGGACGTATGCTCTGTGAGTCTAATCTTTACTTTTCTAGTCGTTCTCCCAACATATGTCAGTCCACAAGGACATTTGATGGCATATATAACTAGACTCGAGTTGCAATCTGAAGTGTGTCGTAACTTGATTGCTTTGCCTGTTTGTGGGTGCATGAATGTGTTGCCCACTATTACGTTCCCACAATGACCACAGTTAAAAAAAATGGTGGTTACGTTGCAGACCTGACAGGGGCTAATCAGGCATATGCAGGGTTGCACCAATTGATTAAACAAGATATCACAAAACAAAGGATAGCGAAAGGAGAAGAAGAAACAAAAAAAGTGGTGTGCAGGTTCTTCAATTGCAATTAGTTGAATAATGTACCTTTTGCCAGGCCCAAACCTCCCATTTGTTTTACATTTGTCCCCCTTAAGGTAGGCCCTGAACAACCCAGGTGTCAGGGTGCAGTATTTAAAAGGCAGGACAATTACTTTTAAGTTTTGCATGTCCTGGTTGTGAAAAACTCCCAAATTTGTTTTTCACTACTGCAAGGCCGATCTGTCTCATAGGAAAACATTGGCATTTCCTTATGATATTTTGCAAGTGTAATTCACAATTTGGAAAAGATAATAGTTTCAAGTTTGGTGTCTCTGGAATCCCAATTTAAAATCCAAACTTATTGAGAAATTTGATTTTAAATTCAGAAAATACCACTTTTATAAAGTTTGCATTTTTTTAATTTAGCTATTTGGAGCCTGCTGCCTGTCTCGGATGACAAATCTAGGGTGGGTGACAGTTGGGCTTTGTGTAGTCCCCATAGAGGGCCACATGCAGTGGGAGCTTGTGTGTGACTTGATGGGCCATCCTGTCACGATTGAAGGGAGGAGGTGGACCCAGCCTCACGTATACCTGAATAGGCTGTGTCCTGTTCCCACACTAACAGATGTATAACTCCCTGTAGTGAGTCTGGAGCCAAGGCAGGGCCTCTGTGCACCAGGCACTATTGGCGGGCTCAGTCATCCCTAATGCCAGCATCTTCGAGACTTCCTTCTTGATACTGGCTCTCCCCTTATCTGACAACCTGTACATTTTTTTCTTCACAGGTGAGCTTTCTCCAGTGTCAATATCATGGACGCACAGGTGTGTGAATCCAGGCGTGAGGTAGTACAGAGAGGCAAACTGTCCCAGTAACCGGAAACAGTCGCTCTCTTGCTCTGGGGCCAGGGAAGAAGAAAGGTTGACACCTTCCACTGACCCATTGTGCTCCTGGGCAGAGAGGAGGACAGGGAAAGGTTCACTTTACTCTTCCACTACCTAATCTGTCAAAGGGAGCATCCTCACTTTGGACCTCTAATTGAGGCCTAAGGCGGTTCACATGGAGCCCCCTAGGGATCTGGAGATCTACCAAGTAGGTGGACTCCTGCTTTCGCTCCTTTACTTCGCATGGGCCGGTACAGCAGGCCTGGAGTACCCTAGGCTCTACTGACTCCATGAACTATACCTTCTGGCCAGGCTGAAACTTCACCAGAGTGACCTTCTGGTTGTACCAGAGCTTCACAGGTTACTTGATTACTTTTTGCACAAACAACACCTCTGGCTGGAGGTTGTATCTTGGGAGCCTCCTCCCACCCCTCCCTCACAAGGCTCAGAGATCCCCTGACAGGGAGGCAATAGAGGAGCTCAAAGGGGCAAAACCCTACTCCTTTCTGTGGCACCTCCTTGTAGGCAAAGAGAAGGCATGGCAGGATGACATCCCACTTATGCATTATGAGCTCAAGGAGGCCCATAATTATATATTTCAAGGTCTTATTGAATGTCTTCATAGGACCATTGGTTTGGAAGTGAAAGTGTGTTTTGAATTTGTTAGTTACCCCACAACCATCCTCCCTTTGGAACCCCACATGTGTAAAAATCCCCATCAGAGCTCTAGCTACCACATGTGCAGTCACTGACCACAGAGATATGGCTTCTAGATAATGGGTGGCATGGTCCACCAAGACCAGGAGCGACCTGTTCCGTAAGACAGTGTTGAGGTCCAAGGGTCCAATGACGTTGATGCCCTTCTTTGCAATAGGGGTGCCAACAACTTATAATGAGGTCAGGGGAGCTTTTTGCCTGGATTTCCCACTGGCCTAGCAGGTGAGACAGGACCTACAGAATGCATCTGAGGCTGTCTTCCTTCTGGGCCAATATAGGTGGGAGACAAGCCTGGTTAAGGTCTCGTCTTGCTCTAATTATTCTGCCAGGGGTATATCAAGAGTCAAACACAGTAGGAAGGTCCTGTAACACGGGGGGAACATCAGCACATGGGCTGCTCCAGAACAAGGAGCCTTGGGCTCACTATTTAGGAGATATTTGTCCCAATAGATTAGGTGAGCCCCAGAGGCTTCACCTGCTGCCTGGGCTGTGATATGCTGCCTCAAGAGTGGGACACGCTTTCTACATACTGCAGTATTCCTCCCTGGTTGGCCCACACTCAACTAGCCAACCAGCAAGCTCAGGTAGGTCACCTAGGGCAGCAATGTCCTCCCCATTTGGTCAAGAGGCCTTCTCTTCAGGGGCCATCAACCTCAAACTTGGGAACTTCTGGGACTGGTTTCCCACCCCCGCTCCTCTTGGCAGCTGTCTGGGCCACCGTTTCAGGTGCCCTTGACTCTCTCCGCGAGCGGCCTTGGACCATGAGGTCATACAGACCCACTCAGGCAATCCCAATATTTCCAAGTGTGACCTGAGCCCTCCCTCCCGACAGGCATGGCAAGACTCTAAGTTTTGTCAGGGAACCTGAGACCCCCACTCAAAGCGAAGAAGGCTCTCACGATTGTTGGCATCTATGACTTGGTGGAATTTGTTTGAAAGGACCTGCTCTGCGGACACCAGCTGACTCTTGACAGTAGTCATACTGGCTTCTGTGACTCTCAGAGCCTCCACGTGTTGCCCATTGATTTTGACCCACTTTCTATACTTGGAAGTATTTGCAGGCATATGGGCTTTTGGTACCATCTCCGTATCCCCCAGCGAAACTAGGGGCACCTCCTTCTGCTCTCCAAAGCTAACTGAGACTACCTCCTTATGGGGTTCTGCTGGCTCCATAACACATACTATCTGGCCAGGCTGCAACTCCACCAGAGTGACCTGCTGGTAGTACCAGAGCTTCATAACTTTTTGACTGGCTTCCTGATCTGAAATCTCCTGGACATAAAAGACTTCCATCCTTTGCACTTGGACTCTGCCATCTGTGAGTCTACTATGTCAATTGGTGCCACCCTAGTCCTGGACATTTAGAAGTGGGCCTAAGGTGCTTGCCAGCGGAAGCAACACATCTTCTCTGCTGAGCGACGCAATCTCGAGCAGAAACAACGCATCTTCTTGGCTTGGCGTCACATCCCTGTGCAGAACCGACAAATTTTTGCAGTTGTATGGATTGGACCCGTTGCAAAAGACTTGCATCGCCACAGCCTCCTGCACTGGGACCAACACATTGCCTTTGAAACCACCACTGCTCAACGCTTTACCAGGCGCACACTCATCACATCCCTTATCCACGACAGCCTTGATACAGACACCAGAACTCCACATTGCAGCTTCACTGCTCATTGGAACCAACGCATCACCCCTACTGCACCTCGCATACACGACACCGGACTTTGCATCGCAAGCCTCATTGACATCAACGCATATGGACCTCGCACCACAGCCTCATCGCATCTCGGAAGCAACGCATCACATCACATCGGCTGTGCAATGCATCTTTGACGTGGATCCACATAACGCTCTGCAACCAGGATTAAAGCGATTTGTTTGCAGGTCTAACTGGGTCCCTGCAGCCGGCCCACGCTCCGTGTTGGTGTCCAGATATCTCCCAATAGCACTTTTTGCTTCTTTGCGCTATTTTTCTTAAAACTTTGAAATCCAGTATCCCCAGTTCTACTTATTGGATTTTTTGTGTTTGGGTCTTATTTTTTGTATTAAATTAAGCTCTATTTTCCTAACCTGGTGTGGAATCTTTTTGGGTGATGTTTTCACTGTTTTACTGTTTGTAGTGATGCATAAATACATTACACATTTCCTCTAAAGTTAAGCCTGACTGCTCTGTGCTAAGCTCCCAGATGGTGAGCACAGGTTAATTTAGAGTTTGCCTGCTTCTTACCATAATTAGTATTGTGGCTGCTGCTTGACCAAGGCTCATACTCCAGTCAACTACAAGCTCAATTTCTAACAACTGAACTCTGTGCAAACAGGAGCTTACTCAAGGGATGGAACACACCGAGCCAGTAGTAATCAGGGCCAAAGTGCCACCAGAACAGAGAGTCAGAAATGCGTAGTTTGTTATAAGGTATATCAAAAGCAATATAAGGAATAGGGTGTTGGATTGAGGATGATATAAATCACTAATAGCTGCCTCTTTCTTTAGGTAGGAACTCTTCTACAGCACAGATGGTGCCCAACTATGTGACCAGACAGAGTGATGATATCCAGTAAACGCCTTGAAAATGTAAATGTTGTTAGACCTGTAGGTTTAATGACTGAGATAATCTACTTGGCCGATCCGTAATTTACTCGACCCGTGATATGGTCTTGTATGTTTTTTTTCAAATTTAAATTGCCAGCCCACCATCCCTAAAATCTGTGGCCCACCATACTGCTATGAAACAGAAAACATGAATTGGGTTGCTAACGTACTTCCCCGAGGAAGGGACCATGTGTTTCAGAAGTGGTGGAAATTTGACAGGATACCAGCAACATAGATACACACAAAACCGCATAAGTGCGCAAAATAACACCTCAGTGAGGCGATTCAGGCACTTCCCTATTAGTACTGCTGCTTTTAAGAACCTCTGTACACAGATGTTACTATTTCCAATTTATAACATGATTTACTGATTTTGAGACAGGTGAAAGGCTGAGTCACCATCTTGAGAGTTAAACTCATGATCTTCCGATTACTACATTTTTCATCAGTGACTATTCAATTTATTGAGTTGAGTTTCTTCGAGCACTTTAACTACCTTGATTTATTTTATTTATTGATTTATTTATTGATTTATAAAGTTTTATATAGCGCGAACTTGACCCAAGAGGGTATCATAGCGCTTTACATTTTGAATCGTTGCATTACAAGTTCTATCAGATACAAGAGCATAGTAGGGTACAGTACACATAAAAAATGTTACAGTAATTCGAGGAGGGAGGGGAGGAAGGAGTAATAGCAGGGAGGCTAGGAGGAACAATGTCCAGCAGGGTAGGTGATGGTCAAGGGGGAAACCAGGGCCAATCTCCTCATTAGCTGTCAAGCAGCTCCACCGATCAACAGCCATGTTGCTCAGGTCTCCGCGATCAGGAAAAAACAGTTTTACGTTTATTTGATTTGCGAAGGTTATATAGCTCTATCTAGACCCAGAGGTATCAGAGCGCAAAACCAGGGGAACGATGCATTAGAAGGTACATAAAGAGGATTATAAAGCGCTGGCTTTACCCGTCGGTATCAGAGCACTATAACAGAGGCACATTGCGTTAAAATTACATCAGTTACAATAGCATAGTAAAGTATAGTAAACAAACAACAAGGTTGAGAGAATTTATTGGAAAGGAGGGGAGGAAGAAGCCATAGCAGGGAGACGAGGAAGAACTGTGTCCAATGTCTGACTGGGTAGGTGACGGTCGAGGGGTAAACCAGGGCCAATCTCCTTATTAGTTGTCTAGTAACTCCATCGGGCATTAGCCATGTTGCTCAGGTCTCAAAGTTCGAGCAAACAGTTTAGAATAGATACATAGGCTACGAGGATAGAGGTAAACGAAGAAGGTGGGAGGGGCGGGGGGGTGTAAAGACAAGCCAAACGGGAGCTGGGGCTACCATATAGGCCGATGCAAAATGAAGGAGAAACCAGCGTTCCTGTAGTTCTGTTCATTCGTCACTCAGGTGTCGGCGGGTGGAATTGACTCAGTCTACCACTTGCAGCAGGCTTCTCACGTTTCCTGATCACGTGCCCACCCCTTCGGCCCCACGGGGCGCTTCTGTGAATCTCAGGACCACCAATAGCCCCAGGCCCGCGCCACCCAGGCTTGGAGAATTTCAGGGACCAGCCAATCAATTCCTGCAAAAGAGCAAGAAAGCAAGAGGGGGAGTTATGGACCGAAGGAATTTTAGAGGTCCTCTTGAGGTCAGGCATAGTCCTGGAGGGGTTGAGAAATCGAAAGTCAGGCAAGGAGGTAGAAGTAATCATTGTCAGCAATGTTGGGGTCAGGTATCCTGGGACCCCTTTCCTGACCGAGACTGTGCCAAGTACAATGGGGGAGGGAAAGATCAGACTCTCATTAGATCTAAAACGGGGCCACAAGCGTTCCAAGAGGAGAAGTAAACAGAAATGGTAGAACAAACACAACATTTTGATGTGGAATTGTAACTTGGCTTAGTCAGCACATCTCAACTGCCTCACTGAGAATGGCACCAGTGACCACCTAATTTATAGTTAAAGATTACTTTGCTTACACTCCTTATGAAACTTAGTCTCGTCCTTCAAACATATCAGTTGATCTGGCTCTCAGATTAGTTGGGTATCCCCCCGACACAGTCTATGGGTGTGGTGTCTGAGTAGATGAAAGACATGCAAATAAGCCTTTCTGAAGAAAGCCTGTCATTGAAATGTTTAGTCATGGGTGCCAAGTGTGACCAATGCGACTTTGATTTTGTCATTAAGAGGTACCTCCAAGACCATCAATCATATATTCTCAATTCAAGAAACGGAATTATTGTTTCTTCAAACATTTGTGAGCTAGCAGATTTTTACTGAATGAGTTGTTCAGTCGTGTACACTGGACTATATTTCGCCACAAATCAACAAAGAGTCCTCTTTCTCAATTCATTTTGTTTTTTGAAAAGACACTTGTAAACATATACAAACATTGTATCTGAGGAGTTTTATATTCATTTAACAGTCATTGCATAAGTTAGTTTGGGACAGGACATGTATAAACAAAAAACAATACATGACATAATTAATTGTACATTTGGCAAGAAAACTAAAGAAAAAACATACAGGAACGTAAATACCGTTTTGTGTCCAGTGTCCTACACTGTCAAAGTTTTTGGGCATTTATAATTGTGGCCCTCATACTTGTAGTCTACAACAGTACTACTGGGCCCTGTTCTATTGGTGGTCAGAGCTTATTCAGGTGGGATCTTTCATTTCATTAGCCGTGATGAACAATTTAATGCGCAGAAGTTGCACTCAGTGACCGCTCTTGGCCCCGTTTATAAGTGTGCCGATGCGTTTCGACCTTCAAGGTGGGCCTATGGTGTATTTCAGGGAAGGTCTTCTTCAGGGCTGAGTACTTTGAGGTCAAGTTAAGGTAACTGAAGCCTGTCGGGTTTCTCAAGCGATATGTCAGATTCCTTAGAGGACATCTCCTATTTCGTTGTGTGGCCCCTCAGGTTTATTTCTGATTGGAAAACTTCTGTTAGATTCTTATAATTATCCTGCTAGGGTCCCAAGAACACCGGGCGGCCAATCCGACACGAGAACGCATAGGAATTCTGACCCCCGTTTTTGAGGAGTTTAATGCAACAAACTGAGGACCCCGATTGAATCCATCAGTTAGTCGGCATACAAATGAGGATTAAATTGCCAGCCCACCATCCCTAAAATCTGTGGCCCACCATACTGCTATGAAACAGAAAACATGAATTGGGTTGCTAACGTGCAACCCAATTCCCAATGAGGAGCCACCACACAGGCTAGACACGCAGGCATTTTTGGAACCCCTAGCAGGATCCCAGCCTCCAACGTCCTCAACTGGATTAGTCTCCTTCACGATACACGATGCTGCTTTGAGACACCACATTCAGAGAGCTGGGCCACAGACATTCAGAAGAAATAGCAACACTATCTGGCTCTGCCCACTTCTAATAGCTTTAGTCAGAGAGCAGCCTTGAGTGACCGCTACTGTGAATGAAGCTGTGAAAGGCAAGCCCACCACTGACTGTGCGGAGGAGCTAAAGCCTTCTGATTTAACTAGAAAGAACTCAGAGCAGCGGGCACAGCTTCTGTCCATTTGTGTAATAGTACTCCCGACCCAAAGGACTATTGAAGGCCCAAAATAGCTCTTACTCGGCCAAAAATCAGCTCGGCATAGCGAGAGGAATTTTTGAGGCCTGATTAGTATATCTCTCTTTCTTTCTCTCTGATATCCAATTCTCACTTCCCATGTCCACTTGTAATCAACATAGTGGCAGTCGGTTCTGAGAAATGTGCATGCACACATCACTGCAGTTGGATCCAGAATGCAACTTTAGTGCATTCTGTCAATCCCACACCAACAGAAATTCTCTCACTGTGGAATACTTGGGTCTCTGAATGTAAAAAAGGTACTTCTCCCGCCACTTGTAGATAACAGGTACTTGTGGTTATGCCTCATGATGCCCAGTGGTGTCATAGAATTAGTTAGCTTGTTATGAAAACTCTTAGGAAGGCCACACGGACTGACACATCATGCCCTAGCTCTGATTAAGACGGCATCTAGTCACAGGCTCTTCTGACTTTGAGATTGTTCAACCGGGATCTTTTGCTTCTATTTCATTTATTGCCTCAGACTCGAGTCGAAGATCTTTATATTTTGCTTTGAAAGAGCCCAAGGCCTACATGGGGCAAAATACGTTTTGTCTGGTCACTTTTTGCAATATCTTGCCAAACACTGTAATTTTACTCAGGACCACAAGATCAATAAGCCAATCGATAAATATATGATGACTCATGGACTTTATTATGCATTCTAATTAAAATTCAAAACTGGATTTTGACAATATCAAGAACAAACCTATACCAATAATTACAGTATACCACTATATGACCTTACCATCTAATTTGGGCTGGGCGACATATAGTCAATACTTCAAAGGCCCTTACATTGTCGGAGAAGTTTGGCCACTGCAGAAACGAAGTGGTCTTTGCCGTCACCAATCTGTGGTATGCCGGCTTTTAAATTTGGCGTGTGGGCAATTATGTTGGCAGGAAGGGCAATCCATTACCATTGTGACAGAGTACTCTTTCCTCTAGCATATAAATCGGGTCGTCAGTCTTTGTCAAAGGGGCTAGCTCCAGTTAAAGCACCCAAAACACGAGAAGTGTGAAGACTATGCACCTGGCTGTCATCAGTTTTTCTGGAATAGCAGTCAGGTAAGACACAAAGAGGGTAGGCTGTGTCTCAAAATTTCCCTCTGCTTATCAAAAGAGTCTGCTGATTGACTTCTCATTCCCAACCATCAACCACATGGCAGTGCTCAGGAAGAGATAATCGGTCGTCAGTCTTTGTCAAAGGGGCTAGCTCCAGTTAAAGCACCCAAAACACGAGAAGTGTGAAGACTATGCACCTGGCTGTCATCAGTTTTTCTGGAATAGCAGTCAGGTAAGACACAAAGAGGGTAGGCTGTGTCTCAAAATTTCCCTCTGCTTATCAAAAGAGTCTGCTGATTGACTTCTCATTCCCAACCATCAACCACATGGCAGTGCTCAGGAAGAGATAATTATCAGACCCTTCCTTACAGGTCACAATCAAATAACTAATGTATCCCTATTTCTATACTCCCACACTTCATTGTCTAAGGCTAAGCCCTCTAGCTCAGGAGGGCAGGCTATGAACCTCTGCTGTTCGGGAAGGCTGTACCACTCCCTCTATATCTTGCTACGCTTTACCAGGGTTAGCAAAAATGGATACAAATGGTATTTGCTGCCACAAGTTTGCAAACAATATAGGGTCCTTCATCGCCAGTCATACAACATACACATGGGGATTTTGATACAAGATCTTGGGATTAAATTTAAGCAGAAATGTATATACCTGAGCCTGATGGCACAACACATATCCCGGGACAGAAAAAGGTCTGATCAGTACTAGCAATCAGAAAAATGGAATGCTGCAGCCTTGCTTAATGTGTATTATATATGTTCCGGGTGGGAGTCTTAGGTTGACTAGAGAGCATGCCTGATGGGCCTGTATACACCACAGAGGTAGGCTTTTAGTTTCAGAACCATGATGTAATGCCTAGGCCTCTAGGCACATATGATTGTCGTGAGTGATCAGCCAAAACAAATATCAGGAAAACAGATAACTGTTAGAGGGAAATCTATTGAAAAAACACCAAGAACAGCAAGTTGACAATACTGTAGTGAAGATGAGTCACAACAGGAGAGATCAGTTTACCTCAAACGAGATGCAACTTGATGTCTCTCCTTTTAGCTCAATGTCAGCTCTATTTATTCTTCCAAACTACAGAGGAAAAGGTCACAAGTTGACCATTGACGTAAGCAATGTTCACACAGGACATACAAGATGGCATCAGTAGATGTAGCAATTTCTTGGAAACAGAAGCGCAGGTAGGTGTGCCGAACCTCACATGATAAGTGTGGAAACCCCACTGTGGGTTTCGGTTCTCGGAATCTAAGAGGATCAAAAATATCTTTATTTAACTGCACAGCACGTGGTAATGTCCTGCTCAACTTCTATTGGCCAAGCTTATCTGACCTTTTGTAAGTGGTTTGTTCCATCAGGCCATCTAGCCGGTTAGGTGTAAAGCTGTGGTTTCTGCAGAAACGAGTGACCAGCTATCTGACCTGTAGGTGGGATCTTGGCAGTAGCGTACACATGTGCATCAGTATGTACTAAGGCAGGATGTGTACCTGGTATTTCTTCCTATGTACGTGTTTAAGTTTAAAGGTGTAAGAAACCGCAGCGCTTCAGAGGAAGCAGGCTCTTATGTTATTGGTGCATTTTGGCACGTCTTTGGCAGATGGAAGTAGTGGTCACCTATTTTGGTAGTGTCTACCTGAGTCAGGAAGAAGACAAGGTCTATACTTCAATAGTAGCTAACAATTCAATTTGCTAACCGCAAGCTATTTCCTGACCTCGCAGGCTACTTCCTGACATTTCAACGAACTGTGGGACCTGATTAATTCAGCTAAACACATTTTTGTGGCATGGTATTATTGCACTATTTCTCGCGGAGGCCTGGAGCCTTAAAACTACTTCTAACTTCAAACCTTTGAATGGACGTTGCAGGCCTCAACTCTGTGTGTGTTTGGATATAATGTATCCTATTTTTCCCTACATCATAACCCATAGGTGGGACCACTCTGGGCAAGGGTCCAAGCCTGTATTACTATGGAGGGGACATTCCTGTCCCAACAGGTGCTGCTCCTAAATCTTACTACCTACAGCCTTCCACAACTTTGCTGTCCAATTGGCCAAACTGTCAGGAAAGTACACCTGCAATCCTGTGTTGCAGGCTGCCCATAGCAAAGTCGTATTCTTGTAAGAAAACAAACAACTGCAGCAACTTAGGGTTCTCACCCTTTATTGTCATCAACCACTAGAGTAGCATGCTATCCACCTAGACCATAAATTTGGTGGCAAATAAATGAGATCGAACATTCTCATGGTCCAGACTATTGAAAGCACTCCTCAGTGGTAACCCAGGGCCATATGTAGGTAAATCCCAAATACCGATTCTTAAGTACCGATTTTTAAAGAATTTTACCGAATTGGTAATAAGAATTCGGTATTTGGGATGTAGGCAAAAAATTGGTAAAAATTACTGAATCGGTATAATTCGGTAAATAAATACCGAATCCCCAACACCGATCGGTAAATACCGATTCGGTAACATCAGAATCTGTAAATACAGATTCTGTAAATACCGAATCGGTAATACAAAGTTAAAAACAATTAAGGAATCAGCCAATCCGGTGCAACCACCCCTCCTCCCAACCAGGAAGTGGCCACACCCATGAGGTGCACTCAATCTGTAGCTGCTGAAGAGGCTGGGAGAGCAGAGCAGAGCCCTTGAGCCACTGGGAAACTTACTCCAGAAAACCTGCAAAATGACAAGCAAAGACACTGAAAGGGGAGGTGCATAGAGAAAGAGGAAGGTGAAATTCAGCACCATGGAGCTGCCTGTCCTTGTGGAGGAGGTAGTGAAGGAACACCACAAGTTGTTTGGCAAGCAGTCCCTGAGGGTGGCGGAATCTGCCAAAAGGAAGATTTGGCTGGCAATACAGACAAAGGTTAATGCCATTGGAGTGACCCCACGGGACTTTGACGACCTCAAGAAGAGATTGTATGACCTCCGGAATGTGGCAAAGCAAAAAATGGCTGACCTCCAGAAACAAGCAAACCTGACAGGAGGAGGGAGCAACAGGGCACCTGCTCTGACTGAGCTTGAGGAGCTGGTGGAGTCTACCATTGAACCTCACAGCGTCTGTGGGATTGGGGATGCAGACAACTCAGCCCGAGCTGTCACCAGAAAAGGTAAGAAGCATGCTCAGCAATCAACCCCACCCCTTCTCCTTCTTTTCCCCTTCCCCATTGTGGTAGTGTTAACCCCACTCCAGTACAGGTTTTAGTATACACCAGCAATGCATTATGGGAGATGTAGTCATTGAAACACCTACCATGTCAGACAGCACACCAAACAACAAGGCATGCGACACACATCAGTGATGAGCAAGCTGAGGCAATAGCAACAGTGTTTCAGAGATGAGAATTTAATTGTATAAGCAGGGCTGCAGGACCACAGAGATAATGTACGATTTTCTGTCCACAGGCGAGACATCTCGCAAGCGTCCCAAGGACAAGGAAGGTAGTGCACCACGTAGGGAAGACACACAGGAGGCGAGTACCAGTGCAGGGCAAACCACACAAGCAACTGCTGCATCACCCACACTGCCAGCCTCCCAAGACCTTCCAGCGTCACCACAGCTGCAGGCCTCCCAAGACCTTCCAGCGTCACCACAGCTGCTGGCCTCCCCAGAGCGGTTTGCCTCACCACTACTCCTGTCCTCACCTGAACTGGTAGCGTCACCGACTGCAACAACACCTGCAGTGCAAAAAATCAAGAGGCATGTTTTGCCTACACTCAGGGAAATGGAGTCTTCCGCAGGAGACAGGGTGGGGGGTAACACATCAACCGTGGCAGTGGAGGACAGCAATGCTAATCAGCAGTCCACCACCGAGGGGCCCCACACAGGTGCCAGATGCCGCAGGGCTATAGACAGCAGTCAAAACCAAAATGGCGAGGGTCCTGGTGTCTTCTGCGGACTGGAGGCTAGTATGGTCAAGGTGCAGCGCATGCAGGGGAAGGCCATCCAGTCCGTCCAACGTCAGATGAGGCACCTAAATGAAAATGTGAAAAACATTGATAAGGGCATCATCTCAATGGCGAAGGGAATGAGAGAGATGGGTGCAGGCATGCAGGACATGTCTCAGTCAGTGCTGCTGCTGTGCAGCAAGCTGGACGAGGACAGGCAACAAGGCACAAGGAGAGGCAGAGGTCAGAACAACACACAAGGGCGGTGAACCGCCTAGCCACTGCCACTTCTCTGCTTTGCAGGAGCTGCGTTAACATGCAGGAGGAACTGGCACACAGCAGTAGTGAAGGCTCCAGGGGCCTTGTGAGGGTGACAAGTGCAGTTGAGGTGCTGCTGACTGCTCAGTCGGCAAAGACTGTTGCTCTGGATGTGGGGGAGAGCGAGGAGAGCACCAGTAGGAGCAGCATAACCCCCCCCCTGTTACTGACACTCCATGGGGCTGGCACTGCCCACACAGCCAGTGAGGACAGCCAGCCAATGGCATCCAGCACCAGAAGGCGTGCCCACACTACCTGACCTGGAATGGGTGAAGTAACCCAGGACTTCCATAATGTATGGCAACAATTGGACTGGCACATTTGGGCCTTTGTGTACTGATGCAGTGCAAACATATTAAAACTACGTTGTGTACATACTACAACTGGCTGTGTCTCCTTACTTACTTAGACATAGTTGCGTGTGATCTCTGCCCGTCTCTGTCTCCCATCTTTTGCTGGCGCCACTCCTGCTGTGTTGGGTTCAGGTTGTGCAAATTCATCATCGTCATCCTCAATATCTGTTCATTCTACTGCTGTTCCTTTCTTATTGTCAAGGTTGTGCAGCATTGCGCAACTTGCAATTATTTTACAGCAGATGAGGGGTTAGTACTGACGTGCACCTCTGCTTTTGTGGAGGCAGCAGAACCTGCTTTTTAACAGCCCAAAGTGCACTCATCAATGTTGCGTGTAGATTTGTGTGCCACGTTGTATCGTCTCTCACTCTGGGTTGATGGGTTCAGGTAGGGTGTCAGGATGAACGAGAGGACGGCATATGCGCTATCGCCTATGTGGAAAAGAGAGAGCCATTAATCACATGCACAATAACACCTACATCTGCAGTATCTATCAGGGTGTGTCACAGTGGTTTACCTAGCAGGTATCCTTCTCCTAATTCCCATGCTGCCAGGCGTGTGTGGATCCCACTGTTCTGGAAGATGTAGGAGTCGTGGGTGCTTCCAGGGAATTTGGCCACAATGTCTGTGATTATGTTGGAAGCATCACAGATTACCTGCACATTTATGGAGTGGGTGGACTTTCTGTTCCTGTAGATGTACTCAGTGGCTGCAGGTGGGCAGATTGGGATGTGTGTGCCATCAATGCAGCCGATGACATGTGGGAACTGTGCCATGTGGTAAAAGTCAGTCTTGATCTTCATGTGTGTCAGGGAAGCTGATGTTATTATGTATTCTCTGCATCATGGCTTCCAGGAACTTCCTGAAGAAATGGGACAGGCAGCTCTGGGACACCCCACCTATCCAGCTATCACCCCCTGGTAACTGCCAGATGCAAGCAGGTGCAGCCTACAGAGCAACTGCACATGTGATGGTATGGCGTACGCCCTTGGTGTTGGGTGCTCCAGGAGTGGGTGCAGGTCCCTTATCAAGTCCAGGATGGTGTGGGGGTGTAGCCTGTACCTTTCATGGATCTCTGCCTCAGTAAGTTCGAAGAGTGTGATCCGCTGTCTGTAGACTTGCTCCTCCCGTCTCCAAATCCTCTCTCCTGCTGCCTGTAGCCGTAACCGCCTTGCTATCACATAGAAAGCCACCATTCTGATCACACTGTTTCATTTTGGGACCTGTTTTATGGCCTGCACCTGGTTACCACCTGCTTTCAATCCATGGTAATTAACGACTCTTAAATACCGAATTTCATGAAATTCAGTATTTTAGTTACCTACATCTCTATTCTCATTTTTACCGTTTCTTATTGACCGATTCGGTAAATAAGGATTCAGTAATTCCGATTCGGTAGTTTCGAAATCGGTAATGATGAATCAGTAATTACCGCTTCATAATTAACGAATCCTTACTTTTGGCCACCAACATCTCAAATGCCTAAATACCGGTCGGAAACGGCAAATTTACTGAATTTCAGCCTTTACTGACCGGTATTTAGCTACCTACATATGACCCCCAGTTCTTTTCCCAAGAGAGCAGTCTGCAACAAGTGAATGCCATTGAACTTTCTATGCCCTTATCATCGAGTTGAGCTAGGACTGCTCCAACACCCTTGTCTTAGGTGCAAGTCTCTACAATGAAGGGCTGGCCATGGTAAGGGATCTTCAGCACAGGTGTATTGTATACACAGCCCAGTTTCTAGGTTGAATTTATCAGATTTCACATGTGTGAAATACATACTCGAACTTTACACCAACGCAGGCGTTCAGAAATCGTAAAAGTGAAAAGAATACTTGTAGGATAGTGGGTGTCTATTGCATTAACCCCCCACTTTTTCCCTGACACTTGATGCACTTTGACTTGATGAGCCCTGGATCACTGCCAATTAGGTTCCTTGGGCCTGTGTTCTTTCCCAAACATGTACCTTTGTAGCCACAATTGGTACACCTTTGACCACAGGTAAGCCTCTTGTAACAGGTACCATGGGTACCAAGGGCACTGTGACCAGGGAAAGCCTCAAAGGGCTGCACCATCTATTGTGCCACCCTTAGAGACCCTGCACCTTCACCCCACACACTGCCATTGCAAGGTGCGTGTTTTGGTGCAGAGAAAAGTAAAGTCGACATGGCACATTGCCTGGTGCCTAGGTAAGTCATCCCTTTAGCAGGATTCACTAGTTCCCAGGTGAGGGTACAGTTGCATGAGCACTGTACCCCTGCAGTGTCTAAGTCCCTTCTTAGACATTGTAAGTGCAGTAAAGCCATAAAGAGTATATGGTCTGGGAGTTGTTCATTACGAACTCCACAGCTCCATAATGGATTTACTGAAACCTGGGAAGTTTAGTAGCAAACTTCTCATCACATTAAACCAACACTGATGCCAGTGTGGGATTTAATGTAAAATGCACTCCAAGGGCATCTTAGAGATGCCCCCTGACAAACAACCATTCAAGGTGTGGTTCCCGAAAGGCTGCCCTTTATTTGCCACCACCAGACAGGTTTCTGGACCACTAGGTAGAGGGCATCCGCTCTCTAGGCCCAGAAAAAAAGCCAATCCTGGACAGAGGTGTCAATCCTCCTCACCCAGGAATGGACTGGGTCCACGAGGGGGAAGCTTCAAAAGCCTGACGCCTTTGTTAGCTGTCCCTGCCTTTTGTTGCCCCCAGTAACTGGCTCCCGCCGATTCTGACCTCCACTTTGGGCAGGAGAATCTGCAGGAAAACCAAGTTAGGAGGAGAGGTGTGCCCACCTTTGCCAACCCCACCCCTCAGGTGGGGGAGGCGATGTGAAGTACACATCTCAGGCCCATCCCTTTTGCAGATGAGGGGGCGTAGCCAATTAGAGAGAAGCTCCTGCCCCCTCTCCACCTGGAGGGTGACATAATAAGAGGTGTATTCACCCCAAGGAAGAGTCCTATTGGTCCCGACCTGCACACCCCTGAAATGTCCCTAAATGTAGTATTTCGGGGGACCCTGAACCTTACCTCCCTAGATTTCTGCAACCTATGAAGAAGAAGGACGGAAGAAGTCGCACAGCAGAGGAGACTGTGGAGAAGAACTGACATGGCCCCAGCCCTACCAGCCCGTTGCAGTTTCCGGATATTCTGCACCAAAAGTCTGCTTTTCCTGCAGCCAGTGACCTCCAGAACCCCTGGTAGGACTGACTACCTTCAACAAAGACAGGATCTCCTGCAAACAGGAGCTCTGTTCCACAGAAACTCCAAAGAAAAGCTCTGAGCCTGCTGAGGACAAAGATACTCGACACCTGGAAACACCACTGCACCTATTACCTATGGCACAAGTCTAAGTGGTCAATCAATCAATCAATCACAGCATTTATATAGCGCACTACTCACCCAGAGGGTCTCAAGGCGCTAGGGGAGGGGGGTCCGCTACTGCTCGAACAGCCAGGTCTTGAGTTGCTTCCTGAAGGTGAGGTGGTCCTGGGTCAGGCGGAGGTGGGTCGGGAGGGAGTTCCAAGTCTTGGCGGCGAGGTAGGAGAAGGACCGTCCCCCTGTGGTGGCTCTTCGGATGCGGGGGACGGCGGCGAGGGCGTGGCCGGTCGATCGAAGCTGGCGTTTGGGAGCGTAGAAGTTGAGGCGGTTGTTGAGGTATTCTGGGCCTTGGTTGTGCAGGGCTTTGTGTGCGTGGGTGAGGAGACGGAAGGTGATTCTCTTGTTGACCGGGAGCCAGTGCAGGTCTCTCAGGTGTCCGGAGATGTGGCTGCGACGGGGGATGTCCAGGATGAGTCGTGCTGAGGCGTTCTGGATCCGCTGGAGTCTCTTCTGGAGTTTGGCAGTGGTTCCGGCGTAGAGGGAGTTGCCGTAGTCCAGACGGCTGGTGACGAGGGCCTGGGTGACCGTGTTCCTGGTCTTGGTGGGGATCCACCGGAAGATCTTACGTAGCATGCGCAGGATGTTGAAGCACGACGAGGAGACGGTGTTGACCTGTCTGGTCATGGAGAGGGAGGAGTCCAGGATGAAGCCCAGGTTGCGTGCGTGGTCTGTTGGTTTGGGTGCATTGCCTAGGGCGGGGGGCCACCAGGAGTTGTCCCAGGCGGAGGGTGAAGATCCCAGGATGAGGACTTCCGTCTTGTCTGAGTTCAGTTTCAGGCGGCTGTTCTTCATCCATTCGGCTACCTCTTTCATCCCTTTGTGAAGGTGGGCTCTGGCGGTGGCGGGGTCGTTGGTGAGGGAGAGGATCAGCAGGGTGTCGGCGTAGGAGATGATGTTGAGGTTGTGCTGCCGTGCGATGTCTGCGAGGGGGCTCATGTAGACGTTGAAGAGGGTTGGACTGAGCGAGGAGCCTTGAGGAACGCCGCAGATGACTTTGGTGGCTTCTGATCTGAACGGGGGGAGGCGGACTCTCTGTGTCCTTCCGGCGAGGAAGGAGATGATCCACTCCAGTGCCTTCTCCTGGACTCCGACGTTGCTGAGGCGCTGCACTAGTGTACGGTGGCAGACAGTGTCAAAGGCCGCGGAGAGGTCTAGGAGGATGAGGGCTGCTGTTTCTCCGTTGTCAAGCAGGGCTCGGATGTCATCGGTGGCTGCGATCAGGGCGGTCTCGGTGCTGTGGTTGGCCCGAAAGCCAGACTGCAAGAGGTCGAGGGATCCGTTCGTCTCGAGGAAGGCGGCCAGCTGCTTGTTGACGGTCTTCTCGATGACTTTTGCAGGGAACGGGAGCAGCGAGATGGGGCGGTAGTTCTTGAGGTCGGTGGGGTCGGCTGGTTGCTTCTTTAGTAGAGCGCTAAGTTCGGCATGCTTCCAGCTCTCCGGGAAGGTGGCGGTGTTGAAGGAGGTGTTGATGATGTCCCGCAGGTGGGGTGCGATGACAGCGTCGGCCTTGTTGAAGACGTGGTGAGGGCAGGGGTCGGTCGGAGATCCGGAGTGGATGGAGTTCATCGTGCGGACGGTGTCTTCGGTGCTGATCGGGGTCCAGGCGCGGAGGGTGGTGGTGGGGGGCGGTGGTTCGGTCGTGGCGTGCGTCGGTTGAGTGCTGAAGCTGTTGTGTATGTCCGCGATCTTGTTGTGGAAGTAGGAGGCGAGGGAGTTGCAGAGATCTTGCGACGGGGTGATGTCGTTGTTTCCGGCGTTGGGGTTGGAGAGCTCTTTAATGATGTTGAAGAGTTCCTTGCTGTTGTGTGCGTTGTTGTCCAGTCGTTCCTTGAACGCAGTTTTCTTGGTGGCGTGGATCAGTTGGTGGTGTTTTCGGGTGGCGAGCTTGAGGGCAGTCATGTTGTCCGGTGTTGGGTCTCTGCCCCAGGCTCTCTCGAGAGCTCGGCAGATCTTCTTGGAGCTCTTGAGTTCGTCGGTGAACCATGGGGCCTTCTTGCTGCCGGGTCTGCTAGGCGGGGTCCTAAGAGGGGCGAGGTCGTCTGCGCAGTCGCTGATCCACTTCGTGAGGTTGGTGGCCGCTTGGCTGGGGTTCGCTGCGCTGGTGGGTGGGTTCTTGTTCAGGGAGGTCGCGAGCTAGTCGGCTGTGATCTTGTTCCAGCTTCTGCGTGCAACCTGTTGCTGGTGGTGGTGGGTCATGGTCCTTTTGAAGCTGAAGTGGACGCAGCTGTGGTCCGTCCAGTGGAGTCCGGTGGCGTGGCTAAAGGTGATGTCCTTGCTGGCTGAAAAGACGGGGTCGAGTGTGTGTCCGGCGTAGTGGGTTGGGGTGGTCACCAGCTTCTTGAGTCCGAGGTTTGCGAGGTTGTCCAGCAGGGTGGTGGTGTTGCGGTCGTTGTTGTTCTCCAGGTGAAAGTTGAGGTCCCCGAGGAGGATGTAGTCAGCAGAGGGGAGGGCGTGCGGGCTGACGAAGTCGGCAATGTCCTCGCTGAATTGTGTGCGTGGTCCCGGGGGTCTGTAGATGAGGGTGCCTCTGAGGGTGGTCTTGGGGTTGATGTGGACCTGGAAGTGCAGGTGCTCGGCGGGTGCGAGGGTGTCGTCGGTGTTGGTCGTGATGCTGATGGTGTTCTTGTGGATGATGGCGATGCCTCCTCCAGTCTGGTTGATGCGGTCCCTCCAGATGATCTTGTAGCTGTCTGGGATGGCGATGGCAATGTCGGGCGCTGAAGAGGCGTTCATCCACGTTTCCGTGAGGAAGGCGACGTCTGGGGCTGTGGTGTCGAGCAGGTTCCAGAGCTCGACGGCGTGTCTGTGGACGGAGCGGGTGTTGAGCAGGATGCATTTCAGGTGGCTGCTGCTGTTGCTCGTCTCGGTCTTGGTCGGTGTAGTGCAGGTCCGGATGCAGGTGAACTTGCAGGAGTGGCAGCAGAAGGGTCCGTGGGTGCGTCTCTGGGTGGCTCGGTAGCAGCCTGAGATTCGGCCGGCGTTGAGAGCGTTGAGTTCAGTGGCGTCGTACGTCCGGCGGGTGGGCTGGGGTCTGCAGTGATCAGGGGTCCTGGCACTGGGCATGGTCCAGGCGCGGACGGGTGCAGACGGGCTTACCTTTGGCGCGCTTAGGGTGCGCCCGCTGCGCGTCACCGCTGCGCGATAGGCACTCTGCCATATGTGCAGGGTGGGGGGGCGGAGCGTGGCAGGAGCAGCTGGGAGGCGGGAGCGGGGCGGCGAATGGGAAGGGCGACACAGGGGAGTGGGCGGGGCCGCAGGGGGGCAGCGGCGGGGAGGTGGCGGGAAACGCGGCAGGGGCTGGGCTCAACAAGGGGAGACAGGGGACAACAGCGGACTAAGGCAGAAAAAACTTGCAACGTAGGGGAGAAATACAGATGCAGAATACAGGCTACAAACAGCTAACTACAGCGGAACAAAAGTTAACAGGGAGAAGAAGGAGCAGGCAGCGCAGGCAGGGCACAACCAGAAGCAGCGGCCGGGGACCAGGGGCACCGCTGCGGGCAGCGGCCGCACTCGCCTGGAACCAGGTGCACAGCTACGGGCAGTGGCGGCACTTGGCGGGAGCGGGGGCAGCCTGGACTCACACCCGGAGGAGTGAGCTCGGTGCGTGGGGTGACCGGCCCAAAGGTCACTGCTCACTACCGGGCGACCTCCACCCTATATGGTCCAGTGGGTGGGAGGAGCAGCTGGGAGGCGGGAGCGGGGCGGCGAATGGGAAGGGCGACACAGGGGAGTGGGCGGGGCCGCAGCAGGGCAGCGGCGGGGAGGTGGCGGGAAATGTGGCAGGGGCTGGGCTCAACAAGGGGACACAGGGGACAACAGCAGACTAAGGCAGAAAAAACTTACAACGTAGGGAGAAATACAGATGCAGAATACAGGCTACAAACAGCTAACTTCAGCGGAACCAAAGTTAACAGGGAGAAGAAGGAGCAGGCAGCGCAGGCAGGGCACAACCAGAAGCAGCGGCCGGGGACCAGGGGCACCGCTGCGAGCAGCGGCCGCACTCGCCTGGAACCAGGGGCACAGCTACGCTACGCTGTCCCAGCGATATCCCCCAGCACTCTAGAGTCTGAGTCTGTGAAATTTTAGTTTGCGAACTGAACATCATCTGCGCCATCTTGTCCATTCCTCAGACTCACGTACAAATATGCATGCACGGCAGCCATTTTAGGTACCATGGTCTCCCTGTTCCCGATCAATCGCCAGCGCGCTCCACTGACCCTGCGAGCATCCCCCGTGCACCCTGGCTGCCCCCGCTCTCACATGCACAAGTCATAAACCCTCTCCATCCGCGTGACTCTGCCCCTGGGAGTCACACCCCGCGCCTGACCAACACCTCCTTTCTACGCTCGATTGTCCGCGCAGACCATTCCTTTTATGAATGCCTCTCCTTTGATGACCCCTTCCTCTGAGCCCGATTGTCTGTACGGATCCCAGGCCATCACCTAGCCAGAGGATACAGTTTATTGCCCCCTACTGTATGGAGTTGCTCCTCTTCAAAAGAGCTACTATTGATCATGCCCCCCCCCCCTGAGATCCGATCAGGCGCACACATTCTAAGAATCGGCGGAACGTCCAGCTGCGTGACAGCCCCCTCCTATTGTATGTGGGGTGGGGACCTCTACTGTAGATACGTGTGAGAATGTGCCTGAAACGGGGATTCCGGGGATGTCTTTTCATACTTCAAAGTGTCTTTGTTGCAATAAAGAATGCTCACATGTCATAAACTAGGGTATAAGAGGCCAGGCCTCAGAGAGGCTGTTAGAGCACCTCGAAACGATACCTCGTTGTCCGATCTGATGTGTTCTGCTCCGTCGGAATAAAACTTTGTTTCCCGCCTTCCTGTCTCCAGCGCCTGCCTCTTTGTTTGATAACCCCTGCATGGTATTAGAGGCGTTTAACGCCGGGCAAATACTTGAGAGTCATCGACCTAACCGCCTGACCATTTTCCATTTTCATCAATTGGCGTCCCAAACGTGGGGCCCATCAGCGACACGTGGATCCAGTGGGAGAGGTCCCGACGACAGAGTGAACGACTGCAACGATCGGAAGTGCACCTACCCGATAGACCCTCGTCTGGCAGCCGGTCATCCGAACTTCACTGGTTCCGAGCAGACCTCTCTCGAGTGATCTACGGTCCTGACAGGGAACCATCAGGAGTGCCGCAGTAACAACAGAAAATAGAGGACGATCGGGCGTTGGAAACGGAAGACGAGAAACTGTCCATGCGGTCCGGGTAAGGTCGTGAAACACGACGAATTACGAATTGATTGATTGTTTGACTAATTGAAATACTAGTATTTGTTTTGTCGCTCTTTGAGATATTCGCTACCTACAAACAGAGAGGAATAGAAATATTCTGTCTCCCTTTGCAGATAGTGAAGGGTCGGTAACGCGGACCTTTGTCCCCCATTGTAACCCGTCGTGCCTATCTCTTCTTCCCACTGATTGATTGTTGGACTCATGGGTTCTCTGGTTCGTTAGATTCGATGCCTGAGATACTCGGTTGCTCCTTGAGACATTCGCTGCCTGCAAATGGGGAGGAATAGAAATATTCGGTCTCCCTTTGCAGACAGTGAAGGGTAGGTAACGCGGACTTTTGTCCCCCGTTGTAACCCGTCGTGCCTATTTTTCTCCCCACTGATTGATTGCCGAACATAGATTGTTTACAGAATAGGGCCTTTGAGATATTCTCTGCTTGCAAATAACAAAGGAAAAAAATATCCTGCCTAGTCTTTGCAAGTAGTGAAGGATAGGTAGTGCGGACCTTTGTCCCCCGTTGTAATCTGTCATGCCTGTCTTCTCCCCACTGATTGGTAGCTGGTACAGCCCGGACCGCTTATTAGAGATGAACCATCCAGCTCCACTGGAAGGCACCCCTAATAAGGACATGTTCACTAAGCATGGACTAGTAGCTGTAGCTTATAGTAAGTTATGGCATAAATATACAAAGAAGGACCCCGAAAGTCAGTGGCCACTGATAGGTTCCTTTGATGATCATAAAATAGAAACATTAGAAGCAGCTCTTCGGAAAAATAAGACAACGCCCACCATGCTCGATAGTGTCAGCATGTGGCGCAAAGAAGCAGAGCAGCGAAAGAAAAGAGAAGAAGCAAAAATAGGGAAAGAGTTACGAAAGGCAGCCCACCTGGCCACTAAGAAACTAGAAGAAGAAATAAAAGAAAGAGAGGAAGCTAGACAAAAGCAGGAATCAGGGTCGGCAGGCCAATGCCCTGTTAGGACCCCCTCTATGCTCTACCCTGAGCTGCCCTCCAAACAACGGGCGAACAATGAGTTACTGCTAGGTCCTCCGATCATCTACATGCCCCCTCCATATGCCCCCTGCCAACCTCTAGTACAGCACCTGCCAGCTCTGAGTGCGAACGAGAGTGACCTTAGCGCTAGTGCCCCAGCCCTCGCGGCCTCCGCACCGGCCGCATTAGTAACAACATCAGATGAACTCGAGGCTAGCAAACAACCACCAGCCAGACCAAATAGGTTGAGCAAAGACGAGCGGGATGGGATTGACAAGATAGCAAAGACACTGGTAGAACGGAAAGAGAGTGAGGAATACACGATGGATATGCACAATTCACATGCCGGTAGCCACAGACGGCATTTCATTCTACGATTCAGCTACCACACCCTGAACGCATATGAGGATAGGTATCAGAATCAGGGTCCTGCTAAACTGACAACTTTATATAGGAAGGTCGATGTTGGAGATGGGACTGAGCACGATGTGGCGGACCTCTTCATGCAAAAGCTTGAGGTCTTCCGCCACCTCACGGAACAGAAACCAGAAGTTAAGATTACAGTCCCTGAAACGACTGGGTCCTCATCAGAAGTAGCCAACACTATGATGCCTATCAGAGAAGCCGCCCCCTACTGGGTTCCCCCACGAGGTCAGGGGACAAACGACGATATCAACCACGCAGATGCAAAGGGGAGGGTTGTGTACAATTGGGTTTATCAACCATGGGATCAACAGGATATTTTAACTTTTAGGCAAACCCTGCCCGATTTAAGAAAGAACCCGACAGCATTTTATACCGAATTAGGCACAGCCTTGGGTTCAACGATAATGACTCTAGCGGACATTGACTTGTTTTTCGGGTTATGTCTGCCGGCTGACGTGTGGAAGCAAATCCGGAAAGCCGACCACACATCTGTTCGGACATGCCTGGAATCAACTCAGTGAGCTAGACAGACGGCGAGAGCCCGGAAAGAGACCGGTAAAAGACATACTGGAACTCCCGGATAAAATAGTTCAGAAACTAAAGACATTGATCCCAGAGAACAAGGTAGATTGGTCGATAGTCACGGCTTGTCGTCAGAAACCCCAGGAAGACGTATCAGAATACTTCTCCCGATTTGAGACGGTGTTCTCCGACTACAGTGGCCAAGACATGACCACCGCAACCGGACAACACCTATTCGTGCAAAACTATGTAAAGGGTCTATCGCAAGAGGTCTCCCAAAAGTTACAAACGAGCGAGAGTAGTTGGGGGGCCTCCAAACACGCAGCTATCCTTCAGATGGCTCAGTACTACGAACACCAAAAGAATGAGAATGATAGGGCATCCGAGAGAAAGAAGAAAGATTTGAAAGAAAGGGTGATGATAGCCCAGATACAAGGGGTGGCAGTCGGAAGAGAACCCCACAGGGGGAGCTACCAATCAGCCGCCCCTAGAAATCCACCCCCAAAGGACCGCACACCCACTCCCTACTCTGGACGTAGGGACATAGAGGATAATCAGTGTGCATTTTGCAGAGGATTCGGGCATTGGAAGTCTCAATGTCCGGTTCTTCTGGAACTAATTAAAAATAAAGAGACGAGGGATATGACGAATGGCCCCAGGACTAGAGGGCAGGGACAAGGGCACACAAACGACACCAACAACGACAGACCAGGTAGATCGAACACGTTTGACCGCCCCCGACAGAACCAGTATCAACTGTCTGACTGTGAGAGCACCCCCGACTTTGCATAGGACTGAGGTTCCGTGACAATTGTAAGTGGTGCTTTCGACTCGCACGAATATAGTCGAGTCTGGTATCTATGAACCGCAAATGACGAGTTTAGTGGGTGTACGCAGTTTCGCTGTGCTAACCTAAACCGTTCGTCTGTTACGTGGGTATTTCTATCTGTACCCACGGGTTCCATCTTAGATACGGCATCCATTTTGTCTCTTGCCCTCAAGTAGCCAGCGAACGGACGTTGTCCGCTTCGCGACCCTGGGACTCCCAAGATATTTGCGGAAGACACATGTCCTTTGTAAGTGTCTTTATGATGAGGGGGATGCTACTGTAAAGCAGATGGCGCCGCTCGAGGCTCATCTTGCCGCACGGACTTATTGTCTCAGCCGTGCATCTCATTAGGCACGTCCCTTTGATGCCTGTATCTCGTGTTTCCCGATACCTCCCCTTTTACACCCTTTCCGATCTCCCCACTGTTTCCCTTTTCCTCCGCACCTGTCCTTGTCCCTATTTCGATCTGTTTTACTGTTGATTGGAATGCACTAATGGTGGGAAGATGGGTTTCTCAGTTGGGAACCGCCAAATGTTTCCGCACTTATGTCCCGGACCTTGTGCGTTCCAAAGTGACCAGAACGACCCCTCTGGGGAATGATTGTGGGAACCGGGTCATAAACTTTTGTGTTCAATGTAACTCTATGGGAAAATCGTGTATAAAAGGAGCGATTCACAGAACCAATTTGAAGCAGTCTCCCCAAGTTGCACGAGTTGTACTTGTCGTGATTTCTGTGTTCCCTGCAGTAAATAAACCTTGAATCTTTGACGTCGAAGGAAGTGTCCCGTGTCTCTGTGATTCGTACGCCGGAGCAGGTTACCCACGAAGGTTTCAGGTGTTATGCCCTGGCACCGCTGGGTTCTAAATAACCCAGTCCTTCAGTTGGCGCCCAACGTGGGGCTGCATCAGTGGTACCGGTCCAAGCCCGACGATCGTGAGGAACTTCGTGTGAAATCTCCGAGGGAAGGTGCACCCCGCTTCATCGATCCTGTTGTCGAAATAAGTGGCCCGAAGACTTTTCCCGCGAAGATTCCCGCCTCCTGACGGCTGCGACGGACTGCTGCCCTGACTGTAGACCTGTTTTGGCGCCTGGCGTAGACCTTGGTAGAGCGAGACGATTGACGGGCCTTCCTGGTGACGCCATCGATCTTTGAGTTAAGTATGTGTGGGTCGCTCCCAGAGTTCTTGGTTGTGGTTACTTAGTGGTTGCATGGTTCCATTGCATTTGTAGTTTTTGGTACTTTTGTTGTGTTGTTTGACGACTGCAGCCGCCAAAAACCGAGGGTTTTGTTCTTTGCTGGGACTTGGTAAATCCCGTAACCCTTGAAGTTTGTGAAACTCGGCTAGTGTGCAAGATGCCTGGTCGTAGTACTTTGTTTAGTTGTTTTAGACCTTGTGGTACGGATTCCCGACTGGAGGACTCGTGTCCGATACCTCCGGTTGGAACTCCCACTTATGAACTGTACAGTAAACATGGGCTAGGCCCGATTACCTTTAATGATTACTGGATCAAATACACGAAGAAGGACGGTGACCTTCGTTGGCCACCCCATGGTAGCTTCGAGGCCCCGATTTTAGATAATCTAGAGATTAAATTGTTTGAAAGAAAGTCAAGGCCGGCCATGTTTGATGCCTTTCGGTTGTGGCGTAAAGAAGCCCGACAGAAAGAAATCAGACAGACTAAACGTAATCAGCAAGATAATGTTGCTACCATAGTGAAGAAAGCAGAGCAATTTCAGCGCGACAAGGAGGTTAAGGATAAGGAAGTGTTTGACAGACTACAGCGTATGACCGTAGATAAATGTTATCCCGCTTTGCCTACGGAGTCGGAAAAGAAGGAAGAGCCAGTTGAGGATTCTTTAATGTCCTATCTTATGAAGTCGCCACCTCCGTACGTACAGGGTACCGCAGCTCCTGTGGTCCCTGCCGTACCTATTCTTCCGCCTATTCTTCCTCCGCCTGTTCCTCAACCTGCACCCGCTCTTCCGACTGTTCCTGCTCCTTTGCCTGTTGCTATCCCTACTGCTCCTCCGCTTCCACATACTCCTGTCCCGCTACTGCTCCTGTTTTGTTAACTCCTGCTGTTGTTACTGTTTCTACTCCTTCACTTGTTAGTCCTGTGTCCTATACTTCTCCCTCTACTCGTTCTCGTACTACTCCTCTTGCGGCTAGCTTCTTTCATTCGCTCGGACCTGTTCATGGGTCCGCTGGTTCCGATGGTCCTCAGAGACGTAGTCAGCTTCCTGGTAGCAGAGAACGCGTTGCGCTATATAATATGGCGATGGGTTGGATGGTAAACCCTCTTAGAAGTCCACCCCGTGTTGTACTCGAAACATTTTGTCAATTCAATATACCAACCCAGAGATATGTGTTCGATGAAATGTGTAAGTTCCTTCGCGATCAGATATCGGCCGATGCGCCTGACGAGGTGCTGACCGCCCTGTCTGATCTTCAGCTTCAGTTCTCGAATGGGCTGATAGTGGATACCAACGTTCGACGTGCTGTTTAGCGGTTGCTATCCTTTCGTCCCACTCCGATACCTCATGCGTTGTTTGTTGAGGATATTGAAAAACAGCCAGACGAGTCTGGTCAATTTCCTATGCGAGAAGTTCAACCGGTTTGGATACCACCTAATCCTAATGCCGCTCCTCCGACGACAGTGGGACATTTCCAGAGAATATGGATACATCTCCCATGGAAACGTTCGGAAGTATTACAGGTGAAGCAATCTTTGCCTGACCCACGCAAAAATCCTACAGGGTATTACAAAGAATTATCGCAGCTCGTAGATGCTACGGTAATGAATCTTGCCGATATCGATATGTTGTTCGGCAATGTCGTACCGCAACCGGTATGGGCTAAGATTCGCCATGAAAACCATCCGAATTAATTAGGTGGTGCTTGGGCTGCCATTGTAGCGGCAGATGCCGGACAAACGGCTGCTGCTAAACCCGACCAGCTGATTGTTGATCTCCCTCAAAGAATTATAACATTAATGAAAACTCTTATGCCAGCTATGAGGGTGAACTGGGACAAATTGTCAGCTTGTAAGCAAAAGAAGGACGAGAGTGTTTCCGAGTTCTTTACGAGGTTTGAGGAAGCATTCATTGACCATAGTGGACAGGATATGGATACCGAGGGTGGTCAGCGATTGTTTGTGGATAAATTTGTTTTGAACTTACTGCCCGATTTGAGCAATAAATTAAAGAATTCGGAAAGTGCATGGGCCGTTTCTACCTCAGCTCAGATATTGGCTACGGCACAATATTATGAGAATAGAGAGAAAGAGGAGAACAACCGTGCTGATAAAAAAACGAAAGAACTAAAAACTAAAGTGTTGTTGCAACAAGCGTATCCTCCTCGTTCAAACCAGAATGCATCCCAACAGAATAGATCGCAGTCGCAATCGAATCGATCGCAGCCGCGTAATGATTCCTCCTCCCAAAGATCATCGTTAGGGTACAATCAATGTGCTTATTGTAGACAGGAGGGACACATTAAATTCAATTGCCCTGTTCTGAATGACCGCAATAGTGGTAATTCGTCCAAAGGAGGTCGTGGTGGTTCTCATCAGGTATCACGTGGTAGGGGTCGTGGTGCTCAGAATGATCGTTCTGACAACTCCTCTAATTCTAATAATTGTTTCGATCAACGTGGATCATCGCAAGGACGATCTGCGCAGTACAATGTAGACGATTATTACGTCGATCAGGGAACTGACGACAGTAATTACTAGGACAGCCAAAGACAAGGAGAGGGAGTGGTATCAGTTCCGGTTGATCAGAGAGGGCCTTACGTCGCAGTTGCTACATCGGGCGTCGTTGAGCCTTTTCTGTTGGACACTGGTGCAGCGAAAAGTTCTATCATGCATTCGAAACTCCCTGGCGCACCTTTGTCTGGCTTAACAAATGTTTCCGTTGGTTTCTCTGGCGCCCCCGTTAGCAATCCAGTTTCACGCCCTTTGCCCCTTACAATTGGGCCACGTGAGCTTCAAGCTCCGTTAATTTTGACTACTGGCTGTGGTGAAAATCTTTTGGGCCTGGATTTGCTTAAACGTTTGTATGCAACTTTGTATTGTTCTCCTGCGGGTGTAAAGCTTACGTTAGGAGAGAGGGTTGTCTCTCCTATGTATTTGTCTCTCGATAAGCTTCCACCGGAATTGAGTTCTCTTCCTGCGTCTTTGTGGGCAACGGGTCCAAATGACGTGGGCCTGCTTGACATCTCCCCTTATGTTGTTCAGTTGAAATCTAATGTGCGATTGCCACGTATTCCCCAGTACCGTATCTCTCTTGATGGTGAACGAGCACTGTTAGCGATCATTTATGATCTGATCGAGAAAGACGTTATTGAAGAGACTCGGGGAAACGTGTGCAACAGCCCTGTACTGCCCATTCTTAAACGTACTGATCCTTCAAAACCGCCTGTTTATCGCTTTGTTATCGATTTACGGGAGGTGAATAAAATTGTGGTTCCTCAATTCCCTGTTGTGCCTGACATCACGGCGCTACTGACTCTGATTCCAGCTTCTGCATCATGGTTTTCGGTGATTGACTTGAAAAATGCGTTTTTCAGCATCCCGATTGCCGAGGAGAGCAGAGACCTTTTCGATTTCTCTCTCGGTGGACGCAGCTTCCGGTTTAAACGCGCTCCTCAGGGCTACTGTGAAAGTCCATCGATTTACAGTCAAGCCTTGAAGGGTCAACTGGATGCGTTTAGGTTGCCGGTCGGTGCGGCCTTAATCCAATACGTCGACGACTTATTGGTGGCTGCTGATACTCAGGACATTTGCAAAATTGCTACGGTGTCGTTGCTGCAACATCTCTGTGAGTTGAATCATAAGGTGTCCCCTTCTAAACTCCAATATTGTTGTCAAGAAGTAACCTATCTAGGTCACTTATTGTCAAAGGAGGGAAGGAGGTTGACCCCAGAGAGGATTGCAGCGATTGCGCGAATGGCTGTGCCAAAAACCCGAAGAGATGTGCGTGCCTTTCTAGGTATCACGTCGTACTGCAGGCAATGGATTCCTAATTTTTCATTGCTAGCGAAACCATTGGTGGCTCTTAAGTGCAAGGACGTTTCAACTCCTTTACCATGGACGGAGGAATGTCAGAAAAGTTTTTCTGAATTGCGTGATTCATTGTGTTCGGCTCCTGTGTTGGGTACTCCCGACTACAGTAAGCCGTTTACATTATATGTTCACGAGAAGGAAGGTTGTGCTTTGAGTGTCTTAACGCAACCTTTTGGTGGTAAACAACGTCCATGTGCATATTTTTCCTCGACCTTGGACCCAGTAGCTAGAGCATTGCCGAGTTGTTTGAGAGCAACTGCGGCAGCTGCGGTCTCCATCCGACAATCAGCAGGACTGGTCATGGATAATATGCTTACGGTGATGGTTCCGCATGCAGTCGATACTCTTTTGAATCGTACGAAAACTCAGCACTTGACGAGTGCGAGGTTGTCTGGGTACGAGCTGACGTTGTTGGCAAGTCATATTCAGATAAAACGTTGCAATGTTCTGAACCCGGCAACTTTGTTACCAATTAGCGCAGAGTCAGATGAAGTAGCAGAACATGATTGTTACTTGAGGACAGAAGAAGAAACAAAAGGTCGAGTGGACCTTAAAAACACCCCATTGGAAGATCCGGATGGTACATTGTATGTGGATGGGTCATGTTTTAAGTTGCCGAATGGCGATGTGACTACTGCTTATGCTGTTGTAACGTTGAATACTGTTGTTGAGACTGCAAGGTTGAATCAGAACTCTGCCCAGGCTGCAGAGTTGATCGCTCTCACTAGAGCATGTGTGTTAGCAAAAGGGAAACGTGTGAATGTGTTTACCGACAGCCAATATGCGTTTGGCGTCGCACATAGTTTTGGACGATTGTGGAGAGAGAGAGGTTTCTTGACGTCGCATGGTACGAAGATTCAGCATGGACAGCTTGTGAATGATCTTTTGGATGCACTGACGTTGCCTAAACAGGTAGCGATTGTTAAATGTAGTGCGCATCGTAAGGTGACGGATGATGTTGGTCGTGGTAATGCGTTTGCGGACGAGATTGCTAAGGAGACTTCCCGGAACCTTAGCACTCGAATGTATGTGACGAGTTCGGTTAGGTGGCCTACAGAATCGAGCATGTGTGAAGACACTATCGAAAGTGTAAAAGAAATTCAGAATGAGGCCACCGAGACTGAAAAGGTGAAGTGGAAAGAAAGCACGGGAAAGTTGGATGCGAATGGTTGTTGGATTGATTTGTCGGATCAGAAAAGATGGTTGTTGCCCGATGCGTATGTGCTGGCCGTTGTGACAATGGCGCATGGATTAGCACATATCAGCGCGAAAGAAGGTATTTGTAAGTTGTTGTCTCCTGTATGGAAGAATGATGGTATCACGAAATGTGCCGAACGTCTGGTGAAGAATTGTATGGTGTGCATGATGTACAATCCTGGCAAAGGAACCCCAACTCCTCCTGGCAGTTTTGCTCCCCCTTCATGTCCCTTTGAGGTGATCCAATTGGACTTCATCCATATGGAGCGATGCAATAACCTGAAATACGTTTTAGTTGTGGTTTGCGCATTCTCCCGATGGATCGAGGCCTATCCTCTCAAAGATAATACTGCTTTGTCTACTGCGAAAATCCTACTGAAGGAATATTTTCCTCGGTATGGAATGCCTAGAGTCGTGTGGTCAGATAACGGAAGTGAGTTTGTGGGTAGTGTGATGAAGAGTGTGTGTGAGGGCCTTGGAATTAATCAGAAATTCCACAGCGCCAATCATCCCCAGTCAGCTGGATTGGTTGAGGGGTATAACGGCACCCTTAAACTGAAACTAGCAAAGATTCAGGCTACGACTGGTCTTTCGTGGCCTGACGCTTTACCTTTAGCATTACTGTCAACTAGGGCGACTGTACACTCCCGAGTAGGGCTTAGTCCCTATGAAATAGTGTTCGGCCGTCCTGCGAATGTGTGGGGGGTTCCTAGGCCAGGAATGTTCTGCGATCTTGAGTACCCAATGTTGATCGATTACCTTCATGACTTGACTGCTAAACTGAGGTTAATTCACCAACAGGTTTACGACGCACTGCCGACGCAGACGGAGGGTCCAGGCCACCAGCTCCAGCCCGGAGATTGGGTGGTGACGCGGAACTTTTCGCGCAAGAACAACTTGGACCCGAGGTTTACCGGACCCTACCAGGTTCTCCTTGCCACGAGGACTGCTGTTCGTCTCGAGGGACGTAAGAATTGGGTGCACGCCACCCATACCAAAAGGGTCCCTATCCCTTTACCAGCAGACCCGTGGGTGAGGAGAGGCATTGCATCAACTGAAACCGAAGGTTTGCCGGCGTTTGTACCTTTCAGCGACGCACAGCTTGTTGGAGAATCCTCAGCGCAGCAGAAAGACTCTGTTGAACAATTGTCATCAAAAGACTCAAGACCAGAACACTCAACTGATCAGCAGGACGCTGTCTCTTCAACGGATCCTTTGTTTGATGAGCAGACACATCCTGGGAAAACCCGATACTTTTTGCGATCTAGCACTAAAGACTAATAAAAGATCCTGCTTTGCTGTATTGATAACTGCATTATTCCGTTTTCCGTGATCAGTTTTGAACATTTATATTATTGTGATTATTCCTGTATATGTACATTGAGCTTCATTCCTTATACTTTTTGCTTCCACAGCTGAGAGACTTTGCTTTCGCATATATATATATTGTGCATTAAAGGCCGTAGGGCCGCGCGCGTACTTCCTTCTGGATAGTAGGTCTTGACGCTAGGTTAAAGACCATCGGTTCCTAGGAACTCCTAGGGATTGACTATTGCTACACAGAACGAAGTGCGTCAAGAAACGTTGCGGACGGTCGTAGGGAATGGCATTTTCGAAGCTGATGGACTTGGAGGAAGCTCAGCTACAAAGATTCAAGCTGCAACATTTTAGTCGTACGAAATGTTTCATGTTTCAAGTGTTTGTGTTATTCTTGATTGTTTCTGCATTCTTGGCGGGTGGGGTGTATTATATGATGACTGGTTTTCTATCTCCTGTGTTACCTACTCCTACACCTGATCCTAAACTTACCTCCACTGCATCTCCCCATTCTTTCCATATTTTACCCGAACACGAGCAGGCTAGACGTGCAGAATTCCGCAATAATTCCTTTATTCTGCTCCTTCACCAGCATCAGTTAGTGGTTAACACTACTAATTGTTGGGTGTGTGGGTTGATGCCACATACTACGGATAAGGGAATTCCATATCTGGTGTTACCGTATAGTTCCCAAGGGTCTGCTCGAGCATTTCAAACAATGTTTCGAAGCGCACTGGGTTTCCACCCCATTCGAGAACCACGTTCCCCCTACTCTGGTCCTACCTCGTATCAAAAACCTTTGTCGATAGCAATAGAGGACTTAGACAGCGATATCTATGATCCCTCGCTTATTCCCGAAGAGGAGGTACAAGCTTATAGGGTCCTGAGTAGAGGCGAGTATAGTGTGTTCACGAGTGAAAAGCAGCTTAAAAGCTCACCTCCGATATGGGTCGTACCCCACATTGGTAATTTTTGTCTGATGGGTCGTGGCCGAAGATCGAAAGCCCGACTTGGAGAGAGTGCTTGCACTGAAAATTACATGCTGCCGATGGTCTCGTCCCCTGTGTTTCTGGCTGCCAAGGGTACATACTTTATCTGCCATGATCGTGCATACGCATGGTTGCCCGCTGACTTCATGGGCTCATGTTTCATTGCAAATCTGTTGCCTCCGACTTTCACTGTAGATGCCGATTATCATAAGACTAGAGTTGTGCGAGGCGTAATAAGCGAAGAAGACACTGCCGGTCAAGAGGCAGGAGACTTTTTCAAGGGTTTCCTCCCGTTTTGGGGACCTATGGTTAATAGTAGGAACCTGAGACAGTTGACTCGAGTGGTAGAATCGACAGCTAATATTACTGCCAGTGCCCTTGGTAATATCACCACAGAACTTCAGGCGGATAGACTTATGACGTTACAAAACCGTATGGTTTTAGATGTCATCTTAGCAGATCGAGGTGGGGTATGTAAGGTGATCCATTCGAGCTGCTGCATTTTCATTCCAGATAATGCTCCGACTGTCTATCAAGCCATCTCTAAGTTGCATAAGATCTCTGAATCCATACACGTGGATGTAGGGGATTGGACGCTACTTGGATGGTTTTGGGGCCTAATGTCGACTTGGGGTTGGAAGATTCTGATGATTATCGGAGTTGTCGTGGCGTTCCTGTTCACGTGTTGCCTTTGCGTGCAGTGCGGTCCTGCCTTATGTGGCCTCTGTGCTACAACGTGTATGAGACAGCCGCCTGTCACCAATGGGACTCGGTTGGACAGAGCTATGCTACAGCAACATCTAGATGGTCTGATGAATATCGAGTATGATTCCGACTAGTGCTTGCCTACATGAGGGCAAAAGGAGCGTCTGAGGTTCCGTGACAATTGTAAGTGGTGCTTTCGACTCGCACGAATATAGTCGAGTCTGGTATCTATGAACCGCAAATGACGAGTTTAGTGGGTGTACGCAGTTTCGCTGTGCTAACCTAAACCGTTCGTCTGTTACGTGGGTATTTCTATCTGTACCCACGGGTTCCATCTTAGATACGGCATCCATTTTGTCTCTTGCCCTCAAGTAGCCAGCGAACGGACGTTGTCCGCTTCGCGACCCTGGGACTCCCAAGATATTTGCGGAAGACACATGTCCTTTGTAAGTGTCTTTATGATGAGGGGGATGCTACTGTAAAGCAGATGGCGCCGCTCGAGGCTCATCTTGCCGCACGGACTTATTGTCTCAGCCGTGCATCTCATTAGGCACGTCCCTTTGATGCCTGTATCTCGTGTTTCCCGATACCTCCCCTTTTACACCCTTTCCGATCTCCCCACTGTTTCCCTCTTCCTCCGCACCTGTCCTTGTCCCTATTTCGATCTGTTTTACTGTTGATTGGAATGCACTAATGGTGGGAAGATGGGTTTCTCAGTTGGGAACCGCCAAATGTTTCCGCACTTATGTCCCGGACCTTGTGCGTTCCAAAGTGACCAGAACGACCCCTCTGGGGAATGATTGTGGGAACCGGGTCATAAACTTTTGTGTTCAATGTAACTCTATGGGAAAATCGTGTATAAAAGGAGCGATTCACAGAACCAATTTGAAGCAGTCTCCCCAAGTTGCACGAGTTGTACTTGTCGTGATTTCTGTGTTCCCTGCAGTAAATAAACCTTGAATCTTTGACGTCGAAGGAAGTGTCCCGTGTCTCTGTGATTCGTACGCCGGAGCAGGTTACCCACGAAGGTTTCAGGTGTTATGCCCTGGCACCGCTGGGTTCTAAATAACCCAGTCCTTCAGGACTGCCAGGGGCAAGGGAGGGATCCAGTCGAGCTCTGTGTTGACCAGCAAGGTCCTTACGTCACCGCTAAGGTCCTGGGTACAAAGTCTCCATTCTTGGTAGACACTGGGGCGACACGTAGTGTGTTATCAAAACGACTGATTCCAAGGGCACCCTTGTCTGGCTCACACATTACATCAATAGGTTTCGATGGAACGCCCTCCACTAATCCCCTGTCTGTACCTATCTCCTTCGACCTAGGAGACAACCCAATTGACACAACATTTCTGCTCTCCTCCAACTCCCCTGACGCCATTATGGGTATTGATTTACTAAAACATTTCCGAGCTACCATTAGGTGTTCCCCAGATGGAGTCCGAGTCATCCTGTACGACAACCCGAGCATGTCCAGATCCTACCCCGCACGACATATGTACTCTATAACTGATGCTGACCTGTCCTTGCTCGACACCCTGCCCCGGTACCTATGGGCCAAAAACGACTCGGACGTAGGGCGAATGATGATTGACCCTGTGCACATAACTGTTCGACAAGACGCAATGCTCCCGAAACTCCCACAGTACCGGATATCACCCGAAGGTGAGAAGGCATTGGTAGCGATTATTCAGTCCCTGGTAGATGCAGGAGTGGTAGAGGAAGTAGTTAGCAATGTCTGTAACAGCCCTATCCTACCCATTGTTAAGAAACAAGGCGAGGGAGATGAGAAAGCGTACCGCTTCATCATCGACCTGCGAGAGGTTAACAAAGTGGTTGTGCCTCAGTACCCCGTAGTCTCAGCCATCACCACCATTCTGACCCTCATCCCGTCCACTGCCACCACCTTCACTGTTATTGACCTCAAGAATGCATTTTTCTCTATCCCCATCCACCCAGACAGCCGTTATCTCTTCTGCTTCACCCTAAAAGCCCGTTCGTACCGATTTTGTAGAGCTCCCCAGGGCTACACTGAAAGTCCCAGCATTTACAGCCAGGCCCTCAAAAGACAGCTGGACGCCGTCCAGCTACCAGATGGAGTGGTGTTGATCCAATATTTCGATGATATCCTTTTGGCGGCCGACACCACTCCACTTGCAATCACGGCCACTATCCAACTCTTGCACTTTCTTGCGGAAAATGGCCACAAAATCTCCAAAAAGAAATTACAGTTCTGCCAGCCTCAAGTGACATACCTAGGCCATCTCCTGTCCAAAGAAGGGAGGAAACGTACGCCCGACCGAATCCAAACCATCCTAGACACCCCTGTCCCGAAAACACAGAAGCAAGTCCGTTCTTTGGTGGGTCTTACCTCTTTCTGCCGACAATGGTTACCAAATTTCAGTCTCATTATAAAACCCCTACTTTCCCTGTTGGCCAAAGATGTCCCCTTCCTGCTCCCTTGGACCCCCGAATGTCAAGTGTCCTTTAAAGAATTGCGAGATGCCCTTTGATCAGCACCTGTCCTGGGAACACCAGATTACTCCAAACCCTTCTCCCTCTTCACTCACGAAAGGGAGGGATGCGCGTTGTCTGTTCTAACTCAGCCCATCGGCCCTAAACAACGCCCTTGTGTCTACTTCTCTGCCACTCTTGACCCCGTCGCCAGAGCTTTGCCTGCCTGCCTTCGAGCAGTAGCCGCCGCTGCTGTCTCTATCCGTCAGAGCGAGGGAATCGTACTTTCGAACTCCCTCACTGTGCTGGTACCCCATGCGGTCGACACCCTTTTGAACCAGACCAAGACTCAACACCTGACTAGCGCACGACTGACGGGGTACGAATTGACACTACTTGCACCCCACATCACTCTGAAGAGATGCACGACTTTGAATCCTGCCACACTGTTGCCCTTGTCCAAAAATGACCCCGGCGTGCCCCCTACACACGACTGTGTGACCCGCACGGACAAACAGACTAGGAGTAGAATTGACCTCCGAGACACTGCTTTTTCAGACCCTGATGGAGAGCTATGGGTAGACGGCTCTTGCATCAAACTCCCAGACGGCACCACTTCAGCTGCCTATGCGGTAACGACAGCCCGAACAGTAGTTGAGACAGCCCGCATCACACAACGATCCGCACAGGCGGCAGAGCTAATTGCCCTCACACGAGCATGTATCATAGCGGCAGGGACCACGGCGAACATTTACACGGACAGCCAGTATGCCTTCGGGGTGGTTCATCATTTTGGGCTCTTGTGGAGGGAAAGGGGATTCCTGACGTCCCACGGCACGCCCATCCTCCACGGAGATCTAATCTCCGCCCTGATTGAAGCAGTTCTCCTCCCCAAACGATTAGCAGTGATCAAATGTCAGGACCACAAGAAGGTGACGGACTTAGTCGGACAGGGAAACACGCTGGCCGACACCACTGCCCGAACCACAGCTGAGAATAGGACGATGACACGCATGTATGTGACCAGGTCACAAGCAGAAAAATGGACTGACGCTAGAGAGACGATTAGGGACATCCAGTCGGCCAGCACCCCTCACGAACTGACCGAGTGGGCACGGGCGGGTTTAAAGGACGATGAAGGCTGCTGGCGGACAAAAGATGCAAACAAATGGTTGCTGCCTGACTCGTACCTGATTCCCATACTGACTATGGCACACTCTCCCGCACACATAGGATCTACCCCCATGATCAAACTCATTTCCAAAGTCTGGCACAACGACAAGATCCCCGACTCAGCCAAACGCCTGGTCTAGCAATGCATCATCTGCCTGCAACACAACCCTGGGAAAGGAACTGTGGTACCTCGGGGAGGGTTTGGGGTCCCCGACCACCCCTTTGAGGTCCTCCAGATGGATTACATCCAGCTAGAAAGATGCCAAAGCCTGAAATATGTATTAGTCATTGTATGTGCCTTTAGCAAATGGGTAGAAGCCTATCCAACCCGTGATAACACTTCCATGACTACTGCCAAAGTACTACTGAAAGAGTTTTTCCCTCGCTACGGTCTTTGTCGAATTTTATGGAGCGACAACGGCCCCCACTTCATAGCTGAAGTTATCCAACTAATCTTGAAAGGGTTGGGTGTAAAACAGAGGTTTCATGCAGTCTTCCACCCCCAATCCGCTGGCTTAGTTGAGCGCCACAACGCCACACTGAAACTAAAACTGTCGAAGATAGTGGCCACCACAGGACTTAAGTGGCCAGATGCCCTCCCACTGGCGTTGCTATCAATGCGCTCCACTCCCACTAAGCACCATTTGACCCCCAACGAGGTTGTATTCGGGCGACCGATGAACCTCTGGACTGCCCCCAAACCGACCTCCATTCACGACGCCCCGGACGTCCTACTGTCTGATTACTTGTACAAATTAACTAAAACGTTGTCTGTCATTCATCAGCAGGTGCAGCAGGCCATCCCCGATGCTTCCAGGGGTCCGGGTCACGACATCCAACCGGGAGATTATGTGCTAGTCCGGAATTTTCAACGGACAAAGAGCCTGGAACCCCGGTGGACGGGCCCCTGGCAAGTACTGATCACCACCCGGACGGCCCTTCGAGTGGAAGGGAAACGGCACTGGCTGCATGCACACCACTGTAAGAAGGTCTCCTCGACCCTGGCCACAACAGAAAACGTCAACACCCAGGAAGAGCTCCTGAACAAAGATCGGCCATCACTGAACTGTTATCCTGATACCGAGGCACTCGAACTTGCGAAATTCTCCGATCCCACTGTGCCATCCAGGGAAGGGTATTTCCTGCGTCGAAAGGAGGGAGCTTCGGCTAAGCAGACCACGGACTAAGTTAAATCTCAGAACGGTGGCCTAAGCACAACCAAGGGTTACCCGGAGAGAAGCTAAACAAAGTCTGTGGTTCTGCCCACTACCGAGCACCTTGAAGATGATGGAAGCGCCAGATAAGAAGATGATGGAAGCAACCGGAAATACCCACTACAGGAACCCAAAGACTGACAGTATGCACAAATCAAAGACAATCGCCTTCTTCATTGTCTTCCTCCTTTGCCTCCTCCTCATGACTTCCTTCTGGATCTTGGAGGAAAGCACACCTGCTCATCAGATATTGCTGACCACTGCACAGCCAACCACCATGAAAGAGCATCACCAGATCTCCCTTTCGCCTCAGCTCCGAGAAAGGCGTAAGGAGTTCTGGAACAATTCCTTCGTGCAACTGTTGCACCAGCACAACCTTGCTGCCAACGCCACCAACTGCTGGATCTGTGGGTTGCTCCCGCATGCCACCGGACACTCCATCCCCTTCATCCCTTCTCCTTTCTCAGTTCACGGCTCCTGCCTTGCATGGTTGATCCTCTTGCAAGAAAGCCACAAGAACAATGCCACTTCTGGTCAAACAGTGTCGCACTTCTACTATGGGTTCTGGCTGAACAAAACCGGAAGGACTTCTGCTCCCTTTTGTCCTTTGACCCCTGGTTCCGCCTTCCATATGGACATCCCTGCCAAAGAACGGGTTGAAATGCAGGTGCTCCATAATCCAGCTAGACCCACCTTCTCCTACCTACGGAAACGAACCGCTGCCACTCTGACTGTGGCTCTGTCTGTTATCAATGTCACAGGCCTTGTGTGCATCGAAGGCCTGGGAACACAGCTGGTGGGTCGCAGTTCCTGCCACATCACCAGGTCATTGGACTTAATTGATCCCCCCTCCTTTGTTGCTTCCCCAAATATGTACTTTGTTTGTGGCACCAAAGCTTACACTTGGCTCCCGAAAGGTTGGGGGGGTACTTGCTACATCGCCTTCATTCTCCCCCCCACGTATGTGGCCCCAGCCAACCATCACCGGCAGAAGCGCGCAGGAGACATTGGACAAGCCGATTCCACCGGAACGCAGTTCCTGGATGCGGTGAAGGGACTTGTTCCTCTGTGGGGCCCAATGGCAAACAGCTGCGCCATCCGACACCTGACCCAGGCAGTAGAAACGACCATCAACATCACGGCTGGCATCCTTGCTAACAACACGGCTGAGCTTCAGGCAGTCCACCTGGTGGCTCTTCAAAACCGCCTTGTTCTGGATGTGGTTCTAGCCGACCGTGGGGGGGCATGCCGCATCATCGGATCCAGCTGTTGCACCTACGTACCAGATAACTCGCCCTCAGTCTACAAAGCAATTGAGCACCTCCACAGACTTTCCTCAGAGGTTCACCAAGAGCAAGAAGGATGGTCACTTGGAAGCTGGTTTTGGGATACTTTGAAGGACTGGGGATGGAGGTTGTTTACATTTATATTGATACCAGTCGTGATACTGTGTGGGTGTTGCCTAGGTATTCAATGCTTGCCACCTTTGTGTTCACTAATTTCTAACTGCATGTGCCCTAAGACTTTGGACTTCGGAACTGAGCACATGAGTCCCCTCTATGAGGTAGAAATACGTGGCCTTATGGGGATAGATCCGAATTGACAAGCTGGCGAGACATGTTAAAAGGGAGGACTGTGAAATTTTAGTTTGCGAACTGAACATCACCTGCGCCATCTTGTCCATTCCTCAGACTCACGTACAAATATGCATGCACGGCAGCCATTTTAGGTACCATGGTCTCCCTGTTCCCGATCAATCGCCAGCGCGCTCCACTGACCCTGCGAGCATCTCCCGTGCACCCTGGCTGCCCCGCTCTCACATGCACAAGTCATAAACCCTCTCCATCCGCGTGACTCTGCCCCCGGGAGTCACACCCCGCGCCTGACCAACACCTCCTTTCTACGCTCGATTGTCCACGCAGACCATTCCTTTTATGAATGCCTCTCCTTTGATGACCCCTTCCCCTGAGCCCGATTGTCTGTACGGATCCCAGGCCATCACCTAGCCAGAGGATACAGTTTATTGCCCCCTACTGTATGGAGTCGCTCCTCCTCAAAAGAGCTACTATTGATCATGGCCTCCCCACCCCCTGAGATCCGATCAGGCGCACACATTCTAAGAATCGGCGGAACGTCCAGCTGCGTGACAGCCCCCTCCTATTGTATGTGGGGTGGGGACCTCTACTGTAGATACGTGTGAGAATGTGCCTGAAACGGGGATTCCGGGGATGTCTTTTCATACTTCAAAGTGTCTTTGTTGCAATAAAGAATGCTCACATGTCATAAACTAGGGTATAAGAGGCCAGGCCTCAGAGAGGCTGTTAGAGCACCTCGAAACGATACCTCGTTGTCCGATCTGATGTGTTCTGCTCCGTCGGAATAAAACTTTGTTTCCCGCCTTCCTGTCTCCAGCGCCTGCCTCTTTGTTTGATAACCCCTGCCAGGGTATTAGAGGCGTTTAACACCGGGCAAATACTTGAGAGTCATCGACCTAACCGCCTGACCATTTTCCATTTTCATGAGAGTCCACCATGGGTTGACCTCTCCACTACTCCCCTACGTCGCCTGCAGCCTCTGCACGGTGACGCCCCTCTAACTGCGAGTGGCCCGGTAAGGTGAAACCCAAACCTCAATAGGCACTCTTGCATCCGGCCGCCCTGGCCCTGAAGAAGAGGACCTGAGGTGCACCTACGTCTCCGAACCCTTCAATTTAGCTGCCCTGCTGTTGGTTCCTCCAGGAAGACTTCCTGGACCGAGCCTGCAGCCAAAATCCCAAACAGACGACCCCCATAGAATTGTATTGGGCTCCCGACACCTCCTAAGCACCCTTCAAACGGCCGTCCCTGCGCGCTGGTGATGTGGACTTGGTGCTGACCTGCGACCTCCTTTGCTCTGACCTTAACCCTAGGAGCTTGGCTCTCAAGACGAGTGGCCTGCCCGTGAGCAGCCCCCACCATAGGTGCCCCCAGCCCCATTGGCTAATATTGGGCCTCTGGACTCTGTAGCCAGCCGCCCTAGTGCCGCTGGTGGTGCGCCGTGGGTGCCCAACTGAAATTTACCTGCAAACCGATAACCTTCTTTTGTCCCATGGAAACCAATGTTATGATTATGAAATGTTGAACTGACTTTTTGTATGAAAAACAAGGTACATTTCTTTCAGTTTAAAATTTGACCTGTAAATTGCAAATTCCCTTGTGTGATATCTTGGTATATCACCCCAAGTTTTCAAAGTAACTGAAAATTTATCAAAAAGTAATTTCTATGTTTCAGAAACTGTTTTAAAAGCTATACCTTACTTTGATATAGTATATAAGGATCCATCTTCCTACAATACTTTAATAACTATTGTTCCTATGTTTGAAGAGGGTTAAATGACACTCATGAATCTCACTCACCTTGTCAGTGAACTGCTTCCCTTCCCGCACAGCTCCGCTTAGGTAGCTGCTGCCCCTGACCCTTGCTGGTCTGAGTTTGAGACCCTCCTCCTGCCCGTGCCTAATCCCTGGTGGGCCAGTGGGGAGCATCTCTGCTCTGCTGCTGCTCTGCCCTCTGTCTTTCTATTTTCTGCCTTACTGATCTCTTTATCCTTTCTTTCATCTTTCTTTGCTATTTGTCACTTTTGTCCCTTTTCTTTTACTCTTGCCTCTTTACTTTTTGCACCTTTTTCTCTCCCTGTCCTGGTCGATCTTGTTCCCCCGCGGCCGTGCCCCCTCCAGCACCGCTTTCCCACTTCTCCATCTCCCCATCTCCCCGCTGTCCAGCCCTCCCCCTCACACTTCCTAATGGCGGCCTCTGTGTGGCCATGCCCAAGGTGCACCAAAGGCAAGCCCGTCTGCAATCCATCCACCCCTGGACTGAGCCATGGACACTGGTTCTGAGACCATCCACCACTACAAAGCCAGCACCCTCCACTCTCTCAATACCGGACGCCCCTTCTTGCCACCAGGCATTGTCAAATTACACCCAGGGCCCTTTTTCCTGCCGTAACTGCAGCTGCAGCTGCACCTGCGCCTTCACCTGCCACTGCTCACCAACCCACCCACCGCACACCCGACAAATACGAGACCCGACCTGACTGCATCAGCTCCAAGCTCCACAAGCATGCCTTGGAGATCTAGTATATACTCAACACTCTCTACCCTAACATCGCCTTCCTCACGGAAACCTGGATGAACTCTACCTACGTCTCGGACATCGCCACATCTATCCTGGATGGCCACAAGTTTATTCACAAGGACCACATTAACAAACTGGGTGGAGGCATCGCCATCGTACACAAAAGCATCCTCCGCTTCACCACCCACTCAGACGACCACTAGACCAACATGGAGCACCCCACTTCCAGGTCCAGACCAACCCGAACACCACCCTCTGTGGCACCCCAGACCCCTTTGACCCTTCAGCGATTCCATCATCAACTTCATCGCACCCCATGCACTCGCCTCCATAGACTGCATCCTCCTGGGCGACCTCAACTTTAACATGGAGAACTCCAACGATAAGAACAACTGGTCACTGCTGGAGAACCTTGCAACCATCAGACTCAAACAACTATTCACCTCCATAAACCACTCAGCAGGACACACCCTCAACCCCATCTTCTCCGCCAGCATCAACATCGCCTTCAGCTACACCTCCGAGCTCCTGTGGACGTGACTCTACTGCGTCCATTTTTCCTTCACCAGACACCCCGAACACACCCACAGACCACGCACGAAACCTTGGCATCATCTTGAACTCCTCGCTCACAATGAATCACCATATTAACTCTGTCTCATCATTCTGCTTTAACATGCTATGCCTGCTTTGAAAGATCTTCAAATGGATCCCCACAGAGTCGATCACGCACTCATCAGCAGCAGATTCGACTATAGCAACACACTCTATGCCTGCATCACCCAGAAACTCCTCAAGAAACTGCAGAACATTCAGACCACCTCCTCAACACCCCCCACCACAGCCACATTACCGGCCACCTGAGAGATCTCCGCTGGCTCCCAGTCAACAAAAGAATCCCCTTCAAGCTCCTCATACATGCCTCCAAAGCCCTACACGATGTGGGCATACCTTAACCACCACCTCGCATTCCACTCACCCACAGAGACCTCTGCTCCGCCCAAATGGCACTGTCCACCATCCCACGCATGTGCAAGACCATGGCTGGAGGAAAATCTTTCTACTACCTCGCATAAAAGATCTGGAACACCCTGCCTCTCCACCTCCGGCAATCAGTGTCACCAGCACAATTTAGGAAGGATCTCGACTTGTCTCATCGACTGAACCTCAGCACCTTTGACGGATCAGCAGTCCTCCCCCCAGTGCCTTGAGACCCTTACAGGTGAGTAGTCGTGCATTACAAGACACTTGATTGATTGATTTACTTGACCAGTGAAAAAGAAGAAAACACTGCTCTATTGTTTGGCGCCAAAAGGCTTAAAAGTCCCAAAGTCTAGCAGTTCAACGAGTTTCAGGGAAGACATCTCTCAATGCATCTCGCGCATCAATATATTCAGGTGCCGATGGAAATTCAGTGCTTGGCAGCCGAGGAAAGCATGCTAGCGTAAAGTCATGCTGGAAGTTTCCAGTTTATGGGCATACTCTTAGGCACATTAGCAAAGAGGCACAGATGCTTGACAATGTTAGCCTATTCTAAGGCATGGTGACCATTTTGCTTGTCACTCGCTGCATTCCCTTAACATTTGATTTGCTCTCCCTGCAGGGGGGTGAGGCTTTTCTTAGATATTGTCAGGGTGCACTGAGGATTCTTTTGCCCTTTATTTTGTTTGTTCCTCTTTTGATTCCTCTGTTGTTTGCAAAACCTCTTGTCTGTCCTATGGACTGAGGTCCAGATGCTCATTACAGGATTTCCTCTCTGATGAAAAGACGGTAAGTCTCCAGTGGAGTTTGTGTTGATTTACATACCTTGAGCAGTAATAATCATCCTGATTAGTCATATTCTGTATTTCTTTCTATACAGTTTCCCCTTCTGCTACTTAACCACACAGAGGCTGTGTCACAGCCAAGAGTGCCCTGTACATTCTGGAAATCTACTATCTTTGCAACTCTTTGTCCTCTCTCCCTTCTCTCTTCTCCATGTTCTTTATGGATGTTTAGTCTCACTGTGGTAATTAATTGTCTGCCATTTTAGTAGAGAGCGACAAGTCTTAGTTCAGGTTCGTTCATCTCAAGTTACCTGGTGGACAGGGAACTTAAAACTCCAAATCACAGAGGGACTTTTAACTGGATCCCAGGGGAATGGTCCTGCGTGCATCTCCCAATATTGTTGGTAGCATCCCCACTTACTGTGACTCTCAGCATTGGTGCTTGAGTACAGTGTTTATGGATTTGAGCAGCACATGTCAAGCTATACCGCAATGTCATACGCTCATTGGAATCCTCTCCAGTCTCGCAGGGCAGTCTCACATTTTCGATTTTAATGTATATGTATGTATATGGTATTTGTAAGCACATAACTCATCCCCAGAGTGATATCCTGGTGCTAGTCTGAGTAAATAACTCCTTCCTGGTTAATAGGATTAAAGTGGAGATAGCTTGTTTTCAATTTTGTTTCTAAAAGTCAGCAAATCTGACACTGCGTAGATCCTGGGGAAACATATTCCAGTGAGTGGCGGCTAAGAAATTAAAGGAGCGTCAACCCATTTCGGATTTCTTAATTCTTTTACAGAATATCAAGGCCTTGCTGGCTGATCTGAGATTCTGAGTGGGTTAGTGAAAGTTGACTTTGCTTAACAATAGACTAGTGCTCTATGCGTTTGGTACTGGAGTTTATAGATAGCTCGCTTACAAACTGCCAATGAAACTTGTCAAGACCCGCAGATTCTGAGCTACCTTTTCCTATGTTGCATACAGGTTTTGCAGGTGTATTGTGATCAGTTCGAAACCTTGAGAGCAAGTAATTGTCCATGCCGACATATAATGCATTTCCGTATTTGATCCTTCTCAGGATTAAGGCTTGGATTATGTTCCTTCTCCAAGCTACTGAAATCCATTGGGACAATTTCCATAGGATGCCTAGCAGTCCGAAAATTATCCCTTGAACCCCGGTTACTAATTCTTGTAGGGACAGAGTACTAACAATGAGAAAACCCAAATGCTTAACCATTTTTTGGGTGTTGGTGTGAGGCCTGGCGTAACTGGTAACCATGAATCAGTCCAAAATTTTTCAGCACCTCAGAAAAACACAATTTTGGATTTATCTGCATATAATTTTAAACAGTGGGGACACAGCCACCCTACCAACTCAGACAGACACTCAACTAAATTATCACTTGTTTCATCACACTTATCATCGATAGAGATGAATAGTTGAGTGTCATCGGCATACATAATGATCTCAAATACTCCTTTCCTCGCAATGTTGGCCATTAGAGCCAGATAAACGTTAAACAGTGTTCGGCTCAACTTGGAGCCCTGGGGAGCGTCACACTGCAGGTCTTTGTGGCTACATTTAAAGGAAGACTGCTGTGCCCATTGGGTTTTATTGCTTAAGGAAGAACAGAACCAATGAATGTAGAGCAATTTCATGCAGCCTTCAAAGTAACTGATGGTGAGACACAGTGTCGAAGGCTGCAGATAGATCTAATAATGTCCTGATACTGTCAGTCACTGCCACAAAAGTTGTTTATATGCTTTTTTTCGCCCTGAACCCTGTTTGAACTAGATCTAGGATGTTGTTGTTCTCTAAATACTGAGTCAATTGAGCATTGACTAATCACTCCAGTAATAATTTGCATTTGTAAAGCACGAACATATCACCCATTAAGGGTTTCAAGGAACTGGGGGCCGTCGGGAAGATTAAGTGAGCTATTGCCCAGAGTCACGTGATGCTGAGATGAGCAGTCACCGGGGATCGAACCTCGAGCCCCATGCTCCAGAGTGTCGCTCTGGATGCTGCACCACACTTCTCCCACCATACCCAGATAAGTGTGTCAATGAAAAAGGCATAGAGTTGGAAAGAGTGGAGGCATCCACCCCTTTCTTCTTAGCTAATGATCTACTAAGGCCTGTTTCGAGAATGTGGGAATGTCTTATTCCTTCAATAATTTATCTAGGAGAAATGTACCTGAGGTGCAATTACGGGGATTACAAGAGAATAGAAACAATGAGGACAAGGGTCCAAGGCTGACCCAGACCTTACAATTCTCATTGTCCTTTCCACCATTTCAACTGTCAGATCCATAACTTTTCCCCTGTTGGTCATTGCATTTGGGTGTATTGTAGTAAACATATGTTGATTTTCCAAGGAGGGGTTTGTACCCCAAACGTTGAATAGATGGACATGACTTTATCATTGAACAATTTAGATAAGTCCTCACATAAATATGCAGAGGCTTTAATTGCTTGACTCAATACAGTAGGTTGAGCTAATTCTTTGATAATTTTGAACAACTCCCTGGACTCTTAGTATAAAATACTGTCAATTAGCCTTTCTTAGTTGTTAATAGTAGACATTCAATGCATTTTTATAAATCGTTCGATCCTCTGAATTTTTTCGGGGTCGCCACTTACACTCCTAGATTTTACACTCCCCTTTTTGTTTCCTTAATTCTCCAGTATACCACTTCTCAGTAGGATGTCTATTTGGGGGGTAATTAGTCCTATCAGGGTCGCAGATGTCCAAAGCTTTACATATAGCGTTTTCCCACTCCCCGACTGCTTGGTCAACTGACCAGTCTTCTTTCATCGTTGGCAGGTTAAAATTGTTAATAAAGGATTCAGGGTTCTTTTTCCTCCATGGACGTCTTTACTGGTGACAGGGGTGTTATTAGTTCCAACTCCATTCTCCAACAAAAATGAGAACAATACCAAAAAGTGGTCGGACCATGTGTTGGGCTCTACTCTTTATATTTTTATAGGATTCACATTAGAGAAAAATAAGTCTAAATTATGCCCGGCCTTGTGTGTAGGTCCCTCTAGCCACTGCTCATACTGCAGTGCCTTCATCTCACTGCCCAATAATCTACTCTGGTTGTCGGTCTGGTCCTCAAAATGTAGGTTAAAATCTCCCACTAATAGGAAATTTTGAAATCTTAACACCAACAGGGACAGCATATCAGCTAATTTAGCTGCAGAGGCAGAGTTGTACCTGGGGGTCTGTAAATACAAGCTTCAACAAGCACTATCTTTTTATTCATTGTGATGCAAAAAGTAAACATTTCCCAACATGTCATTGTTCACAAGTGAGCACTCAAGAATGTCTTAGTACTCTATGGCCACACCTCCCCCGACCTTCCCACTCTATCATGTTTTATTATTTTATACCCATCTGCTATTGCCATAGATAAGTCTGGTGTGGTGTGGTCACCGAGCCTAGTTTCGGTAATTAATGCTACATCCGGTTTTACACTATTAATAGAATCCCAGACCTCTAAGCAGTGTTTGGGAATCGATCTGGAGTTAAAATATAAACATCTTAAAGGCACTCCAGTTATATCTTTCTATCACTGGTTGTTTTAACCCAGAATTACTATTTACTGATACTTGCCTAGGTATATAAAACAAATAAATAAATAAAGTACTTTCCTCCATCAGTGGCTTAATGCCATTTTGGGGCAGGCTACACCATCCACAATTTGAATAGAAAAATAGACTGAAAACCATGCCCGTGAAACTTTTATAGCAGCCAACCACACCATCGTTATTATTAGGCATAAGCTGACGACTTGATGCCCCTGCAGAGTCCGCACCAGTTCTCCAGCCTTTGCCTCAAGACAGGCACACACTGGCTCACACCTACAGGGTTCGTAGAATAATTCAGCTCACTTTGCTTGTTGTAGAATCTCGCAGGGGACCTGGAGACCCTCGTCAGACTCGGATCCGCACCAGTTCCGATCAGTAGTTCAGTTTGCTTGTTCTGAGCTGTCCCACACTCTGGGCACAGCAGCTGGGCTTCTCCTCCTCCCCAGGACGCCTCTTTCTGCATGGTCAGGCACTTCTTCCCCTCACTTAGCAGGTCCTTCAAGTAATGTCCCTTCACCCCTGGGAGACTGGCTATCAAAGATAGAAGCCCTGAATCTCAGCAGTCATTAAGTACTCTGCAGAGTACTTGGAACGAACTGGAACCAAGTGTGTGTGTGTGTGGGGGGTTGGGGTTGGGGTTGGGGTGATGGCGGGGAGGTGTTGATCAGTGGCCAGGAACCAAATGAAGAGGAGGTTCTTTTCATTCTTAATTTGCCCTTCTGCAGAGCAACCACAGACACAGTTTTTTTTGTCAAAGATGATGCTTTCACAGTAGGTAGTGATGATGCTGAGTCACGAGCACAATGAAGTGTGAAGATTGTGCACTTGCCGGTTATCAGGCTTCTGAGAGACAACGGGGGCAAGCCTTGCCTTGAAGATATCCTCTCCTTAGCAAGAAAATCTGATGACTCACCTCCTTTTAGCAAGAAAATATGATGACTCACCTGTCCTTAGCAAGAAAATCTGATGACTCACCTCCCTTTAGCAAGAAAATCTGATGACTCACCTCTCCTTCCCCACAATCAATCCAAAGGACAGCACTTAAGAAGAGATCATTATCAGACCCTTGCTGTCAGGTCATAGTTGAATAACTAAGGCCTCCATTTGCACCCTTCCACACTTTATTGTCTGACTCTACTGCCGACTCTGGTGCTGGAAATCAGGGTTCGAGCCTCGAGGTCGTGTCCACATCCTGTGATTCTGGGCAAACAACTTAATCTCCCCGTGCCTGAATGTGTAATGTAAATACGGTGCTCATGTAAAGCACTCCAATACCTTCGGGTCGAGTTCGCGCTATATAAAAATATGCAACAAACGCCCCCACCCCCAAAACAATGCAAACAATACACTTCCACTGCCTGGGGAAGCTTTATCTTTTGGTATGTTTTTCAATGGGTACCCAAAAGGGAACTCACTGATTTCTGCAGTCACACACTCACAAACAGTACAGAGTTCTGTACCAGCCACAAATAATACAACACACACGGTACACATATATGACCCGGGACATAGGCTTTAGTGCCATGTTGACTAGAAGACACAGTTTGTTCGCCCCTCCAAACCACAGAGCTAAGCTCTTGGTCTCAGAACCAGGATGAAAAGCGTAGGCCTCAGCGCACAGGCATGATTGCTACCCACTGGGCTGAAACAAAATCAGGACACCAGATAAACTACAACCAGGACGACCCAGAGCATGGGTGCAAGCATGTAATACGATGCAGGGGACATTCCCATCCACACGCTTTCTGCCAAAAAAAACCATGGACTATGTTCGCTAAGATGTTCACACCACCTTATGAAACCATTGACTTGTTTGTCATTTACCACTGCAGCAGTACAACATCTGCTTGTTGCAATAGAAAATTGTCGTCCTTTTCCTAAAGTCATGGCCGTCCCTAGGACTACTGCGAAGGTGGTCATATCTGATTTGAATAAAGTCGTCTCCACATTTCATACACCTCCCCTAGTTAAATCAGAAATGAGCCCACATTCAATGGGAATGGAGTCTGCTCTTTGCAACATTTCAAGCTTTTGAACACTGGAAGATGACACCCCTATAACCCCAGGCACATCGCGTTGTAGAGAAATTTATGGCCACTTTAAAGAGGTTCTCCAGATGATCATGGCTACTTGATCAGCCATATTAGAAATCCTTTGTCAAACCTGCACAACTGCAGACACTCCACGCAGCACCAGAGGTGTCTCTTGAGCCGAACTGAGCTAGGAAGGAAAACCAAGACCAAGATTCTGCATCTTCCTGCAGGGTCTGACTCTCAATTACCATGAGAAGTAAGTGGTCATGATGCTGGGAATGACAAAATAAACAAATATGCACACAAATGGAGGTGTGCTTGAACATCTCCTGTTTGCAAAGGAACATTGGTATTGGTCAAAAGCTGCAACACTTGCAAGCATGCCCCCAGCTAGGAAAGGCATTTTCTGGTAACAGATACTTCAAGACAATCATGTTATTTGTGAAACTCGTTGTACTTCTAGGTTTTAGGACTTGTAAGCCTCCTGGCGCCAAACAATGTAGCAGTCTTTTCTTCTTTTTGTCTGGTGTCATTTCATTCTCCTTAAACATAGGAAAAATAGTTGATAAAGTATTCTTTCCACTCTTCCTGTTCCGGAACACCTGCGCTGGTGTAAGGTTAAGGTATTCATTTCACTCATGAAATCTGATAAATTCTGCTGTCTCGAGAGAAAAAATAAATAAAATGTGGACCAAATTGACACTTGGTTATCAGAATGTACTGAAATGCTGTAAGGAGAACCAGTCACTTGTAACAGTATAATTATATCTGTATATGTAGTACAAAAGTTTTGAACCATCAGAAAATCTTTAACCACATCGCTGCGGCGGCTATTCCGCCGCAGCGCTAAGTGGGCGGGGCGGCCGCTCGACAGCCGCATGCTGATGCCGGAACCGCTCCGTCATCAGCCGCGGTTGGGCTTTGCTCATGACGGAGCGGTTCCATCATGGCCCCACCCGCTTTATATAACGCGGCGCGCAGGCGCGGCGGCAGGGCCATGACGGAACCGCTCCGTCATCAGCACAGCGCCACTGCAGCTGATGACGGAGCGGCTCCCTCATCAGCATAGAAAGGGTTAAACTACTGAGCCGTTTTCATGTATTGCAGTCTCCAACTATGACAAATGTAATTACCCTTCGATTTACATATAATCAGAGCTATAAAATCGCTGGCTGATGAGGGGTGAAACCCCAAAACCATGCCAGGATACTTGTTTCTGGTCCACAGAGAACCTGGCCTGGCAGTTCGGGCTGGACTGTTCCCATTGGGAGCAGGGTCAAGACTGATTTAAGCAGTGCCGGATCTAAACTGGAAGAGCGTGGCGTGCAAAAAAATGATGGATTAAACCTAGATCTTTGTGACTGGGGGTGAATGTTTGCATGGTTCAGCATTCCGTCCATCATTCGATCCTTTTGCTTTTGTCGCCCTAAGTGGGAAGGGTATGCCCAGACATGGCTCCCGTGCTCTTCGCCACTGGATTCAAGCTAGCCTGGCTGATGAGGGGTGATGCCTGAAACCAGTCCCAGGATGCTTGTTTACGGTCCAGGGAGGACCTGACTTGGCAGTTTGGGCTGGACTGTTCCAGTGAGGAACAGGGGCAAGACTGAGTTGCATATGGCTGGGTCAAAGCTGGGGTGGCGTTGTGAGCAAAAGAACAATGGATTAAACCCAGATCTACTAGTGACTGGGGACGAATGTTTGCATTGTTCAGCATTCCGTCCATCATTGGTTCCTTTTGCAAACAATAAACAGTATTCTTTAAATAACTGGTTTCTCAGAGAGGAATACCTTGATCAAATCTGCCAAGACACAGATGAAGTCTACAATTAAAGGTATAACTCGAAACTTACAGGAAGAGACAGTGATGAAGTTAGTAAAGGCCATTAAAACAAATAATATCAAACAATTCTGGTCACTGATCAGCTCAGGTTCATGAGCACACAGACCAGCAAATTACCACTTTATTTCTATTGGCTCCTGATCATCCCATTCAAAGCATTATATTTCTCTTCTACATTGGTCACTTTACCTTACATTGCTTATGAGAATCCTGTTTTTACACTCGCAGACAAAGAAATCACTACTTGAATACAGAAGTCTCACTCCTGCCGAGCAGTAGGCCCAAATGGGTAAGCAATAGATGTTTTAAAAGGCGATCCCAACCTTTGGAGTGTCATGATATACAAGCTATTTACTGAAGTGCTTGCCTATGGATCTATCCCCAGCTCCTGGAAGGGTTCTATTATTCACCCTATCTTTAAAAAAAGGACAGAAATCTGACCCACAACATTATCGTCTAATAGCCTTGTTAGGCTGTAAAGGAAAGCCACTTGCTAAATATCTGCTTAATTTACTGTCAGACTGGGCAAATACAAACATTTAATTCCATTCACTCAGACAGGTTTTTAACAAGGCTGTTCTACAATCAATAATATTTCAGCTTTAATTATTGTGGCAAAGAAAAACATCACCCCTCACACTTGTTTTATCGACTACAGTTCTGCCTTTGACAAAATCAATCGTGCTAGTCTCTGGAACAAACTGGGGAGCTGCAAGAGTCACTGAAACCTAGTTTACCTCCTAATTGAATTGAACTGAGACAAATGGATACTGTCGCTTGAAATGCATACTTCAACGGCCCTTAAAAACGCTGTATTCTAGCTCCATTATTATCCTCGCTGTATATATCTGATATATATCTGATCTCCAAAGCACTAGGACGGCCTGGAGGGTCTCCCCAGAAAACTCAGTATCTATGGTATCGCTCATCTGGCATATGCTGATAATAATGTTCTGCTCTCACAAACTTCAAAAGCTCTGATGATTCAGCTGTCAAAGCTTAATGTCTAAAATATAAACAAGCATTTGCAAGGCAATCAGTCTCGCCTGTGGGACCTTATATGTATTTAGCTAGGCAGGACATTAGCCTGGGTGCTGAGACATCTACTGTTCTTTAACATGGAGGGAAAATAAGCACCAAACTGCAAAAAGCAATTGAGACTACAAAAGCTTTCAGAAGATTCTCAGACTCTACGGAGGAAGAGCAATAACTCAATCCTCGATAGCTCTGACAGCAAAACTCACCCCCCTCCTACTATATGCATCCCACAATTAAATCAGATAATACTAATGCAATTGGAAAGTATTCGACAACTCACGAACTTGCAAAATTCGGCCTCCCACTGCAAAATGAAGTTAGAGATAAATATAAAGCCCTTGCTCAGCCATCATAACTACTCAATGGATCAAGAAAGGATTAACGTTTAACAGGAGGATTTTAGGTGATTGCCTTGCCCTGGACCAAGGGCTTGATATACCTTGGTTAAATTATGTCAAAGGTTCTTTTAGTACTATAGTACTGAACCATTTTAATTACCAAGAAAGATATTGCCTGGGTTAAGAAAGGGTTTTTACATTATGCCCAGGAAAATAGGACAATGAAGGGTTTGCTTAAAAAGTCTTTACTGCATTATACTATGGTAAAATTTCGGAACCCTGTTGATTTATATTTGTTGCTTGACATGCCAGTTCGCCATAGGTGACTCTTGATCTATTTCCTTTTTCCTCAGTTGTTAGTGGGCTGACACAAGCCTTCTGAGTCCCCATTGTGTCCTTGTGACCCTGCTGCTATACTTAATACCGCATGTTTCACTACCCTGAAGATGCTTAGGAAGATTTACAAATGACTCACCAGGAGGTTACTTACCATGATGTACTCAGCAGCCAGAATCACTCTCAACCTCCCGCACTGCACTCACAACACACCACACCTAAGGAGCTCCACTGGATCCCTATACACAAATCAGCACAATTCAAACTCCTCATCCACAAGGCACTACATAACACTTGTCCAGAATACCTCCACAACATGAGAACCCTTCGAGAAGGGGGTTACATGTTTATTCTGTTTGTCTGATACAGTTGACAAATATGGTTGGCCTTTGGCCATGCCACAGCAACTTTCATTAGTGATTATTAAATACGAAACATTTATTAGAAGTGTTTTATAAGTTGGGATGGATGAAACAGGTGCGACTGATAATGTGCAGCTTAAACCTGACTTCAAAGGGTTATATGCTCCATGCAACGTTAAGGAATTATATAGGAGTGACTGCCTTAGGGTATTTGTGCATTCAGATGTATTTATGAATCCTGGATTGTTTTGAACATGGCAGGAGATTTCTAATGGTAACCCCCACAAATGGTGGAGGAAAGTGTTATGTACTTTTTCATGCTAGGCCCAGGACCTTTATCTCTGGCATTCGTGAAAATGGAAAGTTGAAAAAGGAAGGGACTCCATATAGTAGCCAAGTGATAGGTTGATTTTCTGCTACAGAGTATGGGACTATTTCCACTTGCTCTACACTTGAGAAGGTATAAGTGGCTTCTTTCTTTCTTAGCCATAGGTTTTTAAATAGAAGTCAAATTGTAAAATTCAAACACGGCTCTCTTATTTATGAGCTGCCACTGTACTATGCCAGACTGTAGTGTTTGTAATGCCCAATGTAGCCCAATTCAGTTGTATAATTGTTAGCAACTGAGCCTGTCCATGTTGGAGAAGAGTTAAGCTCTTTCTTAGAAGGGAAAGGGCCAAAAGGAATATGCTGTTTAGGGAATGCACTCTTTTAGGGAGCGTTTGCGTAGCGTACGTTAAATGTCATCTGTAAAGTGTCTCTGTCAGCTTGTCGAATTCTCTGAGCCACTTCTTTAGCTACTTATTTTTCCATTTCATTATATATTTTATAACTTGTGGCAATTATATAACATTTCATTGTGGCTGCAAAATGATGGTAGTATACATTTCTTTATAATTATCATCATTTAAGTAAAGATCCACATTGTCAGAGTTTTTATATGACTGTAAGTCCAATATCATACGTTGAACAGTTTTAATGTCCCATGCATCTGAAAAAGATCCCACAATTATTACATCATTTAAATCCATTTTTTACAACCGAAAATTTGCAAAGTCTCTGTGGTTCCCATGGATTGACAAAGAACTCCTTCTCAAGCCTTGTCATCCAGTACAGGATAATCGGTTATGTTCACAGCATGATTAGCACACCATGCACTGTAAGAAAAAGAATGTGGTTGCAGTTCTGAAACCATGGGAAATGTAATGTCCATTCAGTAATAGCAAAATAACAATTAGCATGATGAGCCACTTAAGGAAGAACCGTCCTGTAGCAATCCAGAAGAAGGACCACGATCGTATGAGATACCTGGCACATAACCAATGATAAACAACAAGCAATTAGTGATGCTGAGTGACTCAAGAGTGTGTTTGTAAATCAACTATTTCAGGGTTCTTAATTGTGTGGCCCATGTGGACCCCCACCTAATCATTACTGGAATCTGCGGACTCCCCACTGAGACATCACTAGACACCGGGGACCCCTGTCTGTCCAGACGGTCTAAGCAATTTCAATGATTTGAACTACAAAACAATACACAAAATACATAAACATCATTCATCAAACAAAATGAATGAAATATTTTTTTAATTCACAAACACATCAATCAAAAATCAACATTTTTATTTTAATGCGAAGGTTGAAGCTTTACTGAAATAAATTGAGGCCACCATCATCCATGCTATATTCTGTTTGATGCACTTGCACTGTTCCCGCAAATCAATCTGAGAATACCAAGTTCATTTTAGGTCCCTAATCTCAAATTCATTCACATTTACAGAATATTTTAACATTTTCAGTTTTACAATTTGCTTCTTTATTCAAATATTCTTTATTAATCTGTTAATAATATTTAATTTTCTATGCAGTCACGGAACATTGGAGTAGGCGTCGTGGACCCCCTGGCATCCCAGGCCACAGGTTAAGAACTGCTCAATATTTCTTGCAAAGGCATCATTGTAATCAATGTTGGCATAGTTGGATGTTCATAGTAAACAACAGCATAAATTGGGACTGCTGAAAATGTAGAAATTGAAGCATCTTGTTCTTCCATGGAATTTGACACTCGATTTAAAGATGGAGACACAGTAAGCTCAGAGGTCCTCAGATAGGGGCTTAAGCTATTATCTTCCCTGTACTCTTCCAGGGGTAGCCGCTTTAGAGTAGGGAGATGTTGCGAGGCTCTACTTTGAAGGATCCTTGGTGTCTGAGAGGATCTGCAGAATAGAATAGGTCTCATTATATGATCAATGGACACCTTTCCGTTCTTCAGATAACAGAGACAAGATTACAGTTTGTGTGTCTTCTACGTCAAGAACTAGAATGGGTGGTCTGTAAATTGGGCCAAATACTTGTTTACCATGGAGCTTCATATGCACTAGATCACCTACTTTGAGAATCTACCTGTCAACAGCTTTAAAAAAAAATTCTTCACTGGTGGCGGAGACCCAATATTTCATATTAGATAACTGGTCTCTGACCTCTTGGACACTCTGCAAAACATGCTATAAAGCTAAGCTACCCCCTAATTATTAAAGGCCCAAGAGGAGGGGGAATGGGTAAATACAATAATAGAAAAATAGAAAACCTCTTGTCAGACCTATCTAATTTGAAAATTGACTATAGCTCTACTTACAATTCTTGATATACAGCACAGATACAACACCTCAGAAAAAGGGAGGAGAATTGACTTTCATTTAGATTGTGTTTTATTTATCAAAAACATGATTTCTCTTATTTTAATTTTTTTGTATACAAATATATATATTTTGCAAACAAATTATTAATTCATCATAAAGTACATAACAAATCAATCTTTACAGTGACATGATAAGAAAGAGACATCATATTTTGTTACTTCTCCATTGAAAATGTGTTCTTTCAATAACCCCCACAACACAAGGAAACACTAGTGAAATCAGACACATTCTCTCATTCAACCTATCTCACCGTTCAATCCTCTCAAGCATATTAACTCTCATACTATGCAAACATATTTATAAGAAAAACCACATCTGAGACAGGGACCTGTTACAAGCATTACAGTTTGTCCTATATATGTTCATTCAAATGGCATTCTTGAATGGAATTCTCAGATGTGTGTTGTTGGCCTACGTGCGTTTCAGTGAAAGCAAGATGTTATCACCTTCATCAGGGTCAAAAAAGTACTTTTTCCAAGTAAAGACTGGGGGTTTGTGGTATCTGCAATCATTTAATACATGTATACATTTCTGTGATATATCAAATACCAAAAAGACTGTTCCTATTTCCTAAAGAGTACATTTATGACATTTATGGGCTTAGAAGTGTGCTGTGACCATTCACCAAACATCGCATTAAACATCACATTAAAATCAGAGACCAAAGGTAATGTGATCATTAGAAGAATAAAGAAACAGAAATAAATTGCCCCAAGTCTGGGCAAAAGAGCTTGAAGATGCCACCAAGAGTGGGACTAATTGAGTCCGTGTTGTTTAGAACCTACAACCAAGATGAGTAAAAGATCAGACAATGACCTGCATCTTCTTGGAAGGAATGCGGGAGTATTTTCAATATCTCTAGGTCGATATGTCGCCGTCTTATTTAAGGGCAGTGGCTAAAGAAGGAAAACAAGTGCCTGCCGATTAGGTGTCTTAGCAATACTGAATTTTGCCAAAAGGAATTGGTATGCCTAAGAAGAGCTACTTACAGCTAAATAAGAAAATGGAGAATCTACTCCATAGTGATAAGAAGATTTTGTGGTTATGTTGAGAGCTCTGGACGTAATTGTATCCAGTGGGTCCCGATATCTGGTTATTCAGGATATCGCATGAGACCTGCAAATAGGGGACATTGCTCAATGATTTGGTTAATTAGTACTCCTAACTCAAACGACACTCTAATGGTATGATGCTATCTTACCTAATTAAAACCTCTAGATTATTACTATAGGGATCCTGTTTATTTTATATCCATACTAATAAGGCACGTAGCCAACTGTTATTTGTGGGTAGCCAATTTACAAAAACAGGAAGATATACAATTAAAGAAGAGATATCGGTGCAATGGCAAATTATACTGAGATTTCAAACAGTAGTGCTAGCACATTAAACTTTTATAAGGTCAAACAAGGCCAGCAGACCCGTTGACCATTTGAATGATGCTGTATGAGCTGCGAGGGAGAGCACTCTAGTTATTTATGTTATCTATCCCGTCTGGACTTCTATTTGTTTGCGGGATTAGTAAGCGGGCTGCTATCATCAAGGTAGCACGTGGCGTAACAGTGAAAGGAGGCAGATCATAACCCTTTAGGCAAATGTCGCAACCTCCTATTAGTGTCCTAGTGTTATCTTACAAGATTGTTGCTGTTAAGAACGGGCACTATCTATCTACAGTGCTATCGCGATGATTAAATAAAACACCACGGTCGTGGCCGGGCGTTGCGTGAGCACCATGTTGGAGAAGGCAACGTATAAAGTTAATGTTACCATTTAGAGATGTTAAGTCTAGCTACTTCTACATAGTGGAGCGTGTATATAGCTGATTAAAATAAGACACCACAGTTGTGTTGCATGGGCTATAAAGTTAAGGGCGCCATGTTGGTGAAAGCAACGTGTGAAGCTAATATTATCCTTTAGCTAAGATTATTGTTTAGAGATGATAAGTCTAGCTGCTTCTACATAATGAAGCGTATATATGGCTAAAGTTATGAAGTAAGAATCTAACCAAAGTAGAACGAGAAAAGAACCCTTTATAAGAAATTGCATAAACTACAAGGGAAACACTCTTATGGTTTGTAATACTATGTCGGCATAAATCTTATGGTTGCCGGGTTAAGTGAGTGGGCTGCTACCCTATGAGAAACCCATAACATGACGAAATAGCTGGGCAGATCTTACCCGATTACTCGGCTGTCATAACATCATGTTTTCTTTCTAGTGCAGGTCGGCAAAGAGGGAACTATAGGAGACAAACATTATTTATGCTTCAAACTATAGCGATGATTGAAGGAAAACAGCGATAGTGGGCCAGACGTAACGTGGGTGCGGACGAAATGTTACCGTGTGATGTCTGAGCGCCATATTGGAAAGGGCAACGCTGTGCATGAACAAACTACATATTGTTTAAGATTGCCAGGACAAGCACTAAATTGTGTAATAATGATGTAAATAAGAACACACATTGGGTAGTAATTAAATGTATTATTATGTGTTTCATGAATAAAAAGGGAAACAGCTCTTCCTAAAAAAGGGGGGATAAAGGACTACCCACATTCATGGAATTCGTCATCTCTGGGCAGAAACAAGACACTAATGTCACTGTATATCAAAATTGTCCTAATAAAAGGATTTCATTGACTGTGACGGCCAGATGCCTACTAGGAACCAAGGGTCCAGCAAGATGTAATAAGGGTCTCAGTAAATTAACTTACATGGGGGAAAGGTGAACCCACTATCCATCTAAGTAAGATGTTATACAAAGAGTGGGTAACACATAAGGACTATATACTCATGAGGAAGTGTCTAATCTACTATCTATGTTGAGGGTCAAGAATACCCATGTTGTAATTACTATTGGGTAGATCAACATGAGTTGGAGAGTAGGTGGTCCCATTCAGATATGTGGAAGAATTAAACAAATGACCTAAGTAGATTTACTACTCCTATTGTGTACCTCAGGTTGTAACTACACAGACTATTTCTTCATTTAGTGCCTTGCGGACTGTGTCCAGAGAGAAAATCCAGTAGGTTTCTGTTTGTTTTCTCATTTTTGTGGGGTATTTTCCTGGTGTCACTTTAACACGTTCCAAGATCAGCCACCTCATGTCATTTTCTGTATGTTGCTGCTTGTGGTAGAGGTTAACCATTGGTGCTTGTGATTTATTTGTTTTTATTGCAGACTTGTGTTCCGAGAGTCTAATACGGAACTCCCTTGAAGTTTTGCCAATGTATCCTAGTCCACAAGGACAAAGTATAAGAAAAATGACATTAGAACTTCTACAGTTTGACATATGTCTAATGGTCCCTGATTTTTCACCATACGTCCATGTCTGGGTGGTAATAGCAGTATTACAGGCGTGGCCATTCCCACATCTGTGATTGTCTGCCGGCGGTGGTAGGCCATCTATGGTTGTTTGTCTAATCTCTATGTGGTTTGGATCTGCTGTGCACCAATTTATCTCTTAAATTGGGGTTTCTCCTAAAAGCCACCATGGGCTTCTGCAGAATGTCCTCTCCTTCATTTGTATTGAGAATTTTCCAATGTTTATCCAGTATCTGCCTGATTTTATAGTTTATACTGGAATGGTCCACCACACATACCAATTTGTCAGAGGTCTGCTTAGGAGTATTGCTGATCAGTGCATCCCTATTATAGTATTTAGCTCGTTTAAGAGACTGACGTATTAGTCTTCTGGGATACCCTCGCAGTGTGAGGCGATTTTGTAACTGTTCTGCATGGTACATGAAGTCTTTCATTCTGGTACAATTTCTTCGAATTCTTAAAAATTCCCCAAAGGGGATAGAATCTTTTTGGCATGGGGGGTGGAAGCTGCTATGTTCTAATATTGTGTTTTTAGCAGTTGTTTTTGTAAAAAGGCTAACTTCCAAATGCCATCCATGCCTTTAATCCAAATGTCTAGGAATCCCACTTGATTTGAGGAGAAATTAAACCTAAAATTCAAGTTGTTATCTGCTAAGTTGAGCCCAGAAACGTATTCCTGAAGATCTGATTCTGAGTCTGTCCATATAAAGAAAATGTCATCAATAAATCTATGTCATTTGGCTACATTTTCATAAAAGGGGGCTGCCTCATTAAAATCATGCTTACGTTCAAACTCCCCCATGAAGATATTCGCTATGCTGGGGGCACAAGAAGGCCCCATGCTGGTGCCCTTGATCTGTTGGTATAGATCCTGCTTAAACTCAAAATAGTTTTGTTGTAACACTATAGTGAGGCACTCTAAAATAAAAGTGTCTAGTCTCTCACTCAGTGTCCTAGCCAAGAGTGCTGCCACCGACTCTAAGGCTAGGTCCTGGGGAATGTTGGTATAAAGCGATTCAATGTCAGGGAGACAAGAAACTGTGTTTCATGATTTAAAAGGGGCCTGCTTTAAAGTTGCTATATGTGCCCGTGTCTTTGATGTAGGAAGCATATTGGGTGGTGAGTGGGCATAAAAAGGTGTCAATGTATTGTGACAGTGGCTCAGTGCACAAGTTTCTCGAAGAGACAATAGGTCTCAGAGGAGGGTCAGAGACATCTTTATGTGTTTTTGGTACACCATAAAGGGCAGGTGTCACCGTGTTGGATTTGACAAGGAAATCCATTTCCTTTTGACAAATAAAACCATCAGTAAATGCTTTTTAAACAGTGGTGTCAATCAAGATTTTCAATTTTGTTAGGGCTCTTGTGCTACCTTCCCTTTAATGTTCAGGTTTTTTCAGCATGATGTTTATTTTTTCTGTATATTTGGCCGTGTCCATTACCACTATGCCCCCTGCTTTATCACATGGTTTAATGGTGATATGTGGATTGCATTCCAAAGTTTTTAAAGCATTTCTTTCTGTGATGCTCAGATTAGGTTGAGGTTTAGGGATACATTTTGTGATTTTTTTTAGCTCTTCGATAAAAAAAATTTCAAATATGCTTACCTCCGGACCAACCATATGTAAATGTAAATGTAAATGTGTGTGTCTTGTAAAGCGCACTGCTACCCGGAGGCGTCCTGGCGCTATAGACCGCTGGGGAACCCGTCCTGGCTTTCCCTGTGAGATGTTCCCTCCTGGGTATCTCCAAGGTGAAACCAGGCATCCCCGGCGTTTGTGGGGGGCCGTTGTGGAGATGAGGCAAGCTAATGCCCAGAGTTGCCGAGTGTGATCCCTGGTTAGAGTAGGCACCAAGGCGAGAATTTTCGAGTCCGCTGACCCTGGTTCACGACCCTGCCGCGTCGGGAATTGAACCCTGGTCCCGGGCCGACCGCTGCTTCCGGGTCTGCCGCCTCTAACCAGTGAGCCACACCACACCATATCCAATGTTGATGTGAAGGTGGAGGGTGGTTTGCATCCTGAAAAGTTGACTTCCTCCTCTCTACTTTCTGCTGTTTGAAAAAAAATGTTAATCTTATTTTTCGAAAAAATGAAAACATGTCCTGATTTAATTTGAATCGATTAAGCTGTGTACTAGGGACAAACGAGAGTCCCCTACTTAGCACACTGACTTCTTATGTGGACAGAATGTGTTATGATAGATTGAAAATAGGGATTTGTGAATCTTTAATGTTTTACGACCTCCAATATTGGTGGTTCTGTGTCCGCATGTATAACTGCTGATGTGGAGGGTCTGGCTCTGCCTCTGCCCCTCGATAAAAAAAGAGGAATGCGTTTGCGCTCTTGGATATTGGTCAGAGAAATGGCCTCTCTGATTCCTTTCATGATAGTTGTAATTAGGATCTTAACCTACTCCCAGACCATCAAAATCTGAGTCTGAAGAGTTAGTGTCAGAAAAGGTAAGAGTTTTTCCACGTCTGTTTGGTCGTGGATTGTATTGGGCCTGCTCTACTGGTCCCTCTTGGTAGTAGTTAGTCATCAAATAGGGGTAGATTTTTTCCTGCGAAAACCATCTGACATCCTTCTTGAGTTTTCCAGTTTTTTTCTTTATTAAGTAATCATCAAATTCTTGAATCTCCTAATTTATACTTTGTAACTTTGCCTTAGCATCGTCCAGGGCTGGACTCGCTTTACGTTTCTCCTCAAGATCTTGAATTTTCTGGTGTATAATCACTATAATTTCACGTACCGTCTCCACAATGAGTAGCATCCAATCTCTGGAGCATTGGTTCGCGATAACCGAACAACGCTCCAGAATTCTGCGCAATTCCACAAAGAGAGCCGGCACGTTTCTGACTCCTAGCCCTTTTCCTGAGGTGTTGTATCTGTGCTGTATATCAAAAATTGTAAGTAGAGCTATAGCCAATTTTCAAATTAGATAGGTCTGACAAGAGGCACTCTGCAAAACATTCAAATGTTGATCTGGGTCATTTTTTTTCACTTCCGTCACTTTTCTAGGATTAACTAGGTCAGGCACATACATAGATACTCCAAAGAGCATCGCGTATGGATTTTGACCAGCTGATACTCCTCTGGCCAAATTATTTAATGCCTTATGATGCCCATACAGATTATGGAATCAATTCAGTGCTGGACTTAACAGCCTAGAGTGCAAGGCCTGTTTAATTGTACAGTTGGCATGCTTTATTAAGCTGTTGCTCAGCAGTAAGCGGGTGTGAATATTGCAGACTTACTTTCAGAACAGATATAGCAGGCCTGAAAGCCTTTAAGGCAAACGCAGGATCATTGTCCGGATGAAAGGTATGACCCACACCCATGGCTTCTTGTTACTGCAAGTCTTTTATGACCGCTCAGGCATCATCAATACCATCTTGCCAAACCCATAGGAATTAGGAGCATGAATCCATTACAACCAATATCTACCTATATGGATTGGTAGATTTGTTTGGCCTGATGTAATCAAGATAAATCACAGCAAATAGTTGATTTTGGATAGTAAGGTAAGTCTGTGCTGCAATTTGTATCTTAGGGGTTTAATTTGTTGGCAAATATTACATTGTCACATATAGGTTTTAGTATGCTTAGGTAAGTTTGGCCACCAGTATCTCTGCTGTAGCATGGCTATTGTGGCATGATTGCCAGTGTGGGCAGATCCTAGCCCCTCATGAGCTACAATAATTAGATGTAGTTTACCCAGCTCATTAGGTAATACTCTACTCCAGGTTAAGATGCCATTAGTGTGTTATCTGAACTGAGGTTGTGGGAGTATTTACAACTTAGCCACTGTGTGGCTAACTTGGCTGCACCCAGATACTTGGCTTTTAAGACAGCCATTTTTACACCTGAGCTGTTTACTCTTTATCAATTTACCTTTTGAATCCTTTAATTATTCAGGCACCAATGTGCTAAATTGACATTGTAACTTTGAATGCAGAAGGATGAATACAAGACTGTTAGTGTGGGAACTGCGGAATCAGCCTTCTGCAGAGCAAGCAACAATGCATGAATTTCTACTAACTGTGCTAACTATGCAGTCCCGCTCGGCAATGCGAACTGCAGATCGCATTGCAGAGCGGGACGTGATACCGACTGATCCGGTACCCCCAGCAACTTGCAAGCGATCGGAACTTCCGACTCTGCCTGGCCGGTCCTGATTCCGGTGATCGCATCCCCTATGAACCCTAAGCCCTGGATTTAACATGGTTTTAGAGGCTTGCAACTATTAGGCACTTATCAAATGTCCTGATGATGATCCCTTTGAATTAAAAGTGGGATCGAAACGCCGTCGACCAATTTATGTGCCTTATACAGTGTGTATATTGTGTACTATGTTGATGTGATGGCGCATTTCTAAATATCTGTTCATATTATGATTTAAAGAACAACTTAAGCTTTTTGCCTAAAAGCCCTTTCCTGTTCACTTTGAGTGTACTAAACTGTCTGTGTTTAAATGAGGTACAGGCTTGTGCCCCACAACGTAAGACTTTCGAAGGACATTCTCCCTTTATTTGTTGCTATAAGTAAATACATTCTGACCACTATCCGGCTGGACAAGTCACTTAAATAAAGAATCCACTGTGTCTGTATTCATTTGCATGCTTTATCCTATGTTGCATGGGACCATTGTTGTTTTTATAATAATTGCTCCCTGAGGTCCTGTGCTGACCAACTTGGGGTCCCTTGTTGTTTTAAAATATAGGTGAGCTTATAAAGCACAAACAACTCACTCCCGAAGGAGTATCTCAGCAATAGAATAGAAGATCTAGGAAAGTAATAACAGATGTTCAAAAAAGCCAGATTTTCATCAGTGTTTTGAACCTTCAAAATCAGGGTAAGATCAAATGTAAAGAGGATGATTATTACAGTGATGAGCGAAATAAGAAAACTAATGACCCCTAAACATGTTCATTCCGATGCGAGGATTCAAGAGAGCTTTATACTTAGATCACAAGTTTGTGCCCGGGCAATAGCAAGAGAGCCTAGAGGGTCTATTCCAGAGAAATGATTTGTGAGGAAGATACAGGAGCTTGAACAGATTACACTTTCTGACTGGCAGCCAATGTAGTGCTTTTAAGGTAGGTACAGAGGAGGAGCCAGATGGAGGTTTACAAACCAGTCAGGCCATGGTCTTTTGGACTAACTGTAATTTAGGCAGGAAAGTCTTGTTTGCAGCTACCAAAAGTGTGTTCCCATAGTGCAGAAGACTCGTAATGAGGACTTGGATAAACATTTTCCTGGAACTCATAGGAAGCCATGAGAACACTTTTCTGAGCAGTTGGAAGATGCTGAAACAGGTACCACAAATAGAGGTTACCTGTTCCTTTATGGATAGCCTATTATCCACCAAAAAGGCAAGGCTTTTTACCACTGCCTTGGGGCAGGGTGCTGGCCACAATTCTTTTGGCCACCAGTCTACTGACCAAGGTTCCTGTACTTTCCTAAACAAGAGCATTTCTGTCCTTCCTCCATTCAGCCTTAAACAATGGAGACTCATCCAAGCTGACACCTTTCTCATACAATCAATTGATCTAACTTTCAAGGTCTCAGGACTTTGCCCAAATGAGATTAACAATTGGATGTCATCAGCATAAGATAATAGTTCAAAACCTCAGGCCTTCACAAACTTTGGAAGCTGGCGACATACATATTGAAAAGAGTAGGACTCAGGAAAGAGCTCTGAGGTACCCCCTTATCAATTGTGACTGTTCTAGATTTGAAGGGATGAATTAAGACTGTGAGAAGTTGGCCTGATATGTAGTGTTTCCAATTCTGGAACCACTTGGTATCAGTCCAAACAAACCCCAAAGATGTCAGGTTGTAAGTCAACCTTGTTAGACAAGCTATCCTAGTGGTAGCATGGACTAAGCAGCCTTAAAGGCTAAACTTAAGAGGTCGTGTTAAGCGAGCTGTTTTACCACATACAATCCTGCAATCAAATGAAAGGACACCCCACAAGTATATATTATAAAAATATATCTATTTATTTCTAAATTACTCCCCAGTACTCTTTATGAGGAAAGGGGCACAAGCGTTAAATCAAAAGCACAGTATAACATAGAAAGTTGCACAATTATGGATGAGGGCGGGTGGCCACTCAAACCATATACTAAAAAAGTGGTATAAGAGATACCAATCGAACAGTGGTTAGGCCTAGGGCCTAGTGAATCGCTGGGAGCAGTCAGGACTAGCAATGCTGAAGTCGGGAGTAGCCCACGGGACTCGGGTGCAGCACGGTAAGTGCGGCTTGCACCAATGCAAAGTCAATGGTGCGTAAAAGTTACACAAAGTAAGTTTAAGGACACTTCCGCTGAACCTAGAGGAACAAAACTTAAGACACAGACCCTAGAGGTGTGGACCAGTGTAGGAACACTGGCGTTGCAATGTTACCTCACCCACAGGAAGTGGGTGCACAGGGTCGAAGTGGCGTCGGGTTTTGACACGCAGGTTCTTGGCGCTCGAAGCTGAAGATGCTGCAGGCGATGTGAAGGAGAAGTGTCCGGTGGATCCAAGGGTGGATCTGAAGTGGTGAAGACCTGAAAGCAGAGGGGACAATGTTCAAAGTCACTGACCAGTGACCACCGTGGAACCAGATTGGAACCAGGCAAAGTCGGGTGCAAACAGGTGATCAGAGGTTGCTTCTCTCTGCAGCTGCGTGGACACGAAGAGGTCAAAGATGTCCAGGAGTCGATCACGAGCTGTCCCTCAAAGGCTCTAGCTGATGGCGGTGTCGGCAACTCGATTGAAGCAAACAAGCCTTGGCTAATGCAAGCCACGGGGAAAATAAAAAAGGCTTATTACTCAAACCAGCAAGGTCAGAGCGGGTACTCCTTTCTACAAGAGCGAGGGCAGGTCTGGAGCAACCAGACCCACAGTGTAAATCATAGGTTTCGTTGCCAAGATGGCCGCTGACCACGTGACAAGCGGCCGGGATGGCGAGTCGAGTGGCACAAAACAAAAGAGCCCCACGCAGATCGTGGAGATGCTGGAGGGCTGATCTTTGGTGCAAATGCTGCTCGGTTGTGGGGCTTTTCAAACCCCAAAGCACAGAGTCGAGGGTGCCTCGGGTGCTGCGCAGTCAGCGTCTCGGGGGTCTTTCAAGATGGCCGCTCCCACCTCTCTCGGTGCCTCCACGGGTCCCTTCTTTGCAGGGACTGTGGATCGGGCTAGGAAAAGTCTGGGAAGCTGGGTCTATTCAGGCTCTGCACTCGGGCTCCGGCGGGAGGCGGCGGCAAAGCAGACGTCGAGGTGCTGGGTGATGCCTGTGTTCACAGGGTGGCCCCTCCTAGGCCACAAGGGAGATGCTCTTCAGTCTTCTGTTCATCAGAATGTCGAAGTCCAGTCGTCTTCTTAGTTTAAAGTTGATTTCAGGATGATCTGAGTTGCATTGGCACTGCTCCCACTCTTATTCCAATCTGAGGGGTGGATCTCCTGCTAGGTCCCTCCCCTATGGGTGGGACCAGGAAGGGGGGTGGTTACACCCTCTTTCCTTTGTCCAGGTCTCACTGGAGCTGGGGCTGGGCTGCCCCAGAACCGGTTTGACCGGATTATGCAAGGGGAAGCCTTGTGCTCCCCAGGCACTGTCTGGTTTCATTCAAACCTCCCTGCTACAATCCACTATCTCCTGTCTGGGGTGGTGTCACACCTCCCTGTGACAGGAAATCCTTTGTCCAGGCCTCCTCTGCTGAGTTTCGGTCAGCAGCAGGAGGTCAGACATGTGTCTGTGGCAGAAGCATCCATTTTGTGGATCTGAGGCTCTTTTAAAAATCAACCGCGTTTTAGCAAAAGTAACATGTCGTCCCCTCTAGAGGGGTGGAATGCTACCCCCGTCGCCAGGACTGGCGAGGGGGTAGTATTCCAAATCGTATGACACCTTACACGACATGTTTTGATAAAGCCAAACCAAAGTTGACATATAACCGCGAGGATTATAATGCACTTAATAGTATATGGTATGGCATTATCCCGGATCAGCTTAGGGAGTTGTTCCCGACAGCTGCAGACAGGCTCAGCTCATGCCAGAGCTCCATCTCACATAAAACCACGCACTCTGCCCCCAGGATTGATGAGGCCTTCCATAGGAGTGGCTTACAGGCTATATATGTGTCCAGATATAGGTTTAGATATAGGTATACTATATCTAAGCAAGGGATTATTACACCCACTTGCCCCAGCTGAGTGATCAGCCAGTTGTGTCAATTTTAGATAGCCAGCCAGGGGTGGCAAAAGATATGCTGCAGCCCCTGGTAGGCCTTGGATGCACCTATGCCCTGGGCACCTATAGTGCTCTGTACAGGGGCTGATAAGGTGACCCAAGCCAATCTAGTTATGCACCTAGGGTACATGGAATCCATTTTACAGAGAGAGCAGATAGCCTGGGGCCCTGATTAGCAGGGAACCAGGCCAACTAAGTCGAAAACCAGCTAAACACAAGGCAAAAAATCTGGGGTAACCATAGTCAGGTAGCCACCTTCCTACACAACCCCCCCCAAACGAAAGGAGATAAGGCTATCCTTGGCCAGGTAAGCCTATATTGCCTGAGTGGCCATATAAGGAAGTACCTGCACTAGCATGGGTACCCCCTGTCTCATGGTCCACTAAGCAGTCCCTCACCCTTGGGGTATCAGAGGGTCTCCACCATAGGGAATCACTACCTTGGGTGTGTCTTTGCAAGTTAGAAGGCTGGTTTGGATTTGGAGTTTTGAAGTGAGGCTTAACTAATTTAGGACTCAGCTTCCTCCAATTATCTTCCACCATGTGTGCCCTTCTCTCTTCAACTGAGTTGCACTGTGCTCTCAGGGTCAGCCTCTGGCTACCTAAAGCTGGAGGCTGGGTCCCTCTGTTTGGCTTGCTGGAGGGACAGTTCAGGTTTGGGCCCTTTGGGTCCCAGGTTTGGCTGTGCCCAACAGAATCCATCTGTGGGAGGTCCCTAACTGTTTTAAGGGGGCTCCCTCAGGAGTTTTTAAAGTTTTCACCTTACTAGGCCTACTAGTTTTGGTGCCCCTAATCTGTTGATGGGGGTGCTTTATTTGACAGGGGGCCCTCTGGGTCTCACTGCCCTTCTTGTCCTCTGCAGCCCTGGGCTGACTAAGGCAAGGTAGAGAGGGGCAGGTTACCTGCTCCAGACTGGATCCCACCTGAGAAGGGTCCACTGCCATCAGCGGCTCTGTCAGGCCAGGCCTAACAACCTCTGGGGCAGTTCCTTCATCAGGGGTAAGATCAGTTCCCTGAGGAGGCTGATCCTGTCCTACTGTCTGGTGAGGGGGAGATTTCTCTTCCTCCTCCATGCTCTCAGTTTGGGTGGAGTGATCCATCATTTCAGGCTTCACAACACACATATCTGTTTGAGTTTGGGCTGTGGCCATCACAGCCCCACCAACCTTTTCAGGAGGAGACTCAGTTTGGGTTTCTGCTGTTATCATAACAGCTTTGCTATTCTGTTTTGGAAGAGCTTCTGGTAAAGATGGGGCAGAGAGTTGCTCAGCCCTACCAACCCTTTCAGGAAGGACATCTTGGGTTGGGGCTGTAGCTATTACAGCCCCACTAACCTTTCCATTGGAGTTTACCATTCTAGAGTGGATTTCCTGTTCAACCTCAGCCCAGGCTGAGATTTCTAAATCATTACCCAGTAGGCAGTTGGGCCAATGACACCTCCCCAGCTGTGACTTACTACTGCCATGGGATGATTTGTTTGGATGCCATCAATGTTTGTTACCTGGTATGTGGCACCAGGTAAAAGTTGCTTAGAGGGGACTATACAGTCAGCCACCATGGTGATGCTAGCCCCTGTGTCTCTAAAGGCTTCAACTTTCAAACCATTGATGATGGGTTCTTGTCTATATTTGCTCAAGGTATTTGGGCAAACAGAGAAGTTGGCAAACCCCATGCCAGTCTCATGAACAAGATCATTGGGTGATGGGGACCTGGATAGGCCAGGGTCCCCCTGGGCTCCAAAAGTAAACCCACCCAGATTCCTGGGTGTGCTCCCACTTCCTGGGGGATTACTGCTGACAGTAACAGGAGGTGTTGGAGCTGGCTTTGGAGGTATGTTTCCTTTATTGCCATTCTTGGGACAACAGCTGTCTGTTTTGTAATGCCCAACCTGTTTACAGGCATGACAATAAGGCTTTTTCCCTGTTGAAGAAGTGTCGCGGGGCCCACCCTTTTCATTGGAATTTTGGGGCCCTGGGGAAGTCTTTTCTTTACTTTTATCCCCACCCTTATCTTGAGGCTTGGTAGACTCCTTCTTCTGGTTATTGTCCTGATTCTTAGGCCTAATCCTGGTTCTGACCCATTTATCTGCCCTCTTTCCCAATTCTTGGGGAGAGGTCATATATGAGTCCACCAGGTGCTGGTGTAAGAGCTGGTTCTGACAATTACTTAGGATCTGCTCCCTCATAATCAAATTATACAATCCTGTGAAGTCATGTACTTTGCTGCCATTTAGCCAACCCTCCAGAGCCTTAGTTGCACAATCAACAAAATCAGTCCAGTCCTGAGTCTGTGTCTTCTGGGTATCTCTGAACTTTAACCTGTACTGTTCAGTGGTTAAGCCAAACCCATCTATTAGAACACTCTTCAGGACTTTGTAATTGCTGGCATCCTCATGTCTGACAGTGAGGAGCCTATCTCTCCCTTTCTCTGAAAAGGAGTACCATAAGATTGCTGCCCACTGTTCCTCAGGAACCTGCTGTACCATGCAGGCTCTCTCCAGAGCAGTCATCCATTTGTGGATGTCATCCCCTTCCTGGTAGGGGGGCACAATCTTTGTCAGGTTTCTACTATCATAGGACCTGTCTTTAGGAACTTTGCTGCCACCAGTGGCATCTAAGCCACACAATTTTCTTTCTCTTGCTAAAGCAAGTTTAGCTTGAGCCAAGGCTACCTCTTCCCTCTCTATCTGGAGTTGGACAGCCCTCATTCTGGCCCTATGCTCTTTCCTCTGGGAGGGAGTCATCCCTCTTTGAGATTCTCTTGAGGCACTAGAAAGATGAGAATCCCCTGATTTAGATCTCACCCTCCTGTTACCTGGGAGAATTTGGTTATGAGATCTGGAGTGGTGCTGGCCCTCTCCATTCCCATGTAGGTCTAGGTTGGCCTGGTTAAGCCTGGCAACCTGTACCTGGTTTCCCCTCTGATCCTGATCTTCAGGCTCTTCTACATCTGAGCCTTCCTCTTCCTCTTCCTCCTCTTCTTCATCTGGAAGATCCTCATTCTCAGGGGAGTTTATCCCTTCACCTGATTCTAAGGGAGCCTGACTCACCTTATCTAAGTCATCCTTTTCTAGGAGAGCTATTAGGGAAGGAATGGTAGGGCCTCTGCCCTTTTTAGCCCCCTGGCTGTGCACAAGGCACTCAGGTCTTTGTGGCTAAGGTTGTCATATCTGGATGTTGCCCCTATAGGGTCAACTGTTACAGGAGCAGAACCTGAGGCTCTACCTGTATCAGACATGACTGCTAGTGAGGTGTAAGTGATGCACTTACCTACACTGAGTGTTTTCCTACTGTACCTTGCTAGTGAGTTGTAGTCAGGGTGTGCTAATCCCTTTAATCTACAACTACTAAGTTCAGTAGAACTTAATATGCTAAGCTTTTGATTTATATGTACCTAAGGTACTTGATGTGATCTTTCAATTTGATGTAAAGATTGCAATGGTAAAACAAACAGCAAGCTCAAATCCGCACCGCTGCACACCAATGTGAGAAGTTGGCCTGATATGTAGTGTTTCCAATTCTGGAACTACTTGGTATCAGTCCAAACAAACCCCAAAGATGTCAGGTTGTAAGTCAACCTTGTTAGACAAGCTATCCTAGTGGTAGCATGGACTAAGCAGCCTTAAAGGCTAAACTTAAGAGGTCGTGTTAAGCGAGCTGTTTTACCACATACAATCCTGCAATCAAATGAAAGGACACCCCACAAGTATATATTATAAAAATATATGTATTTATTTCTAAATTACTCCCCAGTACTCTTTATGAGGAAAGGGGCACAAGCGTTAAATCAAAAGCACAGTATAACATAGAAAGTTGCACAATTATGGATGAGGGCGGGTGGCCACTCAAACCATATACTAAAAAAGTGGTATAAGAGATACCAATCGAACAGTGGTTAGGCCTAGGGCCTAGTGAATCGCTGGGAGCAGTCAGGACTAGCAATGCTGAAGTCGGATGTAGCCCACGGGACTCGGGTGCAGCACGGTAAGTGCGGCTTGCACCAATGCAAAGTCAATGGTGCGTAAAAGTTACACAAAGTTAGTTTAAGGACACTTCCGCTGAACCTAGAGGAACAAAACTTAAGACACAGACCCTAGAGGTGTGGACCAGTGTAAGAACACTGGCGTTGCAATGTTACCTCACCCACAGGAAGTGGGTGCACAGGGTCGAAGTGGCGTCGGGTTTTGACACGCAGGTTCTTGGCGCTCGAAGCTGAAGATGCTGCAGGCGATGTGAAAGAGAAGTGTCCGGTGGATCCAAGGGTGGATCTGAAGTGGTGAAGACCTGAAAGCAGAGGGGACAATGTTCAAAGTCACTGACCAGTGACCACCGTGGAACCAGATTGGAACCAGGCAAAGTTGGGTGCAAACAGGTGATCAGGGGTTGCTTCTCTCTGCAGCTGCGTGGACACGAAGAGGTCAAAGACGTCCAGGAGTCGATCACGAGCTGTCCCTCGAATTTTCTAGCTGATGGCGGTGTCGGCAACTCGATTGAAGCAAACAAGCCTTGGCTAATGCAAGCCATGGGGAAAGTGAAAAAGGCTTATTACTCAAACCAGCAAGGTCAGAGCGGGTACTCCTTTCTACAGGAGCGAGGGCAGGTCTGGAGCAACCAGACCCACAGTGTAAATTGTAGGTTTTGTTGCCAAGATGGCCGCTGACCACGTGACAAGCGGCCGGGATGGCGAGTCGAGTGGCACAAAACAAAAGGGCCCCACGCAGATCGTGGAGATGCTGGAGGGCTGATCTTTGGTGCAAATGCTGCTCGGTTGCGGGGCTTTTCAAACCCCAAAGCACAGAGTCGAGGGTGCCTCGGGTGCTGCGCAGTCAGCGTCTCGGGGGTCTTTCAAGATGGCCGCTCCCACGTCTCTCGGTGCCTCCACGGGTCCCTTCTTTGCAGGGACTGTGGATCGGGCTGGGAAAAATCTGGGAAGCTGGGTCTTGTCAGGCTCTGCACTCGGGCTCCGGCGGGAGGCGGCGGCAAAGCAGACGTCGAGGTGCTGGGTGATGCCTGTGTTCACAGGGTGGCCCCTCCTAGGCCACAAGGGAGATGCTCTTCAGTCTTCTGTTCATCAGAATGTCGAAGTCCAGTCGTCTTCTTAGTTTAAAGTTGATTTCAGGATGATCTGAGTTGCATTGGCACTGCTCCCACTCTTATTCCAATCTGAGGGGTGGATCTCCTGCTAGGTCCCTCCCCTATGGGTGGGACCAGGAAGGGGGGTGGTTACACCCTCTTTCCTTTGCCCAGGTCTCACTGGAGCTGGGGCTGGGCTGCCCCAGAACCGGTTTGACCGGATTATGCAAGGGGAAGCCTTGTGCTCCCCAGGCACTGTCTGGTTTCATTCAAACCTCCCTGCTACAATCCACTATCTCCTGTCTGGGGTGGTGTCACACCCCCCTGTGACAGGAAATCCTTTGTCCAGGCCTCCTCTGCTGAGTTTCGGTCAGCAGCAGGAGGTCAGACATGTGTCTGTGGCAGAAGCATCCATTTTGTGGATCTGAGGCTCTTTTAAAAATCAACCGCGTTTTAGCAAAAGTAACATGTCGTCCCCTCTAGAGGGGTGGAATGCTACCCCCGTCGCCAGGACTGGCGAGGGGGTAGTATTCCATATCGTATGACACCTTACACGACATGTTTTGATAAAGCCAAACCAAAGTTGACATATAACCGCGAGGATTATAATGCACTTAATAGTATATGGTATGGCATTATCCCGGATCAGCTTAGGGAGTTGTTCCCGACAGCTGCAGACAGGCTCAGCTCATGCCAGAGCTCCATCTCACATAAAACCACGCACTCTGCCCCCAGGATTGATGAGGCCTTCCATAGGAGTGGCTTACAGGCTATATATGTGTCCAGATATAGGTTTAGATATAGGTATACTATATCTAAGCAAGGGATGATTACACCCACTTGCCCCAGCTGAGTGATCAGCCAGTTGTGTCAATTTTAGATAGCCAGCCAGGGGTGGCAAAAGATATGCTGCAGCCCCTGGTAGGCCTTGGATGCACCTATGCCCTGGGCACCTATAGTGCTCTGTACAGGGGCTGATAAGGTGACCCAAGCCAATCTAGTTATGCACCTAGGGTACATGGAATCCATTTTACAGAGAGAGCAGATAGCCTGGGGCCCTGATTAGCAGGGAACCAGGCCAACTAAGTCGAAAACCAGCTAAACACAAGGCAAAAAATCTGGGGTAACCATAGTCAGGTAGCCACCTTCCTACAAAGACCACTTGTGTTCTGTCAGCCAGGAAGTCTTTAAACCATGCTAAGGCCTTCTCATATGTCCCTATCTCATTCAGTCTCTGAATAATCAAGTAATACCAGCATTGCTGGAGTTCCTTTATTCAGCAGTGTCTTTGTGGAATCAATAACTGTCAAGAGGACAGTCTCTGAGTTGTGAACTGTTCTGAAATCCAGTTGTGAGGGGTCCAGTATGAAATTGTCCTCTAAGTATTTGGAGAGTTGTTTATTAATGAATCCCTCCTAAACTTTACCAGGAAAAGGAAGAAGCGAAATGGGCCAATAGTTCACATAATCGTAGGGATTGGTGCAACAAGTCCCAACTTCCAAACCTTTGGTACTTTTTCTGAATCCAAGAATAAATTAAGTAGATATATTATGGAAGGAATTAACAAAGTTGACATAGAGGAGACTATGTACTCCGACAAGGATCAGATAGAGACCCAGATTTAACCTTCTCCAGCATTTCTCGTACCTGTTCTTAGAAGATTACATCAAACCTTTCCAGCAGGGCTGAGGAATTTGGTGGTAATACATTATAGTTTGCTGGTTCACTGAGCCTCTCTGCCGATGGTGGAAATTCCTTATATAATCGGGAAATGTAATCCTTAAAATAGTTTTTGTCTAGGAATGAGAAAACTAATTGTTCGTACTGCACCAAAGGCCATCATCATCATCATCATCATCTTTATTTCGCATTTCAAAAAATAAAATGCATAAAAGTACATTTGACAAAATCCATTCCATACATATACAACATTAAAAATTATTACAATATAATCCAGAACAGTAATCAGATCAATTGGAATTTTATAAAATTAATCAAAAGAAGGGTTCATTATTCAAAAAGGACCATATAAAACATAATATACCACAATTGCCAATTAAAAACGTAGCTGCCAAATCATTACAATTTAAAATGTGACACATACTTTATATTTTTATGATCAGCGCATGTGTTCAGCATCGGGAGTCCTTTTAAAGCAGTCAACACACTCAACTCTTATTCAGTTAATCATATATTTGCGACTCTACGCACTTTTAAAACTGCCAAAAGATAAGAGGCGATTGCATAACATACAAACAGGGTTTCTAGATTTTGAAGAACTAATAATGCCTCTTTAAAATATTGCAGATTAAATTTCCGGGCCAATGGCACAATACATTTTGACAGTGTCACAAATAAGGGGGAGATATAATTCTTTATGAGATGTGAAGGTTGAACATACCTCAGGTACAGACAGTAATCTTTTCACAAATGTATCTTCCATCTTTTGTAACCCTTCCGCATCTACTGTCCCCCTAATCGTTGCCCCATATGTACCTATCGATTTTGCTTTTGCAAGATAAACTGTAACCATTTCTTGTATAGGTTTGGCTCCCAATGTTTTAGAAAATCTGAAAATTCCAGCTAGCTCTTACCTAGATGGTTTATTCTGTCTTGAACCATCTCTTTCCATCTCAATTTGGAGTCGAAAAGTACGCCAAGGTAACTAAATTGATCAACTTGTTCAATCTTGTTCCCATCTAGATAAAAACTAGGTGGCTTCTTTACAGTTCCTCCTATGGTCAAAATTAAGGTTTTCTTTTTGTTAACCTTTAGGTCTAAATCAGCCATGAAGGTTGTATATTGTTCTATAAGGGATTGAAGAGCCAATAGGGTGCGAGCAAATAAGGCAGCGTCATCCGCATATAATAGGATCGGAAGGGTGGTTTCCTGTACTTTTGGAACATCATTAATCTTTTCCATCAGGGCTTTATTCAAATTCTTTGTGTAAAGAGTGAATAAGAAAGAGGCCAGTAAACAACCCTGTCTGACTCCTTTCTCCATCTTAAAAGATCTAGTACACTCCCCTTCGGTCCCATAACAAGCTGAAGCTGTTGCATCAGTGTGGAGTTTTCCTATGAAATCTATTATCAATTTCTCGACACCCATCATCTCCATAATTGACCACTATTTACTGTGTGAAACTCAATCGAAAGTGGCAGACAGGCCCATAAATCCCATGTAAAGATGGCTTGTCTTTGCAATTGTGTATTTTCCTGCTATTAGGCTCAAGTTCAGGCATCGGTCGGGGGGCGTGGCTTAGCAAGCCACGATGGCGGCTGTGTCCTGCTGAGGCTCCGCGATCGGGCTAGCATCCTGCCCAGTTCCTGTGATTGCCGGGAGCCTCAGCTTACCGAAAAAAGCACCTGGGACTCCCCCGCACACTGGGGCACCATTTAGCCGAACTCCGAAAGCGGCGAGCGAAAGACACGGACTGACTCGTCTGGAGCCAGAGCCGAGCGCCGCAACCCAAAATGGCGGGCGCGGCTCCGTCCTGCGGGCCCATACGCCGCCGGGAGCCGACCCGGTGACCGACGACCCCGAGGGACGAGACCTGCGGACACCTGCGAGGGATCCCGGAGCAACAGCGGGACCGGCCCCCAGGAGTGTGCACCGGACGGCGCCCTCCCTCGCTCCAGCACCCCGGCGCGCAAGATGGCGGCCGCCGCACCGGGGCTCCGCTGCACTGACGCTGTTGCCTCACCGGGAGCCTAATCATCCTACGGCATCGGCCAACTACCACTGCGAGGTGCGGAGGGCCGACGGACGCGCTGTCAGCGCGGTGGTGTGCCACTCAGCGGCCCGCAACCTGCCTACGAAGGCGGTGAGTGCCCGTCTCTTCCCCACCTCCCCCAGGGATCTTGGTCCCGGCGGCCCCCCTACCTCCTCGGGGGCTCCGTGTGAAGACGCGGCACACGCCGCCGGCCGACCCCGGGATTCAGGGTGCTCCCACTGCCTTGCACCGATCGGCGGACCCGAGCGCCTGACCCCAAGATGGCGCCCACAGAGGCCTAGACTCCGGGAGCAACGCGAGCCTCGCCACAGGAGCAGGGGTGCCCCCCACCCCGAAATCGAGACACTGCCGGTGGCCGTCCACTGCCCCGGAACCCCCTGGAACTCACACCACCTGACCTCTGACCCTCCCGGCCGGTATTGACACTGTGCCACACGCCGGGGGGGGCCCGCAAGGCCTTCTGACGCCAAGACTATCGGCCCCAATGGCCGCGGACCACCTCTGACACCCTGAACTGGTGGAAGCTTCCCGGGACGGGGGGAGCCGCCCTGGAGCCGGGTGGGACAGGAGAGACCAGCTGACACTGAACTGCCCCTAACCCAGCTGCGTCGACCTGCTGTTCCCGGAGTGCACGGAGGCCCGGGGGCCCACTTGACGGCACCTATGGGGAAACCAAAGGCCTCGCAGGTGACGGCTGTCCCTGAAACGGCCGTTGAGAAGATGCCACACACCAGGACGTGGACGCAAGCTAATGCGTCGCAAACAGACCCTACGCTGATGGCAAAATTGGACCAGGTGTTGGCGGCGATCGAAATGTCTCTCCTTTCCATGGAAGAGAGACTGGGTGCCCTGACGACGGACATTAGCTTGATCCGCGATGAACATCGTAAGCTGGCGGACAGGGTGAAGGAAGGATAACGAACCGTGACCGAGTTACAACCCGTGGTGAAGATGCAAGAGGAAGACATGAGAGAGGTCCTACGCCGCGTGGAAGCCCTAGAAGAACGCACGGTGGACTTAGAAGGACGCTCGAGAAGATGTAACATCCGCGTCCTGGGCCTGCCGGAAGGAATTGAAAATTCAGATCCTCTGACCTATATGGAATCCTGGACCAGATCGTTCACCCCGGAGAGTGAGCGATCGCCGTACTTCTCCATCGAAAGGGCCCACAGAGTCCCGGCCCGGGCACCCAAACCCGGCCTCCCTCCACGACCCATGCTAGCTAAATTCCTGCACTTCCGAGACCGAGATGCGGTGCTCCGTGCGGCCCGGGCAGCGGGTCCCCTGCAGGTGGAGGATCAACATGTTATGGTGTTCCCAGACTACGCCCGGGAGGTCCAGCAGCGGCGGTCCACCTTTCTGGAAGTCAAAAGGCGCATTCGTGCTAACGATCTGCAATACTCCTTGCTGTTCCCGGCCCGCCTTAAAGTGCTGCACAATGGAAAAGCCCTCTTCTTCACTACGGTGGCGGAAGCACAAGATTGGACTGAATTCCACTGCCCACTGATCCCTAAACCCGGACCCCAGAGGACACGCAACAACGACTCCAGGCGATCTAGAAGACGGGGTGCGAGCCGTGCCCGATCTGGCCGCCCCAAAAGCCAGGCGTCCTCCCCCACGGGTTCACCCGACCTCACGCAAATCATGCAAGAGCGACGAGACGCCCTACGAGCGGTGACCGAACTGCACACGTCACGCCCAGCATCGGACCTGGAAGGTCACCCGCACCTATTCACCCCAGAGAAAGACCGAGACAGCGATGGAACAATGTCGGGATTTGGCCCAATCTCTTCCCCCCTCCTGGCGGCACCTACACTGGACGCTACCCTGGCCGGCCAACCTAACACCTCTTCATGAACAATGAACTATTGATTACTGTATCCTTCTAATGGTTGCCCACTGTATTGCGCGACGTCTAGGAGCCTAGACTGCTTTGCCTGCTTATTGTATGCGCTACCGAGCGATGGACTCTTCTCCTACAAGAGCCCGACCTGCGCACAAGCCCAGCAACGACACAGTTACCTGTTGTATTTCTCCCCTAGTGGGACACTAGTTTGGATATGCCACCTCCGGTGATATATCCTCAGTATTGGGACTGTTGCCCACCCAAGGTTCTACTGGTTGTTAATCCCCTTAGTCCCTCCCCTACGATTGTGGAAGCTTGGCGCGCAGAAATACACGTGACATATACACACTGGCGGCCCTCGGGTACTATAGGGGGGCCCTCTTCCTCACCACGACACCCCAAGAATGGCAGTCCCACGCTCGGACATTAATGTCCTAACATTGAACGTACGAGGCCTACACACGCCCAGCAAACGTTATTCTGTTTACGCCTACATTAGACGCATGTCAGCCAACATTGCACTCCTACAGGAGACACACATAAACGCTACCGAACTCACTCGCCTACAGTCTAAATGGCGAGGGACCTTCTGTGCCACACAATACTCAGCGTTTGCACGTGGCACGTTAATCTGGGTCAGGCCGGGTACTCCCTTCCGGGTGCTCCGACGGGTAGTAGACAAAGAGGGCAGGTATGCGCTTCTGGAGGGAATACTAGACGGGCAGGGAATACTCCTCGGCAGCATCTACGCCCCTAACATAGACCAGGATAAATTCTGGGATCACCTCACGGGCGTTCTGGCCCAGTTCACTACAGTCCCATGGATACTGGGAGGCGACTTTAACTGCACACTGGACCCCGCCCTGGACCGCTCACATCCTCCCCCCGCACATTCCCTGGCCCCCCGGCAGGCAGAGCTCTTTAGGACATGGGTCACACATTGGGCGCTCACCGACGCATGGCGACACCTACACCCACTGGCTCGCATTTATTCCTTCCACTCGATCCCACACAACCTCCGGGTCCGCCTAGACCGCTTCCTCTGTTCTGCACCAATTCTCCCTAAGATCACGTCTACAGACTACCTGGGCCGGATCCTTTCGGATCATGACGCTCACATTATACGTCTAACCTGGAGCCCCCCTCACCCACCGGTCCCCACCTGGCGGCTCCCTAGGGATTGCCTGACCGACCCAGTATTCAGAGACACACACAAATCCAGCATACAGGACTACTTCACACATAAAGCGAACACGGCGTCGTCGGTACTAGTGGAGTGGGACGCGTTTAAGGTGGTGGCTAGGGGAGAATGCATCAAACAGGTGGTAGGGGTTCGCCGCACCTTGGAGCGGACACTCCTAACCTCGGAGCAGGCTCTGGCCGCACTCACTAAACGGCCTGACGACTCGGAGGAGCACGCTGTACTCACGGCCGAGGCTAAGACGGAATACCAGGCCGCCTGCGCTGACCTCCGGAAGTACAATTTTAGGGCTTACGCCTCTAGAGTGCATAAAGACAGGGACAAAGCTGGGGCGCTACTAGCTTGGATGGCAAGGCAGGACACCGAAATCAAGCCCATCATGGATATTATCAACCCGGACGGTGTGCTGGTGCGCTCACAGGCCGAGATTCTTCTGGCGTTCCAGCGTCATTATACACAAGTGTACGGGACCCCGACCCAGTGCTCCCCGTCTTCTGTAGACAATTTTCTAGACCCTTTGTCTTTACCCACAATATCGGACGTTGACAAGCACTCCCTCGACGCCAAGATTGTCCCGTCTGACATCACCCAGGCGATACGGGCCATGTCTCGTAATAAAGCGCCGGGGTTGGACGGCTTCCCACTAGAATACTGCTCGACATTCTCCCCCCTAGTGGTCCCCCGTCTCTCACGGGTGTTCGGGGCGTCTCTTCATCTAGGTAGGTTACCCCAGTCACTGCGAGAGTCCGTGATCGTCACCTTTCCCAAACCCCACAGAGATCCGCTTCACTTGGGGTCGTATCGCCCCATCACGCTCCTGTCGGCCGACTGTAAGATCCTGGGGAAAATCCTGGCGGATCGGTATGCACAGATCATTCGCCCCTTGGTCCACCCCGACCAATGCGGCTTCGTGCCGGGAAGAAACACCTCCCAGAATCTCCGCCGAGTCTTCCATGTCCAGGATCAGGTACGTGACCGATTTCCTCGCGCCGCCTGCCTCATCATGGACCTGGAAAAGGCGTTCGACACCCTCACCTGGCCCTATCTCTTTTCTGTCCTGCGGCGACTCAATATAGGCCCGACACTCATGGCGTACACGCGCCTCCTGTATACCGATCTCACCACTCGGGTTCGTATCGGGAAACGCATATCACCAGCATTCGGAGTTCGGCGGGGCACAAGACAGGGGTGTCCCCTGTCGCCGCTTTTATTCGTGCTGGCAGTCGAGCCACTGGCGGTTCGGCTGCGCCTGGAGGGTGTGGACTGGGGCATCCCTCTCGCGGATGACACGCATTGCGTGTCCATGTATGCGGACGATCTCTTCATATACGTCCGAGACATCGAAACGGACCTGGCCCCCATAGGGGCGACGTTGGCGGACTTTGCAGATGCCTCGGGCCTACAGGTGAACTGGGACAAGTCCACAGTCTACCCCTTACACCCGAGCCTACCCCCCGAGAAGTTGAACTCGGCCCACATAAACTCTCGTGGTCCGCGGAGGCTCCCCGGTACCTCGGGGTCCGCTTGTACCATTCTCCAGCAGCCATGTTTGAGGGTAATCACCGCGCAGTGCTTGCTAGTCTGCGCCCGACTGTCGCCTTCTGGAATAAACTCCCGCTGGCCCCGATAGGACGGATGTATGTATGTATGTATGTATAGGCATTTATATAGCGCACTACTTACCCGGAGGGTCCCAAGGCGCTTCGACCGCTGCGAAACCCTTCCTGGCTTCCCCGAGAGATGGTCCCTTAATGGGTATCTCCAGGGTGAGACCAGGCATCCCCGGCGGTCTGGTGGGGCCGTTAGTGAAGATGAGGCAAGCTAATGCCCAGAGTTGCCGAGTGTGAACGCTGATCAGAGTGGGCACCGAGGCGAGAGAATTATCGAGTCCGCTGACCTGGTCCAGAAACCTGCCGCGCCGGGAATCGAACCCTGGTCCCGGGCCGTCCTCTGCTCTCGGGTCTGCCGCCTCTAACCAGTGAGCCACACTACTTCACTGGCTAGCCCTAGCTACAATGGTGATGCTTCCCCGACTCCTTTACCACTTCACAAATTTGCCGGTTATACCACCCAGGTCCTTCTTCCGCGATGTCGACTCCCTCCTAGGGACCCTTATCTGGGGCGAGGGCCGACACAGGGTCGCCCTGAAAACCCTCCAACTTCCCACGACGCAGGGAGGGCTCGGAGCTCCATCCTTCGAGGCATATTTCCTCGCGGCACAACTCCAATGGCTATCTTACTGGACGGCGGACCACTACCCTCAGGAGACGGTCACTTCGACCGGCAGAATCGCAACCCCAGAACTCACCCGTCTCCTCCTCCCGGGCACCAAGCCACGGCGCACATACCCCCTTCAAGTGGCGATAGCGCGCCGGTGCATGATGCGGATCCACCGGTTGTCCCCCAGTAGACCTCTGTACTCCCCGCTACTACCACTGATAGGCAGCCCCAGGCAGGACTCCTACTTCACCGCTCCAATGTTCACCGAATGGTCACTCTGTGGCATCACGGATCTGAAATCGCTCTTCGAGGAAGGCCAGCTAAAATCGCTTGACCGCCTGGTCGCTGAATACGGACTCTCCCCAGGCCAATTCCTCAGATATAGACAGCTGCTCGATGGATACCGGCCCCATTTTAATCTCTGCACTGGCGAGCCAGACACGCATCCAGTAATACATACAATCCTACATATGGGAGTGGGACGCCACTTAATCACCTGGTTATATAAATCCATCCGGGAACTCTCACACGCTCCCCTTACGACTTTGCGAACTACATGGGAGGAGGACATTGGTCGCGCACTACACGACTCTAAGTGGACTAAAGCGCTTGAGGCCCCAAAACGCGTCTCTAGGAACGCCCGCTTCAAGAACATCCAATACTATATCCTGCACAGGGCATACCTCACCCCAGCGCGATTGCAGAAGTTCTATCCCTCCACATCATTCCTTTGCCCCAGATGCTGCTCCCCTACGGCAGATTTTCGACACATGTTCTGGAGCTGCCCCAACCTTCACCCCTTTTGGCGGGCGGTACACGACACTCTGGCGGAACTTACAGGTCTCACTACACTAGCCACCTGGGAGTCCAGCGCACTAGGCATCTTTCATGCTCCTAAGCGAGACCCGGTGCACAGACGCTTCGTGTCCCTAGCACTCCTGTTGGCAAACAGATGTATAGCCATGCGCTGGCGTTCCCCGGAGGGTCCCTCTGCAGCGGCATGGATGGGTGCGGTCGGTAAATGGGCAGCGGCGAAAGAGGATGCCCTTAGAGAGGAAGAAGCCAGGGGTGCGAGTAAAATTCCCATATCCATGGAATGGGCCATGCTCCTCCACAGCTTCCGGCAGTCCACACATGCAGAAGACCCGCCTACTCCTCCCCCCCCTCCCCCGCCCGAGAGAACCAGTAGCCTCTACATGGTATCAACCCTCCCGGGACTGTCTCCCGGTACCCCCTACATCCTGACCAAACTCTCATATGTCATGCCACCCACCGCGATGCCCACATGCACCGGGGTATTCACCCCCTGCCCTCTCCTTTTCCCCCCCCTTCTCTTGAAACGCAGACCGACTGGCTCCGTGGCCCCCCCCTGACGCCCGTCGCCGGTATCCCCCTGCTTAGACCCTGCTAGCGCCCACACGCTTCCCTCCCACAGTTTTGTCCCCCCCGTTCTCAGGTGCCATCACTGTATGGACAGTACAGACCTCGATCCTACGCTCACGAGGCAGGATCCTACATACCTGCTATTATCCATCGCCCTATTGGCGATGCAGATTCACTGTTTCCCGGCCTGCGGACATGTTTGTACGATCTGCACTGATTACTCAAGGAAATGTATATTTGCACCAGTTGTATAAAAACAAGAAAACGTTGCACGCTTGGCTGTTCGTGGCTGAATGTTGAGGCCACGTCAGCAGATCATTTACACTGTGCCTGTATACTTTGATGCAACAATAAAAAAAGTTCAGGCATCGGTCAAGGGTTCACCTCCCCTTCCTAAAACCATACTGAACTGCAGCCAAAAGTTTTGTTTCATCTGCCCAGTTCTCCAGCCTATTTAATAAAATACGTTTTGCCGTATTATCTATCAATGATATAGGATGGTAATTAGCCGGGTTAGCCTGATCCCCTTTTTTGTAAACTGGTATTATCAATGAATATTTCCATGAAAGTAGTGGCCCTTTTTTGGCTATTGAATTAAAAACAGTTGTCAATAGTAGGGACCATAGCTCAGTATTTGCTAGAAAAACATTCGCCTGGATCCCATCTGGGCCTGCTGCTTTTATAGACGGGGACTGAGAGAGAGCAACTTCAATTTCTTGTAGACTGAAGAACTTAACATTTGTCTCCTTAATAGGTGGAGGCTATCCCAATTGTAGTGGGATATTTGTCCTTTTGAAAAATAGCTTGGAAGAAGGTTACCCAATTTTCTTCATTTATGTGCACATCGAGGTTTGGCCCCTACTTTTTCCAACATAAAGGGGAATTGATCACAGACCAGAAAACTTTACTATCATTATGAAGTGAAGCATACTTTAAGGTATCCCATGCCTCCACCTTCAGTTGCTTCTGCCTATTTGCTCTAGTTTTTTTATAATTTGCCCTTATAGTTCAAGTTAGATGTTTTTCTATTGGATGGGTTTTCAAGGCTTTCCATAAATTTTCTGACGCTTCAGAGCGGGGTTTGTCAAACCAGTGACATGCATGGCCCGCTTGGGTAGGCCTTGAGCAGGTTAGTTGTAATTTTGACTCTTGTACAATCTTTTTAAATGCTTCAACCTCCTCTGAGTCATTGATCGATTAATCTAAACACAGCAATACCTCATTATACATGGTATTTATAGTCTTAGTGATTAAGGAGGCCTCATCCACTTTGTCCCACTTTAAAATATAGCCATTTTTTTTTTGTACGAGAATGGGTTTAGGTACAGATTTCCTGATCTTTTTGCCTTCATCCCTCCATGCCATATTACATGCAAGCATCCCATGGTCACTGAATTCTGTCATTTTAGCCTTAATTTTCGTAACACTACTTTTTAACTTATGACAGGTAATTATATAATCAATTGTACATCTGTGATCTGATCTTTGAAAAACAGGTGCAAGTTGTAAATAGGAAGCCTATTAATAGTCTTTAAAGTTTGCTAATTCCTAGGTTCTAATATCCAAGTCATTAAGATAGAGTTTAATGAATTTCCATGAAATGAATGCATAAAGTGGAATATTTGGTTGCCATTTTGGTTCACTGTCCCACAGAATCTTGGTTCTTTGCTTGGACATTTCCTAATATTAAAATCCCCTACCCAGATGATTTGTAATTCGATCGGTGATGAAGGATTACGTTTTCCATAACACTATCTAGGCATTCTGCCACTAGTGTGTGATTCTCAACGTTGTTATCATAGAAATTTATTAATAATAAATCCTAGTTGTTATATCCTTTTGTTATCAATATATGTAACTAGGGAGAGTCATTCAGAATGTAAAAACTTTAAATATAATTATATTTGCTAGCTTAGTAAGAATACCCCCCTTCGCTCTCCCTCCTATTGATGGAAGGGCTGGGGTTCTAAAAGACTGGTATCCATTTAAATAAATTGGTTCCACTTCCCAAGTGTCCTGGAGACATATAATCTGGAATTTTGCTATTTCATTTAGCCACTCCTTGTTTTCCTTTTTGCTTTTGTATCCTGCTATATTCCATGATAAAAAAGAGTAATTTACCTCAGATTTCTCTGTTTCAGCTACCTCTATCTCCTTGTAGTGTCCAACCTTTAATACCCCACTAGCACCCACCCACTACCTCTAATGGTTAGTGGATTATATTACTAATAACTACAGAGTCATTGATTTCTGCATTCTTTCTATCGGACCCTAATAAACTAGTTGGAGTAGACAGTAAAGAAGAAAAGCTCGCAAGTCAATCACAATAATTCAGATTATCTAAAGGGAGAAATCCATTTGTAATAAGGATTGTCAAATTACCTTTTGGAATATAACAGCTTCTGTCAGTGGCAGGACCAGTCTCTGACCTATAAGGCTGTGGTTTCAGATTATGAGCTGGCCTATAAAAATAACCAAGAGGAACATGATATATCTGAGACCCTGATGGTAATGCTTTTGGGAGTTGTGCTAGTGACTCTCCCACATTCTTTGAATTATTAAAATTAAGAACAATACAGTCCACTGTGCAGGTCATAGATGTTTGGCCAACCCATGGTGTTCTTCTAGCCATAATCAGTTGGTCTTGAATATAGAGCCCCATCCTAGCATGCTTAGTTAGCCAGTACCTTGCTTTATTCAAAAGTTGGGCAGTAGTTTCTATTTGTGCCAGTTTCAAGAGTGGGGTATTAACCAATACTAGGACAAGAGGGTAGGCAGCTGGTGGTATATGTAATGCCCGATAGCTACCTCCCTACATACTCTCAGAAATAGGGTAGTGCATTTGATCCCTAGTAGGAGGATTTCTTATTTCCTGGGCTGAATAAGCATCTGCCTCTCCTGCTAAGTCTATGACAATGGGATAATCAGCCTCTGGTATCGCATAAGCCCCTAAGCAGTTTTTGCGTTTATTTGAAACAGGAGCATTTATCCCTTGTGCTCTAGGCATTAGATCTAATATAGGCCGTCTCTTAATAGTATTAGCCCCTTGTTTCCTTTGATTGGTTATAGTAGGTTCAGGTTCTGACACAATAACTTGTGATTTTAAAGATACATTTTGTTCTGGGTGTGTTTGTTTTGCATAACCTTCTAAATTTCTCATAACAAATAAAGCGGTTTCCACTATATTCAGAAATTTTGATTCAAAAGAGTCTAACCGTTGCCTTATAGGTTGCAAGATTAAGACCAGTTTGTCGAATAAAATATCCAAATTTGTCACAGGCTGTGTCATTTCCTGTATTACTGGCTGCGTATTGGTAGTGGTCTGGATAGATGAAGTCTTTGTGAGTCTGTTCGGTTTCTTGGATAAAGGCTCTTTAGGAGGTCCTCTTTTCCTTTTACCTGATATATCTTTCGGCGGGGGCGTTAGATTGTTGCCTAAGGAAATAGGAGGAACCAAATCACCATGGGGTATACTATCACCTCCCGTTACACCTTTACTACTTCAATTATCTTGAGATATACTGTCAGTGTCAGTAGTAACATTCATTATATTGGCCAAAGTCCCATCCCTGCCATGTGAAAACCTCCTTTCAGTTAGTGCAATCTCCTTTAAAATGGCAGTGGTAGCTTTAGCAAAAAAAAAATCAAGAGCTGTCATAGTTACCCCATCTGCTTCCATCGTGATTGCCTTCTTCCTCCCTATTTAGGGGGCTAATCCCATAGCTCGGAGCCCCTAAATATCAGGCGTTAGGGGGGGCACAGCCCAGTCTTCTCCAGGTACCGACGGGCGTGGATGGGCCTGCCCTGGCCACTCAGCGGGGCCTCGCGTTGGAATTTATGCGCCTTCTGGTGCCAACGAGAGAAACAGGAAGCAGCAGTGTAGCGGGGGGGCTGTAGTCTCTTACCTTGTCTCAAGTGACTGACTGGACCCACACAGCCGGGCCTCATGTTGGAATTTATGTGCCTCCTGGTCCCAACGAGAGAAACGGGAAGCAGAAAGCAGCGGTAGAGCCTGGGGGCTGTAGTCTCCTGCCCCAGCTCAAGTGACTGACTGGACCCGCCCAGCGGGGCCTCGCTTTGGAATTTATGTGCCGCCTGGTGCGAACGAGAGAAATGGGAAGCAGGAAGCAGCCGTGGAGCCTGGGGGCTGTAGTCTCCTGCCCAGGCTCAAGTGACTGACTAGATTTTTACTTTATAAACCCTGTCTGGAGACAGGGTTTCTCCACTTGTATATTTCAACAGTCAGATTCATCACCAGAACCGCCTGAAGATTTTGGTGCAGTATTGTCACTTCTGCTGCACTGACTAGAAGCATCATCACCCAAGTCTCTCTCCACGGAAGTATTCATAGTTTGTACAAAATGTATTTTAGCTGGTCTGGCTACTTTTTTTAAAAATGTGTTTGGTGTTGGGACATTTTCTACATTTTTTTACACTAATCTCAGTTTCACATCCTGTTTCACCCTTCTGCTTCCAATATCTGTGTTTTCTGCAGTACTCAGTTTGTCCAGTTCTTTCTGCCCTTTTACTCTCAGAGTTCTGCAAAGACCGGCTATTAATATTCTGATACTGTGAGAAATGAGGACCTAATTGCAGTGTCACTCACCTTTTGCCCCCATTTTGACTTCTAAGTGCTGATTTCCTGACTCAGATTGTACCCTGGGCTCTGCTAACAAGACCCAGAGCCTGTGCTCTGATTTAAAGTACTGGGTTAGGTATAATTATAATTGCCAATGACAGACCCCTATAAGTCCTTAGTGTGTAATAAGGCAAGGGGGATTCAAACTGCCTTTAGGTCCCTAATATATAATAGGGCAGGAAGGTTTTGAATCCCAGTTGATTTCCTGCACTAGAGTGTACACTGCTGTGTTGCCTGCTGTCATTTTAAAAGCCAGCCTTGCTTAGCAGGGTGCTTTTAAATTTTAATTATGTGCAGCTCTGACTTTGGTATTAAAGTTACTTCCAGAGCCTCAAATGACCTTATTTCTACATATAAGTCACACCTATAGTCTCCCCCAGGTGCCCCAGGGGTATATTGACTTGTAACTATAAACAGGGACATCATAAAAGATGTTTTATAACCTCTGGTGAGGGAAAAACTGCCAATTTCGATTTCCCCATTGTAGTAAATGGCTCCATAGGCTAAAATTGTAATATTTTATTTAAGTATAAATATTGACAGGAGGCACCTTCAAAATATCAGAATAATAGTTAAGATAAATCCAACAACTTGCTACTGTTAGATTTATAATAACTATGACAGAAAGGAAGTTATTACACTTTCATTTCAGAGAGCCAAAAACAAGCCTTTCATCTGCTCTCTCCTGATTGACTAGGTAGCTCTAATGAGTTGTGAAAAACCCTGCTAGAGAGACAAAGGATTTCCTGTGGGCAGAGAAGTACAAGCTGCAGAGCAGATGGCAGGAAGGGGGTGAGGTATAGCCAAACTGGTCTTCAAAGGGAGAATGACACTTTAGTATAGCACAGACTGACCCCCACATCCTGCCACCCCAGCCGCACAGGAGCTCCTGTTATTAGATTAGGCAGAGGGTTGTAAGGGGTGTGTTGAGGGAAATTAGCAACACAAGTAGGTTGGGTTAGCCTGGTCCAGCTCCTCCAAAGAGACTTTCTCCATTTTGGATTTTGAGAGAATAGTGATTTCTGGGACAAGAATATGACACACTTAGGAGGAAGTGGTCATACAGCTGGGTGGAACCCTGCATTCCATTGGTCAGGGGTACACCCCTGCTTGACACCCAGGAACACTGAATAAATATGGAAGAGCAGCATAGCTCCTCAGATCTGCTGTCTGAAGCTACCAGGAGAAAAAGGACTGCGCCGCTTGACTCTGGATTTGAACCCAAAGGACTGCACTCTGAAGGACTTCACCTGCTGCACAATCTGGGACAGCATACCTAAGGGCTTTGCCTTGCTTCAAGAAGGATTAAGGAGTGGACTTCCTGCAAGCTACAGAGTAACAAAACCCACCTGCATCATCTTCACCAAGAGTTTCCATCCTGGATTGCGTTTAGTGAACATTTAAGGATTTGGCCAGATGCATTGTGGAAATTGTAGTTCAGACAACTGAGGGGCCATCTAGGAGATTCCAGACCTTTGAATTTGTGTTTTGGACACTTTCAACCCTCAAGAGGAACTTCAGCAAGAAGTTCCAGAGGTTTGGAGCAAGTTTTGGAAAAAGCTCCATAAGGTCACTGTGAGACTTGACATCTTTGGCGTGGTTTGCCCTGACTTTTTGCCTCTTCTTTTGATGCTGAGCTGGATTTAGTTTTTGCTGGCTTGGATGCTTTGGGCGCTTTTCCACTGCGATCAGTATCAACGTGCAAGTGCTCCCTGTAGAAATTGTTGTTCAATTGGTTCTACCTGATTGGCATATTTGATTTGCTGGCAATCTCGAGTAAAGTGCACTGAGCGTGACAGGACAAGTAAATCAAATGCTACTAGTGGGCCTTCAGCACTAATTGTGCAACCCACATGAGTAGCCCTGAAAAGCTAACTCAGAGCTGCCAGCACAGTGTCTGAGTGCAGTTTGCAAACTGCCATGTCGACCTGGCAAGTGCACAAACTTGCCAGGCCCCAACCTTCCCTTTTCATACATGTAGACCACCCATATAGTAGGCCCAAGGTACCCCCCTGGCAGGGTGCAGTGTATGTGAAAGGTAGGACAAGTACTGGTGTTTGTGGCATGTCCTGATAGTGAAATACTGCCAATTTTATTTTTCACTATTGAAAGGCTAGCTTGCCCCATAGGACAGAATGGGGGTTTATTTGTAACATCTTATAAAAATACCATCCCATGGGAACAAGCTAGAGAAATAAAGTTTAATATGCCTGAACTTAGAATGTTAAAATGTATCATTTAGTGGGGTGCTTTTTGCATTCTGTGTTTGAAAATACCACTTTTAGAAAGAGGTATTTTCCTGCTTAGTCATCCAGTGTGTTTCTGCCAGGATGTGTATTGACTGTCTGGCTTTAGTGTGACAGGGGCTGGAGAGATGCAGTGGCTCCAGAGAGCCTGATGAGTCAGGGCTGGGCTCAATAGACCTGGGCTGCATTTAGAGTAGGGGGAAGAGATATCCTTTCACCTGAATGTGCCTGGTCTGCCTTCCACAATGCTGTCTCCACCTCCTGTCAGGAAGTTGCACCAGTGAGGACCGAACTGGTTTTGGCTGGATATAGACACTCTCTGCCTTCAAGAAAACAAAGGATTTTTCTGTATAAAAAGAGAGTCCCAGACCCCAGACTTTTAGACTACTTCTGGAATCAAGAGGACCCTTTGCCAGGGAGATGTGCTGGAGAAACTGAGGAGAATTACTGCCCTTGCTGTGTGTCTGGGGTTGGCCGTCAGTTTCTGCCAAGGAAAGGAGAAGGACTTTGCTGTGTGCTGTGTCCCCTGCTTGAGGAAATTCTCCAAAGCCTTGAGTAGAGCTTGCCTCCTGTCTCAGGAACATAAAGATTTCACCCCCAGCTCCCCTAAACTTCCTTGCTGGGATTTCTGACCTGCCAGGAAGCACTTGTGACGGTCTCTGGAGGTTGTTTAGGTCTCACCTGACACAGCGCATGGGCTGATCTGACGAAACATTTAGTGAGGGCTCAAAAAATGCTACCATGGCCAGCCTAGCCAGCCTAGAGCTACAGTGCATGTGCACAGGTGCGCGCTTAGGAGCAGAGGCGCCAAATGGCAAACCTTGTTATACTCATTAAGCGCCTGAGATCACTTTCGCCCGCAATCACTTTAGCAGCGCCCCTTTGATGTTCTCGTTCAAAGAACATCAAACATCAAACATCAAAGAACATGTTGTTGTGTTAATTTCTTTGCTGAGCCTGTTTGACTTACAATGTGCTTTCTCTTTCCACAAACTCAATGTTTTTAGTATTACTGTCACACACACACACAACCACAACCACACCCACAAACACACAACCACAACCACACACACAACCACACGCACAACCACACACAACCACACACACACAACCACAACCACACATACAACCACAAACACAATACCACACACACACACAACCACACACATACACACAACCACACACACACAACTACACACACACAGCCATAGACACACACACGCAAAACAACCACACACACAACCACATACAACCAAACACACGACCCCACACACACAAAACTACACAAACAACCTCAACCACACACAAACACAACCACACACACAATCACATGCACAACCACACACACAACCACACGCATAACCACACAAAACCACACACACACACACAACCACACACACACCACCACACACACAACCACACGCACAACCACACACAACCACACACAACCACACACACACACACAACCACACAAACACACACAACCACAAACAACCACACAACCACACACAACCACAAATATACACACAACCACACACACACAGCCACAGCCACACACACATACACAACAACCACACACACAACCACACACACAACCCCACACACAACCCCACACACAACCACACACACATACAACCACACACACACACAACCACGCACACAACCACGCACAACCACACACACCACACACACAACCACACAAACACATACAACCACACACAACTACACACACAACCACACATACACAACCACACACAACCACACACACACAACCACACACATAACCACACACATAAACACACACAACCACACACACAACCACACACATACACACAACCACACACAACCACACACCAACACAAACACACACAACCACACACAATCACAAGCACCCACATAACCACAACCACAACAAAACAAACACACACACACAACCACACACACCGAACCACACAACCACACATAACCACACACACAACCATACACACAACACACAACCACACACACAACCACACTCAACCATATACACACACAACCACACACATAACCACACACACAACTACACATACTAACACACATACAACCACACACACAGCCACACACACAACCACACATACAACCACACACACTTACACAACCACACACACACAGTGACACACATACAATAACCACACAACCACACACACAACCACACACACACAAACACACAACCACAAGCACAACCACACACACAACCACACACACACACACACACAGCCACACAAACACATACAACCACACACAGGCACACAACCATACATACAACCACACACAAACACACAACCACACACACACACAACCACACACATACACACAACCACACACACAGCCACACACACACACAACCACACACACACAACTACACACACACAACCATAGACACACACACGCAAAACAACCACACACACAACCACATACAACCAAACACACAACCCCACACACAACCACACACACAAAACCACACAAACAACCTCAACCACACACAACCACAACCACACACACAATCACATGCACATCCACACACACACAACCACACGCATAACCACACAAAACAACACACACACACAACCACACACACAACCACACACACACACCACCACACACACAACCACACGCACAACCACAAACAACCACACACAACCACACACACACACACAACCACACAAACACACACAACCACACAACCACACACAACCACAAATATACACACAACCACACACACACAGCCACAGCCACACACACATACACAACAACCACACACACAACCACACACAACCCCACACACAACCCCACACACAACCACACACACACATACAACCACACACACACACAACCACAACCACGCACACAACCACAACCACACACAACCATACGCACAACCACACACACCACACACACAACCGCACAAACACATACAACCACACACAACTGCACACACAACCACACATACACAACCACACACACACAACCACAACCACACACATAAACACACACAACCACATACATACACAGAACCACACACAACCACACACCCACACAAACACACACAACCACACACAATCACAAGCACCCACATAACCACAACCACAACAAAACAAACACACACACACAACCGCACACACACAACCACACAACCACACAAAACCACACACATAACCACACACACAACCACACACAACACACAACCACACACACACAACCACACACACAACCACACTCAACCATATACACACACAACCACACACATAACCAAACACACAACCACACATACTAACACACATACAACCACACACACCGCCACACACACAACCACACATACAACCACACACACACACAGCGACACACATACAATAACCACACAACCACACACACAACCACACACACACAAACACACAACCACAAGCACAACCACACACACAACCACACACACACACACACACACACACACACAGCCACACAAACACACACAACCACACACAGCCACACAACCATACATACAACCACACACAAACACACAACCACACACACACACACAACCACACACATACACACAACCACACACACACAGCCACACACACCCACACAACCACACACATACACACATCCACACACACACAAACCACACACACACACAGAACCACACACATACACACAACCACACACAACCACATACACACAGCCACAGCCAGACACACACACAACAACCACACATACACAACCACACACACAGACACACAACCGCAACCACACACATAAACACACACCACACACACAACCACCACACACACAACCACACACACACAACCACACACAACCATGCAAACACTAACACACAACCACACACAATCACACTAACACAACCACAAGCACCCACACAACTACAACCACAAACACACCCACACACACACACACAACCACACACAGACACAACCACACACACACACACACAACCACAACCACACACACAACCACAACCACACATACTACCACACATACAACCACACACAAAACCACACACACAACCACACATACAACCACACACACACACAGCCACATACACAGACCCACTGCCACACAACAACCACACAACCACACACCCAACCTCACAAAACCACACATACAACCCCACACACAACCACACACACACACAACCACAACCACATACAACCACACACACAACCACACGCACAACCACACAAACACACACAACCACACATACAACCACACACACACACACACAACCACACAATCAATCAATCAATCACAAAATTTGTATAGCACGCTACTAACCCTTAAGGGTCTCAAGGCGCTTAGGAGGGGGGTCACTACTGCTCAAACAGCCAGGTCTTGAGTTGTTTCCTGAAGGAGAGATGGTCCCGGGTCAGCAGTAGGTGAGTGGGGAGGGAGTTCCATGTCTTGACTGCCAGGTAGGAGAAGGATCTACCTCCGACGGGGGATTTCCGAAAACGTTGGACGGAGGCGTGGGCGAGGCTGGCGGATCGTAGCTGGCGGGCGGGTGTGTAGAAAGTGAGGCGGCTGTTGAGGTACTTCTTGCCCGTGTTGTGGAGAGCCTTGTGTCCGTGGGTGAGGAGTCTGAACGTGATCCTCTTGTTGACAGGGAGCCAGTGCAGGTTAATCAGGTGGGCAGAGATGTGGTTGCGGTGAGGGATGTCCAGGATGAGTCATGCTGAGGTGTTCTGAATGCGCTGAAGTCTTTTCTGGAGTTTGGCTGTTGTTCCAGTGTAGAGGGTTGTTGGAAGGCGGTGACCCCAGGGGTCAAGTAGACTCTCCTAACACCCTGGAACCTCCTCTCCCACAATTACTGCTGAGTCTTATCGAGGGGGGAGTCCCCACCGAGGAGGACTGATCGTACACACTGTCAACACACCACACTTATGAGCGGACACCACACCGTAATTCTTTATCAAGAAAGACTTTATCAAGATTAATTAAAGAGCATTACACAGCGATCGAAGGATCGCGAAAGTCTCGTAACGAGGGGTCGGGGAAGCGGGACAGTCTTAGGAGGCCAGTTGGCACGCCACGTACTCAGCGCACAGTTCTCAATCCTCGAACTGGGGGTACGGGTGCTGGCGATGGGACAAGTTGTCCTACTCACTTCTGGTTCAAGTTGCTTGTGAGGGTAGCGTCGATGGTCCAGCCGGACCAGAGAGTTCGTCAAGCCGCGACGAGGTCAGCAGGGCTTGGGCAGGAGTACTCCGTCGTACTCGTAAGTAGATGGGGCCGCGACAGCGTCAGCAGGGCCCCGAGATTCAGGTCTTGTGCTTCAAGAGGGAGCCGCGACAGCGTCAGCAGGGCCCCGATGGTTCAGTTCCGTAGGTTGTAGGATGAGCCGCGACGGCGTCAGCAGGGCTTGGTGGGTCAGAGTCTGTTCTCCTCGTAGTCAGCCGCGATCAGATCAGCAGGGCTTTCTTGTCCAGGATACAACTGTCGATTAGGTGGAAGGCAGGCTGTCTTATAGTCGTCGAGATCTTTGATGTCCGGACCCTCGTAGGCAGGAGGCCGGAGGTCCGAGGGCCAGGCGCCTGATCGTCTGGGCGGTTGGTTCTTTGATGCTTTGGACCATGCACCCATGGAATCCCAGACGCCCATCAGGGCCTGGAGCCAGCTCACTAGGAGGCCCAAGGTGCCATCGAAACCAGCCCCCAGGGATAGTTCAGAGGTGTGAGGGAAGCCAGTTCCTCGGAAGGGGGCCGGAGGTGTGATGGAAGTCTTGGTTTCGGGTACTTGATGAGTCGTTCACCCCCCGGGTGGATCTGGGCGCGCCGGACGCGCAGGCTTAGCGGCCGTCAGGAGCGGCCAGGGCTGCCGAAAGGAAAGAAGGCGGCCGGCCGGCCGGGATGGCCAAACATGAAGTCTGATGGTCATGTACACGGGTACAGGCACGCAGTCTGGGGATCGTCTCAGGTGTTGTCCCATCAGAGGGAGATGGTCCTAGGATGAGGACTTCCATCTTGTCTGAGTTCAGTTTCAGGTGGCTGATCTTCATCCATTCTGCGACGTCTTTCATTCCTTCCTGGAGGTTGGCTTTGGCGGTGGCGGGTCGTTGGTGAGGGAGAGGATCAGCTGGGTGTCGTCGGCGTAGGAGATGATGTTGAGGTTGTGTTGGCGAGCGATGGCTGCGAGAGGGCTCATGTAGACGTTGAAGAGGGTGGGGCTGAGTGAGGATCCTTGCGGTATGCTGCAGATGACTTCGGTGGCCGCGGAACGGAACGGCGGGAGGCGGACTCTCTGGGTTCTTCCGGCGAGGAACTAGATGATCCAATCCAGTGCTGCTCCTTGAATTCCAGGGTTGCTGAGGCGCTGTATCTGGGTGCGGTGGCATACGGCGTCGAAGGCTGCTGAGAGGTCCAGTAGAGTTGTCTGTTGACGGTCTTCTCAATGACTTTGTCTAGAAAGGGGAGGAGCAAGATGGGGCGGTAGTTCTTGAGGTCCGTGAGGTCCGCGGTGGGTTTCTTCTGGAGGGTGCTCAGTTCAGCGTGTTTCCAGCTCTCCGGGAAGGTGGCGGAGGCGAAGGAGCTGTTGACGATGATTCGAGAGATGGGGTGCGATGATGGAGTCGGCTTTGTTGAAAATGTGGTGTGGGCATGGGTCGGTAGGGGAGCCGGAGTGGATGGTGTTCATCATGCAGGTGGTGTCTTCGGTGCTGACAGGGGTCCAGGTGCAGAGGGTGGTGGTGGGGGGTGCTGGTTCGGCAGTTGAGTGTGTGGTCAGTTCGCCGAAGCTGTTGTGTATGTCGGCGATCTTGCGGTAGAAGAACGAGGTGAGAGAGTCGCAGAGGTCTTGCGAGGGTGTGATGTTGTTGTTGCAGGCGCTGGGGTTGGAGAGCTCTTTAACGATGCTGAAGAGTACCTTGCTGTTGTGGGTGTTGTTGTCCAGTCATTCTTTGAATGCTGTCTTCTTGGTGGTTGTTGGACCCGGCCTCGTTGCGTGGTTCCCCCCACCCCTTCTACTCAGCTCCCCGTTAGCCCAGCTCCATACCTAGAAGCCCATAGCTGCCCAGCCCATGTCCGACCAAACGCCCATGGCCATCATCGGCCTGTCCCCGGCCACCTTCCCAGCCCGCGCCCCCCAAACCCGCAAGGCCCCATAGGCCCATCGGCAGCCATTTTCCCTTCCCGAGATCCCTGATGCCGTGGGCCTAGCATGACCCCAGCCCCAGCACAGCGTAGGCTTCAGACGCGCCAGCCCCCGTTGGGAGGGTGAGGGCTACCCTAGTGAGAGAAGACGAGGAGTTTCGATGGCACCTCCGGCCTCCCTTGAGAGACTGGTTTCGATCACACCTCTGGTCTTCCCCCTGAGGGCCAGTTTTGATTGCACCTCTGGCCTCCCCGAGTGCTGGCTCCAGACCTGCTGGGCGTCTGGGAATTCCCGGCCGCATCCTCAAAGGGATCAAAGAACCAACCGCCGGACCTCACCCACGGACCGCCCCCACAGCCTCGGACCTCCGCCTGCGAGGGTCCGGACACCAAAGGGTCACTGGACTATATCAAGGGCCGCCCCTGAACTAGCGGGCAGTTGTATCTTGGACAAGGAAGCCCTGCTGATCTGATCGCGGCTGAACTGAACCTCATGAACTCTTTAAACCCTGCTGACGCTGTCGTGACTCATTCTTGGAACTGAAACATTGGAGCCCTGCTGACCTCGTTGCGGCTCGAGCTTGAATCTTGAAGACCTCTACCGAACCTTCTGAGCCCTGCTGACGTGGTCGCAGCTCCTCCTGAACTTCCTCCAGAGCGAGCCCTGCTGACGTTGTCGCGGCTCGAGGAACATTCTAGTCCGGCTGGACTATCGAAGCTACCAACACGAGAGAGCCACGCTCAAGTGAGTAGGATCACCAGTGCGACTACCACCTCCCGTATCCTCCCAGCTCGAGGATTGAGAGTTGTGCGCAGGGTACGCTACGTACTGGCCTATGAGACTAAGACTGTCCCGCTACCTCCTCCCTAAAAACTTGAGACTCTCTGCAATCCCTCGATCATTGTACATAAGTGTGATAATACCCTTATTCGTGATTATAAAGAAGTTGATAACGAACCCTTCAGTGTTGTGTCTGTTCATAAGTGTGGTGTGGTCCTCGTGTGTACGATTTGCTACTTGAGGTCTTCCCCGGTGGAGGTCTCTCACAAGGCGCGGCATTATTGGTGGGAGAGGCGGGTCACGGAGGAGTCGGGTAGATATAACCTGGCCTCTGGGATCGCCCCTTCTAACAGTGGTGCGGATCAGCTGGTGGTGTTTGCGGGGGGTGTTCTTGAGGGCTGTCATGTGTTCTGCTGTTTGGTCGTGGTGCCAGGCTTTCTCGAGGGTGCGGCAGGTTTTCTTGGAGTTTTTGAGGTCGTTGGTAAACCACGAGGCTTTTCTGCTGCCGGGTCTGCTGGAAGGATTCTTCAGTGGTGCAAGTTCGTCGGGGAAGTCGGTGAGCCACTGTATGAGGTTGCGGGCTGCTTCATCGGGGTCCGTCATGTTGGTGGGCGGGTTCTGGCTGATGGGGGTGGCCAGCTGGTCGGCGGTGATCTTGCTCCAGCTTCTGCGGGGAACCTGTTGTGGGTGGTGGTGGGTCGTGGTTCTCCTGAAGTTGAAGTGGACGCAGCTGTGGTCTGTCCAGTGTAGTCCGGTGGAGTGGCTGAAGATGTGCTTGCTGGAGGAGAAGACGGGGTCAAGCATGTGGCCGGCGTAGTGGGTGGGTGTGTTCACAAGTTGCTTGAGTCCGAGGTTGGCGAGGTTGTCCAGCAGGGCGGCGGTGTTGCAGTCCTTGTTGTTCTCCAGGTGGAAGTTGAGGTCCCCTAGGAGGATGTTGTCTGTGGAGGTGAGGGCGTGCGGACTGACGAAGTCTGCGATGGCTTCGCTTAATTGTGTGTGTGGTCCCGGGGATCTGTAGATGAGAGTGCCTCTGAGGGTGGTCTTGGGGTCGGTGTGTATCTGGAATTGGAGGTGCTCGGCGGAAGTGAGGGTGTCGTCGGAGTTGGTCGTGATGCGGGTGGTGTTTCTGTGGACGATGGCGATGCCTCCTCCGGTTTGTTTGACGCAGTCCCTCCGGGTGATCTTGTAACCCTCCGGGATGGCTATGGCGATGTCGGGGGCTGAGGAAGCGTTCATCCAGGTTTCTGTGAGGAAGGCAACGTCTGGTGATGTTGTTTTGAGGAGGTTTCAGAGTTCGACGACATGCCTATGGACGGAGCGGGTATTGAGCAGGATGCACTTGAGGTGGTTGTTGCTGGTGCTCGGCTTGGCGGGTGCGGTGCAGGTTCGGAGGCAGGTGAATTTGCAGGCTTGGCAGGTGAAGGGTCCGTGGGTGCGTTTCGGGGTGGCTCGGTAGCAGGTGGGGTTCGGCTGGCGTTGAGACTGTGGAGGGTGGTGGTGTCGTAAGTCCGTCGGGTGGGCTGGTGTCGTCGAGGACCAGGGGTCCTGGCGTTGGGCGCGGTCCAGGGGCGGACAAGCGTAGACGGGCTTGCCTTCGGTGCACAATCGGCGCGCCCGCTGCGCGTACGCGTGAGCTCCATATGAGGCGTAGTGGAAGGGAGGCGGGAGCGGGGCGGCCAATGGGGTTACAGAAAGAAAAAGGGGGCGGGCCGCGAGGGAGCAGCGGCGGGGAGCGGGGGGGCACACCAGGGGTACAATACTAACGAAGGCACAAAATCTATTTAACAGAAATAAAGATAAGTACAATCACGAAATACACAAAATGAGGGCAACAGTGGGGAGAGAAGAAACGAGCAGCAGCGAGGGGCACCGAGGCCAGGGACGAGCCTGTGGCGCCGGGGCAGAGACGCGCTACAGCTGGCGAGCCGTGCAGCGTGGGGGTGTCCTGGGTCAGGTCACACTCGCCTGCGCCGCGCGGGCTCCGTATAAGGCCAAGTGGGAGGGAGGAGCAGCTGGGAGGCGGGAGCGGGGCGGCCAATGGGGTTACAGAAAGAAAAAGGGGGCGGGCCGCGAGGGAGCAGCGGCGGGAAGCGGGGAGCGGGGGAGCACACCAGGGGTACAATACTAACGAAGGCACAAAATCTATTTAACGGAAATAAAGATAAGTACAATCACGAAATACACAAAATGAGGGCAACAGCGGGGAGAGAAGAAACGCAGGGCAGCGAGGGGCATCGAGGCCAGGGACGAGCCTGTGGGGCCTGGGGGTGACACACATACACACAACCGCACACACACCCACACACACACACAACCACACACACAACCCCACACACAACTACATACACACACAACCACAACCACACACACAACCACACACAACCACACACACAACAACATGCACAACCACGCACACAGAACCACATGAACACACACAACCACACACACATCCACACACACACAAACACACATACAATAACCCCACAACCACACACACGACCACACTCACAACCACACACACAACCACACACACACAAACACACAACCACAAGCACAACCACACACAACCACACACACAACCACACACAGACAGTCACACAAACACACACAACCACACACAGACACGGAACCACACATACAACCACAAACAACCACACAACCACACACACACACAACCACACACATACACACAACCACACACACAGCCACACACACACACACAACCACACACACACAACTACACACACACAGCCATAGACACACACACGCAAAACAACCACACACACAACCACACACACACAGCCAGACACACACACAACAACCCCAACCACACACACATAAACACACACAACCACAAGCACATAACCATGCAAACACACACACACAACTACACACACACAACCATACACACAATCACACACACAACCACACACACAACCACACAACCCCACACACACATGCACACACAACCACACACACAACCACAACCACACATACTACCACACATACAACCACACACACAACCACACAGACAACCACACACACACACACAACCACACACACACAGAGCCACAGCCACACACAGACACACAACAACCACACAACCACACAAAACCACACACACAACCACATACACACACAACCACAGCCACATACAACCACACACACAACCACACACACACAACCACACAAACACACACAACCACACACACAACCACACATACAACCACACACACACACAACCACACACGTACACACAACCACACACACAACACCACACACAACCACACACACACGCACACAACCACAACCACATACACAACCACACACACAACAACATGCACAACCACACACACACAGAACCTCATGAACACACAACCACACACACAAACACACAACCACACACATACACACAACCACACACACACAACCACACACACACAGCCACAGTCACACACACACCCAACCACACACATACACACAACCAGACACACACAAACTACACACACACACAGAACCACACACATACACAAAACCACACACAGAACTACACACACACAGCCACACACACACACAACAACCACACACACAAATGCACACACAACCACACATAGACAACCACCCACACAACCAAACACACACATCCACAACAACACACATAAACACACACAATGTTAGACCCGTCCTCTTGGGGTGGGCCTCCCTGACCCGTAGCGTCCCAACCCTGACCCGTGCACCACACCAGACCCCTGATTATCATGGCCCACCCGACCCATTCTCTCCATGACCCCACACTTAGGACAAGACTTCCCAGTCACCACCCTCTATCCTCCCGGTACCAGACGCCCCCACACCGCATCACACTCCGGTAACCATTCCCCTGTACCTAAAGTGGCCGACCCCGGCCCCAGCAAGACCTCGGCCCGAGACACGCCATGCTCAGCTGGGGGGGTAGAGAGTTTCCCGTGAGCAAGAAAGGGAGGAGCAGTTTCGCTCACACCTCTGACCCCCTCTCGGGAGATGGGTTTCGATCGCCCCTCCGGCCTCCCTGGGGGTTGGCTCCACGCATGCTGGGTGTCTGGGATCCCTCCAGACCCAACTTCAAAGGATCAAAGGGCCGGGTGGCAGGAAACCCTGACAAGTGGCCCCCAGGCGCTAGGACCCCTGCCTGCGAGGACTCCGGACTTCAAAGAAGAACAGACCTATAACAAGGGGTGCTTTGGAACGATCAGGCAGTTGAATCCTGGAAGAAGAGAGCCCTGCTGATATGGTCGCGGCTCAACGGAACATCGAAGAAGAAACGCTACCTGAACTCTTGAATCTTGGCAAGCCCTGCTGACATCGTTGCGGTTCAAGCTTGGCAGAGACGGACTTCTGCCTGAACCATCTGAGCCCTGCTGACGTGGTGGCGGCTCCCTTGAACTCTGAGAACACCTGAGCCCTGCTGATTGGATCGCGGCTCCCCGAAGATCGTAAGACCTCCTGTTCATCCCTGCTCGAGCCCTGCTGACTTGGTCGCGGCTCCCTTGAACTCTAAGAACCCCTGAGCCCTGCTGATTGGATCGCGGCTCCCCGAAGATCGTAAGACCTCCTGTTCATTCCTGATCGAGCCCTGCTGACTTGGTCACGACTCGGAGACTATTCTGGACCGGCTGGACCCAAGATCTTACCGTATCCCCCGGCTCGAGGATTGGGAGCTGTGCGCCGGATACGCTGTTGCCTTTGACCCTGAACAATTGAGACTGTCCCGCTACCGCTAGCCTTACCGAGACTCTATGAACCCTTGTTCTGCTTGTACATACGTGCCCTGAGGATCATAAAGATCCAGATATTCTGATCGATAAAAGAACCGTTCCTCAGAACCTACTGTGTGGTGTCCCTTTTTCGAGTGGTGCGAGCTCAGCACGTGCGATCCTAGAGACGAGACTCTTCCCCTGAAGGGTCTCCCGCCAGTGCTCGGCAGTGTTCCTGGGAGAGGTGGGTCTCGGGGTGGTCAGGAGCATATTCTGTGCCCCCCCTGGGATCGCCCCTTCTAGCATTGGTGGCAAGCGACGGGATCCGAACCCACATCTAGAGATCGTACAGTAAGCGGCTGACGCACTACCGAACAAAGACGGAAGAAAGAACCACTATGAGTCCCACTGGAACCAACGCGAGTCCTACGTTCTGAGAGGACCAGTTGGAAGAATATACGCACAAAGAATTGTAGCAGTTTTGTAAAGAATTTTAAAATCCCTACCACTGGGTTAAGCACCAAAGAAGATTTTCAGAAAGCCCTAAAGGCCTGGGTGGAGTCCGGAGCCCCTCTTCCCCAAACAGAAGGAGAGGTGGAGCAGCCGAACGAACCCAGTATCTCCCAAGGGGGAAGCAGCGGCACCCAGGTACGAATCAATGCACCAGATGGGGGCCTATCCCCGGAAGAACTAGCGGACTGAGAGAGAAGCCGCAGCCACGAACTAGAACTGGCCAAACTGAAGATAGAAGGATAACTGAAATTGGCAGAGAAAAAGCTAGCTGTGGAACAGTTACGCTTGCAAGGGGAGTTGGAAGAAAAGAAACTCCAACGAGAGCACGAGGGGAAGAAACTGCAACTAGAGCACGAGCGCAGCCTAAAGGAGATCGAGCTCAAGGTGAGGAGTGAGGAAACCAGGCCCCCGGGGAACCGAGAGACCTCTTCCCCGGTGGAACCGAAAGTTCACATCCCCAAGGAGGTGGTGAAGGAGTATTATAAAAACGACGAAATCCAGCAATGGTTTAAGGCCTATGAGGTAGCTATGACCTCTCACCGAGTCCCACAGAAGGATTGGGGGGCTGGGTTGTGGGGTCGGTTCCTAAGCGAGGGGAGAGACACCCTGCTAGACGTGCCATCTACAGTACTGAACTCCTACAGCCACATGAAAGAGGCCCTATTAGCCAGATATGGGCTCACCCCCGAAATGTATCGACAGTGAGTCCGAGACTGCAAGAAGATTCCTGGCACCACTTGGGTGGAGTACGTGAACTTTTATAGCAGGGCCTTGGAAGGGTGGATCAAGGGCAGCAAGGCCACCACCTTCGAGGAACTATTCGACCTGATTGGGAGCATTTGTCCGCAAATTGTTTTGTAGAACTACGCCAGCATCTCCTCGACAGCAAGCTCACAGATCCAAGGAAGCTGGCCGTCGGAGCTGATCGATGGGTGAACACCCGGGTCCCCCGGGGCCCCGTGGGAGACTACGCCCGAAACAGTCAGGGACCTCCCCGCCAGAGAGGGGGGGGAACCAAGGAATACAGAGGGAATTCCAGTCAGGTCCCCAGCGTAGCCCCCTGTTAGAAAGGCGACCTTAGGGGAGAGGGCAGGGGCTCCCTGCCAGACCACCCCAAGTCTCACCCCTCCTTTGAGAACTGACCGAGCGCGGTCGAGAGGCCTCCGAGTGAGGTTCCTCTCCTAGGATCGTACAGGTGGAACACTACGCCACTACAGACGGACACCACACAAGGATAGATTCTCAAAGTCTTTATCAGCAAACTAGGCAGGTTATCTTAGCAATACAATACAAGGGGATCGAGGGATCCGTAAAGTCTTTGGTAGCTGGGGGAATAGGGTAGCGGGACAGTCTTGGTACCAGTCGGGTACGGGGATACTCTGCGCTCAGCTCTCAATCCTCGAGCCGGGGGGTTACTTAGAGTCGGGCCGCGGCAGCGCCAGCAGGGCTCCGGAGATGTTCTCAGCGAGGTTGGGCCGCGGCAGCGCCAGCAGGTCTCCAAAGGTGTTTTCAGCAAGGATGGGCCGCAGCAGCGCCAGCAGGGCTCCAAAGATGGTTTCAGCGAGGTTGGACCGCGGCAGCGCCAGCAGGTCTCCAAAGATGGTTTCAGCGAGGATGGGCCGCGGCAGCGCCAGCAGGGCTCCAAAGATCGTTTCAGCGAGGTTGGACCGCGGCAGCGCCAGCAGGTCTCCAAAGATAGTTTCAGCGAGGATGGGCTGCGGCAGCGCCAGCAGGGCTCCAAAGATGGTTTCAGCGAGGATGGGCCGCGGCAGCGCCAGCAGGGCTCCAAAGATGGTTTTAGCGAGGTTGGACCGCGGCAGCGCCAGCAGGTCTCCAAAGATGGTTTCAGCGAGGATGGGCCACGGCAGCGCCAGCAGGGCTCCAAAGATGGTTTCAGCGAGGTTGGACCGCGGCAGCGCAGCAGGTCTCCAAAGATAGTTTCAGCGAGGATGGGCCACGGCAGCGCCAGCAGTGCTCCAAAGATGGTTTCAGCGAGGTTGGACTGCGGCAGCGCCAGCAGGTCTCAAATGAGTTCTTCTCGGTGTCTCTCGACTCCAGGATACAACTGCAGACCCATTCCAGGGCTGCCCCAGATATAGGTCTGAAGTCCTTTGATGTCCGGACCCTCGCACCTGGGGGCCAGAGGGGCCGGGATGAGAGCGACCAGACACTCAGCAGGGGGTGGAGCCAGCGCCCAGGGAGGCAGGAGGGCGATCGAAACCTGGCGTCCGGGTGCGGCTAAAGGCCCATCAAAACTCTCATCCTAAGTGAGGTGCCAAGTGGGCGATTTACCACCTGGGCGGATCTTGGTGCCTCGATGTTGGGGCTGCGTTGGGGGCTCAGCCGGGCCGAGGCCACGAGGCCTGGATGAGGGAGGCCCAAGATGGAGTCGAGGCCTGTGAGGGTGGCCCAGGATAGGTATCGGGCCCGTAGTGTGGGCGAGTCGGAGTCGCCATGTCCTGATGGAGGGAGAGCGGGGTTCGCCCATGGTGGCGGCCCTCATGCAGGGTTGGAGAGGGTCTCTTCAGCCCGGAGGACAGGGGGGATGTTGGCCAGGGCCCGCCAGGCGGGGGGAGCAGGACCACGCCACGAGGCCGGTTCCAACACACGTCCCCCCCAGCCGAAGGCAGGGAGAGTCACCCATCTTCTTGGGGGTTCTCCTCGCCGAGGCGAAAGAAGCGGGACAGGCCGTCGGCGTTGGCGTGGTCGCTGCCGGGGCGATGTTCCACAGTGAAGTCCATCCCTTGCAGAGAGATGGACCAACGTAGTAGCTTCGGGTTTTCCCCTCGCATCTGCATCAGCCACCGTAGGGGCCGGTGGTCAGTTTGCACCCGAAAATGGGTGCCAAACAGGTAAGGTCGGAGCTTCTTGAGGGCCCACACCTCGGCGAAGGCTTCTCGTTCGATGGTACTCCAACGCTGCTCTCGGGCCAGCAGATGCCGGCTGATGAAGGCCACCGGTTGATCAATTCCCTCGGTGTTGACCTGGGACAGGACTGCCCCGACACCATGCTTGGAAGCATCTGTTTGGACCACAAATTCCCGGCTGTAATCGGGGGCTTGGAGCACGGGAGCGGTACACATCGCTATCTTTAGGGTCTCAAAGGAGGCCTGACACTCGGGTGTCCAGTGTACCTTCCGTGGTTGCTTCTTTGAAGTTAGTTCAGTGAGAGGGCCCACAATACTTCCATACTTTAGTCCTTTATGAAGCGCCGGTAATACCCAGTGAGCCCCAGGAAGGCTCGGACCGCTGTCTGGGTGACCGGGGGCTCCCAGGCCAGGATGGCGTCGATCTTGGGTTGGAGTGGAGCCACCTGGCCGCTTCCCACTTGGTGTCCTAGGTAGGTCACGGACCCTTGGCCGAGCTGGCATTTGCTTGCTTTTATGGTAAATCCGGCCCGGCAGAGGGCTGCCAGGACCTCCTGGAGGTGTTGAAGGTGTTCAGCCCAGTGGAGGCTGTAGACTGCTATATCGTCCAGATAGGCGGCGCTGAACGCTTCTAGTCCCGCCAACACCTTATTCACCAGTCTCTGGAACGTTGCGGGGGCGTTCTTCATTCCGAAGGGCATCACCCTGAAGTGGTAGTGGCCATTGGGGGTCGAGAAAGTGGAGCGTTCTTGGGCGCCTGGGGGTGAGTCCGATTTGCCAGTAGCCGGAGGTTAAGTCGAAGGTGCTCAGGTAGCGGGCCGCCCCCAGGCGGTCGATCAGTTCATCAGCCCGAGGAATGGGGTGGGCGTCCGTCCAGGTAACGGCGTTCAAACCCCGGTAGTCCACACAAAACCTGAGCTCGGGAGCCGCGCCCGGGGCGGCGGCCTTGGGGACCAGGACGACAGGGCTGGCCCACAGGCTGTCAGAGGGTTCGATCACCCCCAGAGCCAGCATCTTGGTTACTTCGGCCTGTATGCAAGTCCGAACTCGTTCAGGGACTCGGTAGGCCCGGTGCCGAACAGGCGGGCTGTCCCCGGTGTCGACGTCATAGCCGCACCACGGGGTGACTCCGGGGGTGAGAGAGAACAGGTCCGCAAATTGTCCCAACAGCTCTTGGCAGTCTCAGCATTGCTCGGGGGTTAGGGTGGAGGAGAGGTGGACTCCCTCCACGGAGCCGTCTTTCTCGGAGGTGCTTAGGAGGTCCGGGAGAGGCTCTGAGTCGTCTTCGGTCCCACTATCAGTAGCCATCAGGAGGCTAAGTTCTGATAGGACAAAGTGGGGTTTGAGTCTGTTGCCGTGGAGGACCCGGAGGGGGTTCCTGGGGGACTCCATGTCCACCAGATATGTGACAGGGCCCTTGCGTTCCACCACCTTGAAGGGCCCCTTCCACTTGTCCTGGAGGGCACACGGTTCGACCGGGGACATGACCCATACTTGTTGGCCGGGCTCGAACTCAATGGATGAGGCGTTTTGATCATACCAGTGCCTCATGTCTTCTTGGCTGGCCTCGAGGTTGGTTCTGGCAAGTTCCCGGAACCGCCGAGTCTGGTTTCGGAGAGTTAGGAGGTACCGGTACACGTCGGGTGGAGCATCTTGGGCGGCCACCTCCCAGCCTTCTTTGACCAGGCTTAGGGGACCCCGGACGGGGTGCCCGTATAATAGTTCGAAGGGGCTGAAACCCAGGGACTTCTGGGAGACTTCTCGATATGCGAAGAGAAGGCAGGGCAGCAACACATCCCATTGGCGTCGTAAGGGCTCCTCCAGGCCTGTGATCATTCCCTTGAGGGTTCGATTGAAGCGTTCCACCAGTCCGTTCCCTTGGGGGTGATAGGGGGTCGTAAACTTGTACGTGACCCCACATTGTTGCCACAAGGACTTTATGTAGCGGGAGATGAAGTTCGTCTCCCGGTCACTGATGACTTCTCGGGGGAAGCCCACCTGGGAGAAGATCCCCATTAGTGCCCGGCCCACTACGGGAGCCGTCACGGTCCAGAGAGGGATGGCTTCGGGATAGCGGGTGGCATGGTCCACCAGGACGAGGATGAACCGGTGACCTTGGGATGTTCGGGGTTCCAGGGGCCCCACGATATCGATCCCCACCCGCTCGAAGGGAGTGTTGACGACGGGAAACGGTTGTAGAGGGGCCTTTAGTTTTCCGCCACTCTTCCCGCTGGCTTGGCAGGTGGGGCTAGTCCGGCAGTGATTGCTCACATCGTTCCTTATCTTGGGCCAGTAGAAATGGGTCACCAGGCGGCTGTACGTTTTGTCCTGCCCCAGGTGCCCGGCGAGGGGCACATCATGCGCCAGATACAGGAGAAAGTCTCAGAACCGGAGGGGAACCACCAGCACCCGGCTGGCCCCTAGCTCGGCAATTTTCTGCTCACTGTAGAGGAGGTCGTTGTCCCAATAGACCCAGTGGGACCCCGAGGAGTCTCCGGTGCTTTTAGCGGTGGCTTGTTGTCGTATCCCCTCGAGGGAGGGACAGGTCTTCTGTTCCTGTCGGAATTGTTTTCGTGTGGGGCCACCTTCTTGGTGCCACTGGGCTAGTTCCGGAAGGTCGTGGAGTGGGGTGATCTCTTCATGGTTGGGATCCTGGCGACCGGCCTCAGGGTCGGAGTCTTCGGAGACGGCGGGTGGTGGAGGTTCGGGCCACTCCGGCTCTTCTACGGGGGGGGTGGCCCGGGCGGTCATGGATCGGGTGGTCGCACAGGCCCATTCAGGGAGGCCAAGCATCCCCAGATGCTCTCTTTGCTCGACGTCCGCCCAGGGGGAACTTTCCAGATCGTTCCCGAGGAGGCAGTCAACGGGGGCATCATCCCGGACGGTCACCTTCAGTAGGCCCGATACTCCCCCCCACTCGAAGGGAATGCGAGCCATCTGGGACAGGCTTTCAGAATTGTCTGCGGACCGTACTGGGCACAGTATATTGGGCAGGATCTGGTCAGGGGGTCACCAGGTGGCTACGTACGGCCGTCACGCTGGCTCCTGTGTCGCGGAGGGCTTCGGCCCGGTGTCCATTAATGGTGACCCACTGGCTGTACTTCTGAGTGTTGGCCGGGATCGGGGCCCGGGGACCATGTCTCTTTCACCCAGACATACCAGGGACATGGCGGCGGGCTCCCACTCGGTCGGTTCTGGGTCATAGTTCTCTTCCTCGCCCGTCTCCTCTACCAGGGCGGCGGCGGCGATCTGACGGTGTGGCGGCCCAGTTGTGCTGAGTCGCTGGTTCATCGGGCAGTTGGGGTCATTGGCATAATGACCAGGTCGCTGACATTTGTGGCAGACGACGTTTGAGCGTGGCCCCGGCAGGGCTAAGGGGGCTCCTCCCCGGCCCAGGGAGGGCGAAGTGTTGGTCGGGAACGGCACTGCGGGGGCGTCCCAGTTCCGTGTCTGTCCGGCTCCTCCGCCTCGCGGACGGTGGGACCCCTGGGGGGTTCTGCCTTGGTCTCCCATCGAGTTTCTGAAGACCCGGGTGCTTTCCAAGCGATCAGCTTCGATGGCAAGTTTACGGGGCTCGGTCAGTTTGCTGTCTAGGAGATGCTGCCTGAGCTCGACAAAACAGTTGTTGGAGAGGTGCTCCCATACAATGAGATTGAACAGTTGCTCGTAGGTGGTGACTTGGCTGCCTTTAATCCACCCCTCTAAGGCTCTGCTGTAGTAGTTCACGTACCCCACCCAGGTAGTACCGGGGATTCTCTTACAGTCTCGGAATCTCTGCCGGTACATCTCGGGAGTGAGTCCGTAGCGCGTAAGAAGGGCGGCTTTCATGTGCTCGTAGGAGGTCATTTCGGCGTCGGGAAGCTGTAGTAGGGCGTATGTCCCTTCGTTGACGAATCTCCCCCACAACCCGGCACCCCAGTCTTTTTGTGGTATCCGGTGTGAGGTCATGGCTACTTCGTAGGCTTTAAACCATTGTTGGATGTCGTTGTTTTTATAGTACTCTCTGATGACATCCTTGGGGATGTGGACCTTGGTGTCTGCAGGAGGAGGTGGGCTCCGGCTCTCGGAGGCACCGGCCACCCCGCTTTTGGCTTTGATCTCGAGTTCTTTCAAACCCCGCTCATGCTCGTACGCCAGCCTCTTCTCCTCTAAATCCCTCTGCCTTCTTTTCTCCTCTAGGTCCCCTTGTAGCCGTAATTGCTCGAGGGCTATCTTTTTCTCGGCCAACTGTAGTTCTCCATCCAGACGGAGTCGGGCCAGCTCCAACTCGTGAAGCCGGTTTTTCTCTCACTCTCGGGCGTCTTCGTGGGAGAGGCCCATGTTCATGTTGGCATTTCTTTCCTCCGCTGGAGTTGCGATGGCTTCTGGCTGGGTATCTGGCATCGTGATAACTTCGTTCTGGGGTAGCGTTACACCTGTGTCTACCCAAGTTTGCAGGGCCTGCTTGAAATCGTCCTTGGTGCTTAGTCCAGTGGTAGATATGCCCAGGTCTTTGCAGAATTGTTTTAATTCTTTGTGGCTGTAGTCTTCCAGCCGTTCCATCTAGAATTCTGCGGTTGGTCTGGTTTCCTTGGTAGTCATGGTCGTGTGTTTCCGTTAGTAGTGGTTGAGTCGTTCTCTGTACGATCTGCGTCGGCTCGGATCGCACCGCTTGCCACCAATGTTAGAAAGACAACCTTAGGGGGGAGGGCAGGGGCTCCCTGCCAGACCACCCCAAGTCTCACCCCTCCTTTGAGAACTTCCGAGCGCGGTCGAGAGGCCTCTGAGTGAGGTTCCTCTCTTAGGATCGTACAGGTCGAACACTACGCCACTACAGACGGACACCACACAAGGATAGATTCTCAAAGTCTTTATCAGTAAACTAGGCAGGTTATCTTAGCAATACAATACAAGGGGATCGAGGGATCCTTAAAGTCTTTGGCAGCTGGGGGAATAGGGTAGCGGGACAGTCTTGGTACCAGTCGGGTACGGGGATACCCTGCGCTCAGCTCTCAATCCTCGAGCCAGGGGGTTACTTAGAGTCGGGCTGCGGCAGCACCAGCAGGGCTCCAGAGATGTTCTCAGCGAGGTTGAGCCGCGGCAGCGCCAGCAGGTCTCCAAAGGTGGTTTCAGCGAGGATGGGCCGCAGCAGCGCCAGCAGGGCTCCAAAGATGGTTACAGCGAGGTTGGACCGCGGCAGCGCCAGCAGGTCTCCAAAGATGGTTTCAGCGAGGATGGGCCGCGGCAGCGCCAGCAGGGCTCCAAAGATCGTTTCAGCGAGGATGGGCGGCGGCAGCGCCAGCAGGGCTCCAAAGATGGTTTCAGCGAGGTTGGACTGCGGCAGCGCCAGCAGGTCTCCAAAGATGGTTTCAGCCATGATGGGCCGCGGCAGCGCCAGCAGGCCTCCAAAGATGGTTTCAGCATGGTTGGACAGCGGCAGCGCCAGCAGGTCTCCAAAAATAGTGTCAGCGAGGATGGGCCGCGGCAGCGCCAGCAGTGCTCCAAAGATGGTTTCAGCGAGGATGGGCCGCGGCAGCGCCAGCAGGGCTCCAAAGATGGTTTCAGCGAGGTTGGACCGCGGCAGCGCCAGCAGGTCTCAAATGAGTTCTTCTCGGTGTCTCTCGACTCCAGTATACAACTGCCGACCCATTCCAGGGCTACCCCAGATATAGGTCTGAAGTCCTTTGATGTCCGGACCCTCGCACCTGGGGGCCAGAGGGGCCGGGATGAGAGCGACCAGACACTCAGCAGGGGGGTGGAGCCAGCGCCCAGGGAGGCAGGAGGGCGATCGAAACCCGGCGTTCGGGGGCGGCTGAAGGCCCATCGAAACTCTCATCCTCCGTGAGGTGCCAAGTGGCCGATTTACCACCTGGGCGGATCTTGGTGCCTCGATGTCGGGGCTGCGTTGGGGCTGCAGCCGGGGTCGGGCCGAGGCCACGAGGCCTGGATGAGGGAGGCCCAAGATGGAGTCGAGGCCTGTGAGGGTGGCCCAGGATAGGTATCGGGCCCGTAGTGTGGGCGAGTCGGAGTCGCCATGTCCTGATGGGGGGAGAGCGGGGGTCGCCCATGGTTGCGGCCCTCATGCAGGGTTGGAGAGGGTCTCTTCAGCCCGGAGGACAGGGGCGATGTTGGCCAGGGCCCGCCAGGCGGGGGGAGCAGGACCACGCCACGAGGCCGGTTCCAACACCCCCAAACTTTCCAGCCCCTCCTCCAGCCAGCACAGGGCCACCAGATAGGCAAGGGCCCCGAGTCAATATCACCTGCTTCCGATGTCAACAGTCCGGTCACTACGCCAGTGACCCCCAGTGTCCCCTGTACCAACGGCCCGCAACGACAGCTCACCCAGCCCGACAAATGGCAACAGTAGCCCTAGGAGAAGAGTTTGAGGACACTGAAGAGTGGGAACCTGCTGCCATGGCCCTAGTCTCCCTAGGGGACCGAGAAATGATCCCTGGAGCCCCCCTGCCCGCCAACACCAAGAAATACCGGCAGCTGGTAACGGTCAATGGGCACCGAGTGGAGGCCCTTCGCGACACCGGGGTGAGCGTCACCGCTGTCCGCTGTCACCTGGTCACAGAGGACCAGATCCTACCCAACGTCTTTTGCCCCGTGATTTCCTCTGACAATTCAGAGAGCCTATGCAAAATGGCCTTGGTACCCTTCGAGTGGGGGGGAGTGACCGGCAAGTTGCGAGTGGCCGTCCGAACCTCCCAACCGGTGGACTGTCTACTGGGCAACGATCTAGAAAGCTCCCTGTGGGGGCAAGTAGAACAAAAGGCCCACCTCGGAATGATGGGCCTACCCGAATAGGTGTGCGCCACCACGCGATCTATGTCCACCCGACTGCCCCCCCTTGGGGGAGTCGAGCCCCAAGCCCCAAGCCAAAACCTGGTCGACGAGGACAGGGGCAGGCTGCCCGAGCCCGGCGATCTCCCCACGGGAGGAGAACCCGTCCCAGACGACGGGCCCTTATGTCCGGATCCCGCACAGGTCCCCGAGTTAGGTGACCTGCCTGAGTTGGCACAATGGCGCCACGAGGGGGGCCCCTCCCGGGAGGAGTTCTGCCAAGAACAAGCTACCTGCCCTTCCCTAGTTGGACCCCGGCAACAGGCCGACGCCCAAGCTGAAGGCGACCAGTCCGGAACCCATTGGGTTTACTGGGAGAACAACCTCTTGTACAGTGAGCAGAAGTCTGCCGAACTAGGGTCAGCCCGGGTGCTGGTGGTACCCCTACGATTACGAGACTTCCTCCTGGGCCTGGCCCATGATGTACCCCTGGCGGGACACTTGGGCCAGGATAAAACCTATCACCGCTTGGTCACCCATTTCTATTGGCCAAAGATGCGAGCCAACGTAGAGGCCCACTGCAAGTCTTGCCCAACGTGCCAGGCTAGCGGGAAGAGTGGAGGTAAGCGCAAGGCCCCACTCCAGCCCTTTCCCGTCGTCAGTACCCCCTTTGAGCGAGTGGGGATCGACATCGTGGGACCTCTGGATCCCAGGACCTCTCAGGGTCACCAATTCATCCTAGTCCCGGTGGACCATGCCACCAGGTACCCCGAGGCCATTCCCCTCCGGACAGTAACGGCCCCGTGGTGGGCCGGGCCTTGATGGGGATATTTTCCCGCGTAGGTTTTCCCCGAGAGGTCGTGAGCGACCGCGACACGAACTTCATCTCGAAGTATATGATGTCCTTGTGGCAACAATGTGGAGTGTCGTACAAATTCACCACCCCGTACCACCCTCAAGGAAATGGCCTAGTAGAGCGGTTTAACCGGACTCTAAAGGGGATGATCATGGGTCTAGAAAAGCCCCTCCTGCGCAAGTGGGACGTCCTCCTCCCCTGCCTCCTGTTCGCCTACCGGGAAGTCCCCCAAAAATCCTTGGGGTTCAGCCCGTTCGAATTGCTCTACAGACACCCCGTCCGGGGATCCCTTAGCCTGGTCAAGGAGGGTTGAGAGACGGCGCCCCGAGAACCGCTCCAAGAGGTGTTTCGATACATCTTGGCCCTCCAAAACCAGACTCAGAAGTTCCGGGAGCTTGCAGAGGCAAACCTCGAGGCGAGCCAGGAGGAAATGAAACGCTGGTATGACCAGAATGCCACTCTGGTCGAGTTCCAACCGGGCCAGCAGGTCTGGGTGATGGCACCGGTGAAACCTTGCGCCCTCCAAAGTAGTGGAGCGGAAGAGTCAAGTCACGTACTTAGTGGACGTCCAGTCCCCTCGGAACCCCAACGGGTCCTCCACGTGAACCGCCTCAAACCTCACTTCATGCGGACCGAGTTGAGTTTGCTCCTAGCAACAGACAACGGGGCGGAAGAGGAAACTGAGCCTCTCCCGGACCTCCTGTGTGCTAAAGAAAAAGATGGCTCCTTAGAGGGAGTCAGCCTCTCCTCCTACCTCACTCCACAGCAACGCGAAGACTGCAGCCAACTGTTGGGGCAGTTTGCCGACCTCTTCTCCCTCATCCCAAAGGTCACCGACTGGTGCGTCCACGACGTGGACACGGGGGACAACCCGCCGGTACGACACAGAGCCTGACAGAGTCCGGTCCTGCATCCGGTCTCTAAGATGCTAACCCTGGGGGTGGTCGAGCCCTCTGACAGTTCTTGGGCCAGCCCGGTGGTACTGGTCCCAAAAGCAGCTGCCCCTGGTGTCACCCCCGAACTAATCTTCTGTGTGGACTACCGGGGGCTCAATGCGGTTACCTGAGCTGACGCTCACCCTATCCCCCGCGCAGATGAGCTCATTGACCGCCTCGGGTCTGCTCACTACCTCAGCACCTTCAATTTGACCTGCGGTTACTGGCAAATTGCGCTCACAGAGGGAGCCAAGGAGCGGTCTGCTTTCTCCACCCCGGATGGGCACTATCGCTTCCGAGTGATGCCCTTTGGAATATAAAAATTCCCTGGCCACCTTCCAAAGACTGGTTAACCGGGTCTTGGCCGGGCTGGAAGAGTTCAGCGCCACATACCTGGACGATATTGCGGTGTTCAGCTCCCAGTGGACCGAGCACCTCCGGCACCTCTGGAGGGTATTGATGGCCCTGCGCCAGGCCAGCCTAACAGTCAACGCCAGCAAATGCCAAATCGGGCAAGGCTCTGTGGTTTACCTGGGTCACTAGGTCGGAAGCGGGCAGGTCGCCCCCCCTCCAACCGAAGATCGACGCTGTTAGACGGGGACCTAGAGGGTCGGCCGAGGTCAAAGGGGAGAGGCCTCCGGTGAGGGCCGTCTCCAGCGATCGTACAGACAAGTAACTTCCCCCCCACAGATGGACACCACACGAAGATAAGGTTAACGCTCTTTATATGCAGTTCTTGGGTTAAGGTAGTACGGTACAATGAGATCAGGACACGAGGATCCTCTCAATTCTAGTCTCTGAAAGGGAAAGGGGGTAGCGGGACAGTCTTGTTACCAATCTGGTATTGAGATGAGACGATGAGTAGCTCACAATCCTCGAGCTCGGCGTTCGGTAGGTCGGGCCGCGGCAGCGCCAGCAGGTCCCGAGGAGGTCGTAGGTAGCAACGGGCCGCGGCAGCGCCAGCAGGTCCCGACGAAGATGGTGGTTGCAAGAGGCCGCGGCAGCGCCAGCAGGTCCCCACGAAGATGACGGTTACAACGGGCCGCGGCAGCGCCAGCAGGTCCCACGAGGATGAAGGTTGCAGAAGGCCGCGGCAGCGCCGGCAGGCAGGACGACAGTTCACAAGGCAGGGCTACGGCAGCGCCAGTAGTCCGTCAAGGATGAGTTCTTCACGGTGTCTCTCGACTCCAGGATACAACTGCCTTCCTGCTCTGGAGCTGCCCCAGTTATAGGTCTGGCGCCCTTTGATGTCCGGACCCTCGCACTTGGAGGTCGGGAGGTCCGGGATGAGGGAGTCCAGACACCCAGCAGGGGGGTGGAGCCAGCGCCCGGGGAGGCTGGGGGCGATCGGCACCTGGCGGGGGAGAGCCATCAATACTTCTTTCTCCCAGTGACCTGCCAAGTGGTTCTTTCACCTCCTGGGTGGATGGTGGTGCCGGGATGTCGGGGCCTGGCCAGGCCCGGGGTTGGGGTCGAGCTGAGGCCACGCGGCCTCGTGGTGCAGTGTCCAAGATGGCGGCTGGTCCGGGCAATGGTGCTGACGGTGGCCCGGGCCAGGGATGCAGAAATGTCCGGGAGCAGGCGTCCCGTAGGGGACGGGTTGCGGGGTGCTTCTGTGGGTAGCCCTGGGAGAGCCGGTGTCTGGGCTCTGTCATGCGGGGAGGGAGCGAGCCCTTCCGGGGGCCTGTCCAACATGCGTCCCCCCAGCTGAAGGCGGGGAGAGTCACCCATCCTCTTGGGGACTCTCCTCGTCGAGGCGGAAAAAGCGGGACAGGCCATCCGCGTTGGCGTGGTCTTGGCCAGGGCGATGCTCCACAGTGAAGTCCATCCCCTGCAGGGAGATGGACCATCGCAATAGTTTGGGATTCTCCCCCCGCATCTGCATCAACCATTGCAGGGGGCGATGATCTGTTTGCACCCGAAAGTGGGTACCGAAGAGGTAGGGCCGGAGCTTCTTAAGGGCCCATACGACTGCAAAGGCCTCCCGCTCGATGGTGCTCCAGCGCTGCTCTCGGACCAGTAGACGTCTGCTGATGAAGGCCACTGGTTGGTCGACTCCCTCTGGGTTCAGTTGGGAGAGGACGGCCCCAATGCCATGGTCCGAGGCATCAGTCTGAACGATGAACTCGGGGATGTAGTCGGGGGCCTGGAGCACAGGGGCGGTGCACATGGCGGCCTTCAGCTTCTCGAAGGCCGCTTGACCGTCGGGAGTCCAGTTGACTGTTTTTGGGTGGTTCTTGGATGTGAGTTCTGTGAGGGGCCCCACAATGCTGCCATAGTCCTTCACAAACCCCCGGTAGTATCCGGTGAGCCCCAAGAAGGCTCGGACCTCGGTTTGGGTTACGGGGGGCTGCCAGGACTGGATGGCGGCGATCTTGAGCTGGAGGGGGGCCACCAGACCGCTTCCCACTTGGTGCCCGAGGTAGGTCATGGACCCTTGGCCAATTTGGCACTTGCTGGCCTTGATTGTGAGGCCGGCCTGTTGGAGGGCCCGACAGTCTTGGCGCTGCTCCGGGGTCAGGGCATCGGAGAGTCGGACCCCGTCCACTGAACCATCTTTTTCACGGGTCCTTAGTAGGTCAGGGAGGGGCTCGGAGTCCTCTTCCGCCCCACTGTCTGTAGCCATCAGCAGGCTGAGCTCCGAGCGCACGAAGTGTGGTTTGAGTCTGTTGGCGTGGAGGACCCGGAGGGGGTTCCGGGGAGACTCCATGTCGATGAGATAGGTGACGGGGCTCTTGCGCTCAACCACCTTGAAGGGCCCCGTCCATTTGTCCTGCAAGGCACAAGGTTCGGTGGGGGACATCACCAATACCTGCTGTCCAGGCTCGAACTCGATAGAGGAGGCATGTTGATCGTACTATTTCTTCATGTCCTCCTGACTGGCCTCAAGATTGGCTTTGGCGATCTCTCTGAATCGCCTGGTCTGATTGCGGAGGGTCAGGAGGTACTTGTAGACGTCTGGAGGGGTCTTCAGGGGGGCCATTTCCCATTCTTCTTTCACTAGGCTGAGGGGCCCTCGAACGGGGTGTCCGTACAGGAGTTCGAAGGGGCTGAAGCCGAGGGACTTCTGGGGGACTTCTCGGTAGGCGAAGAGGAGGCACGGGAGTAGCACGTCCCACTGGCGGCGTAGGGGTTCTTCCAGCCCCATGATCATCCCCTTGAGAGTGCGGTTGAACCGCTCGACCAGTCCGTTTCCTTGCGGGTGATAGGGGGTTGTGAATTGGTAGGTGACCCCGCACTGCTGCCAGAGGGATTTCATATACTTTGAAATAAAGTTCGTGCCCCTGTCGCTGACGACCTCCCGGGGGAAGCCCACTCGAGAGAAGATCCCCATTAAGGCTCGGCCTACCACTGGTGCTGTTACAGTTCGAAGGGGAACGGCCTCGGGATAGCGGGTGGCGTGGTCCACCAGGACCAGGATGAATCGATGCCCTTGCGCTGTTCGGGGGTCCAGGGGCCCCACAATGTCTATTCCCACCCTTTCGAACGGGGTGGTGACCACGGGGAATGGTTGCAGGGGTGCCTTGAGTTTGCGGCCGCTCTTCCCGCTGGCCTGGCAGGTGGGGCAGGACCGGCAGTGGTTGGAAACGTCATTTCTCATTTTTGGCCAGTAAAAGTGGGTTACCAGACGGTTGTATGTCTTGTCTTGCCCCAAGTGTCCAGCCAAGGGGACATCATGAGCCAAGTTCAAAAGGAAGTCTCTGAAGCGGAGGGGCACCACCAGCACTCGACTGGCCCCCAACTCTGCGATTCTTTGTTCGCTGTACAGTAGGTCATTGTCCCAATAGATCCAGTGGGCCCCTGCGGTGGTTCCCGCGCTCTGGGCGAGTGCTTGCTGTCGCAGTCCCTCGAGGGAGGGACAGGTCTTTTGCTCTTGCCGGAATTGCTCCTGGGTGGGTCCCCCTTCTTGACGCCACTGAGCCAGGTCTGGAAGGTCTTTGGGCTGAGCGGGCCCTTCTTGGGTTTGTGCCGGGGGGTCGGTCTGGAGGGTGTCTCCCTCTGGAGCGATCGGGGGAGGAGGTGCTGGCCATTCGGGTTCTTCAGGTCTGGGGATGGTGCGGGCGGCCATGGACCGGGTTGTTACGCACGCCCAGTCCGGGAGGCCCAACATCCCCAGGTGCTCTCTTCTTTCAACGGCCGCCCACGGTGAACTCTCGAGATCGTTTCCCAGGAGGCAGTCCACGGGGGCATCATCGCGGACAGTCACTTTTAGCATACCGGACACTCCTCCCCATTCGAAGGGGACGCAGGCCATCCGACACAGGCTTTCAGAATTGTCGGCTGATCGGACGGGGCAAAGAACGTTTGGCAGGATTTGTTCTGGGGTCACCAGGTGACAGCGGACGGCCGTCACACTGGCCCCCGTGTCCCGCAGGGCTTCAGCCTTGCGCCCATTTATGTTCACCCACTGGCTGTATTTTCTGGTGTTGGCGGGTAGGGGAGCCCGCGGGACCATGTCTCTTCCCCCTAGGCACGCCAGGACCATGGCGGCGGGTTCCCACTCGGGCTGCTCCTGCTCGTACTCTTCATGCTCTTCGGAGATTTGCTCTTCTCCTAGGGCGGCGGCAGCTACCTGGCGGGGCCCGGGAGTCTGATTCTTTGGGCAGTTCGGGTCACTGGCATAGTGGCCGACTCGCTGGCATCGGTGACAAGTAACATTGGCTCGGTACCCCGGGCGCATCGGGGGGTTGCCCCGGCCGGCCGGGGGCGGGGTGTTCGGAGCGGGAGCGGCCGGGACGTCGTCTCTGCCCCGGCCCTGGCCTCCTCCTCCTCCTCGGGGACGATGATGACCTTGGTTGGTTCTGTTCTGCTCGGTTGGCCCGCTCCGGGCCACTCGGGTGCTTTCCCATCGGTCAGCCTCAGCGGCGAGCTGCCGTGGTTCAGTCATTTTACTGTTGAGGAGGTGCTGCCTGAGCTCGACGAAGCATTTGTTGGAGAGGTGCTCCCACACAATGAGGTTGAAGAGCTGCTCGTAGGTTGTTACGTGGCTACCCTTGATCCATCCCTCGAGGGCTCGGCTGAAATAGTTCACATATTCTACCCAAGTTGTACCCGGGATCCTGGTGCAGTCGCGGAACCTCTGGCGGTACATCTCGGGCGTGAGCCCATATCGGGTGAGGAGGGCGGCCTTCATGTGGTCATAGGACGTCATTTGGTGGTCCGGGAGCTGTAGCAGGGCATCGCGGCCTTCATTGACGAACCTCCCCCATAGACCGGCTCCCCAGTCACTCCGATCGATCCGGTGGGAGGTCATGGCGATCTCGTAGGCCTTGAACCAGTGCTGTATGTCGTCGTTCCGATAGTATTCACGGACCACATCTTTGGGGATGTGGACCTTTTGTTCGGTAGCGCCTGGGGTGCGCGGTTGCTCGGGCACCCCTAGTTCCTTGTTCTGTTTCCGCAGTTCTATCTCGGCTAGCTTGCGCTCGTGTTCGTATGCCAGTCTTTTTTTCTTCGAGTTCTCTCTGTCTTTGCTTTTCTTCCCGCTCTTCTCGGAGCCGTAAGTGTTCTAAATGTAGGAGTTTCAGCTCTCCGTCCAACCGGAGCCGTGCCAACTCTAATTCATGTAGTCTACTTTTTTCTCGTTCTTGGATCTCTTCCCGGGAGAGACCCGTTCTCCTTTCTTCCGTCAGAGTGGTGTTTGTCTCTGGTGCTTCGATGTTTTGGTCCCGGGGTCCGGCGGCATTTGTTTCTGCCCAGGATTCTAGGGCGTGCTTGAAGTCATCTTTTGTGCTCAGGCCGGTGGTAGCAATGCCTAGTTCTATACAAAATTGTTTTAGCTCTCGGTGGTTGTACTCTTCTAATTTTTCCATCTGGAATTTCTCAGTAGATCCGCTCTCTTTGGTCGTCATTGTGGTTTAGTCGTAGGGTGAGTTACTCTCTGCACGATTACGCGTTGGTTCGGATCGCGCCGCTGGCCACCAATGTTAGACGGGGACCTGGAGGGTCGGCCGAGGACAAAGGGGAGAGGCCTTCGGTGAGGGCCGACTCCAGCGATCGTACAGACAAGTAACTTCCCCCCCACAGATGGACACCACACGAAGATAAGGTTAACGCGCTTTATATGCAGTTCTTGGGTTAAGGTAGTACGGTACAATGAGATCAGGACACGAGGATCCTCTCAATTCTAGTCTCTGAAAGGGAAAGGGGGTAGCGGGACAGTCTTGTTACCAATCTGGTATTGAGATGAGACGATGAGTAGCTCACAATCCTCGAGCTCGGCGTTCGGTAGGTCGGGCCGCGGCAGCGCCAGAAGGTCCAGAGGAGGTCGTAGGTAGCAACGGGCTGTGGCAGCGCCAGCAGGTCCCGACGAAGATGGTGGTTGCAAGAGGCCGCGGCAGCGCCAGCAGGTCCCCACGAAGATGACGGTTACAACGGGCCGCGGCAGCGCCAGCAGGTCCCACGAGGATGAAGGTTGCAGAAGGCCGCGGCAGCGCCGGCAGGCAGGACGACAGTTCACAAGGCAGGGCTACGGCAGCGCCAGTAGTCCGTCAAGGATGAGTTCTTCACGGTGTCTCTCGACTCCAGGATACAACTGCCTTCCTGCTCTGGAGCTGCCCCAGTTATAGGTCTGGCGCCCTTTGATGTCCGGACCCTCGCACTTGGAGGTCGGGAGGTCCGGGATGAGGGAGTCCAGACACCCAGCAGGGGGGTGGAGCCAGCGCCCGGGGAGGCTGGGGGCGATCGGCACCTGGCGGGGGAGAGCCATCGATACTTCTTTCTCCCAGTGACCTGCCAAGTGGTTCTTTCACCTCCTGGGTGGATGGTGGTGCCGGGATGTCGGGGCCTGGCCAGGCCCGGGGTTGGGGTCGAGCTGAGGCCACGCGGCCTCGTGGCCACGCGGCTGGTCCGGGCAATGGTGCTGACGGTGGCCCGGGCCAGGGATGCAGAAATGTCCGGGAGCAGGCGTCCCGTAGGGGACGGGTTGCGGGGTGCTTCTGTGGGTAGCCCTGGGAGAGCCGGTGTCTGGGCCCTGTCATGCGGGGAGGGAGCGAGCCCTTCCGGGGGCCTGTCCAACAAACGCCATCTTAGCCTGGGAACCCCCCACAACCCAAACAGAAGTCAGAGCATTCTTGGGACTCACTGGTTACTACCGAAGGTTCATAAAGAGTTATGGCAGCCTAGTGGGTCCCCTGACAGAATTCACTTCTAAGAAACAGCCGAAACGAGTACAGTGGACCCCCTCCTGCCAAGAGGTGTTTGACACCCTAAAGACCGCCATGTGCACCGCCCCCGTACTCCAAGCTCCCGACTACTCAAAAGAGTTTGTAGTACAAACTGATGCTTCCGAGCATGGCATTGGAGCCGTCCTATCACAGCTCAATGAGAAGGGCCTAGATTAGCCTGTAGCCTTCATGCGAGTGGCCGTCCGAACCTCCCAACTGGTGGACTGTCTACTGGGCAACGATCTAGAAAGCTCCCTGTGGGGGCAAGTAGAACGAAAGGCCCACCACGGAATGATGGGCCTACCCGAATAGGTGTGCGCCACCGCGCGATCTATGTCCGCCCGACTGCCCCCCCTTGGGGGAGTCGACCCCCAAGCCAAAACCTGGTCGACGAGGACAGGGGCAGGCTGCCCGAGCCCGGCGACCTCCCCACGGGAGGAGAACCCGTCCCAGACGATGGGCCCTTATGTCCGGATCCCGCACAGGTCCCCGAGTTAGGTGACCTGCCCGAGTTGGCACAATGGCGCCACGAGGGGGACCCTCCCGTGAGGAGTTCTGCCGAGAACAAGCTACCTGCCCTTCCCAGGTTTACTGGGAGAACAACCTCTTGTACAGTGAGCAGAAGTCTGCCGAACTAGGGTCAGCCCGGGTGCTGGTGGTACCCCAACGATTACGAGACTTTCTCCTGGGCCTGGCCCATGATGTACCCCTGGCGGGACACTTGGGCCAGGATAAAACCTATCACCGCTTGGTCACCCATTTCTATTGGCCAAAGTTGCGAGCCAACATAGAGGCCCACTGCAAGTCTTGCCCAATGTGCCAGGCTAGCGGGAAGAGTGGAGGTAAGCGCAAGGCCCCACTCCAGTCCTTCCCCGTCGTCAGTACCCCCTTTGAGCGAGTGGGGATCGACATTGTGGGACCTCTGGATCCCAGGACCTCTCAGGGTCACCGATTCATCCTAGTCCTGGTGGACCATGCCACCAGGTACCCCGAGGCCATTCCCCTCCGGACAGTAACGGCCCCCGTGGTGGGCCGGGCCTTGATGGGGATATTTTCCCGCGTAGGTTTTCCCCGAGAGGTCGTGAGCGACACAAACTTCATCTCGAAGTATATGATGTCCTTGTGGCAACAATGTGGAGTGTCGTACAAATTCACCACCCCGTACCACCCTCAAGGAAATGGCCTAGTAGAGCGGTTTAACCGGACTCTAAAGGGGATGATCATTGGTCTAGAAAAGCCCCTCCTGCGCAAGTGGGACGTCCTCCTCCCCTGCCTCCTGTTCGCCTACAGGGAAGTCCCCCAAAAATCCTTGGGGTTCAGCCCGTTCGAATTGCTCTACAGACACCCCGTCCGGGGATCCCTTAGCCTGGTCAAGGAGGGTTGAGAGACGGCGCCCAGAGAACCGCTCCAAGAGGTGTTTCAATACATCTTGGCCCTCCAAAACCAGACTCAGAAGTTCCGGGAGCTTGCAGAGGCAAACCTCGAGGCGAGCCAGAAGGAAATGAAACGCTGGTATGACCAGAATGCCACTCTGGTCGAGTTCCAACCGGGCCAGCAGGTCTGGGTGATGGCCCTGGTAAAACCTTGCGCCCTCCAAGATAAATGGACAGGGCCCTTCAAAGTAGTGGAGCGGAAGAGTCAAGTCACGTACTTAGTGGACGTCCAGTCCCCTCGGAACCCCAACGGGTCCTCCACGTGAACCGCCTCAAACCTCACTTCATGCGGACTGAGTTGAGTTTGCTCCTAGCCACAGACAACGGGGCGGAAGAGGAAACTGAGCCTCTCCCGGACCTCCTGTGTGCTAAAGAAAAAGATGGCTCCTTAGAGGGAGTCAGCCTCTCCTCCTACCTCACTCCACAGCAACGCGAAGACTGCAGCCAACTGTTGGGGCAGTTTGCCGACCTCTTCTCCCTCGTCCCGAAGGTCACCGACTGGTGCGTCCACGACGGGGGACAACCCGCCGGTACGACACAGAGCCTGACAGAGTCCGGTCCTGCATCCGGTCTCTAAGATGCTAACCCTGGGGGTGGTCGAGCCCTCTGACAGTTCTTGGGCCAGCCCGGTGGTACTGGTCCCAAAAGCAGCTGCCCCTGGTGTCACCCCCGAACTAAGCTTCTGTGTGGACTACCGGGGGCTCAATGCGGTTACCTGAGCTGACGCTCACCCTATCCCCCGCGCAGATGAGCTCATTGACCGCCTCGGGTCTGCTCACTACCTCAGCACCTTCAATTTGACCTGCGGTTACTGGCAAATTGCGCTCACAGAGGGAGCCAAGGAGCGGTCCGCTTTCTCCACCCCGGATGGGCACTATCGCTTCCGAGTGATGCCCTTTGGAATATAAAAATTCCCCGGCCACCTTCCAAAGACTGGTTAACCGGGTCTTGGCCGGGCTGGAAGAGTTCAGCGCCGCATACCTGGACGATATTGCGGTGCTCAGCTCCCAGTGGACCGAGCACCTCCGGCACCTCTGGAGGGTATTGATGGCCCTGCGCCAGGCCAGCCTAACAGTCAAAGCCAGCAAATGCCAAATCGGGCAAGGCTCTGTGGTTTACCTGGGTCACCAGGTCGGAAGCGGGCAGGTCGCCCCCCTCCAACCGAAGATCGACGCCATCTTAGCCTGGGAACCCCCCACAACCCAAACAGAAGTCAGAGCCTTCTTGGGACTCACTGGTTACTACCGAAGGTTCATAAAGAGTTATGGCAGCCTAGTGGGTCCCCTCACAGAATTCACTTCTAAGAAACAGCTGAAACGAGTACAGTGGACCCCCTCCTGCCAAGAGGCGTTTGACACCCTAAAGACCGCCATGTGCACCGCACCCGTACTCCAAGCTCCCGACTACTCAAAGGAGTTTGTAGTACAAACTGATGCTTCCGAGCATGGCATTGGAGCTGTCCTATCACAGCTCAATGAGAAGGGCCTAGATTAGCCCGTAGCCTTCATTAGCCGGAGGTTACTGCCCCGAGAACAACGGTGGAGCACCATTGAACGAGAGGCATTCGCCGTAGTCTGGGCTCTAAAGAAGCTACGGCACTACTTATTCGGAACCCATTTCCGAGTCCAAAGAGATCATCGACCCTTACGGTGGCTCATGCAAATGAGAGGAGAGAACCCCAAACTGTTGCAATGGTTAATCTCCCTTCAGGGGATGGACTTCACTATAGAACATCGCCCTGGTAAAGACCACGCCAACGCTGACGGCCTCTCCAGATTCTTCCGCCTCAGCGAAGAGAACCCCCAATGGGATGGGTAGTTCTCCCTGACTTTCAGCTGGGGGGGACGCGTGTTAGACCCGGCTTTGTGGCGTGAGCCTCTCTGACCTGTAGCGTCCCAACCCTGACCCGTGCACCACACCAGACCCCTGATTATCATGGCCTACCCGACCCACTTCCTCCATGACCCCACAGATAGGACAAGACTTCCCCGTCACCACCCTCTATCCTCCCGGTACTGGACGCCCCCACACCTCATCACACCCGTAGGCCTCCGGTAACCATTCCCCTGTACCTAAAGTGGCCGACCCCGGCCCGAGCGAGACCAGGCCTGAGACGCGCCATGCCCAGCTGGGGGGGTAGAGAGTTTCCTGTGAGCAAGATAAGGAGGAGCAGTTTCGCTCACACCTCTGACCCCCTCTCGGGAGATGGGTTTCGATCGCCCCTCCGGCCTCCCTGGGGGTTGGCTCCACGCATGCTGGGTGTCTGGGATCCCTCCAGACCCAACTTCAAAGGATCAGTGGGCCGGGTGGCAGGAAACCCCGACAAGCGGCCCCTAGGCGCTAAGACCCCTGCCTGCGAGAACTCCGGACTTCAAAGGAGAACAGACCTATAACAAGGGGTGCTCTGGAACGATCAGGCAGTTGAATCCTGGAAGAAGAGAGCCCTGCTGACGTGGTCGCGGCTCAACGGAACATCGAAGAAGAAACGCTTCCTGAACTCTTGAATCTTGGCGAGCCCTGCTTAAATCGTCGTGGCTCAAGCTTGGCAGGGACGGACTTCTGCCTGAACCATCTGAGCCCTGCTGACGTGGTCGCGGCTCCCTTGAACTCTGAGAACACCTGAGCCCTGCTGATTGGATCGCAGCTCCCCGAAGATAGTAAGACCTCCTGTTCATCCCTGCTCGAGCCCTGCTGACTTGGTCGCGGCTCCCTTGAACTCTGAGAACCCCTGAGCCCTGCTGATTGGATCGCGGCTCCCCGAAGATAGTAAGACCTCCTGTTCATTCCTGATCGAGCCCTGCTGACTTGGTCGCGGCTCGGAGACTATTCTGGTCCGGCTGGACCCAAGATCTTACCGTATCCCCCGGCTCGAGGACGCTGTTGCCTTTGACCCTGAAAAATTGAGACTGTCCCGCTACCCCTATCATTACCGAGACTTTATGAACCCTTCTTCTGCTTGTACATACGTGACCTGAGGATCATAAAGATCTAGATATTCTGATCGATAAAAGAACCGTTCCTCAGAACCTTCTGTGTGGTGTCCATTTGTCGAGTGGTGCGAGCTCAGCGCGTGCGATCCTAGACACGAGACTCTTTCCCTGAAGGGTCTCACACCAGTGCTTGGCAGTGTTCCTGGGAGAGGTGGGTCTCGGGGTGGTCAGGAGCATATTCTGTGCCCCCCCTGGGATCGCCCCTTCTAACACACAACTACACACACAACCACCACACACACACAACCACACACACACACACACAACCACGCAAACACACACACACAACCACACACACACAACCACAAGCACCCACACAACCACACATACACAACCACACACACAACCACACACACACACAACCACACAAACACAACCACACACACACAACCACACACACAACCACACACACAACCACACAAAACCACACACACAACCACACACACACACAACCACAACAACATACTACCACACACAACACACAACCACACACACAACCACACACACAACCACACACACAACAACAAACACAACCACACAAACACACACAACCACACACACAACCACACATACAACCACACACACACACACAACCACACACACACACACACACACAACCACACACATACACACAACCACACACACACAACCTCACACACACAGCCACACATAACCACACACACACAACCACAACCACCCACACAACCACATGCACAACATCACACAACAACACACACAACCACACATACAACCACACACACACACACAACCACACACATACACACAACCACACACACAACCCCACACACAACCACACACACACAACCACAACCACACACACAACCACACCCACATGCACAACCACATACACAGAACCAAACAAACACACACAACCACACACACACCCACACAAAAACACACAACCACACACACAGAACCACACACACACAACCACAAACAAACACACACAACCACACACACAACCACATGCACAACCACACACACAGAACCACACAAACACACAGAACCACACACACACACACACACACACAACCACAACCACGCACACAAACACATGCACAACCACACACACAGAACCACACAAACACACACAACCACACACACACCCACACACACACACACATACACAGAACCACACACACACAACCACAAACAAACACACACAACCACACACACACAGAAACACAACCACACACAACTACACACAACCACACACAAATAAACACACACACACACAACCACACACACAACCACACACACACACACAACCACATACAGACACACACACAACCACACACACATGCCAAACACACACAACCACAAACACAACAACACTGCCACAGACACAACCATACACCCACAACCACATACAACCACACACACACAACCACACACACAGCCACACATACAACCACATACACAATGACACACACAACCACAACCACACACACAAACAACCATACACACAACCACACACACACACACACAACCACACACACACACAACCACAAACAACCACAAACACAACCACACACACAACCACACACTCAACCACAACCACACACACCCACACACACAACCATAACCATACATACACACACCCATAACCACACACACAACCACATCCACATGCACAACCACACACACAACCACACACACAACCACACACACAACCACACACAAGCACACACACACAACCACACACACACAACCACACACACAACCACACACACACACAACCACACACATAAACACACACAACCACACACAGAACCACACCCAACCACACTCAACCACACAACCACACACACAACCACATTTAACTACACATCCACACACACCCATACACATACACAACCACACCCACACACACACAACCACACACACAATCACACCAAGCATTGGCATAGCCAATAGGTCTCGCCTTTGGGACCTTATAATTGTTTAGCCACGCAACAGTTGATGTGGTTGCACCAAGGATATTGTGCTGCATAGAAGTTCCCAAAAGCGAGAACTATTGGCTATGCCAATGCTTGTTTTGCTGTTGGGAGCTGGAAAAGCAATGCAACGACAAGAAACTCGACGCATCGGTCTTCTTGCGACAGTTTTCCGACGCAACGCCGTGGTGGGAGAAGAATCTCCCTGCATAGCCGTGCCGCTGCCAAAACCGATGCAGCGCCTATCGCAGCGGCAAGAACCGACGCATTGAGGGATCGCGGCTTGAGAAATCGCCGCAGCGCCGCTCTACGCTGCCACATCGTTCATCGACGCATTCCGGATTTCCAATCATCGTCCCTTTGTGGCAAGTTTTCCCCAACTCATCACCCGCGAATCAGAGTCATCTTAGAATCGACGTATCGCTTCCCCCTACAGAGTGGACCCGATGCATCGCTCCCCTGAAGGTCTCCAGACGCATCTCTTTGTTTTTCAACTCTTCCCATTTTTGTGATTGTTTGGCTTGGTGAATTGTGTCGCAAAGACCGGTACTTTGCAAGAAATCACAGATCCACAGTTTTCTATGGACTCAGTTGCTAAAACCTTTTGAAAGTAATTTTTTGTAATACTTGTTTGTTGGATTTTTTGTCATTATGGTCTTGTTCAGTTTGGATAAAGATACTTTATTTTTCTAAACTTGTGAGGTGTCCATTTGTGGTGTTATCACTGTGTTACTGTGTGTTTTAAGTACAAATACTTTACACATTGCCTTTGGGATAGGTCTGCCTGCTCATGCCAAGCTACCAAGGGGGTGAGCAGGGGTTATCTAAAGTATGTATCCCCCTTACCCTGACTAGAAGCAATGGTCCCTATGTGCCAACTAGAGACCCTAATTTCTAACAGTCACTGACTTGACATCGAGCATCAAGCAGGCTAACTTCAACCACGACCTTGCCTGGATTTCAGATTTATCCCGCTGAAAGCTCTGGAGCTCCAGATTTTCAGGTTTTGACCGGGGCCTTGCCGAGACGCAATCCGATGATGTCGCATCAAAATCAGCCTGCTGGAGGGGACTGCTCGATATTGTGAGAAAAACCTACAGAAAATGTTTAAGTGTGAAGGTAACATTTTGGCCGAGGCCTCCAGCTTCATGTATCAGACCAGGGCTCCATCGCAGTCAGCCTTAAACTTTGACTATGTCCCGATCAAGTGCGATCAGATGTCCCAAAGTAGCGCTATATGTTTTTAAGCACTAGAAAGTGTTTATTCTTTCAAAATTCATATCTCTGGTTCCCTACATTGTATTTTTGTCATTTTTGGTGTCTATTTGTTCATTAAAATATAACCTATTTCTATAAACTGGGGTTGGATGTTTATTGTGTGTTGTGTCTTACTTGTATAATGTATTGGTGTCTCCTAAGTTACACCTGCTTGCGCGTTGACAGCTACCAAGGGTTGAGAAAGGGAATAATTTATTGAGACCTTGACTGACCCTTTTATGGTGTTTGGGGCCTTAATACTATTGATAAGTCACTACATCTCACTGCTAATAAACCACTTACAAACAGATACTGATCTCGTTTTTTAATTTTAATATGGTCCCTCAAATTGTAGCCACCCTTGCTGGATTCCCATTGAAGGAGATCCAATCCATTTTTGCTATTTCACTCTGTTGGACCTGGCCTCGTGGCGTGGTTCCCCCCCGTTCCTCAGCTCCCCGTCAGCCCAGCCCCGTACCTAGAAACCCCTGGGGGCCGGTTTCGATTGCACCTCTGGCCTCCCCGAGTGCTGGCTCCAGACCTGCTGGGCGTCTGGGAATTCCCGGACGCATCCTCAAAGGGATCAAAGAGCCAACCGCCGGACCTCACCAACGGGCCGCCCCTCAAGGCCTCAGACCTCCGCCTGCGAGGGTCCGGACATCAAAGGGCCACTGGACTATATCAAGGCCGGCCCCAGAACTAGCCGGCAGTTGTATCCTGGACAAGAAAGCCCTGCTGATCTGATCGCGGCTGCCCTCGGGGAAAACTGAACTTCGTAACTCTTCGAGCCCTGCTGACGCTGTCGCGGCTCATCCTTGGAACTGGAACATCGGAGCCCTGCTGACCTCGTCGCGGCTCAAGCTTGCACCCTAAAGACCTTCAACGAACATCCTGAGCCCTGCTGACGTGGTCGCGGCTCCTCACGAACTATCCTCCGGATCGAGCCCTGCTGACTCCGTCGCGGCTCGAGGAGTACTCTGGTCCGGCTGGACTATCGACGCTACCAACACAAACTGAGTCATCCTCAAGTGAGTAGGACAACCAGTGCGGCTACCATCTTCCGTTAACCCCAGCTCGAGGATTGAGAGCTGTGCGCAGGGTACGCTCCGTACTGGCCTAAAGACTGAGACTGTCCCGCTACCCCTTCCCAGAAGCCTTGAGACTTTTACGATCCCTCGATTGTGTGTACATAAGAGTGCTAATTCTTTTACCTGTTTATATAGAACTTGATATCGAAAACCTACGGTGTAGTGCCTGTTCATAAGTGTGGTGTGGTCCTCGTGTGTACGATTCAATACTTGAGATCCTCCCCGGTAGGGACCCCTCGTTAAGGCTCGGCATTATTGGTGGGAGAGGCGGGTCACGGAGGAGTCGGGTAGACATAACCTTGCCTCTGGGATCGCCCCTTCTAACATTGGTGGCAAGCGACGGGATAAGAGCCTACGCCTAGGAATCGTACAGTAAAGCGACTGACACACCACCTGAACAAGAACAACCATGAGTCTCATCGAAACCAGCGAAAAGACCGCATTTCAGAAAGACCGCCTGGAGGAATATACCCACAAAGAATTAAAACAATTCTGAAAAGATTTCCACATCGCTACCACTGGGTTGAGTACCAAAGACGACTTACAGAAAGTCCTGACGGCCTGGGTAGAGGCCGGGGCCCACCTCCCCACGACAGAAGGAAATGATGGGGAGGAGGGGCCGCCGACCGAAACTGACGGCCAAAGAGAAGAGCGACCCGACTCCCTACCACGGAATACCAGCACGGAGAGAGGTCTGTCGATAAAAGAAATGACAGATCGAGAGCGCAACCGAAACCACGAGCTAGAACTGGCACAACTTAAAATCGAAGGAGAACTAAAATGTAACGTACACTGGCCAAGCAGACATTTAAAGCATTGACAGGAACTGCCATTTCAGTGATTCCTTCTAATTGCTTGGAAACATGACGGACCCGTACATCAAAGTACATTTTTTTATTTTCAAGTGGAAAATCACAAAAGAGGATTTTTATTTTAAAGATAAGTAAAGAAAACAATGGCCACTGGGAGTTTCCTCTCATGGCCAGAGGGGCATTGAGCACTTTTCAGTGCCTCTTGCTGCCAAGTTTTACTTTGCAGTGGTGGATGTTGAAAACATATAATTAGGAGGGTGAACATATAGCCAAACAACCGATGGCCATTACTCCATCAGGCCATTGGTGGGGTTTGACCACAGTAGAGATGGAGTAGTCTCCACTATCATCAAACTATGGTCCACACTATTTTTAAGTAGGATGGGTGGACTATAGTCTTGAAAGGGATGGAACTCACCAGCAAGATATAAATCAGGCCTATAGTTAGACTTCTATGCTTCTCCCAGGGCACTGGGTGAGGATAGACCACTTCCAACTGGTTGGTTTTACGAGCAATCCAGAGGGCAAGTTTGTCATGTTTTTAGAGCACTTTACCCATGATGGTGTTTATAGTCTGTGGACCTGGGACGGACTTGAAACAGTAATCAGCCCTGGCAGGTTGCTGCTCGACTGGCCCTGGGAGCAGGGGAAAGCTAAGCGGGAGATTGGTAGCCACGAAGCACTGCTCCCGCTTTTCTTACCAGGGGCTGATATTGCAGCACTGCTGCAAAACTGGCCCTCTGTAAGAAAAGCGGCCCTTGCACCAACAGTATCGGCCCACCACCCCTCCGGCCCACCGGGAAATGCCCGGTGCCACCTACAGCCAGTCCGGCCCTGCTATGGACTGATTGCCTGTACAGCAACCTGTGGCTGTGGTACAACTCCTACGAAAGCTGCTCTGCCTTTTAGGTTTTGTAGTACTTACTGTCTTGGCCACCTATATGTGGAGACTGTGTGACTCAATGTCCCTACTATGTCAACTGCAGTTAAAGGAGTTGAATATGGTGTAAACCCAGACAATACATCTTCTGATCTCCTGCAAATGATGGCCATCTATTTAGATGATATTTTGATGTTCTCTAAAGACCACCATCAGCATAAAAGAGATGTGAAAGAAGTGTTATTTCGACCCTGTGAGAAAGTGCCCTCTTTTTGCATGGTATGCCCCCACGTTTTGCTGAATTGCTGATATTCTTTGACTGAGTGTGCCCTGGGCTCCTGCTAATCAGGTACCCAGGGCCTATGTTCCTTCCCTAAAATTGCATTGAAGCCTAAACCCAATTGGCATCTCTGGCAACACAGGTCAGCCCCTGGTAAATGGTACCACAGGTACCCAGGGCACTGTAACCCAAGAAGGCCTCTAAGGGCTGCAGCACTTATTGTGCGACCCTTAGAGGTCCTGTACCCTTTGCAGGCTGTGTGTCTTGGTGCAGAGCAAAGTGAAGAGTCAACATGGCACACATCCTTGTGTTAAGTGTATACAGCACTTAACCTCTGCGCACTGTTACTACTGGCGGAAAACCGCTGCACATTTATAAATACTTCAACGCTTATAGAATTTCAAAAGTAAGTGTATTTATAACATGTTTTCACAAAATATACTCTTTTGTTTTACATTGATAAACACAAAATATGTTATTACATTTCAACACAAATGTATACGATATAAACATAAGTAGATGTTGAATCTTTCATTTCTGGCGACTTTTTTCATGTTATGCCCAATGCATTTCGAGCTCAATGGAGCTCTTCGTCGGGGGCCTGTGAAGCTGAATGTGATTTTCAGTTAGTAAATTCATACAACTCATCATGGCATCACAATCTTAATGGTTTTACAAAGCAAAAAAAGTATGGTAACATTCCTGTATAAGATACCCTTCACCAACACCACAGTGTGTGTGGAAAATAGCAAAAAACAAACTCACTGAAGTCGCAATAAACCAGAAATCTCCTCTTCTAAAAGAAAATGAAACACAAAAACAAACTCCATCTTTTCTCACGCTATAACATCAACTACCCGACAAAAAAAATCACAAAACGCTAACTCAATCTCTTACCTTGAACACTCAATACACTGTGCTCAAACCAAAAACTCCAACGCACCCAGTCGTCCTCTTCTCCTGTAAGTACATAGAAAACATCAGCTATACACCAGGATCCATAACCCTGAAACAGCTATCGGCCATAAAACCAATATGCCAGAAGCTCACCTCGCTAGTAACTCCTGAGTGAATAAACCGTCTCCGTCTCTCGTTAAAACGCTCTCGCTATGGGAACAGCTGACTACATGGATCAACCACCCCCAGATCTTAAAGCGGTAACCAATGTACAACATTGAAAACGGACTAAAAAAAACGAACAGCTACAAACCAAAACCGCAAACGCCATGTTTAAAGAGAAAATAACCAGTGTAAAACCCAAAAAAATCACAAAAAATCATAAGAGTAATAGCTATACACGTGATTCCAAAAAAAAGAAGGAAAAATTAAAGTGAACAGAAAATCTTACCATTTAGTCGAATGATAAAACAACAAAATGCAGATAAATACAGTTAGATGCAGACATCAATCTCGTACAGCATTGAGGCTAAAGAGGAATTATAAAAAACATGATAAATCGATTTTCTCATTTAAACCTTTAGGTTCTTGTGTGGCAAGATATTTTATCCAGTGAATTTCTCTTTGGAGGAGGGATCTGGATAGATCAACCCCCTCGTATGTTCTTACTACCTCTAGAATGGAGAACCTGATTTGGGCTATGCTGTGGTTATTTTCATTCCAGTGTTTGGCCAAATTGCTCTTGACATTTCTATTTCTTATTGTACTCTTATGTTCAGAAATCCGTGTTTTGAGTTTTCTTTCAGTTTTTCCTGTGTAAATTTTCCCGCAGGGACACTTTATGTAATAGATTAAATTCTTGGAATTGCAATCCCCGTTGTAATGTAGAGTCAATTCTTTACCCGTTTGAGGATGATGTAGCACTTTCCCTTCAATCACATTTGAACAATGGACGCAGTTTTGACATTTCTTCATTCCTCTCTGAGTTACTTCTGTGTCTCTTGTGGGGGTTATCAACAATTCCTTTAAGTTTTTTGATCTCTTGTAGGCAAAAATAGGCTTACTGGCGAAGATCCCATTAAAGTCAACTTCATTCTTTAGAAGGTCTCAATGTTTGTGTATGATGGTTTTCAGTTTCTGTGATGCAGTGGAGAATTTGGATACAAACACATGTCTATCCTGCGATTTCTTGGGTTTCTGCATCAAAAGGTTATCCCTACTGTAAACTTCTATCCTGTCTCTTGCTTTCTTCAATACATCATCAGGGTATCCTCTTTCCTTGTATCGTTGTTGTTGCAAATTGAGATTCTTTTTCAATTCATCCTCATGTGAACAAATTATTTTAATACGCATGTATTGGGAAACTGGTAAGTTGTTTTTAAGGTTTCGTGGATGAAAGCTTTGGTAGAATAACGAGGTTTTTACATCAGTGTCTTTTCTGTGTACTGTGGTTTTTATCTGCGAATCTTGAATGTTGATCAAAACATCTAAAAATGGTAGTTCCTTTTCACTTATCACATGTGTGAATTCGATATGCTCTGAACATTGATTTAGTCTTTCAATTTCAGATTCAAGACTTTGCTTAGTTCCTGACCACAGCACAGAAAAAAGAAGGAAGAAAGCAAGAGACAGGATAGAAGTTTACAGTAGGGATACGTATACATTTGTGTTGAAATGTAATAACATATTTTGTGTTTATCAATGTAAAACAAAAGAGTGAAAACATGTTATAAATACACTTACTTTTGAAATTCTATAAGCGTTGAAGTATTTATAAATGTGCAGCGGTTTTCCGCCAGTAGTAACAGTGCGCAGAGGTTAAGTGCTGTATACACTTAAGATAAGGTTTCTATAGCCAGGCACGGAATAGGACAGACGTGCTACCCCACCTGCACGCTTGGTTTAAATTTGAAGAAATTGAAAACTAGTGAGATTAACAGAGTTTAATAGTAGAGTGCTCCTCTCACCCCAATTCACACATCCTTGTGTGCCATGCCCACAAACCACTGCCCTGGCATAGCTCATGTAACAAACAACAGGAGCGTAACCCATCAACCGTGTTGGGATTGGGGTCAGAAGTAATATAAACAAGAGATATCCCAACTGGTATCATTCATAGGCAAAGGATATGCAAGCAACATTATCCACAAGGAAAAACAAGGAGACCCTATTTAATTATAGTATGTGCTCTTGGCATCATTTTTAGAAACAATTTAAGGTAAATTAGTAAGGAAACAAGGTGGATAATACAGTTATAACAGCACAGTAGTACATAAATGAAAGTAATTGGATTAACCCAAGTGGCACAAGGTGCTCACGGTTTGTGAGTGAAAACCAAGGTAGCAGCTCTGGTGACAGTGTGAGCAGAGTGAACGGCGCAACGTAACTAGTGTAGAGATATATGCAGTGAGTAGTTATCACAGTGTGGTTCTGATTGATTGAGCGGGTCCGGTTTTATCACAATTCTATTTCATTGTTCATGAACCACTTTGTGAAGAAGCGCCTATGATTGCGCTGGTGTGTCAACGGCGTTTCGATCCACAAAACTCAGGATCATCTTCAGGACAAGGATGGGTTAAAGACAGTGCGGTGACAACAGTGGTCCGCTGTGGAGTCGAATGGCAGCGGAGGGTCCGCCGTGGACAAGCCGGTGCGTATCTCAAAGACCGGTCCCATTGTAGCCGGCCGGTATAGCAAGGATGATCGCGGTCTGGGGCTTTAAGGAAGTTGATCCCGAAGAGATCGATCTCAGGGGAGTGAATCTCTCCTCAGAGTGTGATCGGCAGAATGGTTGATTGCGGATGGCGTTTCAAAACGCCAGCCGCAATCATAGTATTATCCACCTTGTTTCCTTACCAATTTACCTTAAATTGTTTCTATAAATGATGCCAAGAGCACATACTATAACTAAATAGAGTCTACTGGCATAGATCAGTCACCCCTCTAGCTGGGTGCACTATACCAGTGGTAAGGGTACAGATGCATGAGCCCTTCACCCCTATAGTGCCCAAGTCCATTCTTGGGCATTGTAAGTGCAGTGCTGCCATTAAGAGTATATGGTGCTGGGAGTTTGTCATTACGAACTCCACAACACCACAATGGCTACACTGAAAACTGGGAAGCTTGATATTAAACTTATCAGCTCATTAAACCCACACTGATGCCAGTGTGGGGTTTAAAGTAAAATGCACGACAGAGGGCATCTTAGAGATGCCCCCTGAAACTCGCCCAACTTCTAGTGTCCCAACTGAGTGGCTGCTTAGACTGCGACCACCAGACATGTTTCTGGACCCCTGGGTCGAGAGCCTGCTGCTCTCTGGGGCCTGAAACAATACACATTCTGGGACGAGGTGCTGAGCCTCCTCCCCGAAGATGGGCAGGGTTCATGAAGGGGAAGCTTCAGAGGCTTTTGTGAGTCTCCCCAGACCAATTGCTGCTTTCAGCCAACTCCACCCCTCAACTCCACCCCTCAGGTGAGGGAGGCGAGGTGATGCGCAACTCCGAGTCCCTGCCATCTTGAGGATAGGGGACCTAACCAACCAGGGACAGGTTGCTACTCCCCTCCCACTGGAGGGTGGCACAGTAGGGGGGTATACCCACCCCAGGGAAGGGACCCATTGGTCCCTGCCCTCTACCTACCTGTAACGCCCCTAAATCTAGTATTTAGGAGGCACCCTGAACCTTGCTTCCTCAGATCCAGAAACAAGAAGAAGAAAAGAAGAAGGGCCGAACAGCAGTGCAGCCAGCTAACAAGAGGAGGACGCCCACTGACTTGGCCCCAGCCCTACAGGCCTGTCTCCCCTCAAACCAGCTCCTGCAAAATCCTGATGTGTCCTGCAGCCAGCTACCTCCAAAACCCCGGAGACCTGCCTGCCTTCACTTCCAAGGACTGCTTCTCCTGTGAACACTGGATTTGTTCAAACAGCAACCTCTGGAGGCTGCCAGAAATTACAAATCCAGCCCACTCTGCACCCGCCGAAACCGGCCACGAGCTCGAGTGGAAAAACAGCAGGAGGAAGTCACCCCAGCGATCCTGACCAGAGATCCGACAACACCTGACCTGCCTCAAGCCTACAGCTGACGCCTGTAGTCTAAATCCAGAAAGCCCCCCTAACCGCGACCAGGAGCTGGTAGGATGATCCGACCCCAAAAGGCACCCCTCCACCCGTCGCCCCACGGCCTTGTGTGCCCAAACCAAGGGTGCCTAACCAACCCTTAACTTTCCATCTTACCTCTCGAAGTGGTGGTCACACCCAGAAGTCCTTCGTCTCCCTCCCTACAGTGCTTTTGCAAACCGTAGGTTCTCCATAGAAAACAACAGGGCGCCCAACGTCAAAACAGCACTCTGCACCCGGCGACCTCAGGGTGCACCTTTTGTGCTACTTTGTTTCCCCTTTTGCCCTGACCTAAACACTAGGAGCTTTGCTCCCACAACCCAGTGGCCTGCTGGCCAGCAGCCTCCAACCGTAGACCCTCTACCCCACATTGGACAACATTAGGCCTCAAAACTCTGCACCCGGCCGCCCTAGGGCAGCTGAGGGTGTTACAAGAGTGCATCAATGACCCTGGGGGACCCCTAAGTCTAACCCCAGAACCTTAACTCCCACAGTCGATAACTTACCTGTGAACCGATAACCTGTTTTTCCTCTAGAGGATTTCATTGACAATTTTCTTCCAAAAAGTTTCTAAGTGTGGAGTTTTGAAATCTAAAAATATTCTTTGAAAATCACACTGATAGCCAAAACGTATTTACTTACCTGTTTGCAGGAAATGTTCCAGTGCTGAATCTAGGTGTCCAGCACTGAGTTAGAAAAGTAACGTAAAAAATAACTTACCTGTAATTTACTGAAAAAGCCTATTCCTTTCAATGTACTGTATTTGCTAAGTATTGCAACCTACTGCATCCCCTGTAAATCAAACAAAGTACAATATTGTATTTTCAAACTGTTCTATATTCAACAACTTATTACTGTAAAGTATTTAATGCTTACCTGTGCCAGTTTTACTTGGTTCTAAAATAAAACAACAGTATATTTGTTATACAAAAACAATTGGCCTAGTGTTCAGTTCTTGAGTGTGGGAATTCATTTGCTGACTGAGCGTGTACATCAAATGCTTAACACTGTCCTCTGATACTGCCTTACTGATGGACCACTCTACCAAAAATAAAGAGTAAGGTTCTATCTAACTTTAACCTCTGCCACCTCTGCCTACCTCTGGGGTCACCTGGACTCTATACACACTATACCTCATTTTGGTGTTATATATATAGAGCCAGTTTCCTACAGACCCCGTTAAAAAAACTATTAGTCAAACCAGTTTAACTCTTTAAACAGTCCTTTGTCAAATATTTAGTATAGACAGGCTGGACTCATCATTCTCTCTGTGCCCACTTGCAATGTATGTGTTGCTTGCGCTTTGTATTATGGGGAACAATGTTCTCTGTATCTTTGTAACGCCTTAGACCTGCACTGCCTTTCTTTTTCTTAATTGTCCTTTGCTTTCTAAAAAGGTATATTATATCCCTGTAATGTCAGATGTATGTAGTAAGCAATTTTTTCTTCCAGTCTCTTTTTTTGGTATTATCCAATCCTGAAGTTTCGTTATGTGCAAGAAGTCACCAGTGTTCTTTTCCCTTTCCTTCTCTAGTCCTAAATGACATGGAGGAAAGTACTTACCTTGTCTTGAAGGACACCTTACTGTCTTTAGGGTGTGTAAGGATAGGTGGATAGAACCTTGATGCCTTGCAACTTTTCTTAGTGTCAGTTTCTTGCTTGCAGTTCCTGTTTGGGTTCCATGCTTCTGCTTTCCTGGACTTAACTTGTCCGGTTCCAGCTCTTCAGTCAGTGGTTGCTTGTCCATCACTACGGTTAATCGTTGCTTGTCCCTGTCCCTTGGAGGTGTTTTCTTCAGCTGTTCAGTCTTTTTTTCCTTCAAAAGAGTTTTGCTTCTGAGGTTAATGCCCTATGTACAGTTTAAATCTGGTGCCGGAAATTGCCACCAGAAACGAAAGGCCATAGCAATGCACCAAAAGTACCATCAAGTCGTCACCAAGTAGACCTGCCCTTGACACTAATTATTTCAATGGAAGTAAAACAAGAAAACAACTCTCAGAATTCATTAGGCTATCACACAAAACTTCAGGACTGGAAACAATGTCCACAATGACCTGGAAAGAGGTGGTCCGCTAGTTGTGGCCAGTTACTAAAGATATCTCCTACTGCCTTTAGACCAGACCCTATACCTTGCAGACATCAGTGCCCAGCAGAGGTGATAAGTCAAAGTGGTGGAGTCCAGGGTCTCTGTTTCTCCCTTATCCCACTCTCCTTTCCTCATGTTTTCCACTGGCCCTCACATTGTTGCTAATGTTGCCATTGGTGGATGCTGTGAGAAACGGAAGAGTGCGCCGCTTCTGTTGGCTCTCATGTACAAGGTTAGTGGTCTCGTACAACCATCTCTTATGGACAGAAAGTATTACATCAAACAGAACCGCCTGCAGATAAATGAGAGAATGAAAGAAACTCACAGTTAAGAAGCTGTAGTTTCAGCAGCAACACTGCCATCGGTCACGTAGAAATGTAGAATCTTACTATCATATGTCACCCCAAAACTTGCGGGGAAACACAGCAATGCCTCAAACCCCTTTGTAATATGTTCCATTCTCATGAGCTGCAGTTGTCGTCTCCTCAATGTTGTCTCTCTGCTCAAATCGGGAAACAAATGCACTCTGCTTCCTGAAAGGTGAAGCCTAGTTTTCTTGGCCACGGTTATGACAGTCAGGTGTTTCTGTTGCGTGTTTGCCAGCTTCTCATCTCATTCCTAGGGAGCTTGTTAAGTTGTAATCCAAGAGTCGTAGTAGTTCTCCAAAGAAGATTTATTGCACACAGGTACAGAGGACTCAGCAGATCCGCAGAAACTGCTGCAGCAGTTCTCATCAACACAATGTAAACACTAGATAACCTAATATAAGCTCCCAGCAAATAAAGATAAAGTAACATTCTATATACCATTATGTAATATAAGCCACAATGTAAATGTGACATGAACACCACAGAGCTTGATAACCCTGCGCGCTTGAAGGTGTAGTTCTGAGCCAGAGCTCTCGCTGTTAGAATATGCTCATCCCATAGCAGATCTTCTTTATCAATGGCATGCCCCTAAAATCCTCTGGTGTGAGTGTTGTGCCAAATTCTGTAAATGTTCGACCCTATTCTCTAGGTTTGAGGCGGAGGCATCAGCACACTCCTTAAAGTGTTTGTGTCATTTTACCGGCCTTCCATTTCAGTGCCCCTGTTCTCCAACTCTGACAATCTATCGACAAGGTAGCTACCTTTATTCTCAAGTTTTAGCAATGCTGCTTTTGAATTCTTCTAGCGGGATCTCCGTGGAGCGCGTGCATGTCGAACCCTGCAGGTACCTCAGTAGGTCGATGATTAGGGACTCACCTAACTCATGATTAGGGACTCCCCTAAGCCTCCGTGTCTCGCTTTCCACCATGCTCTTCTTTTCCAGCAATACCCTTAAGGTTAAAAAAGTCCCCTTTGTCTCTTGGTATTTTATGTTTTGTTTCCTTTGTTGGCGTAATGGCTAGCTGTCTAATCACTAATCACAGCAAGGACAGACCAGTCAAGCACTCAAAAGTCTACCTTGTCCACTGCACTGGAGGAGGGGGCTCCAAACTTCACTCTGAATGAATCTCATCCAGCCTGCACTCTTTTCCATAATGGGACCCCTCTACCTTCTATTAGTTCCACAGGCTTCCTCGAAACAGTTACCTTCATGCGGCGTAAGTAATCCAGGAACCCCAGACAACACCTCACTGATTGTAGACAATTCAATGAGTCCATCTTAACCGCGACCATGTTGTCTCTTATCATTCTAAACACAATGAGATGATTGACGCAGCGCTGAAACTTTTCAGACACTCACCCCCAGTCACTATTAGGTCTGGGTTCAATCCATCACCGTTCTTTTGCCCACTTCTCCACTCCAGGTCAGACCCAGCCATTTTCAAATCAGTCTTGACCCTGTTCCTCATGGTAACAGTCCAGCCCGAACTGCCAGGCCAGGTTCTCCCTGGACCGGAAACAAGCATCCTGGGACAGGTTTCGGGGTAACACTCCTCATCAGCCAGGCTAGCTTGAATACAGTGGCAAAGTGAGCATGATCAATGTCTGCGCATACTCTGCCTACTTAGTGCGAACAAAGCAAACAAAATGAGATGATGGACGGAGTACTGAAACTTTTCAGACACTCACTCCAGTCACTATTAGATCTGGGTTAAATCCATCATTGTTCTTCTGCTCACTTCGCCACTCCAGTTCAGACCCAGCCATTTGCAAATCAGTCTTTACCCTGTTCGTCATGGGAACAGTCCAGCCCGAACTGCCAAGCCAGGTCTTCCGTGAACCGGAAACAAGCATCCTCGGACCGGTTTTGAGGTAACACCCCTCATCAGCCAGGCTACCTTGAATCCAGTGGCAAAGTGAGCAAGGGACCCAGATCCGGGCATACCCTGCCAACTTAGGGCGAACAAAGCAAACACAATGAGCTGATGGATGGAGTACTGAAACTTTTCAAACACTCACTCCCAGTCACTATTAGATCAGAGTTAAATCCATCATCATTCTTTAGCTCACTTCACCACCCCAGTTCAGACCCAGCCATATGCAAATCAGTCTTGACCCTGTTCCTATTGGGAACAGTCCTGCCCAAACTGCCAGGCCAGATCCTCCCTGGACCTGAAACAAGCATCCTGGGACCGGTTTCGGGGCAACACCCCTAATCAGCTAGGCTTGCTTGAATCCAGTGGCAAAGTGAGCAAGGGGCCCACGTCTGGGAATACCCTGCCAACTTAGGGCGAACAAAGCAAACACAAAGAGATGATGGACGGAGTGTTGAACAATGCAAACACTCACCCCCCACTCACTTTTAGATAAGAGTTAAATCCATCATCATTCCCCTGCTCACTTCACCACCCTTAATCCGTTAGGCTTGCTTGAATCCAGAGGCAAAGTGAGCAAGGGGCCCACGTCTGGGAATACCCTGCCAATTTAGGGTGAACAAAGCAAACACAATGAGATGATAGACGGAGCACCAACATTTATCAGACACTCACCCCCAGTCACTATTAGATCTGGGTTTAATCCATCATCGTTCTTCTGCTCACTTTGCCACCTCAGTTCAGACCCAGCCAAATGCAAATCAGTCTTGACCCTGGTCCTCATGTTCTTATCATTCTTCCAGTGCTGATGATTCCTCTGTGAGCTCCACAGAGTCCTCTGGACTTTGGAGCTAATCTCTGGAACAGCCCTTCTTCTCAGATGTCTGGAGCTTTGTGTGGTGGTCTGCCGCTCCCAGCCACCCCTCCAAAGGGGGGCTATGCCACAGCTACTGCAGTATTAACCATCTTTGAATGGGCCAAGCCCCACCCCCTACAAATGAACTTTAAGGTGGCGCAATACAATATTATGTTTGATACAAAGAATTAATTTCTGTTCAGTGGCGTAACAATACATGAGAGCCCCCCTGCAAAGTGGATGGAGCAGACCCCCACACTCCGGACTTAGTTAGGAGCTCTCAGGCCTGCATGTGCACAGTGCTGGGAAGGGGGGCTGAAGCTCGGGGGCCCACCCCACAACACTGGTGCTGAGGGGGCTATTGTTATGCACTGCTTGTGTGTGATCCCACAAAAACCTGGTGTTTTTCTTAAATAAAGATCTAAAAGGCTCTGGTTTTCTCATTAAGTTATTAACAAGCTCAGTATAAAATTCTGAAAGACCTAAAATGAAACAAGTTATTTTGCAGAACTGGGTAAGGCGCTTTAAAAATGGCATGTCCACCATATACCATTGATGCACCACCGAACTTTAGGCATGATTTAGAGTGCAGCGGAAAGGGTACCCGCTGTAACTGCGACAAAGTACTGTTTCCACCTTCATGAAGGTCTGTGCAGCTCATTTGGATTAGGGCGCACCTTCAATATGGAAGCAGCAGACACTACTCTATCTCCACTGCTGACATATACCTCAAACGGCCTGGCGGAGTATGGGCCGTCTGAGGTTTTGCATTTGTCTGCCCACCACCCTAGAGTGGGCAAACAAATGGCAAGTTTTTTCTTTCACTTACTGCCATCAAAACGTGGAAGTTAAATATAAACATTTCATTGATCCCCACGTCATGGGAGAAAACTCCCATGCCATGGGGGGTCATTGCTTTTTTTCCCAAAAATGTAATCTTGTTTTGTGGTTTTCTTTTTGAAAATAAAAAAAAGAAATTGAAAGTGTGCCATACGGCTCTGGCATGTTTACGGAGCTGTATGGCACACTTTCTTTTTTTAAACTCTTTTAATTGAAAAAAGGCATGACATAGGTACAATGCGACATTTCACAAGTGACCAGCAACATACTGTATGGCACACTTTCAATGCCTTGACAGGAACCATTATAATGGGTGTTCCTGCCAATGTAAGAACTGTCAGCTGGGGCAGTGGACATCTCTAAGTTTGGAGAGTGCTTACTTCATAGGGGCATTGGCTCCCTAACGGAGTAGCTGAACCGTAAATCAGGTCCTTTGGCAGAATCTCCACTTTAAAGTAAGACCATTCTCTATCTAAGATACTGAACATCGCCTCTAAATCAAGCTTTACCAACAAGTAGCTCATGAGCTGTAAGTAGCTCTCCCGTGTGCAGCCTAGCCTACTACATGCTGCTGCTTGGTTGAATATATGTACAACAAAAGTGAAAAGTGTGCATTCAAAATGAACATTTGTGAATTTTCAAAATCCACCAGTTGATGTTTGAAGAAAAATTGTTGAATTTCAAATTCAATCATACTAACTCTTGAATTAGGCAATAATAAACATATGTTGTATCAGTGCTAAGACACCCCTACTAGTTAACATGTAGTTTACAAATACAAATGTTATGTTATATTGTAAGCTAATATTTGGGAGACAAATCATGAGGCATTGGGAGACTTATTATTACCCTAGTGCATTGCAGCAATGGTTGTTATTTAGTACCAAGGTAGGGCTTTTAAAATTAAAAATGCCTATTTTATTTTAATGCTGGCATCCCTGCCTGAAGCACCCAAGGTGATCACTGCTGGTAATCTTGATATGGTGGCCACTAATATAATCTTTTATGATGTGGTCACTATTACAACACTAATAATATTAGCAGTTCGAGATGATTTTCTTTGAACATAAGTAGCTCTTATTAGAACAAAAGTTGGAGACCGCCTGCTCTAAATTGACATGCTCTTCTGATCCTCTTTTAAAAATCAGAATGCCAGCTTCAAAGGATAGAGCATCTCTCTGGTTATTTAGAAATGTATAAATAAATCTCTGCTACTGCACTGGCTAATCCAAAAGACATGTTTGTATTGTTGTGAATCCTCAGGTGTTACGAAGACTGTAAAATGTTTTAACTCCCCAACTAACCCCACCTGAGGTCAGGCATTTGCAAAAACAGTTACACCTGCCAGGAATGATATCAGTTCAAGATAATTGGGCAATTGATTACCATCAACCCATATGCACTCATTCAGGCTTGTTAGACCACATTCTTAATTCACAACTAGATTTGAGTGAAATTGCAACAAGGCACAGTGGGTTCAGTTACACCTTTTGTGATCATGCCACGTAAAAACTCATTAATTTGGTTCTATAAATGAACCCCACATTTCTAACATAATAGCTGCCTGGAATAGCCTCACTCTTCAAAACAATGTGATATTCCAATTCACATAAAATGGTGTTAGATACCTTTTTGGCTTTACTTTTTAAATTGTTAAGCAGAGAATAATACCCATAAATTCCACTGATCACATGTTCCCCTCCAACACAAAATTCATCGCTGACATTGTATTGGGGGTAGGAGGTGGGATCTTCATGTAGAATCTATGTTAATCACCATTTTCATGTAGTTAGTCCATCTAAAAAGAATGCCTCTCCTTTTGTCACAACAAAGCCCTCTCATCGGTTCTTCTACCTTGAAAAGATAAATCTGTCCAGAAGTATTAAATAAGATATAATGACATCCACCTTCCCCTTTCTATGTTTCGATGAGGTATGTTTTTTTTTAACCTTTTTACCATTCATATTTTTCCCAAATACACAACATCACATTGCAATTTGATAGCCATCTTCTAATCATTGTTTTACTCATTGGATGGAATGGAATGGAATGATTTTTTATAGAGCGCGGTAGCTACCCGGAGGCGTCCTAGCGCTAAGGATTAACGTGTGTGGTGAGAGATTACTTGTTAAATAGCAGGGTTTTTAACTTTTTCCGAAAGGCCATTCATCTGGTTCATTTCTTGGTATTCATGAACATCATTCCAAAATACCAAAACCAATAAAAGGGGAGGGAAACAGTTATGTGGGAAAGGTCCTAATTTTTCCTGACCTTATATACATAAACCAAAAGTGGAGAGTGTCTCCCAAAACAAAACGTCACTATGCCCTGCTCCTTCATCCTCAACAGGGACTGTGCATGTGTTCTTATAGAACTCTCACCCACATGCTTATCATGTGGCGTGCTTCATCATCCCGTCCTCACCTGGTGAGGTGCACACCTTGCAGTGGGAGGGAGCACCTGGCATCATTTGCTCTTTCCTCGTCCACTGCCTCTACCATAAACAAGCATTGGTAAATGCATTAGGTTTCGCCTATGTGATTAATAATAAGATGTTTTTTGTTGTAAGATGTGGCTTGTGGAGTAGTTGTGTAATGAATGAGCCACTCTTGTGATTTTGGTACCCTGTGATGAACCTCCCCACCACCATTGTAATTGCCTTAATGTAGGATGGCCCTGCATTTGCCTGCTTCTCTTCGGGTCTGTAATCTTGCTGTCTTTCAGTGGGAGCTGTTACTGAGTGGAATAGTCTTGCCAAGAGCAGAGTGTGTGGAATGTGTATTTGAAGGTGTGCAGTTGTGCAGGAATGTGTATTGTATTGTGCATTGGTGAGAGTTATGAGTTCTTACTATTGGCTTTGACCATTCTGTTTTCTGACTTTATTTTTCTTAATGGCAGGACTTGCCTATTGGCTTTGGTATAATCTTATGCCATCTTGCATTAGTGGCCTATGCTTAAACGACTCCATCTTCTGAGCCTTTCTAGGTGAGAAGTGATATTTTGCTTTCACTTGTTTTCTGCACTCTGTGTGCAAGTAGAAACCCGTTCTTATCAGAGGAATGTGCAGGCTCCTTCTCGAGGTAATAGCAAAGGCCTGATCAACCAATGCAGTGTCCCGGCATGGAGTGGAACGGAATCTGATGGGGAAAGGAGGCGGGGCTTGCTAGTAGCTTGCTTGAAGCTTCGACCAATGTTTTCATTTGTATTAAAAGGGGGAGCCTCCACTGGTCAGGTGGAAGTGGAAGTGGAAGTTTGGGAGTTTGGATTCCGAGTGAGGGCAGACGTGTCTATCTCGGATTGAACCCTGATTGCTGAGCTCTGATCCTCGGAAGTGGGCAATGTATGCATCAGGTGATGTATTGAGTTTTGTGATTATTGCCATTGTGATGTGAGCCAGTGGCTGTGATCGTTTGAGGTGTTTTCTTTGTGGTGTGGGAGGTGCACATCCAGAGTGATCCTCTACTCTGTATATATATCTTTCTGATCTCTTGCAGGACATCCAGTGTATCTTACCTTATATCAGTTATTGCTTGTTTATTAATCAGTAAAATTATTGATTCATGCCATTTAGATTATAAGTTTGCTCAGTTATTGATTCATGCCTGTAGATTATAGGTTTGCTACATATATTTGAATCTAATGCCTTTGGTATCTGAGACAGCCTTTGTTTAGAGAGTAGTATGTAAAAAACCCAAGCCTTATTCTAAAAGTGATAATCTTTGCATTTTGTTAAATAAAACTCTTTTCCAAAGGTGCTGTTTGTTGTGTGTTACAGTCTTGTTGTGCCAGGGGTGGTAAGACATGCTTAAAACTGTATATTATTCAAAGGTGTAATGATATATTTGCCTTCCAGGTGGGAGTGCAGTGTTTGGGTGTGGCTTATTGATGAGAAGCCACATTCAAAACAAGTTGTAAAATATAAGTTACAGAAAGTCTATTAAAGTGTTATGACTGGTTTATGTACAAAAAGGCAATATATTGTGCTGTTACTAATGGCATAATGTGGGTAAGTAATAGAAAAATTTAGAAAAAAGGAAATGAGAGGGAAAAATAGTATTAATTGATGTAATAGCAATATTATGTGTTAGGAGGAGCTCTGACAACTTTTGAGCCTGGTGCCACTGCACCTGTTGCACCATTCAAATCATGCCCTTCGTGCCTACAAGATAACTGCATTTGTGACTGTCTGTTTAGTAGTAAAATACGGCAATATTTGGTGTTTAGTGGAATTATGACAACTTTTAGCTGCGGTGCCACTGCCCCTACTGCACCATTTAAATTAGGATCCTTTTAACTGCAAGGTAACTGCAATTGTGACTGCCTGTTTAGTAGTCAAATATAGCAATATTATGTATTTAGAGCAGTTCTGGCAACTTTTGGCCCAGTGCTACTGCACCTGCCACACCATTCAAATCCTGACCCAGTTGTCTGCACGGTAACTGCACTTGTGGCTGCCTGTTTAGTAGTAAAACCTAGCATGGCTCTTGTATATTAACTTTATTTTAAACATGCAATATTTATTCCAACATTTAGAATTTGATCATAGTAACCAAATAGATTAAGTAAATCCAATAATGCCTACAAAGAGCATAGAGAGAGGTACTGAGGCAAGCATAGGTAATGCCACAAACATTCTAAGGCTAAAGAGTCTGCTTTACACAAATAAGTAATAACAAGCATTGGAAATGCAATAGGTCTCGCATTAGAAAAGTTGGAGCTATTGGTCTTGTAAATGTAATAATTTTTTAAGTTATGTTTATGTTTTTATAATAGCAAATGTATTAATTTTGTTATTGTAAATGCCAATATTTATTGAATTTGCAAATGTGACACCTATAGCATTATTTAACATTTTTTTGTGACATTTGCAATAAAGCTTGACTCAATCAACTGTACATTCCACGATGGCCCTTTTGTGAAGGCTAGTCATTGTTGCAAGAGGCGGCTCTTTGGTGTGGGCTCCTTGAAGACACTTAAGAATAGATAGCACCATTCATTCTAGTGCCACCTGCGTGCAATAGCCTGACGTTGTGCTGTACATAGGATTTGTCTCATCCACCATAAAAGAAAACTATCACATACCACAATGAGATGCTTTTTGACAACAACAACCTCATCGCTATCAAAAAACATGGGAGCAATTTATTAAAAGCCGCAGTACTGTGTGTCTTTAAAATATTCTGAAAGCTCGTCGACATTACATTGAAAAAACCCAGAATGCAATGCATGCGCATTATTGACTTGGGACCCTACTCCGGATCAATGTGAAACTTAAAGAAAGTGTCCCTGTGCTATCTTAATGAGCATTAAAATAAAGATGTATAGGGCTGTTTGGAGGTATTGGGGGACAGCATGGGGAGATAAGGTCATTTACTAACAAGATATGGCAATTACATATTAGAAACAGCTGCTTCTGAACAGCCAGTAGTGCTGCGGATAAGAGATATGCTGCATCTTAAAAGGGCCAGGATGAAGTCATTTGTATACTAGTGAAATATGAATTTTTTTAAACTGCATTTGTGCCTGTTAGGTGTGGCTGGGGATGGAGCAGGCACCTAAAAGGCTGGAACAGAATAAATCACGTTTATGATGTGACAGCCAGAGCAGCTGATGTTGGAACTTTGGAACTGAGTAGAGTTTTAGTGCTGGCTTGAAATGCTGTTGTTTTGAACAAATTATTTAATCTCTCAGTGTTATGTTATGTTATGTTATTTTATTTTGTATAGCGCACAGATGCCGCAGCCAAGAGGCGTCCCGGCGCTTTGGAGATGAAACACACAACACAACAGAAAGACCAGATAGCACTCAAGTTAAGCAGAAGCTAGGCAGAGGAGAATAAATGAGTTTTTAATTGTTTCCTGAACTGAAACAAGTCAGGGATGGAACGAAGTGATGCAGGCAAAGAGTTCCATAATGTAGCCGCCATCACCGAAAATGAGCGGCCGCCCATTCTGGATTTTTTAAAGCGAGGAATGATGGCCAAATTTGACCCTGCAGACCGAAGGGCTCTTGAGGGGACATAGTGGAGAATGCTCTGGGTGAGAATAGGAGGGGAGGCCAAGTTAAGAATTTTGAAGGTGAGGCACAGAGCCTTGAACTTGATTCTTTGGCCTACTGGGAGCCAGTGGAGGTCGTGGATAGTGCTGCGAGCAGAAACAAATTTAGGGAGGCCGACCAGCATCCTGGCCGCCGCATTTTGTATCCGCTGAAGACGGACCACCATAAGTAAATGCATCCTTGTGTAATGTAACTGGTGCTTATCTAAAGCGCTACGATACCTTGTGTGCAAGTTCACAGGATATAAAACTGCATAAAAAAATTAGATGTAGGGCTAAGTATGAAACAATCACTTATCAAGCATTCACATACAATAAGCAGCGTCTTGCAAATGTCGAGAAAAAGTGAATCGGTCAATTGTAAGCAGAATGGTGCTTCTAAATGAAAGCCTGGTAAACCTCAAAACATTCATTTTCTATTAAAAACTCAGAATTTAAAAGCAGCGGTAAAAAGGTCACGGCGAGTGTTGGTTTTGTAGATGGAAAGCAATTCAAGATTAACAATCAACCCAACAGGCGCACGAAACACCAAAACACAAGCTTAGCTAAAACAGCGGAAAAATAAACAAGCCGGGACGTTAGAAGGGAAAGCGCTACGATACCTTGTGTGCGAGTTCACGGGATATAAAACTGCATAAAAAAATTAGATGTAGGGCTAAATATGAAACAATCACTTAACATGCATTCACATACAATAAGCAGCGTCTTGCAAATGTCGAGAAAAAGAGTGAATCGGTCAATCATAAGCAGAATGGTGCTTCTAAATGAAAGCCTGGTAAACCTCAAAACATTCACTTTCTATTAAAAACGCTGAATTTAAAAGCAGCGGTGAAAAAGTCACGGCGAGTGTTGGTTTTGTAGATGGAAAGCAATTCAAGATTAACAATCAACCCAACAGGCGCACAAAACACCAGCTAAACACAAGCTTAGCTAAAACAGTGGAAAAATAAACAAGCCGGTACGTTAGAAGGGAGACAAGCTCTTGGCATTGGCGTGGGGAGGGGAGGAGGAGAAATGCGACACGGCCTGGCGGCTGTGAAAAGTGCGAAATGAAAGCCTTTGATGCAGCAGGGGACGGAGCGGATGCCTTTCAAGTGAAGCTGCACTGGGGAAGCAACAGATGGCTGGCTTTCATGTGCACGCGCTTATTAGGTCAATGCGCTTGCGCATTGAGCTTGCTTTTCACGGGCACAGCATCAAATCGCCCGATGGTTAAGCTCTGGTTAAGCCCCAATATATCTTGCAAGCTCAATGCGCAAGCGCATTGACAGGCGAGACCTAAAAAGCAAGTATTCCAGCAGACTGTTAGAAGCTGTCTGCCTTTTCTGTGGGAAGAGTTCTTATCCTGAAAGAGAATGGGACTTAAAAAATGTGAACAGCTTTAGTAGATGTATCATAAATGTGTGAAGCCTGGGGAAGTTAACAAAGAAAACAGTTCCACACAAAAGCAAATGAACACAGTAATTCAGAGATAGGTACTGATAAGAGCCCCCTTTTAAGATATATTAAATACTAGCGATTTCACTAGCAATGTCCAAGTGCTGTGCAGGCGAAACCTACAAAGGCATCCTGTTTGGTGCTGCATTCAAGTTTGGTCTAAAATTCGGCAGATATGCCTCCTGCCAGCCATATCCAGGATGTGATGAGCTCGATAGAACTAGGGTATTGCAGCTGATGCATTTTTTCAGGAGGATGTCCTAGATGGCTACCTCAAGGTCTCTCTGGACATTCACAGAGTAGCCTGAATTCATTCAAGGAGCCTTGGACCCATGACCCTAGATGGCCAGGGCAATTGTGGATGTGGGAAATGCATTGCAAAGACAAGCAGTGACGACAGCTGTGTCTGGGTGGAAGGACTGGATTTTTAGTGGGAGGGGGATTCACATTTGGACAGACTAGAGCTGTGGGGCCGGTAGGCCCGCTTTTGTCCGCAACTATGATCAGAGTGACTGCTTGAGGGTAAAACCTGTGTGTTCTCCCAAGTTCTGCGTAACACTTTCTGGGCGATGAGAACTTCAGGCAGGGTGGGGCAGTGCCATGGAGGCACCTGTTACTAGAGAGACACTTTTTTAGAAGGTGCTGATATTTGGCCTGCATGTGACATGGGGACAGGGAGGAATTATAATTAATGTTTCCTCCAGCTCAAGTTTTTCACTCTTCTGCCGCCCGCCACCCCCCACACACATTGTTTGCTTATTACCATAGTGGTTTCGTTATAACTCCACCATGTGTTGCTTGTGTGGCTGTTTGGACCGTACAGTGATGTAATATGCACAGGATTGCAACTAGACTCAAACGTCAAGTGGGGCTAACACTGGATTAGTGGAGACATAGACATCATAAGTGCCGAATCAAAATTACTTGTGGGGGGCTCCCTACACTTTTCCGATGTAGTTTGTAAAAACACAGAGTCATTCTTTGACACTACATGTTGCAAATAGTGCAACTTGGCTGTTTAATAAATAGAGGCCCTTGCTTACTCCGGACCACCAGCGCCAAGACACCTTTTGGTATTCGTGCACTTAACAAATGTATTAACATAACATAACATTACACAGCACACAGGCTTAGTAACATTATTCTCGGCATAACCTGATTTTGGGGCTCTTAAATTTTTTTAGCACAATGAATGACAAATGTTCTACTTTAATAAACATTAGGCCAGTAAACCTGGTGCGATGTGAAACACCAGATTCTATTTTACAACACAATCTCGGGCAAATCGTACACTCCAAACTCTCTGGCCCAGTCAACCTAACTAGTCTTGAAAAAATATTTTACAAGATATTTCATCACCCTTCCTCCAACGGAAGGTTTTGAAAACTGAATGCAAATAATGCGGTTTATGCACATTTATTTAGTTACTGCTCTGTTCATGCTTCATTCACCTGCATACAATAATTTTATGGTATTGTCTAAATATAATGTTAGTATAGTAAACAGCTTTGTAGCTGTTTTGGGGGATGCTGCCACATATCCTAGCTCTATAGCACAAAGAAGGTTGAATATATATTATTTGGTGTTTTGTGACAACTCCCACCAAGGATTTTTTAATTTGAAATGCTTGGGTAGTTATTTAGCTAGAAACAAAACCCATGTTTGATAGGATTTGCTCTACTGACATGCATTAAGGATAGAAACTGAGCACACAAGCTTGATTATAGATGATACCTCCACATCACAGATGGGTGTCAATCTGGGATTACCAAGGGTAAAAGATGTTGACCTCGTTTTTCATTTGGCACTCATCGCACTGCAATCAGTACCCCTTGTCTAAGTGAAAGGATCCAAAAATTAACAGAGCTTTATAAATCTTATGTATTTTTTACATTCCAGAGCCTCTACCTAGCCATCGGGCAGCAAATAAGTAGCTGTTGTGGAGTTAAGAAGTAGTAAAGGGATCAACCTTTGATGCCACTACAGCTATTGCTGCCATTTTAGTGAATAAATGCCATGGCAGCTCAGGGCTGACAGTCAAACCTGCAATGTATCCCTGAACACAAAAGGGATCAGATTATTAAATAGCAATAACATTCGTGAAAATAATTTGCAACGGTGCTTGAAGAATGAGAATGTATTTACTGATAAAAATGTTTGAAGATTTCTATTGAATTTTTGTGTGAAGGAAATGATGTATGAAATAAGACTTCTTGGGGTGGAAGCTTAGTAGCAGTATGACAAAGTAATCCCAGAAAGAACATTGGATGCTTGAGTCTGTGATCTAATAAGAATGAGGGGCTCAATTAGAACAATTGCATAACATTTTGGAGCAATCATAATGTGGGAAAAAACTGGACTGCAGACAAACCAGTCTGCTTTGTTGTGGCAGGCAGGAAATTAGGCACAATATCTGGGCCCTGCAAACCCAATCCCAACTTCATCTGAGCAGGTAGCAATTACTACAGAGACAGAAAATACCTTCACAAAGTATTATCCATTTTAAGTACTGCCCCTCCTGCTAACATATCCTTCTGCTCTATCAACTATTGCTGAAGACAAGACAACCATGCTGGCCTCTGTCCTCAAAGAAGCATCTCTCCCTTCCACATTCCCTTCTGCTGTCTGCTCAGCAAAATGCTACTATTATAGCGAGGATCATGAGAGGTCTGCCTTGAGGCCCTATGTAGAAGGTGGGCAGCTCCTGCTTCCAATGGGGTCTTCTTGGCCTGCCCTACTATCTCCTGCTCTCAAAATACTTGGTCAGATGTTCCTCTTTCAAATCACTTTTCATTACTAACAGGGGAATCTAAACAAAGCTTCACTGATACACACAGACTAGAACTCTGGCCTCAAAGCTGGCATTCCAGCCCTCATTCACATCCTTCAGAAAGCTACACACTGATGGAACTTCCTTCTCTGTCCACAAAGCAATATTTTAAAACTAACTACCTGCAAAGATAAGAAACATACAAAAACCCCTCAGATTCAGGGATGCAGTAAAGACCTGGCTATTCTGTAAAATTGACACCCCTACTGCAAAGCAGTCCCAAATCCTAACAACCCCACTAAGTTGTTATTCGCCTATGTCCTGGTGGTAGGTATTTGCATCTCTCACTCCTCTTGGCTCCATTCCAAGCTTAAGTGTATCTAACAATATTGCATGCATATAACTTTTACCAAAAACACATTGAAAATTATGCTCATTAGTACTGCACAATGTTGTACTGTGAAGTACGTAATTCTTCTTTGGCACTGATTACAAATGCCTTGATGGAAAGTGTGATATCTATTGCACATGTTACGTTAGATACTAAGAGGGGTCTCAATTTATCCGCGGTGCTAAATAGCATAAATTGTGAGTTTTTTTGTATGAAAATGGAACAAAAAATACAGATTTTAATGTTCTTTGCACCAAAATCTCCATGCTCTGTTATCTACAAGGCACTTATCCCTCAGCAAAGTTTTTCCCAGGTACATTTTGACAAGGGAAACCTGTTGAAATTTACCTGGTAAAAATGTTTTGGTTGTGGGACTTGCGAGGTGGATATGTGCTGTATCGGGAGCTACCATAAGTTTAGAAATTAACTAGGCCAAACATAACCGGTGGCTTTAACCACATAAGTTCATATAACACAAAGTATTAAGCACGGTACAAAGGTGGCCACTACAAACTACAACATTTAAAAAATACAGCTCAACATTTTTTGAAAAGCATCATTGATGGTGCTTTTAAAGCTTTACCTAATTCTGAATGACTATTACTCCACAGCACACAACATAATTAAGATATCTGCAAGTGCTGTGATTTAAAAAAAAAAGCAACATAACTGATGCCTTTCTGTACCTTTGAGACTTTTATTTGTAGGGGTTCTAGTATACAACACATTGTAAACTAAGCATTGCTTGAAAACTGTTTAAGTTAAATATATACATTTATGTTCTACATTACACAGGCTACAGGATATTTTATAGTTTTTCAGGATTGCATTAGCTATTTTACGATCCCAGAAGGATGAAAAGGTAAGATACGGGAACATGGCGGTGGTAGGCTAACGGCTGCTGCGAGGCTCCGTTCCTAAGCCCTACAGAGCTCTTCGGCAGGTCTCATATCCTGTATTTTTTTATGGCGGACCACAGTTCACTACACGGTGAGATGGAGTTTACCTTTTGAATCAACAATGCATTCCGCAATTGTTGAGCTTTTCTTTCCTTTCCTTTTTTTCGGCTAGCGGTTGCGGTCGCGGTTTGTAAAAACCGCCGAGCAAAAGGCTATGGCTGTGGAGAAGCCGGAGGCACTAGGACCTGCCCTATTGGAATGAGAGGGGTGGACCGAGAATTCGTGCGGAGCTACACGGAAGAGCCCAGCACGGGGCAGCTGCATCGAGTGGAGGGAGACGAGGAGATTTGGAAACCGGGGAAGCCGGGGAAGCCAGGGCACGGTGCAATACTCGGCAGCAATCACACGCAAGTAGAGCAAGCAGAGCAGTATTCTGGAGTCCGGGTAAGCTGTCATAATGCATGGCTGCGCTCGAGGGAAGCCTTCTGGTACCGGGCAGCAGCAGTCTTTACACGTCGCCTCCCTGTTATAGTTATAGTGTCTCCTGCTTGCGGTGATCTGGCTAGGTGCATGGAGGCAGGCAAAGCAGCGCACAAGTCCCAGCTCCAGTGCAATATCCCTGACTCACAGGCTGTATTCAGTGGTGAATTCACAGTTGACTCTCGTAAACCACCTGAGCTAGTTGAGTTGCCCTCTAAGGAGACTTTTGCCGCTAATAGTAGTGAGGAAAAAAAAAGTGCGGCTAGGAACCGTTATCAGCTACGCTCCAAGCAAGAACTAAAGAAGAAGGGGGTTCTAAACACAGCTGATTTGCACGAGGGTGGAAGCAGTGGCCCTGTTCCTATTTCTCCCTGTAAGCAAAATAAGAAAGGAGGGGTACGAAGGGGGAAGACTAAAGGCTCTAAGCAGACTCAAACTGTGAAAGGGACCCCTTCACTTAAAAGCTATTTTAAAATCATGGAGCAAGCAGTGTCATCTGGAGCTAATAACATAGAGGCAAATACCGAGACTAACATTACAGAGGAAGGAGAGATAAGAGACACAAATAATCAGAACGGGCTCGTGAAGTCTGCAGGAAGTCTAGTTGAGGGTACGAGCACGACTATAGCTTCCCCTCTCTTGGCCATTATTCCTCTGAGCAATAAGTACACAGCCCTGGATCTAGCTGATTCTACAGAGGCACCTGCGGTACCTGAGGTAGCTGAAGGTGAGGGCGAGGGTTCAATACAATCTTCTCCGAACTATACTGATACACATTCTGGTGAGCATTCAGGAAGTGGCAATCAAATATCTCAGACACCAGCACCCCAATCCCCTCTGGCAGTCCCTCATATAGCTTATGCGTCGGGATTGGAAAACGATGGCCTCTTCTCACCCTTAAACGAGGAGGCTGGGGGCCTCGGAGGAAGTGTTGAGACAGAGAGAAGCCTGGGCGCTTTACTTCACTCACTGAGAGGTGATTTGCTGGAAAGATTTGAGATTTCTGAAAGGAATCAGAAAGGGCTGCATGACAGGTTTGACCTTCTGGAGGCAAAAATTGAGGGTATTAGTGTCAGGACAAGTACTCTAGAAGGGAAAGTATCGACACTTGTAGAGTCCTCAAAAACTAACTCTAAAGATATAACTGCCTTAAAGGCTCAGAATCGGACTCTAACAATGGATCTGGAGAGGTTAGAAACTCAACAACGACGTAATAATTTGAGGATTTTAAAAATTCCCGAAGGGGCAGAAGTGGAAGACATCAAGGGATTTGTTTGCAGATTATTGCGAGAGGATATTCTCAAAGACAGACCAGACATTAACTTGGAAGCTGAAATTCAGCGGGTTCATAGAGATCCATTTAGGTTGCATCCAGATCGAAAGGCGCCTAGGAAGATCCTGGTATACTTTCAGACTTATAGTATAAAAGAGTTGATTCTCACTAGGTGCTTGTCTCGTACTTCCTTGCATTTTCGTGCTAATCCCTACCATATTAGATCGGATATTGGTAGTAAAACTGCTCAAAGACAATGGGAATTAGGCTCCAGAATGCCAGATTTACGTTCATACGGTGCACAGGTCCAGATGAAATTCCCAGCGCTCCTCAAAATAATGTGGAACAATAAAATGTACACTTGCCATTTCCCCGAGGAAGTTGATGCAGTTTTGACTAAGATGAAAGAATCGGAAGAGCAGGAGGAATAGAGTTTATCTAGGGTGCTCATAGGGTATCCATTATATCTCCCATTACTTCCTATTATTCGTCTAACTTCAAGTACCTTTAAAACAGAATAGAGTTAGAAATGAGAGTTTAAAAAAAACAAAAAAAAAAAAAAAAAAAAAAAACACAACACGATGTGGGGTGATTGATAAAGTTTTGGTGGGAGAGGGGAAAAAAAAAAAAAAAAATATATATATATATATATATATATATATAAGTAAATATATAAGAATTGTGAAAAATGATGAGTGTGGTAAGGAGAGACTCAGTAAAGTAGGGGGTGGAAAAAAAAAAAAAAAAAAAAAGGGAAAACTCCAAGTAAATAAAACAGATATAGATAGGGATATAGAGACCGACTTTTCTTGATGGGGTGGGCAATAGTGGTTCGGGGCCTCATAGGGCGTATCTTCGCCAATCAGGAGGGAAGGGTTCCCGGGGGGGAGGGTGGGTAGGTTCACAAGGGTGAGGGGAAAAAAAGCAGTGAAAAAAGTCCTCATATGCCTTAAAATATCACTCTTTTTATTTTTTTTAAATTGTCAATACATATGTTCTGGACAAGCCACAACTTATAGCTTAAAAGCTCAACATGTCTCAAGTTAGGTATACTAAAATCCTTTCCTGGAATTTGAACGGTTTAGGAAATCGCAAGAAGCAATTAAATGTTCTCCATTTCTTGGAGAATAAAGGGGCTTCTTTGATTTTTTTACAAGAGACCCATTTGGAAGCAGACGAATGTAGGAAAATTTTTTCAAAGAGTAAATGGGTTCAAGATGTTTTGTGTTCTAAACAACTAGGTAACACAAGAGGGGTGGCAATAATAATCTGTGCAAACAAAGGAATTGTTATGCATGATTGGGCCACAGATCAAACAGGCAGATGGTTAGTCGTAGTTGTTTCAATTTGTACTGTTAAATTTTTATGTGGGGTTTATTATGGCCCAAATGAAGATAAGCCATGTTTTCTACAGAAATTAGAAAAACATATGTTGAAATATACTATACCTATTATATTAGGAGGGGATTTCAATTTGTTATTAGACCCTGCAGTAGACCGCACCTCTAAATCTAAATATAACTGCCCTAAGAAATCTTTGTTAGCCTTGAAAAATATCATGAAGGAGCATCTGCTGTGTGATGCGTGGAGAGTTAAGCACGGTACCCGCAGTGAGTTTTCTTTTTATAGCAAAAAATACCACCAATTCTCCAGGATAGATTTCTTTCTGGTTAACAGATCATTGCTTGCAGACATTAAATCCATTTCCTACATTCCAACCGGGTTGTCTGACCACTCAGTAGTTGAGTTAAATATTAGCCTCCAAAAGAATTTCTTAGAATATAGGTGGTCTTTGGATAGGACCATTTTGTTAAATGAAAAGTATAAGATTAAAGTTAAGGAGAATATACTAGAGTTCTTTCTGTTTAACCATAAGTCTGCCCCAGATAGTATAATATGGGACGCATTTAAATCCGTATTAAGGGGAATATACGGCTCCCAAATGGCTCTGATTAGAAAGCTAAAAAAAGAAATGGATACTAACGATCTTAGAGCGATTAAACTAAAAGAACAGCAACTTCTTTCTGTCACCCCCAATGATCAAGCTGGTATATCAAGATTGGAAAAAGAACTTTCTGAGTTACAAACAAAGTTTAGGTTAAGAAATGAAAAAATACTTAGAGATAAATGGGAAATAAGCAAACTAAGAAATTTCGAATATGGGGAAAAATGTGGGTCACTGCTAGCGTGGAAAGCCAGGTCTGAGAGGACTAGGAATAATATTAAAATTTTAAAACAAAGAAGAACGGGCACTGTTTTGTCTGAAGATGGTGAGATCAAGGAGGAAGCTAGATCCTTCTATGAAGAACTCTATTCAGAAAACATCAATAACACAACTGATGACCTAGAAAAGTTGACGATCCTGGGACACTTACTACAGTTATCCAATGATGACATATCTTTCCTAGCAAAAGAAATAACTGAGGGGGAGATCAGACTGCAAGTTAATAAGATGGCAAGGAATAAAGCAGCAGGCCCAGATGGTCTGCCAATAGAGATCTATAAGGATAACTTAGATGAAATCTTGGGCCCACTACAGACACTATTTAACAAGATTTTTATTCAGGGGGAACAAATTCCCCCCTCTTGGTTAGATGCTACAATTTCACTAATCGCAAAACCGAATAAAGACCCGGAAATAATAGGGTCATACCGACCCATCTCACTTTTGAACTCTGACCTAAAAATTTACTCGGGCATACTAGCAAATAGATTGGCTAAGGTTATAAAGACTATTATTCATCCCGATCAGCGAGGATTTATTCCTGGTCGACAACTGAATGAACTCACATTTCAAGTGATTGGAGCGATAGATTATGCAATTCACAAGGAAAAGCCACTTGCAATTGTGGCAATAGACGCTGCCAAAGCTTTCGATCAAGTGAATTGGCTCTATCTATGGAGAGTGATGAAGAAATTTGGCTTCCCTGAGATTTATATAAAAGGTATTGAAACGTTATATAGGGGCCCGAGAGCTAAGATTTTGGTGAATGGGGGTTTATCAGAGTGGTTGAATATCTGCAGAGGGACGCGACAGGGTTGCCCCCTGTCTCCATTATTGTTTGATATATATATTGAACCCTTTGTTTGTGTTTTAAGGCAGGATCCTGTAATTTCTTCATTTAGTATTGGGGAATTATCCATTAAGACGGCACTATATGCAGACGATCTTCTCCTTTACACCTCTAATCCACTAGTAGCAATCCCAAGATTATTTAGCCTAGCTGAGGATTTTGGTACTGTTTCCGGTTATTCCATTAACCGGGATAAAACTGAGGTTATGTGTTGGAACATCCCGGTTCGCATCCCAGAAGCCAAACCAAAGATGAGATATCTGGGTATTTATCTAACTCAGAAATTGGAGGAAATTCCTAATACTAGTTGGGAAGAGGTAATAAAGGAGATTAAAAAACTTTTGTCAAGGTGGAATGCACTACCTTTCAATATTTATGGTAGAGTCAATTTAGTTAAAATGATTATCCTACCTAAGGTGACGTTTTTGTTTAATTCTATTCCTTTAATATTTAATAAAAAAGATATTACTAACCTGCAAAGCAGGATAGGATCTTTTATTTGGGCAACTAAAACTCCAAGGATAGCCTGGAAGAAGTTGAGGAGAGGATTGAAAGTAGGTGGACTATCTCTTCCGGACTTATTATTTTACTGTTATGCTTTTCAACTTAAAAATTTTCGGTTATTAGCCAACAAACTGGACTCAACTTCCAATAGTTTGTTGTTTCAGGCAATGCTGCAAGATCTACCATACGATGCAGATTTTTTTCTGTTTAAATTTGGTGATAAAAAGTTTTTCAAAAAGGTTAGATTAAAGCTCTTGAAGGCTGCTCTATATTACTGGACACAGATCTGTAAGTTATTGCATATCCCCTATTATCATTCATACGCTCCAATTTGGGATTCCCCCGGCACTCCTGAATGTTTAACGGACCAATTGGCCCTTCCCCTGAAGAGAGCAGGTCTTTGTAGATGGGGAGATTTTTGCGATGAGTCACGAAGTCTAGATTGGGTTTTTTTGGTGGGTATAACTGGCGGAACTCTTACGAGATTTAAATTTTATCAACTCTCTGCCTGGTGGGGAACCCAGTATTGGGGAACTGAAGACGACAATCTTTTTTTGAGATTAATTAGTAGTTGTACTGGTAAGAAAGGAGAGACCGCCCAATGCTATAAAATTCTTTTAGATCATAAAGATAACTTGGAGTTAGAAATCACTAGGCTATGGGGTCTGAGTACGGTCCCGATTGCTGATAACTTGGAAAATTTGGAGAAAATGTGGACAGATTCCTTCTCGATATCCCAGAAAATAATTAAACCGTCCAATTTAAGAAGAAACCACCTATATACAATGTATAGAGTATATTGGACTCCAGCTAAGCTTTCCAAGTTGTCAGTAACCTCGTACCTTTGTCCTAGATGTAACTCACAGGATGCAAATGACATACATATGTTTTTGGATTGCCCTAATATAAGCAACTATTGGGAACAAGTGTGTAAGTTTCTGGAGGATGTACTATCTTTCCCAATTATATGTATCCCCAGCTTGGTATTTTTTGGTCTAACTCCAAATTATGTTGTCAATAACTATATAACACAATTTATTTTCTACGTAATAGTGATCGCTAGAAGAGAGATTTGTAAAGCTTGGAAGTCGGCGCTCTCTCCGACGTTTGCAGATTGTCTCCAAAACATTATGGGGGTGAGTAAATTGGATACTTTGTGTGGGGGTGAAAAGTCTGCTAAATTATGGTCGAAGTTAAAAACTTGGAGCGAAAAATAATCCTAATAGTCCAATGATTATGCCAGAGGTCTTGTGGTCCTGTCCTTCCTACGCAGCAAGCATCATTACGAGAGGAAGTTGGACGGGTAACAACCCTACCTCTGGGCAATCTTCACAGGCTATCCACAATCACAAGGGCTGCAACAGAAGGTTGTGTCAGTGGCTTGAAGAGCGCTAAATCAGAGTATCATTTTACTGGTGGCATATATGAGGACAAAAAAAAAAAAAAAAAAAAAAAAAAAAAAAAGATACCTTTGTGGAAATTCAAATTCAAATCCATTGGCGGGCTTTAGATTTGGTTGAATGACTGAAGATTCAAGACAGGCTCGAGACAGATATCTTGCTCTGGCTTACCTTGAGGTGCTCTTAGACCCTTAAGACCAAAAGAGCCAAGTTTGCTTGAGGCTTTTCACTGCCACTCACACTCTAACCTCATGCAGTTAGAATTAAAAACAAAGCATTGACCTGTGATGTAAAACTGGAGAAAGTAATAGCCATCTAGTGTCTGAAATTGTAATGTAGTGTAATGTAAAATTTTATTTATATCGCGCAGCAATCGCTCCAATGGAGCATCTAGGCGCTACCTCCGGCAAATTACCAGATGACAAAGTGACTCAGAGTTGGACCAAAAACAGAGGCAAGCATCAAACTAGAGTTCTGGCCATGCTATCTTGCAGTTTAAATATCCAAGTTTTTAATTCTTTGCGGAACTCTGTTTCTTTATCCAGAGTTCTCAGGGCAAGAGGCAGAGTATTCCAAGCCTTTGCACCCAGTACTGCCAGGGACTTTCCTCCACGGGTTTTTAAACGAAACCTAGGAATCACCAGAGTATTGGAATTTGATGATCGTAGGCTTCTGGTTGGGCAGTATCTCTTGAATTTTTTCTGTAGATATAATGGTCCTGTTTTGTGCATTGCTCGAAATGTTATAATCAAAACCTTGAACAGGATCCTTTTTACAATGGGAAGCCAATGAAGAGCTTTTAATGCCCCTGAGGCTGACGATCTTTTTGGCCATTTTAGCACCAATCTGGCAGCAGCGCTTTGCACTAGCTGAAGCCTGTAATTTACTTCGTTATTTGTGCAAGCATACAAACTGTTGCAATAATCTAAGCGCGACGTTACCAACGCTACTGCAACAGTTTTCCTCGCCTCCAAAGGGAGTAAATCAAAGAATTTCCTCAGGCTTTTGATTAAGCCAAAGCACATTCCTGCCACTTTTATTGCCTGCTGCTTGAAGGCGAGATTGGAATCAAACGTGACCCCCAGGTTCTGAGCAACTATGGTTGTATGAGGCGGTATTTCTGCCCTTTCTGGCCACCATTGCCTGGGAATAAAGTCATTATTTGGGCCTAGCGGAATGATCTCTGTTTTTCCTGTATTACATTTTAGGTGATTCTTCCGCATCCAATCAAAGGTGGCAGTTAAACATTCCTTGAATGTTTCTTCCCATGACTGATTCACAATGAGAAACCAGAAAAACCGAGTAAAATCCCTGCTTCCTTGCTTGACTAAATGGTGTGATCCTAGGCAATATTTAATTTCACCATACCTCCTTTTATTATTGCACATGGCAGCACCTTGAAATACTTGAGCACTGTATAAAAACATCTTGCATTTGATTTAATAGTCTATAAGGCTTCTACATGTATAATAAGAACTTAGAGCACATTTAGGGTGCACATGACAACTGTCTTGCCTCTTAGTGGCTTATTTATGGGATTTTGGAATAGGACAGGGCAACAAGACACCTTACTGTGCAGCCTATGCTAAAGTGAAAGGGCAGGAATGCATTATATTTTTGCAATATGGTGCATTCCTGTCCTTTCACCCTGCGATGGTGCCATTTGTGCAGCCTAGCGCCAACACAGGCCCCCTTGTAGCATGGTAATAGTTTGGCTCTGTTGCAGACAAGATTTATTTAGTGCTGGAGGGGACACCTTCCTGCACAAAAGCAATGCTAATAGGGGTTTTCCTCTTTCTATGTGGGCTGCAAAATGCAGCATATATAGAAAGAGGAATCAATGAGGAGAAATTAACATATTTCTCCTCGTTACGCGTCATCTTGTGAAGCGTACGGATTTAGCGCTTCCCCATGACTTTGTAAATCTGGGGCAGCGTCAAATTCCAATGGTGTTGCATGGGAAAACCCACTGCCACGCCCATATCACGCCTCTGGGGCGCAGAGTAAGGCGACGTATCGATTTGCACTTCATTGCCTTAGTCATGATTTATGAGGCCACTCAAAGCTATGCAAGGTGGCTTTGCGTGGCATCTAAATCAAAATGAGAGCTACTCATCCGAAGTGTGTACGGCAGGGTGTCGTAGTACGTTACATCACACACAAGTTGTACAGAGGCAACAACTCATAAATTTGAAAGTCAGTGTATAGGAAATTATACTTCAGACATTGAGGGCTACAAGGTGTACGAGTCAGATGTCATCCATACTGGTAGGCAGTGGCGTGTTGTGGGCAGGGCCACAGGGGTGGTTGCCCCGGGCGCATTATTCTTAGGGGTGCAAAATATTGAAAGAAAAAAACATTTGTGGTGGAAGGTACTCGAGTCACGTCAGTGCTGTTGTCTGCAAGTGTAGGTTATGTTGTCTCGCCCGCCTTTCCCCACAGAAGGGATGCACAGAGCTGTGCACTTATGCGTCTCTCATGGCCTTGGGGCAGGTTGGTGCTGCTTGCGCTGTTTCCCGGTGACTTGAAAGCAGCGCAGCCCAGTGGCACAACAGTGGAATTTCTCTTGTGGTACTACGGCACCTTACAAGGAATTAATTTCTGCTTTTTGGCAGGCAAAAGGAGCATTTCAAGCCTGAGTTCGACGCTTGCTGCCTGACGTCATGTGTCGGTTTTGGATAGTGAGTTGAGTCACCCGGGGGTGTGGCATCTATTCATTCTTTCATCCATTATTCAGTCTTTCACCATTCAGTCTGTCCTTCCATCTTTGTGCCCATCCATATCCATACCTATTCAACCAATTTCAAACCTATCCATCATCTATCCTTCCATCCATCATTTCACTCATCCATCCCTCCATCCACCCTTTCACTCATTCATCCATCATCCATCCATCCTTTCACCCATCCATCCATTCACTCATCCATCCATTCCCCCAGTCACTCATCTGTCCATTTGTCCATCCATTGACCATTTCACTCATCCATCCATCCTTTCTTCCAGCTCTTCACCCTGCCTTTCACTCATCTGGGCTTTCTCTCATTCATCCATCCGTACATCCATCTTTTCATTCATCCATACACAAATTCGTCCATCCACCCTGTCAATCATCATCCATACATTCTCTCCTTTCTCTTTCCATCCCCCTTTCACTTAGCCATCCTTTCACCCATCCATCCACCCACAATCCATCCACTCACCACTGATTAATCCATCCATTGACCATATCACTCATGCACCCATCCATCCATCCATCAATCCTTTCTCTCATCCATCCACCCTTTCACTCATCCATCCATCCTTTTACCTATTAACCCTCCCTTTCACTCTCATCCATCCTTACATCCACCCTCTCACTCATCCATCCATCCATTCACCCTTTCACTTATCAATTCATCAATCCATCTATACTTCATTTCACTCATTTATCCACCCATTCACTCGCCCATCATACACCCTTTCATCCATCTTTCATTTACATACTCACCCACCTTTTCACATTAATTATGAGCTGAGCCTTTGCCTGCAGAGTTGCAGACAGAAGAGGCCCATCAAGAACGTCACACTAGCTGTTGTTCCCAAAGCAAGTCTGGGGCAGGGAAGGGTTCACTATGCCCCTGAACATAGTCAATCTGAAACCTTGGAAGTCATGGGTCATGCAGGATGTGAGGCGGCTGTGACATGGTGTTGCTTCCAGGGCTTTAACTAGGTTGAAGAAACTTGGGGGTCTCTTCAAATGGTGTGTCCGATGTAATTAAGAGCGTGGCTTAAAAAACGGTAGCTAAAAATCGGTGCTTAGCATAGTGTGCTGCCTGACTGGTATTCTGCTACTTCTGTCATTACATCCAGATATATAATACATCACACCTACAACAAGCCAGGGCTATTGGCTTTGTTAATGGTGGTTAGTTGCATAAAATAAAAAAGCAGCAACTATGGCTTCGTTGTGTATAATATTGAAAATGCTTCAGTTCTAAAATGATGACACTGTGAAAGAACTACAAACCTTCTTTTTAACTTCTTTCGCAGGCTTCTTTTCATGAACTGGATTCTGTGCACTTATTCCATCTGGTGAGGTGCAACATTTTTCTTTAGGTAAGGTTAAAACAGAATGCCCAGCCGTAGACAGAGGCAGGAGGAGGCGCACCACATGCTTTAACAGTCCAGTCTGGCCCAGTGTCATTCTGTATGTGACAATCAGCCGGCTGACAGAATGAACAAGCATTGGAAATGCAATAGGTCTCGCATTAGAAAAGTTGGAGTTATTGGTATTGTAAATGACATATGTTATTTATTTGTTGGTTTTTAAAATTGCTAAATTGATGGCTTTGTCATTTACAATGCCAATCGTTATAACTTTTGCGAATGTGACACCTATAGCATTTGGAATGCAACATATTTTGTATTTACGTGACTTAGATGGCAGCTCTTGTCGTTAGGCCACATCTCTAGAGAGCAGGAGAGTGCAGCAGGGGAGAGAAGCACAGCAATGCAATAGGTCTTGCATTAGGAAAGTTTGAGCTATTGGTATTGTAAAGGACACATTTTTTATTTATGTGCTTGTTTTGAAAATAGCGAATTAATAGCTTTGTTATTTACAATGCCAATAGTTTTATCTTTTGCAAATGTGACACCTATTGTAACACAATATGTGTTGTGAGGGTGAGTGAGGGTGAGGGTGAGGGGTTGAGGGTGAGGTGTTGAGGGTGAGGTGTTGAGGGTGAGTGAGGGTGAGGTGTTGAGGGTGAGTGAGGGTGAGGTGTTGAGGGTGAGTGAGGCTGAGTGAGGGGTTGAGGGGGAGGGGTCGAGGGTGAGGGGTTGAGGGTGAGGGAGGGTGAGGGGTTGAGGGTGAGGGAGGGTGAGGGGTTGAGGGTGAGTGAGGGTGAGGTGTTGAGGGTGAGTGAGGGTGAGGGTGAGTGAGGGTGAGGGGCTGAGAGTGAGTGAGGGTGAGTGAGGGTGAGGTGTTGAGGGTGAGTGAGGGTGAGGGTGAGGCTGAGGGGTTGAGGGTGAGTGAGGGTGAGTGAGAGTGAGGGTGAGTGAGGGGTTGAGGGTGAGGGGTTGAGGGTGAGTGAGATGAGGGGTTGAGGGTGAGTGAGGGTGAGGTGTTGAGGGTGAGAGAGGGTGAGGGTGAGTGAGGGTGAGTGAGGGTGAGTGAGGGTGAGTGAGGGTGAGGGTGAGGGGTTGAGGGTGAGTGAGGGTGAGGGGTTGAGGGTGAGTGAGGGTGAGTGAGGGTGAGGTGTTGAGGGTGAGTGAGGGTGAGGGGTTGAGGGTGAGTGAGGATGAGGGTGAGTGAGGATGAGGGGTTGAGGGTGGGTGAGGGTGAGTGAGGGTGAGTGAGGGTGAGGGTGAGGGTGAGAGTGAGTGAGGGTGCGGGTGAGTGAGGGTGAAGGTGAGGGTGAGTGAGGGTGAGGGTGAATGTGAGTGAGGGTGAGTGAGGGTGAGGGTGAGGGTGAGTGAGGGTGAGTGAGGGTGAGGGTGAATGTGAGTGAGGGTGAGTGAGGGTGAGGATGAGGGGTTGAGGGTGGGTGAGGGTGAGGGGTTGAGGGTGAGTGAGGGTGAGGGGTTGAGGGTGAGTGAGGGTGAGGGTGAGTGAGGATGAGGGGTTGAGGGTGGGTGAGGGTGAGTGAGGTTGAGGGTGAGTGAGGTTGAGGGTGAGTGAGGGTGAGGGTGAGTGAGGGTGAGGGTGAGTGAGGGTGAGTGAGGGTGAGTGTGAGTGAGGGTGAGTGAGGATGAGGGGTTGAGGGTGAGTGAGGGTGAGGGGTTGAGGGTGAGTGAGGGTGAGGGGTTGAGGGTGAGTGAGGGTGAGTTAGGGTGAGGGGTTGAGGGTGGGTGAGGGTGAGTGAGGGTGAGGGTGAGGTGTTGAGGGTGAGTGAGGGTGAGTTAGAGTGAGGGTGAGTGAGGGGTTGAGGGTGAGGTGTTGAGGGTGAGTGAGGGTGAGGTGTTGAGGGTGAGTGAGGGTGAGGCATTGAGGGTGAGGGTGAGGTGTTGAGGGTGAGTGAGGGTGAGTGAGGGCGAGTGAGGGTGAGTGAGGGCGAGTGAGGGTGAGTGAGGGTGAGTGAGGGTGAGTGAGGGTGAGTGATGGTGTGGGTGAGGGGTTGAGGGTGAGTGAGGGTGAGGGGGTTGAGGGTGAGTGAGGGTGAGGGTGAGTGAGGGTGAGGGTGACTGAGGGTGAGGGATTGAGGGTGAGGGATTGAGGGTGAGGGATTGAGGGTGAGGGATTGAGGGTGAGGGATTGAGGGTGAGGGGTTGAGGGTGAGTGAGGGTGAGGGTGAGTGAGGGTGAGGGGTTGAGGGTGAGTGAGGGTGAGGGTGAGTGAGGATGAGGGGTTGAGGGTGGGTGAGGGTGAGTGAGGTTGAGGGTGAGTGAGGGTGAGTGAGGGTGAGTGAGGGTGAGTGAGGGTGAGTGAGGGTGAGTGAGGGTGAGGGTGAGTGAGGGTGAGTGAGGGTGAGTGAGGGTGAGGGTGAGTGAGGGTGAGTGAGGGCGTGTGAGGGCGAGTGAGGGTGAGTGAGGGCGAGTGAGGGTGAGTGAGGGTGAGTGAGGGTGAGTGAGGGTGTGGGTGAGGGGTTGAGGGTGAGTGAGGGTGAGGGGTTGAGGGTGAGTGAGGGTGAGGGTGAGTGAGGGTGAGGTATTGAGGGTGAGGGGTTGAGGTTGGGTGAGGGTGAGTGAGGGTGAGGTATTGAGGGTGAGGGGTTGAGGTTGAGTGAGGGTGAGGGTGAGGGTGAGTGAGGGGTTGAGGGTGAATGAGGGTGAGGGGTTGAGGGTGAGTGAGGGTGAGGGTGAGTGAGGATGAGGGGTTGAGGGTGGGTGAGGGTGAGTGAGGTTGAGGGTGAGTGAGGGTGGGTGAGGGTGAGTGAGGGTGAGGGTGGGTGAGGGTGAGTGAGGGTGAGTGAGGGTGAGGGTGAGTGTGAGTGAGGGTGAGTGAGGGTGAGGGTGAGGGGTTGAGGGTGAGGGGTTGAGGGTGAGGGGTTGAGGGTGAGTGAGGGTGGGTGAGGGGTTGAGGGTGAGTGAGGGTGAGGGTGAGTTAGGGTGAGGGGTTGAGGGTGGGTGAGGGTGAGTGAGGGTGAGGGGTTGAGGGTGAGTGAGGATGAGTGAGAGTGAGGGTGAGTGAGGGGTTGAGGGTGAGTGAGGGTGAGGGTGAGGGGTTGAGGGTGAGTGAGGGTGAGGGGTTGAGGGTGAGTGAGGGTGAGGGTGAGTGAGGGTGAGGGTGAGTGAGGGTGAGGGTGAGTGAGGGTGAGTGGTTGAGGGTGAGTGAGGGTGAGTGAGGGTGAGTGAGGAGAGGGTGAGGGTGAGTGAGGGTGGGTGAGGGTGAGTGCGGGTGAGTGAGGGTGAGGGTGAGTGAGGGTGAGGGTGAGTGAGGGTGAGTGAGGGTGAGTGAGGGTGAGGGGTTGAGGGTGAGTGAGGGTGAGTGGTTGAGGGTGAGTGAGGGTGAGTGAGGGTATGTATGTATGTATGTATGTTGAGTTTGAGGGTGAGTGAGGGTGAGGTGTTGAGGGTGAGTGAGGGTGAGGGGTTGAGGGTGAGTGAGGGTGAGGGGTTGAGGGTGAGTGAGGGTGAGTGAGGGTGAGTGAGGGTGAGGGTGAGTGAGGGTGAGGGGTTGAGGGTGAGTGAGGGTGAGTGAGGGTGAGTGAGGGTGAGGGGTTGAGGGTGAGTGAGGGTGAGGTGTTGAGGGTGAGTGAGGGTGAGTGAGGGTGAGGGTGAGGTGTTGAGGGTGAGTGAGGGTGGGTGAGGGTGAGTGAGGGTGAGTGAGGGTGAGGGGTTGAGGGTGAGTGAGGGTGAGGGTGAGTGAGGGTGAGGGGTTGAGGGTGAGGGGCTGAGGGTGAGTGAGGGTGAGGGGTTGAGGGTGAGTGAGGGTGAGGGGTTGAGGGTGAGTGAGGGTGAGAGGTTGAGGGTGAGTGAGGGTGAGGGGTTGAGGGTGATAGAGGATGAGTGAGAGTGAGGGTGAGTGAGGGGTTGAGGGTGAGGGGTTGAGGGTGAGTGAGGGTGAGGGGTTGAGGGTGAGTGAGGGTGAGGTGTTGAGGGTGAGTGAGGGTGAGGGTGGGTGAGCGTGAGGGTGAGTGAGGTGTTGAGGGTGAGGGGTTGAGGGTGAGTGAGGGTGAGGGGTTGAGGGTGAGTGAGGGTGAGGGGTTGAGGGTGAGTGAGGGTATGTATGTATGTATGTTGAGTTTGAGGGTGAGTGAGGGTGAGGTGTTGAGGGTGAGTGAGGGTGAGGGTTTGAGGGTGAGTGAGGGTGAGGGGTTGAGGGTGAGTGAGGGTGAGTGAGGGTGAGTGAGGGTGAGGGGTTGAGGGTGAGGGGTTGAGGGTGAGTGAGGGTGAGTGAGGGTGAGTGAGGGTGAGGGTGAGGGGTTGAGGGTGAGCGAGGGTGAGGTGTTGAGGGTGAGTGAGGGTGAGTGAGGGTGAGGGTGAGGTGTTGAGGGTGAGTGAGGGTGGGTGAGGGTGAGTGAGGGTGAGTGAGGGTGAGGGGTTGAGGGTGAGTGAGGGTGAGGGTGAGTGAGGGTGAGGGGTTGAGGGTGAGGGGCTGAGGGTGAGTGAGGGTGAGGGGTTGAGGGTGAGTGAGGGTGAGGGGTTGAGGGTGAGTGAGGGTGAGATGTTGAGGGTGAGTAAGGGTGAGGGGTTGAGGGTGATAGAGGATGAGTGAGAGTGAGGGTGAGTGAGGGGTTGAGGGTGAGGGGTTGAGGGTGAGTGAGGGTGAGGGGTTGAGGGTGAGTGAGGGTGAGGTGTTGAGGGTGAGTGAGGGTGAGGGTGGGTGAGCGTGAGGGTGAGCGTGAGGGTGAGTGAGGTGTTGAGGGTGAGGGGTTGAGGGTGAGTGAGGGTGAGGGGTTGAGGGTGAGTGAGGGTGAGGGGTTGAGGGTGAGTGAGGGTGAGGTGTTGAGGGTGAGTGAGGGTGAGGGTGGGTGAGCGTGAGGGAGGGGTTGAGGGTGAGGTGTTGAGGGTGAGTGAGGGTGTGGGTGAGGGGTTGAGGGTGAGTGAGGGTGAGGGGTTGAGGGTGAGTGAGGGTGTGACCATATCCATTCCAGACACTGATAATTAATTGGCGACAAAAGTTATTATTTGACGTGGCATATCTTAATTGCTAGGTTTTTTAATTACTAGTTGATGTTTAATTTTTGTAATCATTTTTTTAAGTATGCACCTCTTAAAAAATAAATAAAAATATTGCTTGTTATGTATTTCCATTTGTAGACCTAGAATAGTTATGGTGCATTGTATGTAGCTTTAAAAAATAAAAATGTAGACTGCTCAATGTATTTCCGTGAATAGATGCAGGTTGCCTCTTTCTGTCAAATAATATCCCTTGTTCAACTTACTATAGTGGCGCGGCATACTATGAAGCAGAGGAGGACTGACTGTCAGAGCCTTGCTCTTTCCTCTCTTGCCAACAGGGCTACTCCAGAATAAGACCACGAAAACCATAATTTGTGAAACATGGCCATTTGACTCGCAGCCCGGTCAGTGGAGGAGCTCCGCTTTCTGATCCGTAGAGGCTGATGCGCAGTCACTTTCTTGAAGAGGAAATGGGGAATAAAAACGTTACTTTTGCAGTGATGTCGATGAACCTGGCTTGATGTCACACTGCTGAATTGTGCTGATTTTCTAAGTAAAAACATGCATAGTGAGGAGCACTAATACGGGTTTGAGATGGTGGAAGAGCTGCTTATCTCTTATGGAGATAGATTATCTGGGGGGAGGAAGAGCTCCTAATGGGAAGTGTAGACGGGGAGAAATTGAGAAAGAAAAAAGCTGAGCAGGGAGGGTGTTATTGCGGCTATCTGTTTGCCCGAGGGGAGGAGAAATGCAGGCCTGAGGCAGAGCACACGCTGAGAAGCTTGTGGGAGGGGGGCTGGGCTGCCTTTGATCTGGTAATGCGAGGCAGGCAGGCAGGCGGCTGGTGGCATTGTGCACGCGCTTTTTAGGGCTTGCGCTTGCGCAATGACCTAAAAAGCACATGCACTTGAAGAAATCGCCAGTGGAATCGCCAGTGGTGGTTCAACACTGGATAAGCCGTAATAGAGCTTCGCCAGCGATGCGCAGAAGCGCATCAGCAGGCGAGCCCTAAAAAGGGAATGTGCGGCTGCTCTTGTGCTCAGAGGATGAGTGTGAGGCAGCCCCAGCAGGGAGCTGAGGCTTCCCGCACAGTGCTGTTTCCCAGTGCCCAAAAGGTGTCTGTAAAAGGGATCATCACAGACAATGGACGTGAGATCCAATTCAGGGAAACCCGTGAATTGGACACCCTACTTGAAGGTCAGGCTGGCAGGCACCTATTCCAGCCAGGGCAGCCCAGTCGACGGGGCGGGGGGAGGGGTGACGGGGGCGGGCGGGGGCGAGGGATGGCTGAAGCCGGGTCTGCCCAATGGGTGTTGTGTGCCTGAATCTGCATAAACATTTTTTGAAAAGACAGACCGGTTCCATTCCGGCTTTCTCTTTAGCCATTCAGGTAAAGTAGACTGACTAAGGCTCCTAAACATTTTTAATCTAGGGAGAAGACATTCATACTGTTGCACTCTCACTTCCTTTTTCCTCACCAACCTCTGGAGCCTGTCTTGTCTTTTTGTGTGGTGCTGATACCCACACCCAGCAGGCCTTGCGTCAATGCACAGTTTCTGGCGAGAGGTGTGTGCCCTTCATTTTTTGTCCCCCCCCCATCAAGCCCAAAGATGCCAGTCAGCCCCTGTTTTTAAACAACGACTCATGCTCACCTTATGGCTTGAAGATGTGAGTGTGGTATATCTTGAACCGGATATTCATTTTCAGACTTTTTTTCATTTGCTCCGATTTCATGATTGACTATGACGACCCTGTCCACTGACTAGAAGCACTGAACTCCAGTGGCCTGAGATGTACCATAAACATTTTCTGTTAATTTTCTGCATCGTTTTTACCTCCTGGCTCCTGCAGTCTGCTGCTACGGCAAGTGTGTACCCAGCTATTATTACACTGCGAGGTAAAGGTTCTGCTTCATTCACTCCAAGGAGCTATCTGCTAGTTCTCATGACAAAATTAATCAATCAATCAATCATTTCATTTGTAAATCGCGCTACATACCCGTGAGGGTCTCAAGGCGCCGGGGGGTGGAGGTGGGGGGGGGGCTGGTACTGATCGAAAAGTCAGGTCTTGAGAAGTCTTCTGAAGGCCAGCAGTTCCTGGGTCTGTTGTAGGCTGGTAGGGAGAGTGTTCCAGATCTTGGCGGTGAGGTAGGAGAAGTATCTGCTGCCGGCGGTGGTTTTCCGGATGCGTGGAACTGTGGCGAGGGCAAGGTTGGCAGAGCGGAGGCTGCGGGTGGGGGTGTAGAAGCTGAGTCGGTCATTGAGGTATGCTGGTCTGGCGTTGTGTAGGGTTTTGTGTGCGTGGATGAGGAGTTTGAAGGTGATCCTGTTGTCGACGGGGAGCCAGTGCAGGCCTCTCAGGGGGGGGGGTGTTGTGGCTGCATCGGGGGACGTCGAGGATCAGTCGTGCCGAGGCATTCTGGATGCGTTGCAGCCGTCTTGGTTGTTGTTCCTGCATAGAGGGCGTTCCCGTAGTCCAGTCTGCTGGTGACGAGGGCCTGGGTGATGGTTTTTCTTGTGGCGGAGGGGATCCATTTGAAGATCCTGCGGAGCATTCGGAGGGTGTTGAAGCAGGAAGCGGAGACATCGTTGACCTGCTTGGTCATGGAGAGGGCGGAGTTGAGGATGATCCCCAGGTTGCGTGCGTGGTCGGTGGGTTCTGGCGCTGTACCCAGCAATGTTGGCCACCAGGAGTCGTCCCAGGCTGAGGGGGTGGGGCCGAGGAGGAGGAACCCCGTCTTGTCTGAATTCAGCTTCAGCCTGCTGTCCTTCCTTCATCCATTCGGCGATGGCCATCATTCCTCTGTGGAGGTTGGCTTTGGCGGTGTGGGGGTCTGTGAGGGATATGATCAGCTGGGTGTCATCGGCATAGGAAATGATGTTGAGGCTATGTTGTCGTGCGACCTGGGCGAGTGGCGCCATGTAGATATTGAACAGCGTTGGGCTGAGGGATGATCCCTGTGGAACGCCGCAGATGATCTCGGTGGTCTTGGAGCGGAAGGGTGGGAGGCGGACGCTCTGGGTTCTACCGGAGAGGAAGCATGTGGTCCAGGCCAGGGTCTTCTCTTGGATTCTGGTGTCATGGAGGCGTGCTGTTAGGGTGCGGTGGCAGACCGTGTCGAAGGGTGCTGATAGGTCCAGAAGGATGAGGGCGGCTGTTTCTCCTTTGTCTATAAGGATCCTGATGTCGTCGGTGGCGGTGATGAGGGCGGTCTCGGTGCTGTGGTTGCTGCGGAAGCCGGACTGGGATGGGTCCAGGATGTTGTTGTCTTCGAGGTAGCAGGTCAGCTGTCTGTTGATGATCTTCTCCGTGAATTTCGCCCAGAAAGGGAGTAGGGAGATGGGGTCCGCCTTAGGTTTCTTCAGTAGGGCGTTGATCTCGGCGTGCTTCCAGCTCTCTGGGAAGGTTGCTGTCTCGAAGGAGATGGGGTGCGATGGCTGTGCTGGCTTTGTTGAAAATGTGGTGAGGGCATGGGTCAGATGGGGATCCGGAGTGGATGGAGAACATGGTCTTGATGGTGTCTTCGTTGCTGACGTTGGACCAGGCGGTCAGGCGACTGGTGCGGGTGTTTGTCGCAGGGGTGGTGATCTCGGCGGTGGATGTGGGGGTGGCGATGTCGAAGCTGTCATGGATGCCGGTGATCTTGCGGTGAAAGAAGGTGGCCAGTGAGTTGCACAGGTCTTGTGATGGTGGAATGTTGTTGGTGTTGGAGCTGGGGCTGGAGAGTTCTTTCACGATGTTGAAGAGCTCTTTGCTGTTGTGTGCGTTGCTGTCTAGGCGGTCCTTGAAGGCGGTCCTCTTGGCGGTCCTGATGAGTTGGTGGTGTCTGCAGGTAGCGGAGGTCCAGAGGTCTTCGGCGGACCATGCAGCTTTCTTGTTGGTGTGATTGGTGGCGGAGGTCTTGAGTGGGGCGAGGGTGTCGGCACAGTCTTTGATCCACTGTTTGAGGTTGATGGCAGCGGTGTCGGGTCGGTGGGGTCAGCAGGTGGTCCCAGGGCGAGGGTGGTTGTCAGTTGGTCCTCGATGACCTTGCCCCAGCAGCGGCGTAGCATCAGTTGGGTGCGGTGGAGTGTGGTGGGTTTCCTGAAGGTGAAGTGGACGCATCTGTGGTCTGTCCAGTGGGGTTCGGTGGTGTGGTTGAAGGAGACGTGGGGACTTGCGGAGAAGATGGCGTTCAGTGTGTGTCCAGCGGCATGGTTGGGTGTCATCACAAGTTGTTTGAGTCCAAGGTTGGCGAGGTTGGCGATCAGGGCGTTGTTGTTCTCGAGGTGGAAGTTCAAGTACCCGAGGAGGATGTAGTCCGTGGAGGCGAGGGCGTGGGTGCTGATGAGGTCGGCGATGGAGTCGCTGAACTGTGGTCGGGGTCCGGGTGATCTGTAGACGAGTGTTCCTCTGTGGGTGGTGTTGGGGTCGGTGTGGATCTGGAAGTGCATGTGCTCGGCGGTGGTGAGGGCAGGGCTTTAAGTGGGCCGGGTCTCAAGGGGTCTGAGCACCAGCAGTTTTTTCAGGGGGCCTCGAAACGGGTCCCTATCGGGCTCTGTTTTGAGCCCTGGTACAGCCGGTCCATTTTTTTCCAGACTGCAGTGAGTCTGGAAAAAAAGTGCCAGGGTGCAAAACAGGCCGATAGAGACCCGTTTAAAGACAGTAAGTACATGGATGTGCGCTGCCCACACTGCTCACTTCTCACTAGTGGAGAAGTTACGCCATGATGTCATGCCAGGTGAGCGTTGTGGGGGAAGGGAAATCCTTTAAAGAGTCATTTTCTTTCTGGATTTCCCTTCTCTTTCTGAAACGCCAGAGCAGCAACATTGTGGTAGGGTCACCAGGGCTTTAATGGGAAGCTTTTTCAATATTATATGTAACAAGCCATAGTTGCTGCTTATTTATCCTATGCAACTAATAACCATTGACAAAGCCAATAGTCCTGACTTATTGTAGGTATGATGTTACTTGTTGTATCACATATCTGGATGCAATGACAGAAACAGCAAAATACAAGTCGGGCGGCACACTATGCTAAGCACAGATTTTTAGCGTAAGTGTTTTAAAGCCACGACCCTAAGTACACTGGCCACGCCCCTTTGAGAGACCCCCCAGTTTTTTCATCCCACTTAAAGCCCTGGGTGAGGGTGTTGTCGGTGTTGGTTGAGACTCTGAGAGTGTCCTTGTGGATGATGGCGATTTCCCCTCCCACTCTGTTGGTGTGGTCTCTGCGGGAGATCTTGTAGCCCTTTGGGATGGCTATGGCGATTTCTGGTGCAGAGGTGGTGGTTAGCCAGGTCTCCGACAGGAAGGCGACGTCGGGGTGGTTGAGTCTAGGAGGTCCCAGAGTTCGATGTCGTGCTGGCGAGCGGAGCGGGTGTTGAGGAGGATGCATCGTAGGTCTTTGGGTTCCCTGGTTCATGGTTTGGCAGGCCGGATGCTGGTGAAGCTGCGGTTCCGGCAGGTGAAGGGCCCTTGGGTGCGCTTCGGGGTGGCCCGGTAGCAGGAGTGATCTCGTCCGGGGTTGAGTGCATGGAGGGTGCTAGAGTCGTAGTGCAGTCTGGTGTTGTGGCGGCTTTGGGGTCCAGGGGTTCTGGCGCTGGGCGCGGTCCAGGCACGGACGGGCGCAGACAGGCTTTCCTTTGGCGTGCCTTGGGCGCACCAGCGGTGCACTGTAAGGATCCAAGTGTAGTCTCTGCAGGAGTGTCCCGGAACTGAAGACAAACCCAACCCCTCCCTCCTACACCTATTGCGTCTATCAAACTCTAGAGCACAATGGTGAGATGGAGGGAAAGGAGGGAACAAAACAAGGAAAGGACGAGGGAGGTGAGTCTTTGGATGTGATGATTCTCAATTCTGGCTTGTAGGACACAGGCACTGAAAGGAAGAATAAGGTCAATACACAGTAGGAGACAAACAACACAAAACCAGCTATACTTTTGATAGATTTACCTAAGGTTTTCTTGCAAATGCTCAGAACACAGGTTAATCAATCTCCTCACAGGGATCTTCAAGAAACAGGACCGGAACCTATCACTATTTGGAGCAGATAAAGAAAAGAGATGTAAGTATGTGTGAACTACTCAAGGCTATACTGTATGTTACCAAGGCCTAAAACAATATCTCACCCTATTTGGCTATCTTCAGTAGGCGTAGTTCGGTGTATTCCAGGATTCTCTAATTAACCGGTAGGTTCTGAAACATACACCCCACAATGAATTTCCTACTGATAATAACACCATGCAGAGGTAACATAAAAGGGTGCGCAAAGCGCCTTTACCAGTTCTTCAAGGCGGTGCTGCTGAGAAGGATGTGAAGGACTGGGTTATTTAGAACCCAGCGGTGCCAGGGCACAACACCTGAAACCTTCGTGGGTAACCTGCTCCGGCGTACAAGTGACAGAGACACGGGACACTTCCTTCGACGTCAAAGATTCAAGGTTTATTTGCTGCAGGGAATACAGAAATCACGACAAGTACAACTCGTGCAACTTGGGGAGACTGCTTCAAATTGGTTCTGTGGATCGCTCCTTTTATACACAATCTACCCATAGAGTTACATTGAACACAAAAGTTTATGACCCGGTTCCCACAATCATCCCCCAGAGGGGTCGTTTTGGTCACTTTAAGCCGCACAAGGTCCGGGACATAAGTGCGGAAACATTTGGCGGTTCCCAACTGTAAAAACCCATCTTCCCTCCATTAGTGCATTCCAATCAGTAATAAAACAGATCGAAATAGGAACAAGAACAGGTGCAGAGGAAGAGGGAAACAGTGGGGAGATCGGAAAGGGTGTAAAGGGGAGGTATCAGGAAACACGGGATACAGGCATCAAAGGGACGTGCCTAATGAGATGCACGGCTGAGACAATAAGTCCGTGCGGCAAGATGAGCCTCGAGCGGCGCCATCTACTTTACAGTAGCATCCCCCTCGTTATAAAGACACTTACAAAGGACATGTGTCTTCCGCAAATATCTTGGGAGTCCCAGGGTCGCAAAGCGGACAACGTCCGTTCGCTGGCTACTTGAGGGCAAGAGACAAAATGGATGCCGCATCTAAGATGGAACCCGTGGGTACAGACAGAAATACCCACGTAACAGACGAACGGTTTAGGTTAGCACAGCGAAACTGCGTACACCCACTAAACTCGTCATTTGCGGTTCATAGATACCAGACTCGACTATATTCGTGCGAGTCAAAAGCACCACTTACAATTGTCACGGAACCTCAGATGCTCCTTTTGCCCTCATGTAGGCAAGCACTAGTCGGAATCATACTCGATATTCATCAGACCATCCAGATGTTGCTGTAGCATAGCTCTGTCCAACCGAGTCCCATTGGTAACAGGCGGCTGTCTCATACACGTTGTAGCACAAAGGCCACATAAGGCAGGACCACACTGCACGCAAAGGCAACACGTGAACAGGAACGCCACAACAACTCCGATAATCATCAGAATCTTCCAACCCCAAGTCGACATTAGGCCCCAAAACCATCCAAGTAGCGTCCAATCCCCTACATCCACGTGTATGGATTCAGAGATCTTATGCAACTTAGAGATGGCTTGATAGACAGTTGGAGCATTATCTGGAATGAAAATGCAGCAGCTCGAATGGATCACCTTACATACCCCACCTCGATCTGCTAAGATGACATCTAAAACCATACGGTTCTGTAACGTCATAAGTCTATCCGCCTGAAGTTCTGTGGTGATATTACCAAGGGCACTGGCAGTAATATTAGCTGTTGATTCTACCACTCGAGTCAACTGTCTCAGGTTCCTACTATTAACCATAGGTCCCCAAAACGGAAGGAAACCCTTGAAAAAGTCTCCTGCCTCTTGACCGGCAGTGTCCTCTTCGCTAATTACGCCTCGCACAACTCTAGTCTTATGATAATCGGCATCTACAGTGAACGTCGGAGGCAACAGATTTGCAATGAAACATGAGCCCATGAAGTCAGCGGGCAACCATGCGTATGCACGATCATGACAGATAAAGTATGTACCCTTGGCAGCCAGAAACACAGGGGACGAGACCATTGGCAGCATGTAATTTTCGGTGCAAGCACTCTCTCCAAGTCGGGCTTTCGATCTTCGGCCACGACCCATCAGACAAAAATTACCAATGTGGGGTACGACCCATATGGGAGGTGAGCTTTTAAGCTGCTTTTCACTCGTGAACACACTATACTCGCCTCTACTCAGGACCCTATAAGCTTGTACCTCTTCTTCAGGAATAAGCGAGGGATCATAGATATCGCTGTCTAAGTCCTCTATTGCTATTGACAAAGGTTTCTGATACGATGTAGGACCAGAGTAGGGGGAACGTGGTTCTCGAATGGGGTGGAAACCCAGTGCGCTTCGAAACATTGTTTGAAATGCTCGAGCTGACCCTTGGGAACTATACGGTAACACCAGATATGGAATTCCTTTATCCGTAGTATGTGGCATCAACCCACACACCCAACAATTAGTAGTGTTAACCACTAACTGATGCTGATGAAGGAGCTGAATAAAGGAATTATTGCGGAATTCTGCACGTCTAGCCTGCTCATGTTCAGGTAAGATATGGAAAGAATGGGGAGATGCAGTGGAGGTAAGTTTAGGATCAGGGGTAAGAATAGGTAACACAGGAGATAGAAAACCAGTCATCATATAGTACACCCCACCCGCCAAGAATGCAGAAACAGTCAAGAATAACATAAACACTTGAAATATGAAACATTTCGTACGACTAAGTTGTTGCAGCTTGAATCTATGTAGCTGAGCTTCCTCCAAGTCCATCAGCTTCGAAAATACCATTTCCTATGACCGTCCGCAACGTTTCTTGACGCACTTCGTTCTGTGTAGCAATAGTCAATCCCTAGGAGTTCCCAGGAACCGACGGTCTTTAACCTAGCGTCAAGACCTACTATCCAGAAGGAAGTACGCGCGCGGCCCTACGGCCTTTAATGCACAATATATATATATATATATATGCAAAGACAAAGTCTCTCGGCTGTGGAAGCAAAAAGTATAAGGAATGAAGCTCAATGTGTATATATACAGGAATAATCACAATAATATGAGTGTTCAAAACTGATCACGGAAAACGGGATAATACAGTTGTCAATACATCAAAGCAGGATCTTTTATTAGTCTTTAGTGCTAGATCGCAGAAAGTATCGGGTTTTCCCAGGACGTGTCTGCTCATCAAACAAAGGATCCGTTGAAGAGACAGCGTCCTGCTGATCAGTTGAGTGTTCTGGTCTTGAGTCTTTTGATGACAATTGTTCAACAGAGTCTTTCTGCTGCGCTGAGGATTCTCCAACTAGCTGTGCGTCGCTGAAAGGTACAAACGCCGGCAATCCTTCAGTTTCAGTTGATGCAATGCCTCTCCTTACCCACGGGTCTGCTGGCAAAGGGATAGGGACCTTTTTAGTATGGGTGGCATGCACCCAATTCTTACGTCCCTCGAGACGAACAGCAGTCCTCGTGGCCAGGAGAACCTGGTAAGGCCCGGTGAACCTCGGGTCCAAATTGGTCTTGCGCGAAAAATTTCTTGTCACCACCCAGTCTCCGGGCTGGAGCTGGTGGCCTGGACCCTCCGTCTGCGTCGGCAGTGCGTCGTAAACCTGTTGGTGAATTAACCTCAGTTTAGCAGTCAAGTCATGTAGATAATCGATCAACATTGGGTACTCAAGATCAGAAAACATTCCTGGCCTAGGAACCCCCCACACATTCGCAGGACGGCCGAACACTATTTCATAGGGACTAAGCCCTACTCGGGAGTGTACAGTCGCCCTAGTTGACAGTAATGCTAAAGGTAAAGCGTCAGGCCACGAAAGACCCGTCGTAGCCTGAATCTTTGCTAGTTTCAATTTGAGGGTACCGTTATACCCCTCAACCAATCCAGCTGACTGGGGATGATTGGCGCTGTGGAATTTCTGATTAATTCCAAGGCCCTTACATACACTCTTCATCACACTACCTACAAACTCACTTCCGTTATCTGACCACACGACTCTAGGCATTCCGTACCGAGGAAAATATTCCTTCAGTAGGATTTTCGCAGTAGACAAAGCAGTATTGTCCTTGAGAGGATAGGCCTCAATCCATCGGGAGAATGCGCAAACCACAACTAAAACGTACTTCAGGTTATTGCATCGCTCCATATGGATGAAGTCCAATTGAATCACCTCAAAGGGACATGAAGGGGGAGCAAAACTGCCAGGAGGAGTTGGGGTTCCTTTGCCAGGATTGTACATCATGCACACCATACAATTCTTCACCAGACGTTCAGCACATTTCGTGATACCATCGTTCTTCCACACAGGAGACAATAATTTACAAATACCTTTCGCGCTAATATGTGCCAACCCATGGGCCATTGTCACAACGGCCAGCACATACGCATCGGGCAACAACCATCTTTTCTGATCCGACAAATCAATCCAACAACCATTCGCATCCAACTTTCCCGTGCTTTCTTTCCACTTCACCTTTTCAGTCTCGGTGGCCTCATTCTGAATTTCTTTCACACTTTCGATAGTGTCTTCACACATGCTCGATTCTGTAGGCCACCTAACCGAACTCGTCACATACATTCGAGTGCTAAGGTTCCGGGCAGTCTCCTTAGCAATCTCGTCCGCAAACGCATTACCACGACCAACATCATCCGTCACCTTACGATGTGCACTACATTTAACAATCGCTACTTGTTCAGGCAACGTCAGTGCATCCAAAAGGTCATTCACAAGCTGGCCATGCTGAATCTTCGTACCATGCGATGTCAGAAAACCTCTCTCTCTCCACAATCGTCCAAAACTATGTGCGACGCCAAATGCATATTGGCTGTCGGTAAACACATTCACACGTTTCCCTTTTGCTAACACACACGCTCTAGTGAGAGCGATCAACTCTGCAGCCTGGGCAGAATTCTGATTCAACCTTGCAGTCTCAACAACAGTATTCAACGTTACAACAGCATAAGCAGTAGTCACATCGCCATTCGACAACTTAAAACATGACCCATCCACATACAGTGTACCATCCGGATCTTCCAATGGGGTGTTTTTAAGGTCCACTCGACCTTTCGTTTCTTCTTCTGTTCTCAAGTAGCAATCATGTTCTGCTACTTCATCTGACTCTGAGCTAACAGGTAACAAAGTTGCCGGATTCAGAACATTGCAACGTTTTATCTGAATATGACTTGCCAGCAACGTCAGCTCGTACCCAGACAACCTCGCACTCGTCAAATGCTGAGTTTTCGTACGATTCAAAAGAGTATCGACTGCATGCGGAACCATCACCGTAAGCATATTATCCATGACCAGTCCTGCTGATTGTCGGATGGAGACTGCAGCTGCCGCAGTTGCTCTCAAACAACTCGGCAATGCTCTAGCTACTGGGTCCAAGGTCGAGGAAAAATATGCACATGGACGCTGTTTACCACCAAAAGGTTGCGTTAAGACACTCAAAGCACAACCTTCCCTCTCGTGAACATATAATGTAAACGGCTTACTGTAGTCGGGAGTACCCAACACAGGAGCCGAACACAATGAATCACGCAATTCAGAAAAACTCTTCTGACATTCTTCCGTCCATGGTAAAGGAGTTGAAACATCCTTACACGTAAGAGCCACCAATGGTTTCGCTAGCAATGAAAAATTAGGAATCCATTGCCTGCAGTACGACGTGATACCTAGAAAGGCACGCACATCTCTTTGGGTTTTTGGCACAGCCATTCGCGCAATCGCTGCAATCCTCTCTGGGGTCAACCTCCTTCCCTCCTTTGACAATAAGTGACCTAGATAGGTTACTTCTTGACAACAATATTGGAGTTTAGAAGGGGACACCTTATGATTTAACTCACAGAGATGTTGCAGCAACGACACCGTAGCAATTTTGCAAATGTCCTCAGTATCAGCAGCCACCAATAAGTCGTCGACGTATTGGATTAAGGCCGCACCGACCGGCAACCTAAACGCATCCAGTTGACCCTTCAAGGCTTGACTGTAAATCGATGGACTTTCACAGTAGCCCTGAGGAGCACGTTTGAACCGGAAGCTGCGTCCACCGAGAGAGAAACCGAAGAGGTCTCTACTCTCCTCTGCAATCGGGATGCTGAAGAACGCATTCTTCAAGTCAATCACCGAAAACCACGATGCAGAAGCTGGAATCAGAGTCAGTAGCGCCGTGATGTCAGGCACAACAGGGAATTGAGGAACCACAATTTTATTCACCTCCCGTAAATCGATAACAAAGCGATAAACAGGCGGTTTCGAAGGATCAGTACGTTTAAGAATGGGCAGTACAGGGCTGTTGCACACGTTTCCCCGAGTCTCTTCAATAACGTCCTTCTCGATCAAATCATAAATGATCGCTAACAGTGCTCGTTCACCATCAAGAGAGATACGATACTGGGGAATACGTGGCAATCGCACATTAGATTTCAACTGAACAACATAAGGGGAGATGTCAAGCAGGCCCACGTCATTGGGACCTGTTGCCCACAAAGATGCAGGAAGAGAACTCAATTCCGGTGGAAGTTTATCGAGAGACAAATACATAGGAGAGACAACACTTTCTCCTAACGTAAGCTTTACACCTGCAGGAGAACAATGCAAGGTTGCATACAAACGTTTAAGCAAATCCAGGCCCAAAAGATTTTCACCACAGCCAGTAGTCAAAATCAACGGAGCTTGCAGCTCACGTGGCCCAATTGCAAGGGACAAAGGGCACGAAACTGGATTGCTAACGGGGGCGCCAGAGAATCCAACAGAAACATTTGTTAAGCCAGACAAAGGTGCGCCAGGGAGTTTCGAATGCATGATAGAACTTTTCGCTGCACCAGTGTCCAACAGAAAAGGCTCAACGACGCCCGATGTAGCAACTGCGACGTAAGGACCTCTCTGATCAACCGGAACTGATACCACTCCCTCTCCTTGTCTATGGCTGTCCTAGTAATTACCGTCGTCAGTTCCCTGATCGACGTAATAATCGTCTACATTGTACTGCGCAGATCGTCCTTGTGATGAACCACGTTGATCGAAACAATTATTAGAATTAGAGGAGTTATCAGAACGATCATTCTGAGCACCACGACCTCTACCACGTGGTACCTGATGAGAACCACCACGACCTCCTTTAGACGAATTACCACTATTGCGGTCATTTAAAACAGGGCAATTGAACTTAATGTGTCCCTACTGTCTACAATAAGCACATTGATTGTACCCTAACGATGATCTTTGGGAGGAGGAATCATTACGCGGCTGTGATCGGTTCGATTGCGACTGTGGTCTATTCTGTTGGGGTGCATTCTGATTCGAACGCGGAGGATACGCTTGTTGCAACAACACTTTAGTTTTTAGATCTTTCGTCTTTTTATCAGCACAGTCGTTCTCCTCTTTCTCTCTATTCTCATAATATTGTGCTGTAGCCAATATCTGAGCTGAGGTAGAAACGGCCCATGCACTTTCTGAATTCTTTAATTTATTGCTCAAGTCGGGCAGTAAATTCGAAACAAATTTATCCACGAACAATCTTTGACCACCCTCAGTACTCATATCCTGTCCACTATGGTCAATGAATGCCTCCTCGAACCTCGTAAAGAAGTCGGAAACACTCTCATCCTTCTTTTGTTTACAAGCTGACAATTTATCCCAATTTACTCTCATAGCTGGCATAAGAGTTTTCATTAATGTTATAATTCTTTGAGGAAGGGCGAGAATCAGCTGGTCGGGTTTAGTAGCAGCCACTTGGCCAGCGTCTGCCGCTACAATGGCAGCCCAAGCACCACCTAATTCATTCGGATGGTTTTCATGTCTAATCTTAGCCCATACCGGTTGCGGTACGACATTGCCGAACAACATGTCGATATCGGCAAGATTCATTACCGTAGCATCTACGAGCTGCGATAATTCTTTGTAATACCCTGTAGGATTTTTGCGTGGGTCAGGCAAAGATTGCTTCACCTGTAACACTTCCGAGCGTTTCCATGGGAGATGTATCCATACTCTCTGGAAGTGCGCCAATGTCGGAGGAGCAGCATTTGGATTAGCAGGTATCCAAACCGGTGGGACTTCTCGCATAGGAAATTGACCAGACTCGTCAGGCAGTCTTTCAATATCCTCAACAAACAATGCATGAGGTATCGGAGCGGGACGGAAAGATAGCAACCGCTCAACAGCACGTCGAACGTTGGTATCCACTATCAGTCCATTTGAGAACTGAAGCTGAAGATCAGACAGGGCGGTCAGCACCTCGTCAGGTGCATCGGCCGATATCTGTTCGCGAAGGAACTTACACATTTCATCGAACACATATCTCTGGGTTGGTATATTGAATTGGCAAAATGTTTCGAGTACAACCCGGGGTGGACTTCTAAGAGGGTTTACCATCCAACCCATCGCCATATTATATAGCGCAACGCGTTCTCTGTTTCCAGGAAGCTGACTACATCTCTGAGGACCATCGGAACCAGCGGACCCATGAACAGGTCCGAGCGAATGAAAGAAGCTAGCCGCAAGAGGGGTAGTACGAGAACGAGTAGAGGGAGAAGTATAGGACACAGGACTAACAAGTGAGGGAGTAGAAACAGTAGCAACAGCAGGAGTTAACGAAACAGGAGCAGTAGCGGGAACAGGAGTATGTGGAAGCGGAGGAGCAGTAGGAATAGCAGTAGGCAACGGAGCAGGAACAGTCGGAAGAACAAGTGCAGGTTGAGGAACCGGCGGAGGAAGAATAGGTGGAAGAATAGGTACGGCAGGAACCACAGGAGCTGCGGTACCCTGAACATACGGAGGTGGCGATTTCAGAAGATAAGACATTAAAGGATCCTCAACTGCCTCTTCCTTCTTATCCGACTCCGTAGGCAAAGCGGGATAACATTTATCTATACTCATACGCTGTAGTCTATCAAACACTTCCTTATCCTTAACCTCCTTGTCGCGCTGAAATTGCTCTGCTTTCTTCACTATGGTAGCAACATTATCTCTCTGATTTCGTTTAGTCTGTCTGATTTCTTTCTGTTTGGCTTCTTTACGCCACAACCGAAAGGCATCGAACATGGCCGGCCTTGACTTTCTTTCGAACAATTTAATCTCTAGATTATCTAAAATCGGGGCCTCAAAGCTACCGTGAGGTGGCCAACGGAGGTCACCGTCCTTCTTCGTGTATTTGATCCAGTAGTCATTAAAAGTAATCGGGCCTAGCCCATGTTTACTGTACAGGTCATAAGTGGGAGTTCCAACCGGAGGTATCGGACACGAGTCCTCCAGTCGGGAATCCGTACCACAAAGTCCGAAACAACTAAACAAAGTACTGCGACCAGGCATCTTGCACACTAGCCGAGTTTCACAAACTTCAAGGGTTACGGGATTTACCAAGTCCCAGCAAAGAACAAAACCCTCGGTTTTTGGCGGCTGCAGTCGTCAAACAACACAACGAAGTACCAAGAACTACAAATGCAATGGAACCATGCAACCACTAAGCAACCACAACCAAGAACTCTGGGAGCGACCCACAAATACTTAACTCAAAGATCGATGGCGTCACCAGGAAGGCCCGTCAATCATCTCGCTCTACTAAGGTCTACGCCAGGCGCCAAAACAGGTCTACAGTCAGGGCAGCAGTCCGTCACAGCCGTCAGGAGGCGGGAATCTTCGCGGGAAAAGTCTTCGGGCCACTTATTTCGACAACAGGATCGATGAAGCGGGGTGCACCTTCCCTCGGAGATTTCACACGAAGTTCCTCACGATCGTCGGGCTTGGACCGGTACCACTGATGCAGCCCCACGTTGGGCGCCAACTGAAGGACTGGGTTATTTAGAACCCAGCGGTGCCAGGGCACAACACCTGAAACCTTCGTGGGTAACCTGCTCCGGCGTACAAGTGACAGAGACACGGGACACTTCCTTCGACGTCAAAGATTCAAGGTTTATTTGCTGCAGGGAATACAGAAATCACGACAAGTACAACTCGTGCAACTTGGGGAGACTGCTTCAAATTGGTTCTGTGGATCGCTCCTTTTATACACAATCTACCCATAGAGTTACATTGAACACAAAAGTTTATGACCCGGTTCCCACAATCATCCCCCAGAGGGGTCGTTTTGGTCACTTTAAGCCGCACAAGCTCCGGGACATAAGTGCGGAAACATTTGGCGGTTCCCAACTGTAAAAACCCATCTTCCCTCCATTAGTGCATTCCAATCAGTAATAAAACAGATCGAAATAGGAACAAGAACAGGTGCAGAGGAAGAGGGAAACAGTGGGGAGATCGGAAAGGGTGTAAAGGGGAGGTATCAGGAAACACGGGATACAGGCATCAAAGGGACGTGCCTAATGAGATGCACGGCTGAGACAATAAGTCCGTGCGGCAAGATGAGCCTCGAGCGGCGCCATCTACTTTACAGTAGCATCCCCCTCGTCATAAAGACACTTACAAAGGACATGTGTCTTCCGCAAATATCTTGGGAGTCCCAGGGTCGCAAAGCGGACAACGTCCGTTCGCTGGCTACTTGAGGGCAAGAGACAAAATGGATGCCGCATCTAAGATGGAACCCGTGGGTACAGACAGAAATACCCACGTAACAGACGAACGGTTTAGGTTAGCACAGCGAAACTGCGTACACCCACTAAACTCGTCATTTGCGGTTCATAGATACCAGACTCGACTATATTCGTGCGAGTCAAAAGCACCACTTACAATTGTCACGGAACCTCAGATGTCTGGAGCCAGGAAGTCAATGAAATCCAAGGAGGGCAAATGAAAAAAGGGGCCAAGCACAAAATAATATAGTGCGGATTGCAACTACCATCAAACCTCCTGATAGGCTGGCGGAACCGCACCCCCAAGGTCCGACCGACCGGCGGAACAGTAGGTCCGGCCGGTGAGCGGAACCCAGCAGCAAACAGTCCGGCCAGCCCACGGAGCTTTGGAGAAGTCAGCCGGCACCAGGTAAATAGGGAACTCAAAAAAGGATGGAGTCTCCGAGGACGCCCTGAGGGGAATGGCAGCAGGCGGCTCCGAGAATCTTACAGGCAAGAAAGCGACTCCTGAAATAATCAGGAACCGACAGGGGATACTTGGGAAAGCCTCACCAGCACGGAAACACAGGGAATTTCCCAAAGCGCAGGAAAGACGGAGAGGACAGAAAGAGGATAACGCAGTGATGCGAAAGTGACGCAACAAAGAGTCGTGCACTAGAGCGCGAAGCACCGCACTAAGGAGAAGTCAGGCTTTTACTGTTGCCTGACCTTCTCACACATGTGTGATGCGAAGCGGCCATCTTTGTCACCAGACGGGAATTGGCAGGCGTGACACGCACGTCCGCTGCGCACCACTGCGCACCGCACTGCTGCGCAGCGTCCGCCATAAGAAGGGGGGTGGGAGGGAGGAGCAGCTGGGAGGGGGAGGGAGCCAATGGGGCCAGGGGGCGTGGCCGCAGCGGCGGGAACGAGAAGGAAGGGAAAAAACAAGCCTAAGGCAAGGCAACAAGGAAACAGCTGAAAACAGAGGCAATACGGTCACAAATGCAAGCGGTCACAGTACAACTAGGGCACAAATACAAGTGGTCACAAAAGGATATTGGAGGCACAAAACAAGTGGCAACAATATACCTAAGGCCCACTGGCCACCAGGAATGAGGCGGAGGTGGTAGCCTGCAGGTGGAGGCGGGTTTCGAACACCCACAGAAAGAGTCGGCAGCTGGAGCGGGAGCACAGGATCACAGGCGCAGTCAGGTGTAGCTTTGCGGCGTGGTGAGCGACCTGCCTGAAGACAGGGTCAAGGGTCAAACCAATATGTAAAGTTGAGTATTAAGGGGCCTATTCACAAACTCTATTCACAAGCTATATTTTATGTCACGTTTAGAAGTACTACATTAGTGCTACTCACATACTACAAAATGCTATTCAGTAACATACCTGCAGAGATCTAGGTCGCCGACTCTTGTTTCTATTTTGTGTGGAGATCTCCACCCTGATTGCGAAAATCTCCTCACACATACAGCTACATTTTAGTATAAATGTGGGAGGGACAGGGTGGAGTGACTGGAAAATGGGGAATACGTATTACCAAATGGGAGAAGTAAGGAGGGGTTAAGGGAGTGTTGTGGAGCGGTTTTACTTATTTCAGGCACTCCTGGAGCCTGTACATATGTACAGAGACCCTGGAGTGTAGTGTAGTTCCTATTTTCTCTATAGGCCCTGCGCATTGGAATAACATAAACAATAGTATGGACATAGAAGTGCGTCTTCCAGGTCTCTACTGACTATGCTAAACTTAATTGGGTTTGTTACCAACTAGCTCAGAGGTCACTGGAAACTTTCTTGACTGAATAGGAAGTGATCAGCTTCCCTGGTACAGACAAGAAGGGATTCAGTTTTCCAACAACCGCATAAACATGACAACTTTGCTCCTTAGAATAAGAGTCAATCTCTAGAGTCGTGTGAAACAATAGACAGTTATTTTACTCAGTCAGTTGTGCAGATTACTTTCACCAAGATGCAGAGAATAGAGAGACGGGCGTTTTCAATAAAAAGGTATTATTTATTGAACAGTCTCATACAAGAGAAATGAATTACCACAATTGCCAGACTAGTTATTAAAAAAAGTGCGTACAGTAAAATGAGGATTGCGAAATAATACAGTAAAAGCATTGATATGGTTTCTTAGCCATACAATGGTTAAAATGAATAAAATATATACATTCATATATACATTAGGCTAACATACTCAACTGGTGCTTCTAACTACGCCTACCCCAGTGTACCTGACCTAAGCCTAATACTTGGGAGGGAGTAAGGAAGTAGCAGTTTTAGTTAAGTTGGTTTTGCCAAGGTTTGCTTCAAGAATTCTCTCTAAGGGTTTAGTCAACACCATACCTCTGGAATAGAATGTTGGAGGTCTTGTATCTCCTTCCAGGACTCGATATCCCAGTCACTCGCAAGAGTAGGCTGGAAACGCCGGAGCTGGATTTTCTCGGCAGGAGAAAAGACAGCGTCTCTCTCAGCGCGTCGAAGAGGAGGAGGGGCAGCGTCTGTGGGCAGCTTGCATCTGCTGGGCTCTGTAAGGGACAGCTGTTTTGCTCCTGTATTCACCACACCATCGCTATCATCGATGTCGTTGAGGCAGCGTTTGCTTAAGGCAATGTTGGTAATATTTATACCTGAAAGGTGCCTTGTTTGACGTAAGTTTTTGGACATAAGACGTCAATAAAGATGTCACTAGGAAGTGATCGTCTCTCAGTGCTCATTAGAGTTCTATTACTAATCAAAACATAGCAAGCGGGGCTTTCCCAGGTTACTGAGTTTTATCTTGTTGAAGAACTCGGAGTGTAATCTAGGAATCTTAGATAGTGGCTTCTACTGTGTCATTTGCTCTAATGAGCTGCAGAGGAAGAGATTCTGAAATGTGGCTCTGATCGTATTAGGCCAGAAACGAGTTTCTGAAATATCACTCTTGATCGTTTATGCCATTATAGGGGAATAAATGGATTATAGCCGTATAGGGGCATAAGGTCACAGTATTGATCGGGGTCCTAGATTAGAACGCGACACCCACTCCACGAATTTAAGTCCATCAAATTACTAAAAACTATAGCAATAAGATGCATGTGTAACATTACCCACCCCAAAATACATATTCGCATTTGAAATGACGTATTTGAAATACATGGTAATATTAGTACTGTACGTCTTTAAGCATAGAAATCATTCAAAATTATAGCATATGTAATCAGTGAACGATTTAGCGAAAAAATTACACATGAAATATCTCTTTATACAGAAAAGAAGGGCGAGATAATTTCATCACATATAAATGCATTGCTGTAATATGTGTTAGAGGCTGATGTAGAGTTATTATGTCTCTAGAAGTACCTAAAAATAGAAGTTTCTGTTCTTTATGAATAGGTCTACTTTAAGCAAAGAATTTCGTGCCAGAAAAAGGTAAATATTTTTGAAAAAGTGTTCAATTAAAAAAAAAAAATTCTTGGTGAACGGGGGAATAGAGTTCCAACGCTTTTCAGCAGTTTTTGTTGATCAAAACTGAAGGCCGAATTCAGAGTTCATGGGAACGCTGTGTGTCGGAATGCTTTTGAAAAGTAATTGTTTCTGTTCAAGGGAAAAACTTCATATCAGACAGGCTCTCAAAAAATTGGTCTACAAAATCAGGTGACAGTTCGACCAAGTTCGATAGTGCTGTAACTTGACAGGTGTGAGAATGATTGCTATCATCAAAGTCTGGATCAGCAATGCTCACAGAAGGTCGTACCTGGGTGATGTTGCTTTTATTTCTCGCTCCACTGTTACCACCTACTCGTAGCACAGGAGTCTCAACGAATGCCGTCATCAGGATTGGTAGCCGCTGGGGACAACACAATGCGTGAGCCGTTACAGGACTTAGCAAAGTATCGATATCCATTGGAACTGCTGATGGAAGTGCAAGACAGGTGTCCAACACGCACTCATCTCCGCATAGCATACATCGAAGCACAGGTAAGATGCAGGTCTGCCATATAGGTCTGAATGAAAGAAACCAGGTCATGTTCAGATCTCTCAGTCTGGCCAATCTAAGGACTCTAGTTATTCTGTCCCGGTAGCGTATTGCTAGGATCGTTTCCTCCATTCCTGCCGGAGTCATGTCTGAGTTTTGGCTTGCCATATCGGAGCAGGAGGGTCAAAAATAAAATGCCTGCTACAAGTGCCAAAGACTGAATGGACAAAATTGGGAATGATTCTCAGAATTGCTTTGAATGGTGTTAACAGTCCCGTAAAAATGGTTTTAAATACGCCTGGGATGCCTATTGCACTAGACATGTTAAGGATTTGGCTAAGAATTTCTGAGAAATGCACCGGGCAATTTGTTGATAAAAGGTCATGAATCTCTGATGTTGTCCTTGCAACTAGGAGATCATACGTCTCTTTTGATGACGTGATGGGCACTCTTGTCTGCAAAAGCACAGACTTCATTCTGCTTAAAGTATCAATTCGTATAGAAGAGAAATTCAAACTAGGCCATATGGGAGTCTCAGTGTCTCCAGGGCTGTTTGGAAACAATGCTTGCATACAGCATTTGACCATGGAAGTTACGCTTACGAGATATGCTTTCCCTGGCAAAAGGCCACAACAGTTGTGATCCGTTATCAGAATGTAACTCCCATTCGAGAGCTGCTTAAAGAAAGGCTCTATCTGCGTTGCAGGTGTGACATGTTGGTGGCATGAAAGGTTGTTTGAGTTTCCTTCACAGGCTCCGTGTAAATTAATACTCTGGCACAAAAGTATACCGCTTAGTGAATGTTTGCAGTTTTCACCACTAAGAAATACATTTTTGTTGCTGTCACTGTAGCATGTGCGTGTATATGGTAATTTCCATGTTGACTTAATGTATCCTTTACCCAATCGTTCATACTGGCCAGTAGGTATGTATTCAAGGCAATTTTTTAATCGGAAAGTTGTTATCGGAATTGTGATAATCCTGTGTATTATCCATTCAATGACAGGACTTTCTGACATTGTCAAAGGTAATCTCTCAAGTTTTTCGATGCTCAGGATTGTATAGTCTGCTCCTTTCTGTGCCAAGCTGATTTGTTTATCAGTAAGGTTAAAGATGGAAAACAATGACGTTGTGTTGATTAAACGCCAAGGCACATAGCCTGAACGAAGATTTTGCAGCGTCCAGCCTAACTGTACAATAGAACGCAATTGTGACTGGCCATGCTGTAACATTAGCAAGTCTTTGTCTATTATATCTATGGCAGATGATACAATATTGTCCAACGAATATATTCTGGAGGACAGAGTCATTAACCCATTGTCCACTACAGAAAGTGATTTTTCCAAATTAATACGATCAATTTCTCGTATTTTTTCAGCTGTTTCAATTTGTGTGACTTTCCAAGCCTCGTTGTAAGCCGCATATATACTGGTCGCTATGAAACGCTTTTGACGCTGTTTGCGTGGTCCCAGAATAAAATCGCGCAAATCAGCACCATCTTTAAGTAAAGATAAGTGTTGCTTAATTTCAGCCAGTGTGGATGATTCTAGCCATTCAAGGCAGAGTTTCCCTACAATGTATGTTGTTACTATCCCTGGATGTTGTCTCTGGGAGTATCTAGGGTCTGGTCTGGTCATTGCTAACCCCTGTGTTTTATTCAGGAATCTATCTTGACAGTTGTTTGTGTCAGTAGGCCAGATTAACCACTTTTTCCAATCAGGATGTGTTCTGTTTAGATGTAAAATTTTAGATATGTCTATCTCAATATCTGTTGTTGCATTATCATGTATTGGCTTTGGAATAGACGGTTTGTTAAGGTCTTTAATCTTAGCTAGGCCAAGACAGGTTGTTTGGTGAATTGTGTCATTTAAAAACAGCATTTGTTCTGGGATCATGCAGGCTCGAAATAATGCTTCTAGGCCTTGTACCTGCCACTCTTTTGTACCCCAGATGGTTTTTGTTTCAATGTTATTTTTCCAATAATCAAAACCAAATATCATCATTTTTTTCATAAAATGCTTCTGAATATATCAATTTAGTATTTGTCAGCATTGTTTTCAACCCTGTTTTATCTAACAGTTTATAATAATACGTTTCTGCATCACTCGTGTTAAACCCTGAGAAGTACTGAAATTTCTCATAGAATGTTTTCAAACTGCTTTTAGGTGGAGTAGCACAATGTTCCAATTGGTTATATTTACAAACATTTCTAGGTTGTGCATATTTATGCAAGTAATGATCACCATAATGCGTGAAGCAGTACATCTGTTCATAACTAGACGAACCTTGTAAATAATCATGTTCTGTAAATCTTGCTGACAACACTAAATCAGACATCATATTATTAATACTTTCAATATCCCAATCATCAGAAAATGTACTTGGTTTTACAAAGTCACTTAATGAAACCTTGAACTGGTGAGGATTTTTAAGGATTTCGACCGGACTATATATTTCATAGTCAGTTTTGTCCCATACTACCCCACCGGGTATTGGAATGGCTGTGACATTTACAGTTGATAGTTCTCTTTTCTTCACGTGGGATGATCTGTGTGGTTTTAGGACTAAGTTGATGTTCTGACTTGCTGTGTCCATTGTATTGTAATAAACCTTCCTAAAATTAAAACTAAAATTAGGCATAGTAGGAGTATGAATACCCCTGAAATAATCCAATGTTCAATCAATGGTGCATCCAGATATACTTCTTTGATTTGACGAAAGAGTTCTGTTGCTTTTTCTTTAAAAAGTCTTTGTTTCCGGCATCAATTCGGGGTCGTTTTGATCTTCAGAAAAGTTATCGAAATTGATGAAGTAGCCAGAGGCAGTTCTGTCAATTGCTGGGATTGTTCTCTCAACTTGTCTTTCGGTAGCACATTCTGATGCCACATCATTGTAGACTGGTGTTTCATGACAAACTGTTTCAATCTGTGTTTCAAGAGGCACGAGTTCCATGGCATTATTGCATAGTCCCTCTCTGTGCACTGCAGGCTTATTGAATGTGATTAGTCTTTCAGTTTGAACCTCTTGAATTGTTGCAAGTTTGGGTATTCTGTTGTTTCTTGTTAGTCCACTGGGCCTACTGTTGATTATAGGCCACATACTTGTGGTTTTACCAGGTCGATTGATACAACTCTGTTCTCCTTTTTACCAGCAAGGGGCGGTAGTACTACTGCTCTTGTTCCGTTGATTGCTAAGACAGGTACTGCTTTTCTGTAAGAAGGCCCAAATTCCTTCTTCACCGCTATTTTTTCTCTGACTAGATCCCCAATCTTTGGAATCCAGACAGGCCTTGCTGGGGCTGGAGGTGCCTCGTAAGTGGTAGCTGGCTGTTGCTTTAACTTTAAGTTGCTTAAGGATTTTCTGTTTCATTCAAGTCCTGTAAAACAGCCAAACTGCCTCTGATGTCAAAGTCTGTATTCTTATCTTTTACCACTGATACCTGACTATCTAAGTCCTGAATGTACATTCTAGTTCCGAACAATAGTTCGTATGGGCTGAAACCTTTTAGAGAATTTCTTGGCAAATTGTTAAGACTTAACTGGACACTTATTAAATGTTTGACCCACCCATCACCCGAACCTAATACCTTCGCTGTTATAGATTGCTTTATGTCCCGGTTTTTTCTTTCTACCACACTGTTCCCTTCGGGGTGTGACGGACAAGAATACCGCAAGCCAACGCCCATGCTGGCCATGGCCTCCTTATAAGCTCGAGAGCTGAAAGCAGGACCCTGGTCAGAATGGAACATGGCAATTGCATATGTGCCGATAAAGACTCGCAGATCTTTTATAACCGTTCTGGCGTCAGCCGAGCGCTGGGGCCACATCCATATGAATCTCGTACAGGAATCCACTGCGACCATGATATATTTATAGTTGCCGTCCCTTTGTAGGGGACCACAGTGGTCCAGGTAAACACATGCAAATGGTTTATCTGAGATGAGAAGGGGTGTCTGCGCTGGTCGTTTTACTGTTGATACTTTCATTCTTTGGCATATTTCGCATTCTAATACATACTTCTTAGTATGTATTCTCTTGCGAGGCCACCAATATCTCTGTTTTAATAGTGATATTGTTGCGGAAACGCCAGTGTGTGCAGAAGCAAGCCCTTCGTGTGCCGCTTTGATTAGTCCTAACCTGTGTTCCATGTTTGGAATTACTCTATCCCCCACTCCAGGGATTCGAGCAAAAGGAACATTATTCGTATCTGTTATATATAAGTACTTTTCTGGAAAGCCTTTTGGGAGTGTTTTCTTATCATCTTTTACTGACGCACTGACAGCTTGTAGAATGTCGCTGTCTATTTTTGTTTGTGACCGAGTAATCGCAGCTACGGAAGCCGTTTGCACAGCTGCCTTCGTGGCTTCATCAGCCAATGAATTCCCTGCAACGTGAACGCCATCACGTTGATGACTCAGAGTGTGTATCACGTGAGTCTTTTGTAGTTCTTTCTGTAAAAGAACTACTTGTTCCCAAAGCATTTTATGCTTGATTGTGCCACCTTTTGCATCTTTGAAACCATTTTCCACCCAATTCTGCAAATATTCATTATAAGATTGTACGCAATAATATGAATCGCACACTATTAGTGTGGGGAATTCGCGATCGGTATTTTCTAGCGCATCTTAAATGCTACCAATTCAGCTCGTTGAGCTGAACAATCTCCTAGAGATTGTGTTTTAGTGACCATTGGTCTAAATTTTCCTTTGTGCCAACGACCTTTAACATTCGCGCACGCAACTGTGTCTGGGGCAGACGCGTAGCAGTTGAAGGCTTAATCTGCTGGCAAATGTCACATTGAAGGACATAATCACGCATCTGTTTGTACAGTCCCCGCCACCAGAAACGTTGTTGTAACTGAGCCACAGTAGCCGAAACGCCCGCATGCGCAGACGCAACACCTTCATGGGCTGCGGTAATCAGTGTGGGCCTGCGGGCGCGTTGGGAATCAACCTTTCACCAACGTCAGTTATTTTCACATAAGGAACTTTATCAGCAGGACTTAAGTGGTAGGAATACTTCGACGGGAACCCCCTAGGATATTTACTTCCCTTCTCAGTTGCAGCAACAGCTGCCAAGATATCATCATCGATCTTATTTTTGGAACGTGTAACTGCTGCAACCAAATATGTCGATACTGCTGATTTTGCGGCCTCATCAGCCAACGAATTGCCAACAGTGTAGACCCCTAAGTGCAGATGACCGAGAGTGTGAATTACAAACATGAGTGGCAACTGTTCTTTAAGCCCAGCCACTCGGACCCAGATCATTTTATGTTTTATTGTGCTACCCTTGGAATCACAAATATCATTCTGAATCCAAAAGAACAGGTTTTCATTGTAAGACTGGACACAGTAGTAAGAATCACTCACAATAAGAGTTGTCACACTAGGATTAGCGTACTCCAATGCAAGCATCAGAGCACGGAGCTCTGCCAATTGTGCGGTGCAGTCCCCAAGAGTCTGCGTGTGCACGACTCTGGACTTGAACTCATCATTCACCATGGCACCTACCAAAATGGCGCAAGTGGAAACGTATGCGTGCTTAGACCCATGCGCAACTTGCGCTGAACCATCAGTGTATATGATGCAATGGGAATCCTCCAAAGGCCGCATAGCCAAAGGCGCAGGATGAACAAATTCATACTGCAAAAACTCCTGCGACTGTAAGGAGGCATCAAAAATAAACGTGGCATCCGGAGATGTCAATGATGCAGCCCATTGTATCCACCGTGGGTGCAAAGCTTTAGAATTAGGTACACTGGCCTTCGTCACTGCCTCTAGTGCAGGATACGGGGTAACAACCAACATGCATTTTCCCTGCGACAGTCAACGGAACGATTTAAGAATCGCCATTTGCATTGATGTTAAAACTTTTTCCACATAGGAAAACCGCATTTCAGCCGAAGTGTACAAGTCTGACTTGTAAGCAATAGGTACTGTGTGTTCTTCTTTAAAATTAAGGGACGTGAAACCCACCGCCTCATGGATGATTCTTATCACCAGGTTGGTGTGGTTATCATGAGTCAGTAAGAATTTAGATTCTTAAAGATCAGCCTGCAAAGATTGCAAAATAGCTGAATGTTTTGGCAGCCAGCAAGATTTGGTAAAAGTAGGTTGTATCAAAGCATACAGAGGCTTGATACGCTGGGCATATTCGGGAATATAAGTACGCCTGAAATTAAAAAATCCCAGCAAGGACTGTAATTTTCTCAGAGTTGTAGGAGCGCGCAATTGTGTGCATTTCTCCAAGAAGTGAGGAGCTAATCCTCTACCTTCATTGTTGAGCTCGTAGCCCAGGAACAACACTGTGTACTCTGCAATGTGAGACTTCGCAAAGTTGAACTTGTAACCAAAGTCCGCAAAGTTACAAATTATGCGATCAATGCGACACAGATGCGCCCGAAGCTCGTCGTCTGTGAGATATATGTTATCCACAAACGAGCACGCATCTGTGACAATACGGGCAGCAAACACGCCTGGACTATTTTATAGCCCATAGGCAAACGTTTATACTAGCCTTCTTTGCCGCCACAGGTAAAACTGGTCCACTGGGAACTCAGTCGGTCCAAATTGTGGGCAAAAAAAACGTTGGAAATGTCAAGTGTCGTTTTAAACCGTTTTCGCACAGGACCATCCACAAGAGCAGAGCCGTGGGTATTCTGTACTGCTCAGGTACGGCAATGCGAGTTCAAATGCCGGTAATCCAATACCAAATGGTACGAGCCGTCTGGCTTGGTCACAGTAAAAGAGGGTAATTCATCGGTGACACACAAGTTTCACCTTGATATTCCAATTGTTCAAGGATTTCCGCGACGGAAGCCTTAGCTTCACGTCCGATGGGATATTGAGGTTGAGGCTGTGGCATAGACCGCAAAGGAATCTCGTGGTGTGGGGAAACCACAGTGTGTACGGTACAAAGTCGGCGCACAAGCCTTAGCCCACTCTTCAGCAAAATTCAGTGCATGCTCTTTCGAGACTGTGCGCGCGAAACTAGGGAGGATTACCTCCTCCCCTCTCAGAGCCGCGAGCACAAAAGGTGGGGGCCAGTCAGCCTCCGCTAACAAAATGTCATAGGTAGTTGTAAGATTTTCCCAAAATACCCCTTTGATGGGACGCTGTATGTCACCTTCAATTAAAAGGACTATCTCATAAAGTCTATCAGGGGAGCTACTATGGTATCAGCTCTCTACACAACATATCAGTCAGTCGCTGTCACCTTGAGTAGTGGACGCAGGGCCTCCCGCACTATGGTAATCTCCGCCACGCTGTCCAACAAAGTCAGCGCCCATGTCTGATTCCGAAGCTGCGTTCTCTCTATCTGTGGCATATCTCGCTGTTAAAGCAGCAACTTTCTTTTACTGAAACTGGGGTATTTTCGGTGTAGAATCGTCCTGCATGCCTTTACTCTCTTTCGGGCGGGGCTGGTAGCGTCCCTGCTGGCCACCCCAACCTCTGTCGCCTCCTCCACCACCGGTCGATGAGGCCAATGAGTCATGAAAAGAACGAGGAGAGCGTTGTTCAGAAACCTGAAAACGATCAGGTGATTTTATCGCTGCGCGATCGCGCAAGTCATAAACACGTTCTGTGGGCGCAGGCAATGGAGATGCAGGACGTGACTACTGTTTCTGCTGTTGTTTTTTACCCTGTTTCTGTTTTTTCAGCCAATTTTGCATCTTAGCCTTGGGCTGGTTGTCCGTTTCAGACTTCTGCCCTTGGGGTTGGTTTTTCTCTTTTGTAGAGAAAGGCTTGACACCCAAACTATTACGACCTACGGTCTTATAAGCCGCCATAATAATTCTTGGTAACTGACGGGGTTTATCGGCATCAGGAACAGCCTGCAAAGCATTAGACACCTAAAAGCTCACCACATCTCCCTTGACATTTGCAAGCATGAGATCGGAAACTACGTCAAAACTGGTACTGGGCTTTGTTGGAGGATGAAAGGTTGCTGGCTTCTGAAATCCAGCCTCTATGGGGGATTAGCCTTGGCTCGGGTATACATTGTTTAGACGATCTTTGGAGGGATTCTTTTATTATGCTGCAGTCTGTAGTAAAACCAGACCTTCTTAAGAGAAATCACCTTTTCACAATATACACGGTTTATTGCACCCCAGGGAAATTAGTCAAGATGTTGGGATCAGTGTACCACTGCCCCAGATGTAACCACTTGGCTGCAGATGATCTCCACATGTTTTTGGAGTGCCCAAAGATCACCAGTTATTGGTTCGAGGTAAAAAGGTTTATTAAAGACGTTCTCCAACAACAGGTGGAGATCAATCCCAGGACAATCTTTTTCGGCCTTACCCCAGACTATTCTCTAAGAGGTCCAGCATCCAAATTCATTTTCTATGTGGTTATCCTGGCCAGGAGAGAGATTTGTAGATCATGGAAATCTCCAAACCTCCCGACGTTTGCAGAGTGTCTGTCACATATAATATTTACTAGCCAGTCAGACATGGAGTGTGACAATACTAGTTTCAATAATCTCTGGTCGGCCTTGGTGGCTTGGCAGGATAAGTAAAGTGGTCCCATGATTTAACCTGGGTACTGTTGGCTCTTTGTTCTTCTTGGTAACACATGGCTTTGGAGTCATGGTGAAAAGGAGTGCACAAAGGAAACAGTTAAGACTTGAGGGTACCTCTTCTTATTATCATTACTAGCCCAACACATGGCGGCAATGAATTAGCCAGATGAGAAGAGAAAGAGGACGCCCTTCAAGAATGCCCAATATAGTGTATGAGGACAAACTAAAAAAAAAAAGGTGGTTGTACCGGACTTTGACGGTCTAGCCCAGGCGGCTGTTGCTGCCTCTTTTGACGTAGATGAACATTGCAATGCTTTACAGAATCTACAAGAGACCAGAGACAGTCTTGCAAAGGAACATTTGCCCTCCACCTCGGATGATGCGTTGCAGATCCCGGTAGTTGGCTAGATACCCCAAGTTGGAGAACTGGTTCGAGAGAAGATCGAAAACAAGAAAGAGTTTGGTCCCTCTTATCGAGCTCCGGTTCCAGTGCTTGGTGTGAAGGGCACTTGAACAGTCATTTTACCACCACTTCCAGGTCGTAAGGAGAACAGGTATATCTCCATTGACAATGTCAAGATACTCAGAGTGGACGATTCTTCTTAGTATGATACCGGCGGTCTTATGTCCTTCGATTTTGAGAAACTCTGTTTTGGCCCCGGTTTCTAATCCAGTGCCTGATGTTGCCCTTGGGATGCCTGCAATTTCAAGTCCTTTATTGAGCACACTGCCTGGTGCTCATCTTGATAAAACAGACTACACTTATCCAACTGACTTATCGATGTCTGTTTTTTTGTGGTTACAGAATCCAGATTTTCACTTGAGACTGATTCCCACATATCTAGGAAGCCTTCAAGGATTTCGGTATATGTAACCTTGTTTAAGAAGCATGTTTTGATTTCCCCTTGGACCTATATTTGGCTGGTGCTTTTTTCGATTTACCTTTTTATATCAATTGGTTTTGTGTGGTTTTTTTCCGTCTCGTCAATAGACACTATGTCGAGGAGAGAACATGCATTGGACATATCAATGGAACACTGGCTCCCCAATCCTCATCACATAGATTGAAGAGAGACTTGGCCTGTCTTAGAAGGGATTGTATGGGATGCTGTTTGATTTCAAATTCATGTGCCTACTGAGGTTATAAATGTCCCTAATGTGCTTAGAGTTTCTATAGGGGATGTAGTAAAACAAAATATACGTTCTGATGATTGGGATGTTCAGGCCATAGAATCATTGTTTTCTGATTTGAAATATTATGCCGCCTTTGATGCTGAAGATTTGTATTTGGAGTCTGCTAATTTTGGTGATTTGTATTGTTACCAACATTTTGGCAATCACTACCTGCATAAAACTAATACCAGGAGGAACCCTGTTAATTATACACAATGGGAACATTGTCCAGCTCCTATACAAGGCAGTTCTGCTTCCTTTTTTAAAAGGTTCACTTATTTTACCGATTTTAATCAGTCTAATCGCAATGCATTTTATTTTAAAATGACTGAAAAGTCCACATCCAAAGTTAGACTTACCGATACTAAATTGTTGTATTCAAAGTCCTTTCTAGACCAGTTGGCTGTTGGAGGCTACGAATTGTGGAAGGATACCATTGACCTTAAATCAGTTTGGGGTTCTAAAAGCTGGCAAGTGCAAGGCACCGAGACTTTGCACCGTGCATGCCTCATCCCGAACCATATGTTGTTTTTGATCCCAAAGGCTGGTTGCTCTGGCACAGAAGTGCTGATTCTTGCCAGCATCGTTTTCTGGGTTCGACGGAAGGTTTTACACAGGTCGGAGTGGATCCCCGTTTTGAAAGTGGCCATTCTGTGACTACCTATTCTGTATGCAAATTATGTCAGAATCGGCTCAGACATTCTACCCTGGCATCGGTTAAGCTACATTTGTCTAAACTGACTGACAGCGTTGGTCTGAATGACTTTATAAAAGGCCCGGCTAACGGCAGATCCAAAAAGATGGATATATGCTGTTTATAATGAGTTCTGGAAAACATCCCAGATTGAGGCGGCTACCCGCCTTAGAGCTATAGATCTAGAAAAAGTGCTAGCAGTTGTTGACAATAGCATAAACACACTCTCTTCCCGCATTTACACATTAGACAATATTGTATCATCTGTAGTTGACATTGTGCAAGATGAAGTGTCTGTTCTGTATCATGGTCAAAATCAATTGTGTTCCATTATGCAGTTTGCATGGACCATGCAGAACCTTAAGGCTGGCAAAGTACCATGGCATTACATGAATACGTCATCTTTGTTCTTATATCCATGAAGCTTGGTTGCTTCTGTTAACCTATAGATGCCTTAGAGAGGGTAAAGAGGTTTATTTGAATGGTGAAGAATGCACTGAAACACCAGACCACTCATTGATTTGTAGATATATACAATTACATGGTTCTTGTAATCAGAATCAGCCTAATTTAGCCTGTGTTTTGAAAGGTACACCTGTGCCTGCTATCGTTCCCACATTCACATTACTGGCAAATGGGAGTTATTTACTTTTAAACAACGAAGATTGTTGTGGGTTAATAAAAGGAATTGCTTATGTCGTTACCGTCATTGAGCGGGTGGTTTGTTGCAAATATGTAATGTATCCTCCCCTGCATGGGAAGCTTGATGTTTCCATCTGGCCTAAGATTCCGACCTTGAAAGCAGAGTTCAATAAGATGAGTCGCATAAGAGATCTATTGTCCCAGAAAGAAGTTGTCCTTACATCTGCTCGTGAAACATTCGTCCTTCACATGGCTAACACCCGCACAGAAGTGCATGCTTTGTTGAATACTGATTTGCCCTTGCATTTCGGTGAGTTAATTCACACTATCTTCAATGCATCCTCCACAACTGGGCTGGCTCACTTTTTCAAAGTTGTAAGCAGTGGCCTGGCCACTTCGTTTCAAACTATATTTGGTGTCTTTCCAGCTTTTTTCTATTCTATTTTTTCCAGCCTGATTGGTGATATTCCTTTGCTACTGACTCTGGCTGCAGGCGTGCTTTTGCTGTTTTGCTTATTTCAAAATGGATGCACATCCTGTATTACAAGAAGAACTGTCTCTGCTGGGGCTGCTTCGCGCCCGAATGCTTGAGTACTATGGAGCGCTGCCTCTTGCTACATTGAGTGCAGTTTATGGGTTATTGTTTCGATTTTCCTACTTTACATGCGTCCAGCCTGTCTTTCATTGCGTGAGTTGCGACTTCGAATGGGCCCTGGATTTGTGTCTCTGCAATAAGGTGTCTCCCGATACGGATTATAATCAATTTATGAGCCCCTTAGTTGCTCATGAATTGCATTGTTCTGATGGAGGGATTATGGCCTTTGCAGCGATGCATGGAGTACTGGGTAGTTGGAATGTTTCTGCAGCGGCGCAAGATTTCTTGGCACGCAGCTTCATTGAAAACCCACCGAGTTGTCCTCTAATGGTGCTAGAGGCTCCGGTGATTGTTCTTTCCCTTTGTTAAATTGGATGGCCGGGTTATTTTCGGATGAGAACAATGACTTCCTATTGGAGGCTGTTGCTGCATATTTTGCATATACCTTATTGGGATGAATTATGTCTTCTCTCTCTCCTCTATGACCAACGCCACTAATTGGATATTAAAAAAAAAATGTGAACGTTTTCATTAACTTATGCCCAGACCTATTGACTTCACTATGTCCGATGGCTACATTTTTTTTTCCTCCCTCTTCGAAGGTTTTTTCTTTTCTTTCTAAAACCAAATTGGAGACTTGTGTTCATACTATTGTTGTTGAACTCTGCGTTCCTGAATTTGCCTCTTATCTTATCTTATCCGTGCTCGGATCAAGGGAGGGTGTCATGTAGAACGGCTTTGCCTTTACACTGTGTTAAGTTAGCATGAGCTTATTGGGAGTTTAAACGACATTTTACCTCTCTGCTGCTTTTGCCCACGGCACATATTGTTATTAATGCTTTTGAGCCTAGTAGAATATTTTGCTTCACACAGGAATAATATGTTTTCCTATAATATCAGCTTTGCTTAGTGAGCTATGTCTGTACAGTGAGTGCCGAAGCCTTCAAGGTTATTTCAACACAGCGGTTGTTTTTCGGTCTGATCAGCGCACGGCTCAGGCATAACACTTAGGCAGCTGTGGCCAACTCTGACTTTTGGCGCGTTTAATAATGCACTGCGCAGAGCATGCACACACTTGAATATCCGCATGCAGAGAGTTGGGGTAGAAGATGATGTGATCCCTTTCTACTAATACCAGAGGTATGGGGCTGCCCTGCTAAAACCCAAAGAGACCTTCTATAATATAATATAATATACTAGCAAGGGAGGGTAAGACTGAGGTTCTACTTAGACCTTTTCCCTTTAGCATTTTCACATGCTTTCACCCTTTGTATTTTATGGACTAGTAACTATGCTGATAACCTTGTTGCTTATAATATGTTTGCTTGCATTAGCCAAGATACTGTGCTTGAGAACACTGCATTAGAAATAAATTAGAAATAAATATTTCAAACTTGCACGTGTCATCATTTGCTCCTCGTTTTGGACTGATATGTTAGTATAACGAAAGAGTATTCATGTGTTCCACGTCCCTGAGGTGTTCTAAGTTCATGTTCTGGGTTGTCTAATCATTGGGGGTGTGTAAGAACCAATGAGACACTGATTGCTAGTCTGGTAGGGGATTTTGGATACTAAGGTGAGTTTTGGCTCACCCTAATTCGCTGAGGTTCCGAGTCTCTATGCACAGTTCTGTGTAGGAGCAAAATCCCTGCGACAGGGGCTGACGGTGAGCTTCTTTTTTGTGAGGCTACCTTAGCGGGGGCCAGTTTGATGGGTGCTCTCTCCAGCCATTCATGAAAGACCTCCGCCCAACTATCTATATCATATGGAATTTTGAGGGTGTACTATTAAGAGTTCTCGCGAATGCTTTGGCTGAGGTCCCCTTCCAGTTCCTTGTAATAGTCCAAGAGCTAGATGTTTTATTATTTCTAGCTGCGGGTGAGGATAAGAGGGAAAAGGCTACTGTGCTATGATCAGACCAACTGATAGCAATGTTTTTTTGATAGGCCAACCTAGTATTGTTAGTATAAAATACTGTTGAGTGTATGGCCTGCCATAGGATTGGGAGCAGATACCAAGTGTGACATTCCAAAATTCGCGAGAACCTCTACAAGGGAGCATGAGTCCTGATTATCTGACTCTTCAAGGTGAAAGTTAACTTCACCAGGGATGGTCAAACAATTATTAGCTCAAAAAGGTTCTAGAATGAGTTTAAGTTCCTAAGAAAGGGGGGTCTGGGACTTGGGGGTCTATAAATCAGCACACCTCCAAATGAATAGGTGGCTGATGAGATAAGCTTGAAGCGGAGAGCTTTGCATGTTTTTAAATTGTAACCAGATTACATCAGGCATTTATAATGTGATTAAACCACAATGGCCAGACCTCCACCCATCCGTCCAACCCTATCTACTCTCCGGATTGAGTTATTAGTCGGAATGGCATCCACTAAATCGGGTCCTGATGCTTCATTAGCCCAGGTTTCAGTAATAAGGACCCAGTCAAGTTCAAATGCTTCTAAAAAGACGGCAAACTCCAATTTGGGCTCTCACTTTGAGCCAATGCATACGTGTGTTCATATGTTACTTTCTTGGAAAGTGACTTTTTCTATAGAAATCACACATACCAGGACAGTTATCCAAGATTGTAGGCTGTACCGGCTTATCCTTCTTTTAACTTTTTAGGTCTTGTCTACTACAAAGCGCATGCACTGCCTGTTAATAGACATATTGTAGGCTTACTAAGAACATACATGGGCTTGGAGCCCCACTGTTGCTTACCATTGGTTGGCTTTCCTGTCATACTCATTTGCCTACTTCTTACTTGCGTACCAGCCAGCCATTCTTATGTTTGTCCCCGCACTGAGCATTGCCTCTTTGAAATCACTTTTGCTTGGCTGGCTTCTATGCGTTCACTCCTTGCTTTTCAAGCACTACTTTTTTCTTTTTGGTTAAGTACAGCAAGAGAGTGCACGTTTTTTTCTGCACTCTCACTCATTTACTTCTCTTCCCCTGCATTCCGTGTTGCTGCTCTCTGTTGTCCATGTACTTCTCTCCACGATCTCCATGTTGCATTTGTCCTCGTTATTCCCCCTTCTGCTTTCTCCCCCAAGGGCTTCTATCCTGCCCGGTCCACGTTGCTCTCTTGCCTGTTGCTTCTCCTCCCCACCCTCCATGCCCTCCTTTCTTGTCAGCTGCTTATCCTCCCCACCCATGTGCTTGCTGACCTGTATGGTTTTCTCTGCCAACTTCATCTTGCTCTCACCTGTTGCTCCCCCTCCCCACCCACATCCCTGCTTTGCCATATGCTTCTCCACTGCCTGCTCCAGGTGGCTCTCTCAACCCTTTCTTCTCCTCCCTCATCCAAGCACTCCCTGTTGATTCCGCCTCCTTCACCCCCAGGATTCTTCTTCCCCTCCCTTGTTGCTTCCATCCCACTCCTCCCACCATTGCTTCAATCACCTACTTTTTTTCCTTTTTAGTTACCGATCAGTAAGAAAACAGAAAAACGACACTGTGTCATTTTGTAGGCACAGGTGCGGTGCGTGCCTGCACCCACAAAATGAGATAGATATCAAAGCCTTTTTTTTTATTAAATCCTTTTGCCATCCTGCACAGCCTCTGGTAATCTGAGTAAGGAATGTTACTGTTAAGTAATTGGAACATTACCCCCTCACCCCTATTTTTTCCGACTACATAGTACATACAGAATCCAGGATATACCAAAGATCACAACTTGATCCAAAAAAGGAAGACGCCACAATTATTGCAATGCAACTTATCTATTTCAATAATCAAGCAAAATACGACAAAAGAAAGTTTAGACGGATCCAACAGCAACAACACACTGTTTGCAAATTCTAAGGCTTTTAGATTTCCTACATCCAGTCTATAATGGGGAATGAATATAGAAGAATTAACACAGGTAGCAGCTCAACAAATGTCCTGAAGATTGGCTCCCCATACATCCGCTGATAAAACTGCCATCTGCCAGGTTTAATCGACCTTGAATAGTAGCAGGTGATAGATATCCCTCAGCTTCATGGCAGAAATAAATCATTTAATTCAGTGACTTAAACTGGCAAGAGGATTTCAGCCCCTTCCTGAAGACCCAAAATTCACAGAGAGACGGTCTAAAAGTCTATAGTCAGTTTTTTTACGTTTTCAAGACTTTATTTGGGAAGAACAAACATCACAAGTTATGCATTTGGAAGACACAGTAGTATAGAATAGCTAGAGCACGAGTACATGAACATTGCCACGCAACGCTAGCCAGTGGGGTTGCATTACACATATTTTAGTTTGCAGAACAATTCGAAATTTAGTGCATACAAAGTCATTGGCGCGAGCCAGTATAGCATCATGGCGGACAAGCGTCTACTGGCGTCCAGAATATCTTTAACGTAGCCCAACTAACAGGTCATGGGGTCTGGAACTAGGGTATCCGAGGTGATGTCACTCGCGATGCGGCATACGTCATGCCAGAAGGCCGTAATCTTAGGACACATCCAGTCTAGGTGTATAAATGTGGCATCGGGAGCAGCACACATCATGCAGGTAGACTCTGCAATCAGTTCCATTTTATGAAGCACAATGGGTGTGCGATATGGCCTGTGTAGATACTTCAAATGTATGAGGCGTAAATGTAATTCAGCGAAAGTTTTTGGGATTGATTGCAGCAATATGTCCATTGTGCAGGTGTAGGGACATCCCCAAGGTCAGACATCCAGGCTAGTTGCATCCGTTCAGTGTCGACTGGGGAAGCTGCAAGCATCAGAGCATAAAGTCTTGTGATCAGTTTAGTGTCAATATATTCTATTGCAGCACCATGGGCCGGGGGGGGTGGGAACTGAGGCATTATTATCTTTGCAGGTGGCGCGGATTTGAAAGTACAGCGGGTTATATAGGGGAGTAGTATTCTCCAGAAGAGTAAACAACTGATCTTTAGGGTAAAAATCTGCACTTGTAGTAATGCCAAGTGAATCAGCGCGTCACGCCATACCTGATGTCTGGAGTGGTGGAAATAATGGGTTGATCGCCAGCGCCACAGCTAGCGCAGAGAGTGTTGGGATCCCAGTGTGTGTGCGTATTCCCTCCCAGGCCCAGCGCATACATTCAGCAGTGTCAATTTTGCCCTTAGGGGCCGTATAGGGAAGGAATATGGCAGTCTGTATACGCCTCGGGTGGCAACGTCGGCTTCTACTGTGACGTGCGGGTGAAATGGCGGAGGATGTAGCCAAAAGTGGAGAAAGCTAGCCTGGGCCGAGTAAGCATAAAGCTTGAAGTCGTGGGCCCCCAGCCCACCGCGTGTGAAGCGCAGCGTTAGGGTGTCATATGCATTACGCGGTTGGCGGCTCGCCCAGTAAAGTGTAATCATGTTGGAGCGTATTCTCCAGAAAAATTGGGATGAAAGTGGCAGCGGAATGTTTAAAAACTAATACAAGAACTTGGGCAGGACTACCATCTTCGCGATGATGTTTCTTGTGGCATAGGATTGCGGTAGGGTTTTCCAGATCAGAATTCTGGACTCAAGCCAATTGATCGCTCTGCCATAGTTCTCTTTCCACAGCTCGTCAATTTTTCTAGTGAGCCAAATTCCCAGATATTTAACCTGGCTGGATGCCCATGTAATCAGAAATTCTGTATCAAAGGGGCGTGTTGCGTCAGTTAACGGAAGTAACATCGATTTCCCCCAGTATATCTGCACCCCAAAGCAAACGCCGAAGCGGATGACTTCTCTGGTCATAGGGCCTAGGTTCTCTTGGGGCTCTTGAATAAAAAGGGCGACATCATCCGCATGCATTGATGTGACTAGGCTGCGAGATTAGAAGCCAATGCCCCTTTGTGTGTGATGCTGCCTTAGCTGCGCCGCCAGTGGCTCCATCGCTATGGCAAAAAGCATGGGAGACAGAGGGTAATCCTGCCTGGTGCCATGGGAGATGTATATTGGTTCAGTCATTTTGCCATTTATACGGACATGTGCCTCCGGTAATGTATAAAGTAACTTTATTTTGTTAATGAAGAGGGAGCTGAGTCCCAGACGGGCCAGCAAGGAGAAAAGGAAGGGCCATTCAAGCAAGTCAAATGCCTTAGTGGTATCCAACAGGGCAGCCACTGCGGGCAGATTCGAGTTGATTTGGTGTATGATGGAGAAGATGGTACGTAGGTTATGAGAGGTGGCACGACCCGGTATAAAACCGGATTGATCTGGGCAAGCAATAAGCGACATGAGGGGGGGAGGAGGCGGTTGGCGAGCAGTTTCGCATATATTTTATTATCTGTATTGATTAATGAAAGCGAGTGTTACGATTCGCAAGAGTCAGGGGGTTTGCCAGGTTTAAGCAAAAGAGTGATTAGCGCCTTGCGTAGAGTGGTGGTAAAGTGACCTCCTTGACCAATATATAGATTGTGACTAGATGGGGAATGAGGACAGTAGCGTATTCCTTTATAAAGGCCACTGTTAACCTGTCCGCCCCGGGCACCTTCTTACTGGGAAGGCTAAAAATCATCTGGTCAATTTCCTCAAGAGTGAAGGGTTCATCTAGGTACTCTTCAGTCACATTACTAAGCCATAATAGCTCGATAGTATCAAAATATTGTGTGAAAACGTCCGGAAGAGTTTAGGTGCCGGCAGTATATAAGCTGGCGTAGAATTGTGAGATTCTGGTGAGTATATCCTGTGGGGTGACGATTCTGGTACCCTTTTCGTCCTGTAACTCTGTGATGTAGGTTGAGGCATGGGGCTTTCACAACAGGTGTGTAAGAGTTTTACCAGGGCGGTCATCCTCCCTGTAACCGGCGAGCTTGCATAGCATGGCATAAGTGTGCAAACTTGCGCTCAGCTTCGGACTGATATTCAGTTTAAAGTCTATAGTCAGTTGAATGAGAAATTATCATTTCAACAGCTCTAATAGCATTTGGAAGATGAGTTACTCTTCCTCCTTTGTGGAAGTATAGGAAAAAAGGATGACAAAGTACATTCCTGTTCTGTATGAAAGTTAGAAACTACCTTAAGTTAGAAATTAGGACCTAATCACAAAAAAAACTTATGTCAGAAAATACCTGAAGGTAAATGGTCGGGACAAGTAACACAGCCACCTCAGCAAGATTTAAGGCTTGATTACGAGTTTGCTACAAAAACAATATTGGGGAGTGAAAAGGTAGTATCCTGCGTGGACACTGGAGGTGGATACGTCCTCCTCTAAGAATCTGTAATCAAACAAAAGGACCCACCTCTAAGGAGGGTTCCCTTGATAGAGTGTCTTACTGTGTCAAGAAAGTGGGTTTCCTATCTTGGGTTGGATGCACATAGTGTTTCCTTAAATACCCCTCACACACCAAAAGGGCCCTTGGTGTCATGCTTCATCATAGGGGCCTTCCCGCCTCGCTGCGGGACGGGGCGTGCTACGAACTGCGACTACGTGGGAGCACTGATCTTACAGTACTATGTGTTGTGTGGGGGTAGTAAGAAGAAGGGTCTAGAGTGAATGCAAAAAGTGAATTTCAAAAAGGACTTGGGCTCATGGACTTAAGAAACTTTAATAGGTCATCGAGGCTGGACATGTTAAAAATGCTGGTTCTGAGTTATTCTACGTATAAAGTGTGGATACTCCTAGCAAGTCAACATGTTTTTTCTCATGCACCCCAAATCCTTTGTTTCGCCAACTTGAAACTGGGGGTCCCACCACCGCGGTCGGCTCATCGGAAAGCCAATTTGTAATATGGATAGTGGTGAAAGTCCTCGTACCACCCTATGGCAGCTGCTTTTCCACAGCAATGGCTCTTCCTTCAAGTTAACCTGTCCTTCCCCTCCTTAGGGAAACGTAAAGCTTCAATTGCTGCACACTAAACCTGAAGGGTAGTTATTCCTAACCCCAGATGAGAGCCATCTTGCAGGGATTCGAGAACACAGCCGGGTTCACAGGTACAGGGATCTCAAGCATGATTCTGACACTAGGAAACAAAATGAGACCACTTATCATCATAGGATTTCTTTGTAGAACTTCTCTGAGACTCCTAGATAGAAGCTACTAAAGAAGAAGAGAAACCTAATTTCTACAACTCTGGACTCCTCAAAGAACAAGCATGACTATCCAATGAATTAGATTTACCACTACATTGTCCACACCTCTGCTAAAAAACAATCCATGCTGGGACAAGGTAATCCTACAAGAAGGAGAGAGCAAACTTTTTTTGCTAGGTCACGTGATGTTTGAGGGACACAACTCAAGGACTGGGACATGGTAGGGTTGAGAGAGTAATTCAGGGGTGTTCACAGGATTGCCACCTGCAGCATCAGAGATTGAATGACCTGATTAGCTGACAGCGGGTGGAAAAAGACACAAAACATAAGAATCTTGTTAATGCTAATCCAGTTAGCTGGCACAGTTCATCCTAGAGGCAGAATGGAATACGGTTCCTCAGTCTTGAGTTTGCTTGAACACAGTAGAAGTGCAGAGGCCGGCCCCTTAAGCCTTTATTTCCTGAGATGGAATGGAAAGGCAAAAACATATAAGACATTAGCCAGGACTTCAGCAAAAATAAACAAAAATATCTGTAAAACAAGGATGGAAGCACTCAGTAAATAACTGCAAAGCTCAAGGGAATGAACCAGATGAATTGTGATGCAATGAGCCAATGTCCATTTTAGGGTTCCCACCTTTCTCAGAGAAAAATATTGGCCATTTGTTCATATTTTAAGATTCTGCAAAAGCCCGGACATTGTTACTTAAGTAGAACTTTATATATATATTGATTTTCACTTTCCTTGTTTACTCCATCAGTCAGGGAGCATTAAGGCAGCTCTAGAGCACTTTTATAAAGCGCGCTCTTGTTATATTTGCTGATTACGTTTGTAGTAAGAAAGGAAAAAAACACGGTTTTAGGTGATTTCCCTGATGTGTGTACCAGCCAGGACATTAAAATATTAGTCATGCCGGAAAAAACGGACAGGTGTCAACCCTGCTTTATAGCACCGGTGAGTCATAATGCACCTGAAATGAAACTTCAATCTAAAAGGAGGCCATGATGGATTGGGAATGACATAGTCCAGTCACCATGACTGTATGAGGCTCCTACCTCGGGGGAGGGGGGAGGGTGAAGCAGGATGACAGCCTGGCATGCAGAGCAACATTTTGCTGCAAAGCCGGAACACATGATAAGGGGTCATTTATATGTATAGAATGTATAGCCCGTGTACATAACGTGCAGCTGTAAGGTTCCCCTAGAATTGGCCATTCCTGGGAAAATATGAGTGGAGGGAAAGAAACATTTACTATACTTACGCTGCCAAAACTTTTCAGGGCATAGATTCTGCACATGAACATAAAGGCATGTAAGGTATTTTAGGAAAAAAGATAAGTGGCAGGAAACATTGAGAATACCATGCCCTCCATGTGCACAATTAGGTCCAAAATGTTTGTAAATCAGACATGCAGTCGTACAGGACCTTTAGCGCTGGTGACTCTATGTTTGATCTCCTTCTACCCACAGGCTATTCTATTTTCAGGAATGACAGACCTATCAAAGTTGGGGGAGGTGTTGCAGTCATCTTTAGAAACTCCCTTCAACTCAAGGCTTTTCCCATCAGCGCCTTCCGCACTTTTGAATGTCTATCTCTTGAGCTTCAACTACACCACCGCTCACCCCTCAGATTCCATGTCATATACCGCCCACCTGGCAGAGGCCCTTCGTTTATGGAGGAACTCACTGACTTCATCAGTGACCAATATTCACAAAGTGACAATCAGACCTTCGTGGGGGACTTCAATCTCCACTGGGGCTCCCTGCAAGACTCTTCCGCGAACTTGCTGGCCACCTTCCTCTCTACAAACGATCTTATCCAACACTGCACAGAATCAACACACTCTAACGGTTCAATCCTGGACCTTGTTATTTCTAAAGCAGGCATGCATTCAATCGCGACCCGTATTCTCGTAGACTGGTCTGACCACCTCCTCATTCCATTCTCTCTTCACCTAGCACACTCTATAACTCTTGGCCAACCTAAGAGGGCTACCTCCTGGTTCCGTGACGCTAAAAATATTGACACTGTTTCCCTCTGTGAATCAGCTTTGCTGTCACTTCCAAGGCTAGACCCGAACCTAGATGTTGACGATCTCACCTCACATTGCCTCTCAGTCCTTGCAGTCGAAATCAATAGCGTCTCTCCTCTCCAAAGCAAAAAGAAAAGGCCTATTTCCTCAGCACCCTGGTTCAACAAATCCCTATATGAAGAAAGGAAGCACCTAAGACTCCTTGAGAAACAATGGAGGCAAGCACCCTCCACCGATAATTTGGCTATGCTTCGTACAGCAAGATCCAAGTACCACAAGCACATCTTCCTTGGGAAAGCATCACACTTCAGAACCCTCCTTGACTCAGCCAAAAATAGACCCAAAAAACTATTTGATCTCATCAAGAATACTAACTACTCTCCCCCAACCTCCAAATTGGAGGATTCTACAAAGAAAGCTGCTGATTTCGCTGTATTCTTTGACGAAAAAGTGAAATCACTTGTGGTTCAGGTCGCTCATCCTAACCCTCCAGAGGAGCGCAAATCACTAGCCATTTGGCAGAACTTCGACCCCATTTCTGAAGATGTCCTCCTCAAGTACATCCTCGAAACAAAGCCCTCCAACCACTCGCTCGACCCCATCCCTAGTACCATTGCCATTGACTTCTATACCCATTCTCTTCCCTATTGGACCACTCTGGTCAACCTCTCCCTCTGTCAAGGCTCCCTTCCTGTTCCCTTCAAAACTGGGCAGGTCACCCCTCTGCTTAAAAAACCCACTGCGGATGCGAATGACCTCAACAACTCCCGCCCCATCACTAACCTACCCTTTCTTGCGAAGATCACAGAAAGATGTGTTGCGAAACAACTCTCTCGTCATATCAAGGACAATGATCTTCTTGACAATTTTCAGTCCGGCTTCATCCAAAACTGCAGCACTGAAACTGCCCTGCTGCAAGTGATCGATGACGCGCTGCGAATGCTAGACTCGGGGGGTCTTGTCTTCTAATTCTCCTTGACCTTTCGGCAGCCTTTGACACTGTCAATCACAACACCCTCCTCAACACTCTTCAACAGAGAATGGGCATGGAGGGCACTGTGCCTAAATGCTTTGCTTCTTTCCTTTCTGATAGATCCCAAATGATCAAAATAGCGGACAGTCTTTCATCTCCTTCGGCGGTGGGTCAAGGTGTTCCCCAAGGCTCTATTCTTGCACCCACATTGTTCAATCTCTATTTGGAACCTCTTGGAAATCTCCTAAGTAAATCTGGGGTCAACTATCATCTCTACGCAGACGACACTCAAATCTACCTCAAGGTTGCCTCCACTCACGATCTCTCCGTCCTAAGCTCTACCCTCGACTCCATTCAAAACTGGATGTCAACACATCAACTGATTCTGAATCCCTCCAAAAATGAATTCCTCCTCCTCTCCTCCTCACTTTCTCCTCCCCCGGTTCAATCATGGATGGACCAGATGAATCTGCTGAACAATAAACCCATCATTGTCGACAGCGCAAAATCCCTTGGTGTCATACTCAACACAAAACTCAATCTACTCTCCCACATTAATTCAATTGCAAAGTCTGCCCGATACCAACTGCGCCTTCTTTGGGGGATTTGTCACTTCTTCCCGGAGCATGACCTTAAAACCCTGGTCCAATCGCTGGTCCTCTCCAGACTGGACTACTGCAATTCTCTTCTGACTGGCCTCCCCAAATCCCACCTGTCCCCCTTAAGTCTGTTCTCCATTCAGCAGCTCGTTTCGTTTATGGGGCCAAAAGAAGCAACCACATCACTCCCATGTTATCCACCCTCCGCTGGCTTCCCATCGAGGCTAGAGCTATCTACAAGACTGCCTGCATCACCCACAAAGCCTTGCACTCCTCCTCTCTGCGCTACCTGGCGAATAAACTGAAACTCTCTGGAGGCTCTAGACCATCACGAAATGCTGAAAATCTACTGCTTGAACCTCCCACTTTCAAGAAGGAAAGATCAATGGCCCAATCCTTTTCAGGCAGCGCAGTGAGAATCTGGAACTTACTTCCGCCTCAGCTCCAGACCACCACCTCCTCCCAGGCCTTCAAAACTGACCTCAAAGTTCTCCTCCTTCAAAGACACTTCCAAATGTAATCCATGCCCTCTCTATTATCTGAAGGAAGCCCTTGCATTATAGAAAATTCTACTTTACATGACTATGGAAGTGTCTTCCCAGTGTGTTCTTGTGGTTTGAGAGTCTGCCATTTATTGCAGTATTATCCTTCTACCTGTGTTTGGTACTCGTGTGTAACATGCATCCGTCACTTTCTCTTGTAACACACAGTTTTCTACCTCTTACATTTGTTTGGTTTTCGATACCTGCACAAGTGACACCAGTGCCTACGTAACGTTTGTTCTTGTGCTTGAGTGTCCTCCATATATTGCAGTATTATACCTCTATGTTTACTTTGTACGCTTTTGTAACCTGCACACGTCACTTTTTCCTCCTGTAATACACCGTTTGCTACCTCTTGTATTTTGTTGGCTCACGATTGTCACTTTTGTAATGCACCGTTTGCTACCTTTTGTATTTTGTTGGCTCACGATTGTAATTTTTGCTTCATTTAATGTAACGTTTGCTTTTGTATTTTGCTCACTTGTAATGTTCTCATGTATCAGTTCTGTTCCTATTGTGAAGCGCTCTGACACCTTCGGGTAAAGTCCGCGCTATATAAAAATGCATAAATAAATAAATAAATAAATAAATGTGTTTCTTTTCGGATTCACTCGCTACCGCCGGGGCAAAGCGCCCCTCATCTCTCTATAGCCCCATTCTCACATTTATTTCCGTTGTTTTAAAGCACTAGGAAAGGCTGGCTTTACTAATGAGAATGTATACCCAAACAAACCCTTCTTTAGCAAATTTAGGAATAGATAATGAAAGACTGCAGATAAAATACATAACCTCCTAACCTATTTTATGCAGTTTGCATGCAGCTCTTTGAAGACAGCTCAGTAACAGTCACTGTTCTTATACTAGGGTTGTAACTTATGAACTACAATAACAAAAGGATCTCTGTGACGAAAGCAGTAATCCTCTCAGCTATTCACATAAAATATAGATCTGTGATATGCACTCAGCTATTCACATAAAATATAGATCTGTGATATGCACGTATGCGTTCTTTGCAGCAGGCATATTAACCCTCTGCACTACTTTATGGCAAGTGAAAATTGCCACTAAACAAAACTCTGACCTCTCTCTCTGGCGGGAACACATTCATCTCAAGAGTTATCTTGACATTTTTATTGCAGCCTGAAAGCCAGCATCCGAGGAACTCGGCAGCAGCTGTTTCTAAATCGTATGTTATTGCTAATCACAGCACCCCCACCCCACTTGAGGTCAGCGCCCCCTCCCTTCCCCAGGTCAGCGCCAGTGCAGCCGCACTGCCCTAAAGCCAGCCCTGCAGTCGTACATTATATATTGCATGCACGTAGGCCACAGATGACAGAATGAATGATGTTTTCTGCCAATGGAACCTCACATATGTTTAATTTACTCACACTTAGATTTTGACAAAGTGGGCGTGGCCAGAGGTAAATGTCAGGAGTGGCCAATGGCAGGTAATGTAACAGATGGCACACTCATAATATTTAACCTCCAAAGCAGATTTTCTCATTCATGGACAAAGGTACAAAGGGCCTGATTTATGAGGCTGTGCGTCACTTTTACGCCGCCGGTGCATCACTTTTTGTGACGCACCAGTGGCGTAAAAAATGCACCTTGTTGCGCCATATTTACAAAGTGACGCATCTAGGTAGATGCGTCACTTTGTAAACCCCTGCGCCACATTATACCTGCGCCAGGTATAATGTATGCAAGGGGGGCGTATTGACGCAAGAAAGGGTCGTAGAAGTGACGCAGTGAAATCTATGAGATTTCACTGCGTCACTTTTAGGACGCCGTTGCGTAAGACTGATGCATGCCCTTTCACATGGGGCTTGCCCCATGTGAAAGGACGCATTGCTGGAGTTGCGTCACTTTTGTGACACACTCCAGCAATGCGTTACTTTTGCGCTTACAGATACGTCAGAAATACTGACGTATCTGTAACTCCTTGCGACATGATGCGTCATACATTAAATATGACGCATCAGGAATGTCTCAAGTAGTGCGCACTGAGAAGTGACGCATCGCTGCTTTCACGCAGCGATGCGTCATTTCTCATAAATGAGGCCCAAAGATTGTCGTAACGCTCGCCTGTTCATACTGCTGCAAGCCGGGGGCCTCATTTATGAAAAGTCACACATTGCTGCGTGAAAAGAGTGATACGTCACTTTTCACTGCACCCTCCTTGCGACACCAATGATGCGTCATATTTACAGAGGGAGAGGTGTGGCGCCGCGGCCAGGGTGACTGACGCTGGAATCTGGGGATCACGGTTCGATCCCCCGCTCCGGTCGCAGATTAGCCCAGCACCATGTGACTCTGGGCAATAGCTTGCTTAATCTTCCTGACGGCCCCCAGCTCTTGAGACCCTTACAGGTGTGTGTTCGCGCTTTACAAATGTGGATTATTATTATGACGCATCATGGCACAAGGAGTTACAGATACGTCGGTATTTCTGACGTATCTGTATAGCGCAAAAGTGACGCATTGCTGGAGTGTGTCACAAAAGTGACGCAACTTCAGCAATGTGTCCTTTCACATGGGGCAAGCCCCATGTGAAAGGGCCTGCGTCAGTCTTACGCCTGCTGTGAGGCAGGCATAAGAAATTGTCGCATTTGTGTCCTAGAAGTGGCGCAGTGAAATCTTATAGATTTCACTGCGTCATTTCCATGACACTTTCTTGCGTCAAAACGCCCCCCTTGCATACATTATACCTGGCGCAGGTATAATGTGACGCAGGGGTTTACAAAGTGACACATCTGCCTAGATGCGTCACTTTGTAAATATGGTGCAACAGAGTGCATTTTGTACGCCATTGGTGCGACGCACCGGCGGTGTAAAAGTGACGTGGAGTTTCCCTGGCCAAATCTGAGGAAACTTTCGTGGCTTTTTTACCTGTAATTTGAACTTGCCCCACAACATATTTCTAACCTACGAGAAAATAGGACTCTTGTAATACTTTCTACCTGGCAGAGTGAAAAAACACTTTTATTGTTCCCTTCACTTACCACAACCGGTTTCCTAAAAATGCGACCCATGTTTCTCATTGAGGAAAAAGATCATTAAACGTCCATATTAGTTTCCTTTGCCATTCTCAAGTTTCCCACTCCTTACTTGGAGCAGGTCATGTTTTGGTGAATCACATACAGTTACATAAACATATTAGTACAAGAGCGAGGCGTAATCTATTTATGTATTTTAAATGAATGTATGTGCAGTAGCAAAAAGGAGTAAAATAAGTGTAGCATGAGAAGAAATGTACACATGGAGGAACCGGCGAGCGAATCTAAACATTTGAAAGTAAACCCATTCGGTGTCTTTCAGTCTCGAGACTACAGAAACGCAGGGCCTGGCTCGCGCCTTCCTCATGGCTCTTGTGAATGCTGCCTTTCAGGTTCCAATGCATTCTCCTCTTACCAGAACTGTGTTCAGTGCTTCTGGCATCTTTTCAAAATTGCTATTTTAAAACTCTTGGTATGCAAACCATACCTTAATTCGGATCGCCCTTGTCAGTGTTACAGCTTGTTCGTACACGTTTCTCATGTTTAAACACGGAAACACATATTTCTAAATGCTGCTTTAACAACTAAAACGTTCATACACGCCAAGAAATGTATTTATTGGCTAAATACCTGTTGCTATTTTTCCCAATGAAACATGGTCTTATGTTTCGATTTATCACTCGTTTATATTCAAACAACCATTTATATCTCATTCTCATCTCACTGACTCTCTTTTTCCTCATTAAAAAGTTGAAAAACTCCAGCCCAGCTCGCTCACTGGTGGTTATCCGGTGGTCACCACTCCCCTACATACCGGAAGTGGGCACCATACGAGTCTCTCGTTTCTGATAGCTTGCTCCTGTTTTGCACATCTTCTCACCAGTCTCAGAAGACCTTCAAAAGTCAAGTCTGATCGCCTAACTGGGACTACTCGGGTGGCTATGGCTTGCCTTCACTGAGGTCGAGTCACACAGCACTGGGTTGACCCTTTGTCTCATCAGTGCTGCCCCCTGCTGGGAATGTCGGAGAAGGGCAAGCAGTGGTAACTGAAGAAAGTAAACTTGGCTCTTTGTGCCCTGTTTACTGTCCTGCTTTTACATCTTAGCTTGACCCCCTTTAGTAAAGTCAGTGCCTGTGATGCCATAGAGCCAGAGAGGGGTAGCAGAGCCCCCCAAGCAGGCCACCAGGCATATTATCGCTACCACCTGGTACGGATAATTCTGAAGTTTTTCTATTTTCTGGGAGAGGGGTTTAAAAGGGCTATTAACTGGTGCAGGGATTGTTAGGGATAAGGTGTCCTCACACAGTGTTTATAGCAGGTGTTACTTCTGGCAAATGAGAGTTGCTGGTCTTTTTTCTAGTGGGACATTCAGTCCCAGAAAGTATGCTGCTTTTTTATGCTCCATCTATTTGTCTGCTGCATATCTATCTTTTTGCCCTTCTTCGGGTCAATATTGGACTAAGATGAATATTTTTTGTCAGGGCTGCTTTTGGTTCCCATTTTAACCCTAGATACAGGTAATGGCAACTAACTTGTCCTTATAGCTTCCACTCCTGCTGTGCTCCATGCCCTAAATCTGATATTAAGATGTGCACATGCTCTCCCTGAAATGCAAATCTACTGGCAGCCCACACACTGCTGCATTGGTCTCTGCCACCCTAAATCTACCCCCCTGCCACCCACAGTGACCCGGTCAGTCATCTCTGTGCCGCCTTCTAGCAGGTCCTGTGCTACAGCTAGGTCCTATAGTATAAGCCTGACACATGAAGATTGACATACTACCAGTGGAGCCTGCCTCTGAACGGGGGAGGTGGAGGGGCGCGTGAGGGGGCAGAGGGTGAGAAAAATAAAAATAAACTTGCCTTCTGCTCCGCAGCTGCACACCTCTTGTGCCGCCGCACACCTCTCCTCAATCTGCTGGCAGCACCAGAAGCGTCCATGCTCCAGACTCTCCCAGCCAATCACAATGCTTCCTGAGCAGCTTCGTGATTGGTCTGAGCAGCCAGTTTGGCACTCAAGCAGTGCCCGGGGAGGCTGAGCATGTTCTCCACAGGGCTGTGAAAACAGCCCAATGGAAAACCTGCCAAGTATGCAAGACAGTTTGGCCGGCCTTATAGGGTGGGTCAAGCGATCATGCGCACAGAGGGAGGGACTGCAAACCACTCCTGCTCCCTCTGAAGCAAGCCAGCTCCGCCCGCCCGACCTGGCTGGAGCAAAGAAAAAGAAACTGATAATAACTTCTTGTTATTATCATTTTCTTTTGCGCTGCTCAAGGAGCAGGGGGTGATGCTCTTCCACCTTAGCGGAGGAGCCGCCACTGCAGGCGACCCCTCACACTAATGTGACATCAATGTTGTGGTGCCTCCTGTTTGCACAAATGCTGCTACAGAAGCAGTCGCGGCTGGTGTTGTGGTGCAATGTGGCGTGGTGGGGGAAGGAGGGGACAACAAAAACAACACCAAAAAAAATAACTTACCTGAATGCACAACGCATCGCCCCTCTCCTGGCTTCACTGCAGCACACACTCTCAGAGTCCCTTGTGCAATCCTAACACTACTCTTGTGCTGCTAGCAGCAGCATGAGAGCAGCATCAAGATTTGCCTGAGCGCCCTAGATTTGCACTTCCAGACAGACTGGGAGCCTGTGCCTGCTGTCTCCAACCCAGCAACGCAGCTCCAGTTGGAGACAGCTCAGTGTGCATGTCAGGTTAGAAAATATTGTATGTAATATCATTTGTGTTATTTTGTTTGTACTTTATTGGACTGTGTTTGTTTTATATGTTTATACATTTTTTTAGATAATATATTAATAATAATATATTAATTATGAAATTGTTAGAATTTGTGTTTTTAGTAACCCTTGACTTTTCTGCTCGTGTGCAACTCTCCCCGCTGCCAAATAGCTCTGCAAGACCAGGACTCTGACCCAGCCCCTGCTGCTGCCATCTCGAGGTTGCTGCCCGCAGGTCCACTGGCCTACCTAGGCTTCTCTCCATTTGGTCCTTATTCTGTCTCATAAAGTTTTGGCCTATTCTGCCCATTACTTTATTGGGGTTTTGAATACAGGCTCCTCTGCTGGAAGTTTCACTGGGTAAGCAGCCTTCATTGCTCCCTCCTGTTTTCCTGCAGCTTTTTCTTCCTGCTCCAACACTGCTCGTACGCCACGCCCTTCTGCCTCCCTGACAGCTCCTCCCACCTCCCAGGACTACTTATGGAGGCAACTGCACTGCTGCACCGCCGGCGTGCCAAAGGCAAGAACGGCTGCGCCTGTCCGTGCCTAGACCGCGACCAGCGTCAGGACCCTGGCCCACCAGACATCTGCTGATACACCTCCCAGGATCTCCTGAACCTCGATCCAGACACTGAAACAACAGATGCTCCACCTCCTCCCCGCTATCTACCAAAGGACCTTTCACCTGCCACCAGTGCCAGTACTCCTGAAACACAGACCGCGATGGATCCAGTGCAGCTTTTACCCAGAGGACCACAAACAACTCCGAACCATTCAAAGGCATCCTGCTCAATGCCCATTCCCTATGCAAGCACGTCACGGACATCTAGGACACCATCACCTCCCTCGCCCTAACGTGGCCTTCATCGCCAACATATTGCTCAACCCCTCCTCCGACCCCGACATGATTCACCAAGACAGGATTGACAAACTCAAAGGGGGCATAGCCATCATCTTCAAGGAAACCATCCAATGCACTGCCACTGACTAGGACGCCACACCGCTGATGGAACACCTCAATTCCCAACTACAGACTGACACCAAGACCATGATAAGAGGTACTCTCGCCTACAGACCCCCCCGGACTCTGACCAGTCTTCTGGGATGCCATCCCCAACCTCATCACCCCAGTGGCCATCAACTCCCACCACTACACCCTGCTTGGCAATCTCAATTTCCACATTGACAACCCCAACAACGCCAACTCTACCTCCCTCCTGGAGCACTTCAACAAGATAGGCCTCACACAACTAGTCACTGGCTCCCCATCCAGAAAGGATGCCAGGTCAAGATCCTCCTGCACGCATACAAAGCTCTACATAAACAAGGACCATCCTACATCAGCCATTAAATGAGTTTCCACCTGCCCTCAAGACACCTGCGTTCTGCCTCACTCGCCCTCGCACACCCTGCATCCGTCACAGCTGCAGCGGGGGCTGCTCCTTCTCCTACATTACTGCCAAGACCTGCCCCTCCACTTCTGAAAAGCACCCTCCCATGTGGACTTCAGAAAGAAACAAACGACCTGGCATTTCGACGGAGACATGGCACCCTCAGTGTCCAGATACCCCTAGCGGTGACAGTGCTGCACTACACAAATGCTTTTTGATTGATTGATTGATTGTATTAATGTATAAAATAATGGATTTATAATTTTATTTAGAAAATAGATATTGTGTTTTTAGGGGATAAGTGTGAGGATATTTTTAAAAAGTGTGTATTTTAATGTATAGTTAATGTTAATTATTTTAATTATATGGAATTATTATTCTAAAATATTTACATTTCCCTTGGTACAGTAATATTTTGTATACATTTGAGTTTATAAGAAAATATGTAAGAATTATAATACATTAAAAATATTGTTTTATTATAATATTTGAATACATATTTTAATCAAACTGTGTTTTTGAAATGTACAAATGGATAACATTTACATTTATTAAAGTAAATTAATAAAAAAATCTTTTTATAATTGAAATATTTAAAAAAAACATTATTTAGAAAATTATGTAAATGTAATATCCTAAACATTGGCTTATATATATTTTATTGATAATTTTGAATTATGCTTTATTTTTTACTTTATGTTTCAAAGTTTAGGAATAGTAGTAAATATTTAAACACTATATTAATTATTAATAGTAATTAAACTATTGGGGGTGGTTAAAGTTTAAATATGAATATTAAGGTTTGTATTTTTGGTTAGTTTAATTTTTATGTAAATTTTAGCACCTTGCATAAAACGTTTTAGGTTGCAGCGAAAATAATTATTTTCACCCCTTTAGTGTCTAAAACCTCCCCCAAATTGGTATACATTAGAGTGGGAATAGTAAATGTCATCTTTTCAGTATTTTCATTCTTTTGGTTTGTTGGCTAAGTTTAGGTGCAATTTGGGTTACAGATTACTCCATTCTTGGTAATTGGTCGCTGTGCTCTTTTTGTAAAGCGTCTATACATCTTTAGAGTGTAGGTTGGATTCTGCCTAGTGTGGATTGGAAGGCATAGTGACATTCTTCCACTGCATTTTTTGTTTTGGCTTCCTGTGTCAATGTGCTGTCATAGACATTCCACTCTACCATGGTATTTGGAATTTGGGTTGGGGCCTGTGTCCGGAGTGAGGCAGTCTACCAACCCAAGTATCATTGAAATAATCTATTCAAGGGCTTACTTTGTGTTAATTTTGTTGGTAGACAGGGCTTTCTATTACTAAATTGTAGGGATTAGCTGCTACCTCTGTGACAGAAACATAGGCTAGTGCTATTATTTCTTTTATTTCAAAGGCAAATTGGCCTTTTGTGGCGTATTTTACACTTAGTGCAGATTCTTGGAGGTGTCTCCATATGCTTTTGATTGAAATGAAAGTAACATCCTTCCATGTCTGTATGGGGAAAATCTTTAAAATGATTTGAATTATGGCTGGTTCAGTTCTATGATTATTGTTGATAGTAGTTATTTGTTTTATGTTTAATGTGGTTTAAGAGCTAGTAGTAAGTATTGCTTATTTGGTATTAGGGCATATATAAAAGGGATATTTATGTTTTGATATTCACTATGTATGTTGTATATCTGAATGAATGATTTAGGACACATTGTGAAGGTTCTATCCATCAACCAGGTTTTACATTGGCTTAGTTTTAATACATTATTTCCTGTAGAGAACATTATGATTCATCCATCATTGTTTAGTTTGTCATATACAATGAAAGGTTCTGCATTGTGTGTCATTGTTAAATGGTCAGGTATTTCTATGTCTTGGTATCTTCTAGAGGCTTTTTTAGTTCATGCAATTAATTACATGTTTTAAAGTGGGTATAGATGGTAGATGATCTGTGATGTGTTTCAGGACTCTAGGCAGTATGTTTTTTAGGATTTTGGTTGTGGGTTCTTGGGAGCTAGTGCTTGCTACTCTTATATACTGCATCTCCCTCACTTCAATTTGTGTCACATTTGGGAGTGGTTGTGTTCTCTTACATGATTACACAACATCATCTTTTGTAGTGGCCCTTCCATAGCATGCAATAGAATAATAATTGGTACATTTCCAATTTACATTTTCTGATGATTCACTTTCCTGGTTGTAGATGTAACCCATTTGACTTAGGTATTACTTTCCTTTCTGGGATGTTATGTATTCAGTTCTCATCTGTCATTGTATGTGAAAGTAGAGTAATAGTATAAATAAATATGATTTTAAAAACATTATACTTATGTTATTTACATTTAAAATTATGTAACTGGTTCTATTTTTTTATACCTACATGTATGTTCTTTTTACATGTTTCACACTGTTTTGCGTTGAGGGTGTTCTAAGTAGGAGCAGGAAAAAAGGCGTTAGGTTCAATTTAAATGTTTATTTGCTGGTAATTTGTAGAGGTAGTTAGGTTTATTTTTACTCACTGCTGGGGTGAGTTTATGTTTTTAAATAATTTATATATACATATTTGTTATATCTTTTTGCTGGTTTGTAATGGTTGTTTTTTGACAGCTTATCACTTTTCAAAGTCATAGTGTTTTCTTGTATGATATACATGTAAAGAGATAGACATTAAAGAGTGATTTGTTAATTATTCGCAATGTTACTTTTCTAAGTTTATTTGAAATTAAGTTATAGTTTAACCTGTTTGATGCGACGGACGGCCCCCGGCCGTCCAACGTCACGGTGAGTGTGTGTGGAGGACGGCCATCTGAGCCACACCCACTCATTATTTCACCCGCATCACTGCGGAATTCGCGCCGTGGTCAATGGGTTAAATATAAGTTTTACTTACTTGATTAGATAGTTGTCGAGATGTATATATTTCTTTTTTAAACAGTCTATTCAGAGAATCTGGAAGAGTTTCCTCGTCTTGCAGCATTTATAGTTTTTGAAATATTTAGTTGATATAATTATTGTGCCTTTTATATGGTTGTTTTAATTGTTTGTATGATTTTATTGGTTAAGGTTACTTTGGTTTTATTTTATTGGTTAGTTTAGTTGGCCCATCTATGTTAAATGGTAATTTAGGTTTTATTGATCATGTTTGATATATAATTTGATAATGTCACATAACCAAAAGTGCTCCTTCCTAAACCATGAACCTGACAGAGGTATTGTGCGAGCCGTCAAACGACGCTGGCAAACAATCTTCTCAAGCACAAAATACTATATAAACTCACTCTCAGGACACATTAAGAGTTTGCTGCAAATATTCCAGTTTAATTCAACTTCTCATAATGCATTTCGACTGCCCAGCAGGCTTGATCACATCAGAACAGTTGTTCTTTAAATGTTTATAGATAATAGAAAAAAATGGTTATATTTATATGAATTTAGTTATATATTATATTAGGGTGATTGTAAATATTTTGTTGTAATAGATTTATTTTAATTTTAAACATGTGCATAAAATGTTTTATGTTTTAATTAATTGGTTTACGTAAAAAGTTGTTTTTCATATTTATTAAAGATAATGAAATTATGTTGGCAATGTTATTGTTGTCGATTTTGTCTGAATTTTCAATTTTTTACTTGCTATGTATTCATTTAGCGGTGACGATATTTTTGTTTCTGCTATTTGTTTTTGATATCATTAAAAATCTATATTTGTAACAACGATATTTGTGTTCTCGATATTTGTGGTTTTATTAGTTGAATATAGGAAGGCAATATTTTTGCTAACAATACTTATTTTCCAATATTTTTGTGTTTTGATATTATATGCATTGATATTATGCCAATTATCTAATTAGGTGTAAGACAAAAGTGAGATAAATTTTACTCTTAATGCAGTTAAAGCAGTTAAAGTGGGCATTATGGCTCGTACTCCATAGTATTGTCCAAACCTTTTCAGAAAGCTTGTTTTCGTAGTTGCTTTTCTTTTTAATTGATTCATATGTTGCACCATAGATAGGTAATTTTCCAAATAAAACCCCAAGTGAACTTACAAGTTTACTGTTGCCACTGTTTGATGGCCCAGTTTCCAGTTAAATTTTGGTGCTTTTTTTTTGCCAAAGGTTATGATTTTTGTTTGATAATATTAGTAGTCAATCCATCGACCTGATTATGCTCATTTAACACTGTAAGTAAATGTTGTAAAGCGATGGGAGTCTGGAAGCAGATTACAAGGACCTCTGCATACGAAGGATAACTAGCAGAGCAGTTTCTGAGTTTTCGCGGCATGAATTCTGGATTTGTATAAAGTTGTCTAAATCAGGAATATATATTGAGAAAAGCATTGGGGCTAGCACACAGCCATGCTTGAGAAGGTTTTCCACAGCAATTTTAGGAGTGACAGCCAACTTGTCCAATAATTTGACTTGCATTAAAAAATAAGAATGGAAAGCAATACTCAGATATAGCAAAGAATACCCAGTCTTGCTAGCTTTGTCTATAGCAGATTACGGTTTACTTTGTCAAAGTTGGATGACTAGTCTTCCATAAAAAGTGCCTTATCTATCAGTAAAGTTTGTGTTGCGATGTTATCTATAATGGCACATACTGCTCTGAATTCTGCCTCATAGACTAGCAATAGATTGTTGGCTGTTACCCAGTCAGTTAGATGTGAAAATAAATATTTAGCAAAGTTTCCCTTCTGTGAGAAGTTAGCCTGGTATATGATGTCCACTATTCTAGTGGGCACCCTGCACCAGTCTAAACGACCCTTATGATGTGGTTGTAAAGTCAACCTTATAGACCAGCTATCCTAGTGGTAGCATGGACAAAGCAGTCTTAGGCTAAAACTTCAGAAAGCATGTAAAGCCAGCTGTTTTACCAATTATAACCCCTTGAATATCAAATGAAAGGACACCACACAAGGTATATATAAAATATATATGTATTTATTACTAACACAACCCCTCTGAACTCTTTATGAGGTCAGAGATCGAGATACAGCACAAGTTACTCAATAAGCATACTTTAAGTTGCACAAATACAATTCTGCCCTAGGGGCCTCACAAACCATATACTAAGTAAGTGGTATAAGAACCACTTCAGGAAAGGTGAAAAGGCCTAGGGCCTAGGGAATCGCTGGGGCTACTCTGAACAACCAAGGGATTTGAAGTAGGAGGCCCATGGGAGACGTGTGTAGTGTCTAAACACACACGCGAGTTACCATAGAGTTAGAATGGGAACGTAAAAGTTACAAAGTAGTAGATTCAGGACACTTCCGGATGGACTACGGTAAAACCCTTTTAAACTAGGACACTTGGATAGTTAACACCCACGGGAGCACCAGAGTACTCGAGTTACCTCACCCAGGGAAGCCGGTGCATAGGTGTCTTTTTCGTGTCGGGTTTTGTCGCTGTTTCCTATGGAGAGCTGCAAAGAAGTGCTGCAGGTGACCAGAAGAAAAGTGTCCGGGTGGATCCAAGGGTGGATCGGAGTCGTGAAGAACCTGAAAGCAGAGCGGACAGAGTCTGGGTCACTAGCCAGTGACCAGGAAGGAACCAGGAAAGAACCAGGCGATGTCGAGATGCAATCAGGTGAAGAGTTGAAACTTGTCTCTGCAGCCACGAAAACCAGGAGGCGTCGACGACATATGTTATGTTATGTTATGTTATGTTATAAAAGCTTTTATAGCGCGCTCTGTTACTAAAAAAGTATCCTGGCGCGAAAAGAGAGGCGGCAAAGATAGCGAGGGGGTTACAGGTTCATATTAAACAGATGGGTTTTTAGCCCGCTCTTAAAGGCGGCGATGGATTGAGCAGCCTTGAGATGTAATGGAAGAGCGTTCCAGGCCCTGGCAGCCCTGACTGAAATGGACTGGCCTCCAACTCTGGAAAGCTTAAATCTAGGTACTGTCATTTGGCACTGATTAGCCGAACGGAGGCAGCGATTCGGAACATACAGGGTAAACCGCTTCCTCAAATACCCAGGTTAGAGCTGATGAATCGCTCGGTAGGAGAAAACCAGCATTTTAAACATAATCCGGTGAGCCACCGGAAGCCAATGGAGGCTGCGTAAGTGAGAGCAGACGCTAGACCTCCTGGGCAGATTAAACAAAAGTCGCACAGCCGCATTTTGAATAACCTGAAGCCGTTGGATCAAATACGCAGGCAAGCCACTAAACAGGGCATTCGCATAGTCAAGCCTAGAAAGGATTACAGCACGCGATACAGTCTCCTTGGCCTTTTTCGGAAGCAATGGGAAAAACCTACGTAGGACTTTGTGGGTAGCAAAGCACACACACATGAGTTTTTTTATGTGGTCCTCAAACTTGAGATCGCTTCCAAACCAGACCCCTAAGTTCTTAGCAGGGCCGCCCATGAACTTGGGGCAGGGCAGATCTGGTGGCCAAAGGTGGTTTTTAAAATTATCCGAAAAGGAACCATAAAAGAGAACCTCGGACTTGTCTTCGTTACACTTGAGCTGAGCAAGTGCTAGCCATTGAAAAACAGATGAAAGACAAAGCCGAACAATCGACGTGTCCGAGTTATCCTTTGGCCAAGTGAACAAAAGTTGGGTATCGTCGGCGTAAGCCATTATTTTTGCCCCCAACTGTTCGGCCAGATAAATCAGAGGCGTCAAATAAACATTAAAAAGTAGGGGGCTCAGAGTAGACCCCTGTGGGACACCTGTTGTGAGTTTCTTAGGCAAGGAGGCATGGGGTGGCATCCAGACCTGTTGCGTCCTGTCATCCAAGAATGACGTCAGCCAATCAAGAGCTAACCCAGGGATGCCAACGGCAGCCAATCTGGTAAGAAGTAGGGTATGGGGCACCGTATCGAAGGCGGCAGAGAGGTCTAGTAAAATCAGAACCGCTCTGCCACCTCCATCTAAGCACTCCCGAATTGCCTCGGACATCTCAACCAGCGCCGTTTCTGTGCTATAGGCAGCACGGAACCCTGATTGAGCCGGGTGTAAAGCCTGAGATGCCTCAATAAAACGGTCTAACTGTCTGAAAGCAATCTTTTCACAGACTTTAGCCAAGGCTGGCAGCAATGATATAGGGCGATAGCTGGATGGAGCGGCCGGATCCAATCCGGTCTTTTTTAGAAGCGGCAAAAGTTTTGCTTGCTTCCAGCATGACGGAACAGTAGCAGAGGAAAAGGAGAGATTAACAATCTGGGTAACCTCTTTACATACCGTATCCGCCACCCCCCCAAGGACCCTCGCTGGGCACGGGTCGGAAGGGGACACCGACTTCAGGGCCTCCAATACTGCTAGGATGTCGGACTCAGAAGAGGGAGAGAAGTCAACAAACTGCTCAGTTGGCTTGGGCTTAGAAAGATAGGGTAAAATTAAGGAGGACTTGGATCCGTCACAGACAGCGCGCAGGTCCTCTTGAATCTTAGCAATTTTATCAGTGAAGAAAGAGGAGAGCTCTTCACACCAGTGATCCGATGAGGGCAGCCTAGGTAGCGCGGCACATGGGGATACAAAGCTCTGAACAATAGAAAAAATTTCTTTACTATTGTTGTTAGCTTTTTCTATTCTCACTGCATAGTAGCTACTCTTAGCTCATCTAATCGCAGCATAGTAGTCCTTTTGGGCAGTGCGCAAGTCCTTCTTAGCCACAGGCAAGTAAGCTTGTCTCCACACCCATTCAAGTTTCTTACATCCAAGTTTTAATTCTCTTGGGAGTGGGAAAACCATAGTTTGGAGGGGGTAGACCGTAGCCTACGAATACAGTTATTATTAATAGAAGCCGCTGACCCCTGTCCCATCCATATGTTAAAAGTACTGACTGCCTCACCAATCTCTGAGGTCAGAATCGGACGATTTCGGGATAGGGATTCAGACAGGGTGACTAGGTTAATCGTCTGGGGGTGCGCAAGTGGGGGGGAATCCTCAATCCCCGTATCTCTGTCCAAGGACCAGGAAAACCTGATCAGCTCATGGTCTGACCATGTCACACTCTCTTGATCGGTCATTACAAGATCAAAATTGGAACAAACCAGATCTAAGAGGTGGCCACCCACATGAATTGGAGCATTGACCCACTGTTTGAGGTTAGCCATGGTTAAGGCTTCTCCTAGGCGGTTAGCCTCAATGGAAGTTAGAGCATCAACATGGATATTAAAATCCCCCAAAAGGAGAAACCTAGAAAATCTTAGAGCACGTGGCACTATAGCCTCCTCCAATGCCCCAAAAAAATTGCCCACATTACCCGGAGGACGGTACACCAAGGTACCTCCCAAGGTGAAATGTGGGGTCAACAAAAGGGAAAAGTGGAGCATTTCCGCATCCCCCAGCACGTCCAGGGGATTGCAGGAGAAGGCCCATATATCCCTATAAACCACAGCGACTCCGCCACACAGGCACTGGATACAAGCTGTCTCACAAAGGATCTTGTTGACGGCGGTGTTGGAATCCAGATTTGACCCAACAAGCCTTGGCAAACGCAATCCATGCAGGATGGGAAGATTGGTTCAGGTCAGACCAGCAAGGTCTGGGGAGCTTCTCCTTCACAAGGAAGTTGGAGCAAGCCCGGAGCAACCAGGCAAGCAGTGAATTTTTTAAAGGAAGTCTTCGGAGGGCTAACTAGCCAACGGGTTATACAACCGGGAAGACGCGTCGAGCTGAAATGCAGGCGCAGGCCCCATGCGGCACTCGTGGAGTGTGGAGGGCTGAGCTTCGGTGTAAATGCTGCTCGGGTCTGGGGCTTCTCAAACCCCAATGCACAACTTCGCAGGAACAGTGATGCCTTCTCCCTACACCACCTCTGGGAAGCACTCAAGCAACACTAAACAAATTGCATCAAGCGTCTTTCCATTGGGGAGGGGGGAATTGGATAAAATAACAAACGACAAGAGAAGAGACTGCCAAATGATTCTTCGCCTTCTGCCAATCTTCTTTGTGTACTGCTTCAGTTTGAGTTCACAGGAGGCTTAAAACAATAACAGTTCACATTAAAATTATATTTGTTACTGCTCTCTTGAGTCTTATTTTGAATGACCTTAATAAGCAGCGTACCTAGATAACCATCTGGACCTGCCTCTCTTCTTTTTAATGGTGTAATTTCAGCTAGATATATTAGACTTCTTATCTTTCTGCCCAAAACCTTTTTATACTCATTAGAACTGTTGTTTTTCTCTATCTCTCCTAAGATATATATATATATATATATATATATATATATATATATATATATATATATATATATATATATATATATCTTAGGAGAGATAGAGAAAAACAACAGTTCTAATGAGTATAAAAAGGTTTTGGGCAGAAAGATATATATATATATATATATATATATATATATATATATATATATATATATATATATATATATATATATATATATATATATATATATATATATATATATATATATATATATATATATATATATATATATATATATATATATATATATATATATATATATATATATATATATATATATATATATATATATATATATATATATATATATATATATATATATATCTTAGCCTTTAACTCACCTCAAGTGAAGTAGTGTGGCTCACTGGTTAGAGGCGGCAGACCCGAGAGCAGAGGACGGCCCGGGACCAGGGTTCGATTCCCGGCGCGGCAGGTTTCTGGACCACGGTCAGCAGACTCGATAATTCTCTCGCCTCGGTGCCCACTCTGATCAGCGTTCACACTCGGCAACTCTGGGCATTAGCTTGCCTCATCTTCACTAACGGCCCCACCAGACCGCTGGGGATGCCTGGTCTCACCCTGGAGATACCCATTAAGGGACCATCTCTCAGGGAAGCCAGGAAGGGGTTCGCAGCGGTTGAAGCGCCTTGGGACCCTACGGGTAAGTAGTGCGCTATATAAATGCCAATACATTTACATACACACCTAATTATGTCTAGCTTTCTCTTATTATTTCAACCACATTAACGCAGAACTTCTTTTCTTTTTCAGAATGAGCGTTATGTCATTTGCCGGTAAGTATTTAATCTCTCAATTAAACTTGTGATGTGACCTTATAATCATACATTTCTCCTGACCATGTGTATTCTAGAACTGCGATTGTCTAGACTAACTTCTCTCAGGAAATAAATAATATCGATTGAATTGACTTAGCTTCGTCTTTTCCAGCGCCGTGACAAACCTCTGACAGGTCCTCTCAGAGATGGTGAAGCTTGGAAGCTGCGCTATACTCTGCTTGGTTGGTCTTGCTGCGTGAAATACCTTGTCTCCACACTTCTCAGGAAAGTTAAGCTCTTGGGTTCCGCAATACTCAGCTTGACTCCTTCCGTCAAGCTATTTTCTTTTTAGCCTGGAATCTATTTAACTCGCCTCCGTATTATTTCTCTTCAGCTTTCTCTTAACATTACCTACTTCGCATGTCTCCGAGCCGAACGCTATTCTCAGAGAGAAAGCGAGGGTCGGAGCTGCGCTTTTAAAGACTCGAGTACTGCCGGACTTCCCTACTTCGATAACAACACAATATACTTCGAATTCTAAGGGTAAGGGGAACCCCTAACTACAAACTAACTCGGACAGGGATAAATGCAACCGCTACGGTCTCTGGCTCAGGTGAAGTGCACCAACATTCTAAGTTGGGCGCTTCACCTAGAACTCTGAGACAGAACCCTAGAAAGATTAGAATGTCAAGTCACTCAGAGTGGCGGCCATATTGGAGTTCCTCGTTCTCCAGGCCTCACTCCAAGTGAGAATCTCCCCAGTTTTCCTAACTGAAATGGGTTGACTATTATTTGTAGTGCAGATCGAAAGTCTCTTGCCTGCCATGGTCCTGACAGTATCCCTATGATGAAGCATGACACCTCTGGTGTGTGAGGGAAACCGTCCTAAAAAGGGATTCCCCCTTTTTACTGTTAGCATAGTCTGTTCTACACGCCATCCACTGTGTGTGACCCCGGACCCGAGGCCTTTTTTGTGTGTTCCATATACATCATACTACTGCCTGCTGCCAGCTCACCGGAAGTTAATTGGGACCCTGCTGGATTCCCTGCCATGAGGGTGGGCTAGACCTAGTACTCTCGACCTGTCAGTCAGTATAAACTTACATTCCAGTTGACTCTCCCTGCCTTCCCAAATAATGTCAGTTTGGAGCACTTGGTATATTGAAGCCAGTTTGAGTAGATTGCAAAGTAGAGTCAAAAGATATTTAAGACCACCTGGCATTCAGCAGGATGTTAAAGATATGTTTACTAGTTACATGGTTGCAGGCAGGGAAAGGTGTGTGGGGGGCTAGTGGGGACACTGCCCCAGCCATGCCCTAAGCAGTGCATTCTGTTGCATCACAGGAGTGTACTTTGTCATAATACAAATCTCACCACTATGCAGATACACGATGGTGCACTTTTGAAAGGAAGGGATAGGTTTTGCAGGAAGAGAGGGAGAGACTGCGAAAGTACCTATGGACCATGATCTGAAATCACCACAGCAATAAGTTTCTTTGTCTAATAGCTGTGCCCTCAGATGTCAAAGGTAACTAGCATTTGCAAAGCCAATAGGTTTGGTCTTGGCTCGTAACCTTTTGGCATTGGCACTGTTTGTTTTATTTTGTCATGATTTATTTTTTAAAAGTTACTGTTTAGGGGGCTGTCGGGGCCATCGTTAATGTATAAAAATTGCTAAATCCAAATATGTTTTTTTCTCTAAAAAAGCACACATTGCCATAGTAGTCCCTAGAACTAAAGGGGGCTTTTGCACGTGGGTGTGATCCTTGTGAAAGAGCAGAATGCCTTCACTATCTTCCAGTGAAGTCAGTCAATTGCTGAAGTGGGATGACCCATTGCCGTATATTGTAGTGGGTGGAAAAAATGTTAATGAAGGACCAACATACCAATGGATAAAGAGGACTGTCTGAAAGCTCCTAAAAGTAAGCGTTTTATACATGTTATTTTAGTCAAATTAAAAGTGAAGCTTCTTACTGTGTTTGTAGGTTTTCCTGTTTTTATCGGAGCACTGTTTAAGAACTGATTTTTCTGCTGTTTAAATACAATACGTCAGTACTACACCGAAGAAATGTCCTCTCCAAGGTTCATGCGACTATCCAACTGGATAGTTTCTGCCAAGTGCCCCCAACCTCATTAAATTGTGCTGACCTGTGTATAACATAATAAAAAGATAAAGAAGATTGCCTTGATACTGGATTCTTCTTGATTATGATACATACTGTAATTCTCCTACTCATTAGGGTGTCTGACTGAGTCATTTGATTTAATGGATTTAGGACCATCTACCCGCCAAGAGGAGCAAACAGACAGCCAAGGTCTAAGGCTGCAAGAGGTATTCCAAAAATCAGATGGCTGTTGATAACAGCAGCTTTAACTTTATAGGCCCTAACAGAGAACTTCATGTCACAGTTTTGCAATTACTAAGGTGCGAAATTGGAAATGGGCGGTCACAAGAAATCTGCCAAAAATCAGTGGATGTCTCATCTTCCCACCTCCTGTATATCTGAATTTAGGTGTTAGGAGACGTTGGTTTTCCCATAGGCAACCACTGCCGCTCTGACAGCCTTCTTGGTGGAGCTGTTGTCAGTGAGAGTGCCAATGAACAATCCTCCAACACCATTAGTGCTCTCTTCTTCTTCAGCTTGTTCTTTGTGGACTTCCACTACTATAGTGGTCCGAGACAGGAAGAATGCCCAAATGTCCACCATGCGCTGGGAGTACTCTTCCGGATGTCTAGCATGTTGTTTTTTTTCTTGAGGAGAGGTCTGTTTCTCCATGGCCATGGCATTATAGTATGCAGCTTGAAATACGGTGGAATGACCATAGAGTTGGAAGATTTGTCCCTGCGAGTGGGAGACACTTGTGCTTTTTTTCCGTCTAGGACCCGAGGAGGCAATGCATCTGCCACCGGAGTCACAAGGCGGCCAGTACGCTGTGGTCTAAATAACCCCAAAGTTCTTTACATAACATGAATTAACATCACCCAGTCACTGATCTTGGAAGGCTTGAAAGGCACCCGTTCATCTTACCAGGGTTCAAACTCATGATCTGGAAGTCACAGATGATGTCAACAATCGGATTTTAACTCACCCATCTTGCTAACTAGAGCCTGATTTAGAGTTTGGTGGATGGGTACCACGCCACAAATGTGACAGATATGCTATACACGTATTACATTTGCCATAGGATATAATGGACTTGTGATAAGGTGGACGGAACATCTGTCCCATTTGAGATGGCGTAACCCGGCTGCCAAACTCTAAATCAAGCCAAGCTGTGTTGGTGTGGCCCTTCTTAAGAAGGAGAGAAGCTCACAAAAAAAATCACAACTGTGAGACATCTACTATCTTCCCCTCTTTGGACTGTGTGGAATAGAGAGCTATAGAGTGGGACGCTCTGAAAGAGCTGGACGGGTCAAAGGCTCTCCGTTTCTGAATTTGCTGGTGAGGTTCTTGCGACAGCTGACCTTGTGGCTTCTTATACTGCCATTGATATTCTCTCTTTCTACAATGTTCCTCTGTTTGCCAATATCCCTTATTTTGCAGGATGGCATAGAAATGTTTTTCCGCTCCAATCATCTTTTTTCTGTTTAGATCCTTCCCTATCTAAGGTTATTTCTGACTTGTGCTTTGTGAATTTGGTCTTTTTAACGTGTCTTTACACACTAAATATTTGTTAGCCTTTGTGTGAGTTTCAAAGGGTCAACAAACTGTGCTACTTTAACCTACAGGTCTTATCACAACATTTTTAAAATAACTTTCACACACTTTATCTCTCTTCTGGATCTTGTTCACCTATCTCCTTTGGCCCTAAGCTCTCTTGGTTCCCATTGCCGATTTCTTCGGAAGTCTGCAAGCTCTGCGTTCTTCTATTCTTGTTTCGCTGAATACTTTTGTAAAATGTAGGAAACTTACGTTAAAAAAATATATTTATATCTCAGTATTTACGATTTATTTCCAGCAATGCATTTAATGCCAATATATAAGGAATTCGAATGTTTACACTCCTTGACAATTTGTGTTTTTGATTATTTAGCACCACAAGCTAATCTTAAAATGTGTTATTAGAAGTGCTAAACTCATGTACGGTACTGGAAATGTGGTTTTATATTTTCCAGTGGCATTGTTTCACTCTTAGAGTTTGTCATGCTTTAGTATTAATCTACATTTCTGCACAATATCATTGTAATATTTTGTATTCTATTTCATCAGAGTTTATAAACGCCTACCTTGTCCAGGTTTGTAATTAATTTTGGGTGTCTTAGTCTGAGGGTGTCCATTTTTAGATGGGATATGGGTCATGGTTTGTAGTGTTTAGACATAAACCTGGCGAAATAAAACTCTGACAGGTCTTGAAAAGTAAGCTGATACATGACACCTAATGTTTCATAAATTCCCTAGGATGTGTTCTTTCACCTATCTATAGAGATTGAAGGCATTTAGTTTCACTTGATTCTAATATATGAAAATCAAAGGCACACTGCAGTGCACACAAATCTGGTGTTGCTAAAAATATATTGCATCCTTGGGAAATATTTTTTATTGTTTGTGGAGATGTAGCAAGTCTCACAATTTCATTAATAAACATTACTGAAGTAAATGGTGGCTGCATTATTAGTGTCAAAAGCACAACATAATTAATGCAGACTGGTGAGGTAATTTCAATATGATTTGTAAGTACAAAGGCCTATAACAAGAGGGTCCAACATCAGTCCACAGGAGCCAGACACATGCCAGATTTTCTGAACACCGAAGGTGTGTGTAAATATTCCCCATTTAGATTTACTGTAGAAAAGTATGTCTCATGTAAATATCCTGAACATCTGACATGGGTTTAGCTCTTGTGGACCAATGTTGGACACTGGTAGTATACAGTAATGACTTGGGGCCAGATGTAGGAGAGGAAATACCGGTTGGTAACGGCCGAATTCGGCCGTTACCGACCGGTATTTAGGAATCGGCATGTAGGAGCCAGTATTTTACAGAATCGGTAAATTTACCGATTCGGTAAATTTACCGATTCTGTAAAATACCGAATTGGTAATTTTACCGATTCGGTAATTCCACATGTAGGTGGCACTCCTGAGAGTGCCACAGGCCCTTTAGAGTCCGTATTTTACCACCCAATCCTATTGGGTGGTAAAATACCGAATGCAGGTGTGCATGCACATCTGTGCATGCACACCTGTGCCATGTGACACACAGACATGTCAAAGTGACACCCCCTGCACCCTTGCAGGATTCGGTATTTACCGATTCGGTAAATACCGAATCGGTATTGCCCATTGATTCCTATGGGCTTCAAGGCCCATAGGAATCAATGGCCAATACCGATTCGGTATTTACCGAATCGGTAAATACCGAATGTTACCGATTCGGTAATAGAAAATTAAATTTTACCTACATCTCCCACCTTCTATTTTACCGATTCATAAATACCGAATCGGTAAAATTCGGTATTTATGAATCGGTAAAATAGAATTACCTACATCTGGCCCAAAAACCCTCTGTATATGCCTAAATTATGTTATGTAATAACAATGTGTACAGCATACAGCTACTCAAAGAGTGTCCCGGTGATCAAGGCTTAGGGCACCAACCTAGAACCTAGTCTGACCATATGAAAAGCCAGGTTTTCAGTTTCTTATAAAAAACAGCGAGCGAGCTGGCTAGGTGAAGGTCTCTTGGAAGTTTATTTCAGGTGAGCGGCCCTAAGTAAGAGCGGATCTGCTGTTCATTCTAAGTCGATGGATCTGAGGCCCTCTTGCCAGGTGAGCGGAGGAAGATAGCAATGTGCGGGCTGGAGTGTACTCATGAATCCTCTCTCTGAGCTAACCCGCTCCAGAGCTATGCAAGGCCTTATGCAGTAATGCACCCTCTGTTTTACAGGAAGCCAATGAAGGGTCTACAGATGGGCGGATATGGCACCAACTGAATAAATTAATGGTATGACAGACAAGGTAGACGGGCTCTGTGAAAACACCACCACCCTGCAGGACCACCTCGACCCCTGGAAGGATCTCCAGAAGAAGCTGAGCTGAACTCAAGATTCACCACATTGCAGAGAGCAGAAGAGTGAGCCTTCTGATGCTAGAGCCAAGAAGTACTCGGACGCCCAGGGCTTGTTACTGAGTAGCAGGAAGATAGAGACTGATGTGGGAAGCCCCTGAACTTGAGACTCAGACATCAGTTTCCAAAAAGGCAGTATGTGATCAGATCGCAACAGTCCTGTATTTCATGGCAGGGGAACCGAAACTGGTGGGGAGCCAGGAGTCAAGAAATGATATTTATTAAGCACGTTCTGCCAAGTATGACCTTGAAAGTTTAGCACTATTGGGCCTAGACACAGAACAAATAACCTACCCCACAAACTGTTGTGGATCTTGCAGAAAACACAATTTGGGGAGAGGGGAACAGGTTTTCGGCGAACTCCCCGGGTGCCCTACCACATGTCAGAGATGAGCCTGCCTGAGGAGTATTTGGATGCCCTGCCAGTCCAGTAGTATGAGGAAAAACACTGGTCGGAGACAAAGTCAAGGCCTGAAAGGAGAGAGGTGGACCCAGGGATTGCACTGCAGCATTGAGAGTGGGCCAGGGACAAAGTCTCTGTTGTAAAAAAAAAAAAAAAAGAATAAAGTGCATTGGAAAAGGCCCCTCTTCGCCTGTGAGATGCCAGACCAATCTGTCCTGGCCCTATGAAGAGCTTCTCAAGTAATGTTATGATCCCCAATGTACCCCAGTGTAGGCTTAGGTAGTTTCTTTACCCTTTACCTATATCTCTCCTACAATTGTTCTACATAACGGGTCTGGTGCTGACCTTTTACCTAGTTAGGTGCTACATAAATGTTGTGTGGTTTTCTCCGAAAACTAGCCTTGTGTATTATGCATGAGGATTCTCAGTATCACAGCAAGATTACCATCTTCTGCATAATAACTCTGTATAAGGGTCACCTCTACCGTCATCCTTGCCCGACATGCCCATAGTACACTTCTAGGTAGAACCCCAGAGGGTACCTTTTGGGTATATAACCACTACATCTTCGCTGGGCAGACCAGAAGAGAGAAATACTTCCCTGCTGACACGCTGACGCGAGATGCTGAGGTCCCTGCAAGCAGACACTCCAGTCGGCAGTGGTCTGACATCCCTTGTGAGGTGTCCATCTCAAGACCAAGATGAGGTCCTGCACTGTCCCACCTCAAGTGATGGGAATGGCTCTGTGCTAAGGGGATTCTTGGCTATACACCTACATACATGCTAGGTACATTTAGTTAAGTTGCATTGTAGGAGTTAGCATTATTATGGTCATGTATCTATATGCCTGCATATATCAATTGTTTTAGCACTATGGTAGATTTATTTTCTTTACAGTGGAGTGGTGTGGCTCACTGGTTAGAGGCGGCAGACCCGGAAGCAGAGGTCGGCCCGGGACCAGGGTTCGATTCCCGACACGGCAAGGTCTTGGGCCATGGTCTGCGGACTCGATAATTCTCGCCTCGTGCCTACTGTAACCATGGGTCCCACTCAGCAACTCTGGGCAATAGCTTGTTTAATCTCTACTAACGGCCCCATCAGCGCCGGGGATGCTTGTCTTCACCTTGGAGATGCCCAGGAGGGACCATCTCACAGGGAAAGCCAGGATGGGTTCCCCAGCGGTATACAGCGCCGGGACGCCCCTTTGCTGGGGCAGCTGTGCGCTTTACAAGTATACGGCACTTAACATTTAACATTTACTCTGCTGGTGCTCATAATCACATATATCTGTTTCTGTCTAATGGTTGTTGCGGCATACGTATTTTATATTGAATGGCGCTGGTTCAATAAATGCTTATTGAAAACATCCCCACTGTTTATTCTGTGTATCTCTCTGAGACTGAGTGAGCATGAGTGGCTGAACAAAAAGTACTGTACTGTTTCCACGATCCCTGCAGGGTCAGGATTGTCATGTTCGATAGTTGCCAGAAACTGTTCGCTCCTTGGTAAAGGGGCTCATAGTGGCACTGTGTGCTAGCTAGTCTAAAGACTAACATATCCTCTGGGGGGTGTCTGGAATCCATCTGGCTACCAATCCCTTCGTTTATGTTGTTTAAACACGCAGATCGTACATAGATTTGTAGGAACTACACAACAGTAACATACCATTGCATAACGGAGGGCCCAACCTGGGAGGAGAAAGACCATTGAGAGCCACCCAACAGACGAGAATGGAGCAATATGTTGGAGGGGGTCGCAATTTGCAACCAGCAAGTAAGCAGACCACGGAACAACCCTCTACCAGTGCACCAACAGGAAAGCAAATCATAGCAACGACAGGACACCCAAGACAAAGCATGGGAAATAAAATAAACAGCATATCTATTGAGTTGTTGAGGTTAAACTCCTGTGGGTGTGTCTCAGTAAGTGTATTGAAAGATCCCTTGAAAGTAAAAGCCAGTAGAAAGGATGGGAGCAGACATGGAGGAGCTTAAATCTAAGATGAGGGTGTTCAAGGAGGTGATCTCTTGACTGGGTAGGAGTATTCTGCATCATTCAGAAACTCTGTCCATCACCTTTTCCAAAATTGATTTTATCCACACTAAGTGTGGGAGGGTATACTCAGACGTGAGTCCCTAGCTCATTGCACCATCAGGATTCAAGCAAGCCGGGCAGACGACGGCTGAAATGCCAGAAACCGGTCCCCGGAAGCTTGTCTCCTTCCCAGTATAAGAATTGGCTTGGTAGTTTGGTTTGCCCTGTTCCCATCATGCACTGGGACAGGAACAGACTAATTTGCATGTAGCCAGGTTCTGAGCTGGGATGGTGCAGTGAGCTAAAAAACGGTGATGGATCAAGCCCTGATCTCTTGACTGGGTAGGAGTATTCTGCATCATTCGGAAACTCTGTCCATCACCTTTTCCAAAATTGATTTTATCCACACTAAGTGTGGAAGGGTATACTCAGACGTGAGTCCCTAGCTCATTGCACCATCAGGATTCAAGCAAGCCGGGCCGACAACGGCTGAAATGCCAGAAACTGGTCCCCGGAAGCTTGTCTCATTCCCAGTATAAGAATTGGCTTGGTAGTTTGGTTTGCCCTGTTCCCATCATGCACTGGGACAGGAACAGACTCATTTGCATGTAGCCAGGTTCTGAGCTGGGATGGTGCAGTGAGCTAAAAAACGGTGATGGATCAAGCCCTGATCTCTTGACTGGGTAGGAGTATTCTGCATCATTCAGAAACTCTGTCCATCACCTTTTCCAAAATTGTTCAAGGAGGTGACCAGGGCCTTGGACAACTCAAAAGCCCAATCTTGCTGGAATAACTTGTAATTTGTGGGGTTTCCAGAACGGATGGAGGTTAATGTGCCCATGAAATTCATTGAACACTAGATTTTTGGATCGCTGACCATGACAGGCCTGTCACCAATGTTTGAAGTGAAAAGAGGTCATAGAACCTAGGCTCACATGCTGCTCCTGAGTGTCACACCAAGATGAATAATAGCCAGAATACTAAACTTTAACGACAGGGACATAATTTTTTCTTACTTCACAAACAACAAGGATCCTAAGTATGATGATAAAATCAAACAGATTTTCCTAGATTAATCTCAAGTAGTATAGACCCTATGACAGCCATTCCACTCTGTGAAACACAAATTCAGGGCAAGGAACCTAAAATATATGTTGATGTTTTAACTTTGAATAAGCCATCATGGAAAATTCCGCATTTTTAGCTCTCAGGGAAAGAGTGAGATTGGCGTGAACAGGGGGCCGCAAACAGGACAAACGGTCGATGGCAGCAAATTGACCATCTGGTCAACCTTCAAGTGCTTCAAGACTGCCAATGGAATATTCCTAATATCAAGATAGGATCATAGTACAGCAGGAGGTACCTTTGCTATAGAGCCAACACAAGTGGGGAATGTCCTGGCATCAACCACAACACTGAACTCCACATGGTCGGACAGTGAAAGAATGGAGGTGGTAGCTCCAACAGTACAAATGGAAATACCCGAAGTCTGAACAGTTCTGGAATTGCATGAGGGCAGCCAATGAATCCTCTCGAAGAAAAGCTCACAAACTGTGACAACAGTTGCAAGCTCACTGATGGTCATCCAGAACAGTGTTCGCTCGTTATAGGGGATGGCCTATGAAGGGGGGATGGGAATTGGAAGCATTGGATAGAAAGGTAGTCTTCTAGGGTTCTCTAACTTGTTACACGATTACGTAGAAGTGTGGGCGCTATGGTGTAGGGAAATGGGATTCGGTGCACCCCATCGTCATGTCCAGCACACCAGACTGGATGCTGTCAGCAGGCAAACAGAGAAACCTTCTCCATGATGATCAACTTCGTAAATTAGCACCTAATTCTTAGTTTGTTTAAATTTGTTGAAAATATTTCTGGTTAATAATATATTTATTTTAGTATCATTTACACTGAAAACAATAAAGCTGCATTTCACCATATTTTTCTCATAGTGACTGAACTAGGCCCAGACTCCATCTGTATTTGCAACATAACCATGTTTTATCTTTCACTGATTCCTCATGCAGCAAAATGTGCACTAATGGTTTGTGTTCACACCTTGTTCTTGGTGAGCACCACAGTAAATGCGCTGCAAAATGTAACTGCTCAGGGTTCTTCCTGTTGGCTTTTCAGAGTGCCTGTTCTTCGGAGGAGTCTGTTATTGTTGTGTGTGTAACTATCCATAATGACATATCCGATGACATTAGGTTAAAAAGGCACTAATTGAATATTCATTTAGGGGATGGTGTTGGGATGGTGTAAGATGATGATGTATTCATTCTGTAATATGATTTACCAGCCTATGTTACGAGTGTGCTTTTTACTGTGCCGATACTTAGGGGTTACTTGCGTGATTTCTAACAGAGCAATTTTTAGTAATTCTTTCTAACTTTTGCTCTGTTTCAAGAAGGTATAATTAAGTGATTGTGCTACCTGTTTTAATGACAATTTTAATTCTGTTAGGAGCACATTACCTCTTCTATTCTTAGAGATAACACCCTATCTAATCTATCTAATCAGATTATCAAAGATACTTTCGGCAGAGAATGCAAAAACCTGAATATAAGAATTACCCATCTCGGAGGCATGGCTACGAGCGTCAAGATGGCGGTCGCACCTTAGGTGTGCTCCGGACCCCTCCGTCATCCGCTCGGCCATCCCTTATCATAGGGACTTCCTGACAACCTGCATTGAGCACCTTGCTGCCCGGGGGGCTCTGGTGGTGGTGATTTGGAACAGTGTGGGCGGCCCCGATCTCCTGGACCAGCCGCACAGCACCTTTAAAATGGCAAACACAACAAGTGATGGACAGAATGTGGATCAATGTCACACACTCACCCCATTCCAAGGATCTGGGCCTAAATCCATCGTTATTTTGCACTCCACACCACCCTGGGTTAGACAATGGCGATATGCAAATCAGCTCTGACCCTGAGCCTCATGGGAACAGTCCAGTCCGAACTACAAAAGCCATGTCCTTCCCAGAACGGAATCAAGCATCCGAGGACCGGACTGGTTTCGAGGTAACACCTCTCATCAGCCCGGCTAGCTTGACTCCAGTGGTGTGGAGTGCCTGGGACCCACGTCGGGGCATCCCCAGCGCACTTATGGCGGAAATTGCAAATGATGAGAGGTGTTACCTCGAAACCGGTCCGGTCCTCGGATGCTTGATTCCGTTCTGGGAAGGACATGGCTTTTGTAGTTCGGACTGGACTGTTCCCATGGGGCACAGGGTCAGAGCTGATTTGCATATCGCCATTGTCTAACCCGGGGTGGTGTGGAGTGCAAAAAAACGATGGATTTGGGCCCAGATCTTTGGACTGGGTTGAGTGTGTGACATTGATCCACATTCAGTCCATCACCTGTTGTTTTTGCAAATTCCGCCCTAAGTGCGCTGGGGATGCCCAGACGTGGGTCCCAGGCACTCCACACCACTGGAGTCAAGCTAGCCGGGCTGATGAGAGGTGTTACCTCAAAACTGGTCCGGTCCTCGGATGCTTGATTCCGTTCTGGGAAGGACATGGCTTTTGTAGTTCGGACTGGACTGTTCCCATGGGGCACAGGGTCAGAGCTGATTTGCATATCGCCATTGTCTAACCCGGGGTGGTGTGGAGTGCAAACAAACGATGGATTTGGGCCCAGATCTTTGGACTGGGTTGAGTGTGTGACATTGATCCACATTCGGTCCATCACCTGTTGTTTTTGCACCTTTAAAATGGCAGCCGCTGCCACGAAGATCCCGGGCCCCTTTGCTCGCCCACTGCCCTGGATTGACCACATTCGCCTGCGCGGTGGTGCCCCTGTTGTAGCTGGCAACCCCTCCCCGGGCTTGCTGATAATACCCGGTCTCCTCCCCTGCGAGATCTGGTTGCCCGAGCGCTGGAGTACTGGATGACCGCCGAGAGACCGTGGTGACATCGGCCGTCGGTCGGGTGGCAGAAGACTGACGGCGCCTGTCGGTCCCCAGCGCTCCTGGCCAGGGCATGACCGCTCCTCCAAGGTGGGCCCGGTTCTGCCTGCTGTGGCTCGGTCTGCAGGGGCCCTTGTACCCGCAGTCAATGATCCTGGTGGGCCTGTGAAGTGAGCCTGGGGACGCCGGAGCCTTCTTTGATGCTCCCGGGGCCGAGGCCTGGCCTGACGCGGCAGCGGCTGGGAACTGGTGCTTGCGGTGCATCCCGCTGGGAGCGATGATCCCTGTCTCCGCCCTGTGACCTTGACCGGTGCGCCCGTCACCGCGGACCTCTACCGGCAGTTTGCACGTCTGGAAGCAGTGGGCCCCGCTATCCTGGACTGCGGGCGTTTGCGCAGTGGGCCCCCACCGCATTACAGCTGCAGAACTTGAAGGGTAACCCCACTATCCCCCCTGGGCCCACACTGGAAACCTTGGCGCCATGGGCCCCCATCGCACCACAGCTGCGGTATTTGTTGGGGTGTACCTGCCGTCCCCCGGTGCCAGGACTGAAAATATTGGTGCCGCAAGCCCCAATCGCGCCACGGATGCAGGTTTGGTTGGGCAGGGCAGATTCCTGACGGAGCCACAAGCCTCCACTGGCTGTGTGGACTGCTGAGGCAGCGCTCCGTCATTGCCCCCCCCCCCCCCGGTCCTGAGCGGACTCTACCGGTGTCGTGGGCCTCTGCCTGCTGTATGATCTACTGGGGCTGTGGTTTCGCACGGGGGGATATCACCGGTGCCACTGAGCGGCCTGCTGAGAGACGTGCTCCCCGCGACCTCCCTGGGCCTAAACAACATGCCTGGGATTGGAGAACCTATGGAGAGGCCTGCACGCTTCCTGATTGCCCCTGCTGAACCTGAGGCCTGTGCCGCTGCTGCGGGCACCACTAGCGGTCCGTGGGAGCTCTGCGGCGGGCGGCGAGCTCCTGCACCTTGGACTGGAGGTAAGGAGTGGGGGTGCGGAGGCATCTGGGTTTGGGTGGAGGATTCAGCCGTCGGTCGAGCGGCATGCTGGTGCGTAGGGCCCTGGTTAGCACGGCTCCCTTTCCCTCCGCCCCACCTTCTCCCCCTAACCCCCACTCCCGACGCGCCTCCTGCGACCTGCGGCTCAGGTGACTGACCCTGCTGGGCCTTTCCTCTCTGGGCCTGGGGTGTGGACGGGACTGCTCAGTGGCCGTTTCGGTTTGCGGTGGTCCTCTGGGGTGCGTCTCCGAACCAGACGTGGGGTCTGGCGGCTTCCTGGGGTCCTCGACCATTGTTCCGTGTGGTCGGGCTTATGTGGTCTCCTGTTCCTCTCCTTTGACCCGTCCTGGGTCACTGACCATTACTGCGCTCCCGTGGTCACCTGCCCACGTCAGTCCTGGACCCTCTACTGTCCCAGACCCCTGCGGACATTGTGTGTAACCACCCGGCGGAACATTCTGTGGCCCTGGCAGGGGGACCCCTGTTTGGCCCTGGATCGTGGTCCTTCTCCTTCCCTATTCCTTGACTCCGGCCGCACAATTCCCGCGGCGGCAATTTGACCCATGCCGAGTCCTTAGGCTAGCTGCTTGTCCCTGCTGGCCCACTGCTCGCCCGCATTAGCTTGTTGACTTCCCACTGTGAGGTCTACTTGTGGGGACGTGAGGATCCTTGACTCCCAAGAGCCGCCATGGGCAGAATGGACAGATTGGCGAAGACCCCTGCCACCCAGACGAAGATGGATCGCTTTACTACCTTTGGAGTCTCTGTACCGAAGCGCATACCGGACCGTGACGCTGAGGAATTTCTTCCTTTACCAGTTTTCCGATCGGATGCTCGGCGGAACTCTGAGATCCAGTGGATGCTGTCACCACTTCAGATTCCCGATTTGTCGGCGGGATCTATGTTTGCCCTACAAGACACCTATTTCACATATTGATCTCTATTGACCGGGAGACGTCCAATCCCTCCCCCCCCCTTTTTCTTGAACTCTCCTGATCCACAGGCACCATCTATTGGATGTATTTCGTCTATATGAGACTGCAATACCATGTATTGACCACTCCATCCACATGGTATACAAGCCCCTACCCGTCCTGATGAAGACCCTATAGCAAAGTGCCAGTAACTGCCTGCACTCAGCACTGGGTCGAAACGTCAACAGCTTTCTCCCTGTCAGCTTCCTCCCGCATATATCATTAATTGATAATATTTTTGGAAGCATGACGCATTTCTATGTTCAATATTCTGAATTAGCAATTTAGCACTGTTTTTCAATGTAATTGACTGTTTTGGTTAATCAAGTTCATTTATTGACCATTGCTAAAGTCACAATTTCTATCTCCTGACACTTCCCCCACACCTTCACTTTCCTCTCCCTTACCTTTTGGGGCACTGACTGTGTTTAAAATGTTATCATTGTCTGCTTGACACTATGCAATTGAATATATGTGCGCATTGTGAATAAATAACAATTTAGCCTTGCTCTTTACAATTTTATGTGATTTATTTAAATGAATGTTTATATTATCCTTGACTTTGTTCTGGGACCACTTTGTTTGTACCTTACTACCTTTGGAGGTGGGGGCTCCCGGGGGCGTGGCTGAACAGGAGGCCCCTCCATCCTCAGACTTGGCCACCATCCTCCAGGCCATCCACGCATCCCAGACCTCGGTGGAAGGCAAAATCGCAGAAGCGCGAGTCGATATGACTCTCATTTGGCAGGACCTCCGCAACGCCACTGCCCGGATTACATAGACTGAAACCTGCATCTCCACTGTCGAAGGGGACGTTCAACAACTTAAGGGGCAGGTGGCCCGTCTTCAGTCGCACACTCAGGAGTTGCACCGTCGGGCAGAGGATGCCAAAAACCTACGCCTTGTGGGCTTTCCGAAGGGAGTGGAGCAGGGCCGCGCGGCAGATTTCCTGGAGAAGTGGTTGCGGTCGTGGGTCCCGGAGGGCTCTCTTACTCCATGGTTTGCAATTGAGCGGGCCAATCGGTCTTTGGCCCCGAGACAGGTGCCGGGTGCGCCCTCCCCACCCATTCATCATGCAGATTCTCACTTTCAAGGACCCCAACATTGTCCTGGCTGAAGCCCACAAACAACAGCGGCTGCGCTATTAAAATTGTGCAATCATGATCTTCCCAGACTACACCGCGAGGTCCAGGGCCAGCGCCGCTCCTTTGGAGAGGTCAAGCAAAAGATGAGGGCACTCAACATTCAATACCGGCTCCTCTTCCCGGCTCGCCTGCGCATGGTGTTCGCGAACACGACACTGTTCTTTGACGACCCGACGGCGGCCTGGACCTGGGCGATGGAGGAGCGTCCTCTGTGGGCTGGTGATCAGGCGCTGGACTCTGGGGGGGCAGAGGAAGGTCTCGACCTCCCCGCTCCTTTTGTTCCTCAACCTCAGCGTAATCGCTCCCGCAGGTGCTGTGTGCAGAGAAGGGCCCGCTTGGCCTCCCCGCCAGGTCACTCACAGCAACCGATCACGCTCTGCGGGGACCCTTGACTGGGAGGCGCTCCAGCTCCCTGGATGGCCTGGGTGCTTTGCCCTGGCCCTCTGCGATCGACTTTTCAGAATCGGACCTCTCCCGTAGCCCGATGCTCCTGCATGATCCTGCTTGAACTGGTCTCTGCCCGCCGGGCCTTGCTTCGCGGCCGGAGATGGTGCTCTAACCCAGAACATTTCTTACTTTCCCGATGGACTCGTATACACACTTCCGGACACGAGACGGGGTCCTCCACGCTTTCCCATTCCCAAACGTTTTAGTTTGGTTGTTTACTCACTGGTTTATTGTTAGGGTGACAGATGCTTCCGTTCCTGAAGTGTAGGGTGGGGGGTGGGAGAGGGGTTAGGGGGTGGGACTGTTGTCCCGTGTTTCAGTTGTATTTTTGGTTCTTTTTCTTTTTTTAGTTTCGCTACAACAGCTTTCATATGGCACCAGGATTTGCACCCCATGAGACATACAGATCTCCCTTCAGATGCTCCGATGGACCTGTTTTAATGTTTTGGGTTTTTTAGTTCTACCAGACTAGCATTCACAAAGCATCCTGACGTACACCCGATAGGACAGACAGACTGTGCCTCCCCTTTCAGACTTGTAGTCCCATTGCCAACCCAAGCACCATGTCCGACACACCATTGACAAACGCCCCCATGTGCATCATGTCATGGAACGTTAATGGTCTCCTGGACCTCTTTAAACACATGGCTGTCCTCAGATACGCCAAGCGGTTATGGGCGGACATCTCACTCTTACAAGAAACCCACCTGTTGGGTAATTGCTGCCCTTCTTAACGCAGTACTGCTATGACAGAGTGTGGCACTCAGGATTTACAAGAGGTTCCTGAGGGGTGGTGATCTTGGTGAGACGCTCCCTTCCTCTGGTGACTGTCCAAACGGCTCTTGATGCTCAGGGCACTTTCGTGGCCCTCAATAGCACACTAAACGGCAACCCGCTTAACTTGGTGTCCCTTTATTCCCCCCCTCGATGCTGACGACGATCCTAGCTATGTCTGTTGACCTTCTGGCATCCCTGCCCTCTGGTCCCACATTCCTTGGGGGTGACTTTAACGCAGTCTCATCACCCGACCTTGACACGACAGGCCCTCCATCCCCTGGTAGAATTGCACAGGCCAAACAGCTGAGGTCTTGGTCCGCATCCCTGGGTTTATGCGATGCCTGGCTATTATGGCACCCTGACTCTAAACAATTCACACACACCTCAGCGCGCACCACACACAGGCACGCATTGACGCCATCTTCGTTCCTTCGACAGACTGTTGATTCAGGATGTCTCGCTTCTTCCAAGAGGTATCTCTAACCACTCACCAGTGATGATCCGCACAGGTCCCCCCCCTGCCTCTGTCTGGCAAACTTGGAGGTTCAATGCCTGGTTTCTTCAAGACAAGGGTTTCAGGAAGGTGGTCAGGCACGAGCTAACACAGTACTTTCTCTCTAATGAGGGCTCCGGGTCCTCCCCAGGCATCCTATGGGAGGCGGGCAAGGCCCCGATTAGGGGGGTCACCAAGGGTCAACTCAAGCTCCAGCGACAAGCCCAACTGGAACAGATTACCTTGCGGGAGGCGCAGGCCCTGCGCCTCGAACGTGCCTCAGCCCGATCCCCATATGCTTCCGACACGAGACTCCTGACCCTGCTCTGGTCGGAGATCAAGCAGCTGTCGCTGGATGCGGCCAAACTCCTTTGGCGCTCCTCAGTGGCCAGGGTGTATGGATGGGGCAACAAGAATGCCTCGCTCCTTTAATCGCCTGGCTACGTACCCAAGGGCGAACCGTATAATCCCTGAAATAGCGGCACCAGACGTGTCACTGTGACGTGCCCCATTGGAAATGGCGCAGGGCTTCGCCACCTACTACTGCAAGCGACTACGAGGCCCGAGCCCCAACCCTGTCCCTTACAGACCTGATGGACATGGAGGGTGGCCGCCTTTCATGTGTAGATGCCGCTGCTCAAGTCGATCTGGATCGCCTCATTTCCCATGAGGAAATTGGTGACGCAATCGCTCTTGTGTCATCTGGCAAGACACCCGGCCCAGATGGCCTTCCTCAAGAATACAATGCCCAATACCTAGATGTTCTCATCCCCCACCTAGACACGTTATATTGCGAGGCGGTGGAGAAGGGCTCCTTCCCTCAGGAAACAGACATAGCTACCATTGTAGTACTTCCAAAATCCCAGCCCCCCTAACCACAGTACGCAGATTAATGCCCCATTTCCCTCATCAACACTGAGGTCCACCCCGACCAATGCGGGTTTATGTCCTCTCGCGGCACCCAACACTGTCTCAGCAGACTGCACTGCGCCTTGGCCCATCGCCACCTCAGCACCTCATACCTAGCGGCTCTCCTGGTAGACTTTGAGAAGGCCTTTGACACTGTGGACTGGGGCTTCCTTCAAGATGTTCTTGACATGATGGGACTTGGTCCCCGCTTTCGGGCCATGGTCAAGGTTCTGTACGCCCTCCCGAGGGCTCCTGTTCTAGTAAACGGAGTCCTGTCGGAGCCCTTCTTGGTCTGTAGAGGGATGAGGCAGGGCTGTCCCCCTTCTCCCCTGCTTTTTGCCTTAGTGATGGAGCCCTTGGCGGCCTTGATGTGGTTTTGCGGTCGGGTGCGGGGATTGGAATGGCCCAGCGCTGTTAAAATCGCCCTCTACGCAGACGACGTCCTCATCTATTTGGCAGATACTGCCTGGTCCGGCCCCCATTGTCTTCGACTGGACACACACACACTGACCCACTGTACACCCTTGTGGCACGGGACCTGGCTCAAAGAAGTGACCGGGCTTCGGGGCTTTGAAGCTTAGGACTTCATAGGCATTACGAAGCTTGGGGACGTTTGGGTGCATTCTACTTTTGTTATGTTATGTTATGTTAATTTCGATTTATGTAGCGCCAAATTACCGACAGGTCTCTTAGCGCTTGCTTTGGGAACCCGTCCTGGCTTTCCCTGCGAGATAACCCCTACTGAGCATCCCCAAGTGAAGAACAGGCATCCCATCGCGGTGGGGCCATAGTGGAGATTAAGCAAGTTATTGCCCAGAGTTGCAGAGTGTGAACCCATGATTCAAGTAGGCACCGAGGCGAGAATTATCGAGTTTGTGGACATTTTTGAGCTCAAGACCCTGCCGTGTCGGGAATTGAACCCTGGTCCCGGGTCTGACCTCTGCATCAGGGTCTGCCTCCTCTAACCAGTGAGCCACACTTCTCCACACTATCCATACTGTTTTGTTTACATTGCCAGTAATTAATAAAATCACACCAATTCTCATATCCTAACATCCATTATGTATGCCCCAATGCATTTTGGACCTTTGTTGTGTAAAAAAGACTAATCAACAAAAATATATTTAGGGTTAACTGAGGAGCTTTTGTCAGATAGGCAACTCTTTGAAGAATGTTGGACTTTTTGTCAACCAGACAACCAGTAGCTGATGCCAACCTAGAGGCTACTGTTCATTAGACCAGTAATAAGTTAATCCTTTGACCCAGTAGTCCCTGAACCAGAGAAACTTTTGTTCCCGAGTCAAGTAATACGCACTTCTCAGGTCATCCAGCTACATAAGTGGAATGGTTCCAAAGACTCTGGTCATACATATACATATATTTTCAATGTGGGAAAATTAGCAGTGAGGGTTCTGCAGCAACACAGGGCCCCAAACTGGGATTGGTTCCGGTTCACTCAAACTAAGAAGACTAATCCACCAGTAGTGTGTTGGATTGTCTCCATTGTTGTCTTCCGAAAAGGATCCTCATTTTAACCTTCTGTGCCTTAGACTTCAGTGACATTGGACTGGTTTTAGTTGTGGAGCATCTGGTCAAGACCATCACAGTCAGAGTTTCTTGGCATCTAACAGCAATGGTTACCACATCAACTACCTAGAGTGCAAAGAAGCTACCACCTTGTTTTTGCCTAGATGGTATCATTTTTGTGTGGCAAAACCCAAAACAAAATACTTCTCATTGGAATCCGAATTTCATACATACACGCCGTAGTATGTCTTGTTCATGATAATCACTCTGGGACTTCGCATAGCACTAACCTTAGTACAGTGTTATAAAACTTGAAATGAAACTAAACCCCCTGCATAGCCTACCCCTTCCCTTCCCACAGTCAGAACAACAGTTTATAAACCAAAGAACCATATGATGTCTGGTCGACAGACCATGTATATGTCAGAGTAGATGTTTCCCAGGTATGGCCCAGAGGACCAGGGGCCCAGTCCATCATGAATGTATGATGCTACCACGCATACCAACACAACGCGGTATTTTACATCGCAGTTTTGACAATGCAAGTTGTTACATCTGCATTGGATGGCGCTGGACTTAGGAATAGTGTCTAGTCTACGTACAGTAGGGAAGATGTTGGAATAGTAATTCACACTATTCTTTAGTCTAGAGCGCCATCCAGTGCAATTCGACGTAATGACTTAAGTTGTCAAAACCACAATGTAACCATTACGCATAGTAATCGTTGTGTGGAAAAGGATGTTTCCCGTCCATCATCTTTAGGGAGGGGAACTGTTATGTATCAAGTCCATGCTGAGCCAGTTCATGGTGGGCATTCTTTCATTTTACATTCCAGCTCCAGCAATACAGTTTCCCAGTCATCAGTCGAGGGGCCCTTGCTATTTTGCCTGTGCAGGACCACCAGGGTAGCCACCTCTACCCTAGCCCATTTAATTACGAGGAGCTACCAATTATGTAGATCTGGGGCTGCTCTTGCTTACCATATCATTATGATCCAGGCACCCCGATCACTACGATCAGTTCTTTATATTGTATGTTTCTTTTACACTAATAAAAAAACACCTTTACATCTGTGCTTTCTACACATGGAATGCCTTACAGGTGAGCTCAAGTTGAATTGTTTCCTATGCATATGTGTTATAAAACTTAATTCATACGGGGCAGAAAAAAACAATCAGGACTTGCAAAATCCCACCGGACAAAGGTGAACTGCGATTTGAAGGCACAGGACCTGCCAAAGGAAACAAGGGAAAAGTCCCACTGTCCGCGTGATGGGGCGGCTAGGGATCCACACATCAGTGACAATGGGACTCTGGACAAACAGGAGAGCAGGTAATGCATGAACTAGTCTCCTAACTAAAAGCTTAAACACAAGGACTACTGGTGCGGGAAAGAGGCTCGCACAATCAGCAAGTCTCTTCGGGAAATGAACATATAGGGGTGCTTAGGAACGCCGGGTCGCGGGTAAAATGCTTAGATGGAAAGGTCACACTATGGGGTGCTGGGTACACACTGAATTCTCTGGTCTCCACTTTACGCTGCGCCACTTTTAACTTGGATTTAGGGTCAGGAGTCTACTGCTTCTTTAAAACAGTACATCCGTGGAACTGTAAACTGCTTAGAGAAGGGTTAAAGGGTTACAGGACAATGGAACCTGGTGCTGTCAAGAGACCATGACTCCAACTTTAAGGGTGAAAGCGAAAGAAAAAGTGTGTTTTCTTCTTTGGTTGGAACTGGGCAATTCAGGCACCCATATTAATGGAGGGGAGGGCTCCCACAGCAGTAAAAGTTCAGTAGACGTTCAGTCTTGAATATTTCCTGTACTGTCCCGAATCGATCATCTAGATGTTCAGGTATCTTCCTGCTCTGTACCTGACAGCTGAGTTGCAGGGCCCTCGAGGCTCACCTCAACTCTGCCTCCATAGAGCTCTTCCATAGGAAGCCCTTCTTACACAGCATGACATCAAAGAATGCCATCACCCATGTGCTAGGTTTGTTGCATCCTCAGAGTACATGCAGTAATACGGGGTGACCTGACTAGACGCTTTCTGAGGTGGACTGAGGAGCACCTTTCAGGGTCAGTGGTTGGATTTCTTTCGGGGCCACTCTTTTGCAGCTAGGAGGTGGGAAACCAGGGCTCGAGTCGGGGTACCACGCGGGTGGACCGCTTCCCCTCCGCTTATTTTTACCGGGAGCTCGATAACTGGAGCAAAGGAGCCACACATTCACTCTTTGGCCTCTCTGGGGCGAGATCGGTGGGCATTCAGAACGCTGCTCATGCGCTGGCTTCTCTGATGCAATCGCATCTAAGGGGTGAGCAAGGGTAGGCAATGAGTCTGATGGTACAAGACACTTCCTGTTGTGACGTCAGCGTCCCCCCACTTCTTTTTTAGGACTTGTGCCCTGTGGGAAACTAACCTAAGTCTAACACCAAATTAAATTAACAATTCAAGTGGAAATATATAATTTCTACAAATTCTGCACAATAATCCATGCATAAGACATCAAGATTGTGACATATGGGTAAGGGAACCACTTCTGTTTGTGTGCAATAATATTAAGAGTTAAATACATATGTGTTTAGTGTTTACTGTTGAAGATTAATGGCTCTTCTGTAATTGTGTTGAGCCAATTGGAAATTATGCTTTTTGTTTTGTGAATAACGTTTGAATTTTCTAATAAATTTGAATCAGATTTCTTAGCACATAATTTGCAGGTTTTTTAGATGTTTTGTTCATTTCAAATTTGCTCATGGTGATTATTAGGAAAAATAAAAGTTGCGGTTTCTACAAAATAAATAAACTGTAGCAGTTATATCAACTTTGGCAATTGCAAGGCGTTGTCAGCTAAGGTCTAGCGTGCCAATTTTCGAGCAGTCCCATACAGTAGAAAAAGTTAAAAGGACCAGATGTGACACAAGATGTGTTTTCTGATTAGCTCCCAGACGAAATTTTGTTCGCACCTACAGCCAGAACAGCTGAAAGGATTTACACCAAACTTTACATGAATGTGGAACCTGACTCGGAAAGTGTCTTTCATTGGTTTAGTGTAAGTCTATTCAGGAATTTTTGACATATAATTGCTTTCAAATGTTGATGAGCAGGCTTTAAAGGGTTAATTCTTCTGTGCATCTGTGACATTTAAACTGTTATTCAGGAAATCGCGAATCCAGTGAATTCTTTCTCAAATATGATTGGCTGATACAGTGCATTAATTTGGTTTACCCCTCACCTTTTAATCCATGATTTTCAACAACAAAAAAGTGAATTTTGCACTGTGGCAAAAGTTTCACACTGCACCCGGTGGGGATGGGGCACTCAGAGGAAAATGAAGATCCAAAGTACTCAAGAAGAAAAAAAGTCAAGTTTGCCACTGGAACATTTTAATCGCAATTCCGTTGCCATTTAAAGCCTCTGAAAAAGGCGCCAGGTTGCGTAGGAGATAAAAAAGCTAATTACATTTGCATTTTTTGCACAAAATATTAAACCAATTTAAAGAAAAAAAATGAAAAACGAAAATAATAAAGTAGAGGAAAGGAACCCGCAGTGCACAGAGCCAAAGGACATGCGCAGTGGGGGGGAAATGGGGAATGGGGGAGGCTGCTTGAGTGGGTTGCGAAAAGCCCTGTGGATAATCCCTGTTGCGTTCAGCATTCAGTGATCAGCACCGGCGGTGGGCTAGGGGCATCGGGTGATGGCGTGAGGCAGGGCCCTTTGACCAACCACTACTATGTTTAGCCAAAGGCCCTGTGCAGCATGCAGCAGATAATGAAAACAAACATCTCTTATAAAAGAAAGTCAGTTAAGGTTCTGATTCGAATGAAAAAAAACATTGAAATTCACCTGTGATGGCATACAACGCGCACAGTTAAGGCATGTGTTTCACACACATTTTCTTTATATAGGTTATATTATCTGATGATTTTGAATATACAGTAAACATATTTATATGGAGTTCTGCAAAATGTAACCAGTCCCTATAATGCCGTTGAGCACTTGAATAAGTTTTAGATGTATTTAAAAAAAAAATACAGCCCGCATGAGGTAGGAGATGGGCGCACGCGCATGAGAGATGCTGCCTGACTTTGCAACTTCCTCGGAATTGAGCTTTCCTTCGACTCAGCACTAAAAATCCTTTACGTCCAACCTACTCCCCGTCAACAGGGGTGTCCCCCAAGGCTCAGTGCTCTCCCCTCAACTGTTCAACATATACATGGAACCCCTCACCACCATTCTGAAAAAAGCCAACATCCCCTTCCACCTATATGCAGACGACACCCAGATCTACTTGGAAACCTCCTCCAATAATGGTATTCTAAGACTCAACAACACTCTTACAGAAGTTCAACAATGGCTATCAACAAACCACCTTAAACTCAATCAAGACAAAACAGAAATCCTCCTCATCTCCATCAAATCGTAAAGTGGCTGAAAGCAATCGATGCTCTCAACGGTAATCTCACCCTGGCTAACTCGGTAAAATCGCTAGGAATCACCCTCAACCAAAAACTAAGCATGACCAAAAACATTAAGATCTCCTCAAAAAGTGCCTTCCTCTTCTGAGGCGTCTCAACAAAATTAAACCCTTCATCCCGCCCATGGACTTCAAACAAGCCACCCAATCACTAGTGTTATCTAGACTTGACTATGGGAACGCAGTCCTCTCCAGCACAGCTCGTTCCCACTTAGCGCCACTCAAAACAACTCGCAATGCTGCTGCCAGAATGGTTACCGGAGTAAAAAATATGACCACTTATCTCCCGCTCTCAGAGAACTAAAATGGCTCTGTCGAAATGTGTGCAAGCTTTAGAACTGCCTGCCTCACGCACAAAGCCCTGCACACAGGGAAAACTGAATATCTGGCCTCCAAACTCAAGAAAGTCGGCCAGTCAAGAAATCTCAGGAGCTCCAACACCCTCTTAGTCATCCCTTTGAAAGCCCACAAACAAAAAAACGCGTCACAATCCTTTTCTGGAAAAGCACCAAAAATCTGGAACTCCATCCCAGCCGATATCAGGACTATCCCTTCCTTCATAAAATTCAAAAGACTCCTAAAAGACCTCTACCTCAACCGTGCCTTCCCGAACTGAGAACCGAAACGCACAAGCCTGCACTCTGCAGCCACCAGGCAATGCTCCACCACCTTACCTTTTCCTGCACTTTACAGACCTCTGTCAATGTTTCACCACTACCTACTTCATCCTCGCTTTCTAACCCCCTCCTCGTTCACCTCCACTCGGAGGGAGATTTAGCCCAAGACTTTGTGCATACATCGAAACTACAGTAGGACCTCTGTACCTCAATGACGCACAGCACACTGGGACTTTTGAACACTTATGCTTACCTTTGTCTCTTTTATGTGATTTCTCCCCTATATCTGCTATAAAGTGCTCCGATACCTTCGGGTCTGGCCAGCCCTATATAAAACTTCTTATAAAAAAATTAAAAAAAACATATCACAGAGGAGGCCCACAGTATCTAACAAATCTGTGAATCATGCGGTCTGGGGCACACGTGGGCGTGAGATGTGAAAAATGAAAGTAGGGATTAGAGCTGTCCGGGTTGCATCCACTTGTTGTGATAATGGCCCTGACCCACGCCGCTCAACATGGTGGATGGGATTGTCCTCCATAAAAAAACAAGCGTGGTCCTCTTTTAATAATAAAAAGTGGTTACCGCCTTAAACAAGCGCGACCCACAATGAAAAAGAAAGAGTAAGTCCCAGCTAATGAAGGAGACCGTCTAACGCCGCAAGTGAGAAATCCAATCCCTGTGGTCAGGGCCAAAAGTAGACAAGGCGACAACAAGGAGGGACTAAGAAGCCTCCTTTACAATGAGAAGCCTGCGTTTAGCCTAACCTATTGCTCGAGCCAATGGGAAGAGGGGTCGAGGCTTCAAGTCCCCTTCCTCATCCGTATTGATTTTAAGAAGCTATAGGATGCCGAGAGCAGCGCATGCGCGCTGCTATCGCCAGCCGAGACCTAAAAAGGCTGTGAGCCACTGGTTAGAATCCAGACAGGGGATCCTGAAAAGAGCACGGAGAGAGGATACGATGTTGAAGTGGGTGTCAATGAGGCAGAAAATAAGAAACGTGACAATGGCCATGATCAAATTATTAAGAAAAAAAATAAGGGACAGAGAATCACAGAAGGTAATTCAGATGAGGAAGATACATTTCTAGAAATATTATTGGACTTCAGACCAAGACCTCCTTCATGTAATGAAGATTTTCATATCCTGAGATAGGAGTGAGGAGAAGGTGAACCTAGCACTTGCATATAGTCAGGAGTTCCATCTTCACCTTAAAAGGAGGTAGGACCTAATGAAATAGTTACTACTAATGTTTAACAGCTACATCCACCTCTGATACAGCTGTTATTTTTGTTACTGTTACAAGCGAACCAGCGAGAAGAGAGATAAATATTTTCCAGTTGAAAACAGCGTATTGAGAAATATTGCAATGTATAGTTGGTATAGAAAGACTGACTGTATACAAGAAGATGAATTGAAATATCTGAGTAAAGAAACAGCTAAATGTGTGTGTGAACCATATGAAAGACTTGAAGATGTGGAAGAAGAATATAATAGAGATTTCTTTAAAAAAGATACATTTGTGGTGAAATTACAGAATGGACATGAGTGAGGATGAAGTGAAGCAAATGGTTCTATTTAATCTGCAAGCAGATATTAGAGAATTAATCAATTTATGAAAGATTGGACACATTTAAGAAGATACCAGGCGAATTAACAACAAAAAAATGGGAAGCAGGGTCTATAAGAAAAGGCTTGAGACTGAGCGAGAAGTCAGTGTGGATATGAGTGAGCCTAAAATTGGAACGGTTGTGTCAGAACTTCCTATGCAAGAAGTGCATCATTGCACATATGTGCATGTGCCTAGTCAGAGCTCAAATAATCAGCAAACATTCCCCCTTAGCCTGTATTGCTTCTAGCCCAGATTTAATCACAGAACAATTTGCTAATACAGCTATAATTTTTAATATAAAGTGCATTGGTACCATATTTCATTACATTACAAAAACCATAAATAATATTTCATTATTTATCATACACTAAACTACGTTGCTCAGTCATTACAAACTCCGCTGCACTCGAAAACCTCACATACATACGATTCACTTTGTGCATACAGCTATATGGGTGTGTAAGAACAGAAGCATGTATATAATGAAATTGCACCATTCTTTAAGAATGTTAGAAATTGTGCTTGTTTTATAGATATTTGTTTAATCTGGAAGGGCGAGGAAGATCAACTCAAAGAGTTCGTGTTATGGCTCAATTGCATTTAAAACAAAGGTAGATTGTGATTTGGATAAGATTGCACTCTTGAACCATCTTGCAGATATTAGACATAAAGTATCACCAACAACATGGTGTCCTGTATGAAGGAAGTTAGCTATTTAGAATATCACACTGAAAAAGGGGCAAGAAAGGTCTCTAAAATACACATTTCTGCACTTCATAAAAATAATCCACCAAATACTCAACAAGAAAAAAGGATGTTACTGGGCTGCTGTTGACAGTGGAAGTTTTCCCTGATTGTAAAGCATTTACTGAGACTTGCTGACAGTGATGCGAGTGATCCTGTACCCTGGGACAAAGAATAAGTTAATACATTCCTAGAGCTCAGAGACAAACTCTGTAGTGCACCACCCGCTCTAAAAATGCCAAATTATGAGACAGTTTCTTTACATGTACTGTCATGAAAGAGAAGAGTGTTTAATGTCAGTATTATCTCAAAAGCATGGAAAGATGAAGTGGCCTGTGGCTTACTCTACCACATTGCACCCAGAAGCCGCTGCTGTTCCTGGCTGCTTAAAATTGGTAGCGGTTTGTCGTACAGTTCAGCAAATTGACGGGATTGTGATGGGTTATAAATTTATTGTGTTAGTCTCCTATCCAGTCAAGATTCTTTTGACCCGTTAAGTTGCTTAACAAAATATGAGCAAGTGACCTTAGCAGCTAATAATATTTCAATCAGAAGATGAAATACCCTGAATACCGCAATACGTTTGCCAATTGCAAACCAAGATGATGATGATGAGGAGGGTTGGATTGAATCAATGTGACCGAATTATGCATTTATTTTTATTTATTTAAACTTGTATTGCGCACAGCTACCCTCAATGGGTTTCCCGCGCCAGAGATAGATAGAAGAAAGAAAACAAGCAGAAGGCCCAAAACAGAACTGGCTGTGCAGGGAAATTAATTGAACAAAAGAGTCTTCAGTTTTTTACGAAAAGGAAGGAGATCAGTCTCAGCTTTCAAAGCCGGCGGGAAAGCATTCCACATCTTTGGGCCAAGATAAGAAAACGAGCGGCCGCCCATTTTGGCCAGTTTAATTCTGGGAACAAAAAAATCGCCACTAGTGGACGATCTTAAAGTCCGACCAGGCTTATAGTCTTGAACCAGGTTCTGCAAGTATTTAGGGGCAGAACCCTGCCTGATTTTAAAAAGGAGGCAAAAGGTTTTAAATTTTACACGGTTCGGGACTTTAAGCCAATGAAGGTCACGCAGAGCCTGAACTGCGGAGGATCTCCGAGGTACGTTACACAATAAACGGGCTGCCGAGTTTTGCACCACTTGAAGCTTGTTTATAGTGGCCTTGTCGGCCCCAAGATAGAGCACATTCCCGTAATCAATACAGGAAATCACAAGAGCCTGGACGACAGTTCTCCGAGTAGAGCAAGGCAGTATCCACAGGATCTTCTGCAACCATCTTAGGGTGGAAAAACAGATTGCAGCGACCTTTGTTACCTGCTGTCTCATAGAGAGTGTATCGTCTATGAGGAAACCTAGGTTGCGGGCAACGGGGGCTGGCTTCGGCAGAGGACCCATATCACTGGGCCAATGACGAGGGCCCCACAGGTCTTTATTCTTGCCCAGGATAACAACCTCGGTCTTGTCACCGTGAGCTTGAACAGATGGTCGTGTATCCAAGCAGCAACGCGTGACAGGCCAGATTTCAAGGCCGAGATCTCATGGCCCTCACTGCTGGAAAGAGAGAACACGATCTGCGTGTCGTCCGCATTAAGCATGGGCGGAAAATCCGTTTCGCTCGTGGATTTTGCGGATTTTCGGTAAATTCGCGATCCGCGAACGCTCGCGAATTTACCGAAAATCCACAAATTCGCACGCAGCGGATTTTTTTTTCTTGGTGATACAATTTTGCGGCGTGCGGTGTAAGTTCGCAATTGCGAACATGTGGGTGCGGCGGGCAGCAACAATCTCGCACTCGCAAAATTACAAAATTTGCAATTCTGCACAAGAAATCCACTAGCAAGCAGCATAGACCTTCTGAAAATGATTATTTTTATCAGAATCACTCCTCAGGTTGACATTTGCCTGCCCTTTTTTGGATTTGAGGCCTTTTGACTTTCTTTGGATCACTTTTGGATTAGAAATATTCACAAGTAAGTTTGTTTGGGGCATTACATTTGCTGTTCTGCAGAAAAACGAGTTTTGCTAAACTGAAAGCACTCAGCAGGTGCAAAAGTTCAAATTCATCATTAGTAACCATTCCCTGTAGTGCTTTCTGACTGGGGCCCCTCCAGAGTTCAGTTGCTAGTTGCAACAATTGTATGACCCTGCTCTGACCCTCACAGCCGGATCATGGAATAGCTACAAGTAGGCCACAAAGGTCCTTGAAAAAAAAATTGCACTGCAACAGAAAGCAAATTACAGATAAGGAAGCAGGTGCCAGACTGTAATTTTATAACAGTGACACATTAATAAATCAACCCCAAATTAATTCATGTCAGCTGAAGCAGGGCAGGTGTGCTTGCTTTTTCCCCCCATAATCTACAGTGATGATGATGAACCAGAGGGTGGCATTGATGTACCAGAGGGTGGCATGGGTGAAACAGAGGGTGGCAGTGTTGAAACAGAGGGTGCTGGGAACCTGTGATGATGAACCAGACGTAGAAGCAACATAGTCGCGACTGTTGCGAGCCGACAAGTAAGTTCGCAATCGCGAACTGGTACAAAATCCTCGCAAACTGGCAGAAACCCTTGCGAACACTATAAAAACAAAAAAATCCACAAATTTGTGAGAATTCGCGGATTTTGCGGATTGCGAGTTCGCAAATACGCAAATTCGCGAACGCCAGATTCGCAAAATTCGCCCATGTTAGTCGGCATACGAATAGATTGTCAACCCGGCGTCCTCCACGATGGTGGCAAGGGGTCTGATATAGATATTAAACAGCAAAGGGCTGAGAATCGACCCCTGGGGGATGCCGTGTGCCGATGGATAGACAGCAGATTCAGCTTCTGTCGAGAACACCTGAAAGGTGCGCTCACCTAAAAAGGAGGTAATCCAGGCAAGCGCAGATTCAGCAACACCAAGGGAGCGGAGAGAATCAAGAAGAATGGAATGAGACACGGTATCGAACGCTGCACTCAAATCCAAAAGGATTAGTTCCAAAGGTCTCCCCGCGGTCGATACCGTGCCGAAGCCTCTCCGTCACCCCGAGGAGAGCGGACTCAGTGGAATAGTGTGCGCGGAACCCGGATTGGGATGGATGAAGATATCCCACGTTCTCGACAAATGAATTAAGCTGAGTGTTCACATGTCGTTCCAAGATTTTAGAACATGCAGGCAGCAGGGAAATGGGCCTTAAATTGGCTAAATTAGAGGTGTCCGCACCAGTCTTTTTCAGCAGGGGAACAACCATGGCATGCTTCCACTCTTGCGCCACCAGAGACTCTGTAAGAGATGAATTTAGGAGTCTCATTAGGACTCTCCGTGCATCAAACCAAGACCAGACATACAGGATGTACCGCTTGAACTACTGTCTGATTTGATTCTATTTGTAGATTATTCTTGTCTGAGAGACCATCAAAGATTTTTGATGCACCATATGCAGTTTTCTTCATATGAAACCATCATCAGACTTGTGTAATGTATTTTCTGTAACAGCCAGTATGGTTTTAGTGTGGTTTATAATTTCAGACAACTGTGGTCATAATGGGGTTTTATGACATTTTCAGGTACCCTAATCTAAAATAGCACTTGCATTTTGTATTTGATGGTAGCGTTACAACTACCCAAAAACATTTCAATTGGTAAGTGTGCTGCTCACAAAAGTGGAAGTGATATTATCACTTTGGGCAACAGCTATGCTGAAGAGATTTCAAAACATACTGCTTATGAATCTGTTACAATTAAGTCAAAAGACCCAAAACAAACTAAAATCGAAAATTACAGTTAGAGTTGTTTTTTGTTGACTCCAGCACAAACGTTGAATTAACTTAAAGAACTCCTGGATGAGTCACCGGGAGATGAAAAAGGAAGATGTAAAACATCAGGTTGCATAAAAGATAATAATGAAGTTTTGATGACAAATAAAAAACATGAGCTTTACCTACCTTCATGTTATCACAATTGCCTAGGTTAATACTTTAATCAAAAGAACACCAAAATTGCCTGTACCACACTTACTTTTTTAAGCTATCACAATTTCTGCTTATTGGACAAACACAACTTTTTCGTTTGAACCGGTATTTTATTTATACCTCTTGATTTCAACTTTTTTTTGGAAACATTTTTTCTTTAAAGAATACATATATGAAAAGGAGAAAGAAAATCCACTGTTGTGTACAATATATACAAACAATTATACAAATATTTACAACAAACCATTTGAAGTCCACATATCAATGAAACATACTTGACATACTTTATCCAAAGTACATAAATTTACATCAAACAAACAAACACTTCTGACATAATGAATATTACTAGATAAGTAAGTTAAAATCCAAATTTAAGACCAAATTTGTATAGTCCAAAGGAGCAATCAACCATAAATGAAAAATATATTCAGAAGCCAAAATTAATTCAAACTTTTTGCAAGCAAGGTCTTGATTCCTTCTATTTTTGCGCTCCTTTGCTGTGCCAACAAGTTTCGAATCAAGGAAAGTTAATACCTAGATTCTCGTAAGGGCTTTTCTAATTTTCTGATTATAGTGCAGATGAGCATTCTTATTGTTACCATCTCAGGCTCTGCTCAGGTCATCACAAATATTTCTCTGTTTTTTTTAAATGGAGGAGAAGGGTCCCTACAAGTTATGGCCACCTTGTTCGATTTCTCGAATCAGTTGTTTCTTTTTTCAAAAAGTTGTAGTCGTTTTGCTGTTCAAGAGTTGTTATCGCTGTATCCCTTGTCAGTCTCACGAGCTGCCCAGACTCGCTCAGCTAACGTTTTTAGGTTTCGCCTGGCGTCCACTGCGCAGCAGTGTTCGCGCAGGCGAAATCTTTTGAGCTTCAGTAGGGGGCTTTAACCCGCCTCTCTCTTCCATTGGCTAGCTCCATAAATGGAGGGTAGCCATTGGAAGAGATAGTTGTCACTCACTCTTTCCCCCGTCACTACGCGATTCGTGGGCGTTTCTGGATCTTTTTTCAAGTCCCGCCCCTTTTCTCTCTGTCATCGGAGGTAGGCGTTTACTCATTTCCCCGACCGCCGCCCACCGGAAGAAATCTGCACCGAGATAGGGGGTATTTTGCTATGTATTTTGGAGACGCTAAAGGGAGTAGTTCGCCGGAATTTTTCAGGGGCCAAATAAATGAACTCATCTCATCCTGCCAATCCAGACGCCCACGCCGCATAATTCATGTTGTATCGGCGTGTCAGTAACCGTTTGACTTACAGATATAACCAAACAAACTTAAATTGAAGACGGCGCTGTCGTGCATGTCTCTCGGCACAAAGGAGGCGGGGAAACCTACGACACCAAAACATGGACTGCTCTTTCTCTCTTGACACAGGCTTGGCCGGTTTCCATTCAGCGGCCATCTTCAGGTCAGGCCAGATGTCACTCATGCATCAGCAGTCTGTTGGTTCGTGTAAGGGTAGTACCATATAGGTTTGCCTAACCTCACTATGGCGACTGCGGCGGACATTCCCACGAGCCAGCGAGCCAGCGGTAGTGTTTCATGTCCCCCGGCAGCAGACTGCGAATGCGCTAGCAGGGGCGGACGCGAGGCTGGAGCGGAGAGGGAACGGGAGCCATTTTGTCCCAAGTGAGCCTGCTGGAGAAAAGGAGGCTGCGACTGCGCTGGGTTGAAGGGGCCGAGAGAGCAGAGCTCAAGCAATGAGGGTGTGTCGAGGCCTATAGCAGTCTTGCTCGCCTGGCTCCGCCGCTGAGTGTGCAGGGAAGGAAGACTGCTACGCCCCCTGTGGGTGAGAGTCTGCGCCCCCGCCCTCCCTCCCGAGAGGCCCGGCTTCCCACTCTCTGCCTGTGACAGCCTCCGCCTGCCCAGTGACAGGCGCGCTCCAGGTGACAGGCCCGGCTCCCACCTCCCCCAGAGCTGACCCTGTGTAGAGCCAAGATCCCCGCCCGACCCAACCCTGTTAGAGGCTCGCTTCACCCCCCCCCCCCCCCCCCCCCTCTGTCGGTGACAGGCCTTAGCCCCCAGCCACCTCCCCATGGCAAAAAAGATGTATGACCTGCTGTTCAAGCTGCTGCTCATTTCTGCCTCGGGGTTGGGCAAGACCTGCATGCTCTTCTGCTTCTCCGGCGATGACTTCAACACCACCTTCATCTCCACCATAGGTGAGTATTTGTGGTACCAACATGGTGGGGGGGTAACTCTGAAGTATTGGTCATCCTTCAGTACCAACTGCTTGTGTTGTATCATGGGTGGGAATGGAGGTTTGATGGTGTTGATTGCATTAATAACAATCAGAGGGCCATCACCATCGTTTTGGGGCTTGGAGGGTGAATTGAAAAAGTATGCCATGGCTTTAGAACCCCATCTACTTCATTATGTGTTTGCACCAAAAAAATAAAAGATCTCGTTTTCAGTATCTGCTGTTGACCCAGATTACATCATTCTCTCGCCCATCCTCTTGCAACTTACAAAATATCACACGTGTTTGCCACCACTTTACACCATAGTATAAATCCTACAAGCAGATGTGCTGCTTGCATCAGAGCCTCAGCTGTGCCGCGTCCCGGGGAGCCCCTGTGTGTGTGTGTGTGTGGCTCTGTGTGTGGCTGTGTGTGTATTTTTGTGGCTGTGTGTGCGGCTCCGTGTGTGTGGCTCTATGTGTGTGTGTGTGGCTCTATGTGTGTGTGTGTGGCTCTGTGTGTGTGGCTGTGTGTGTGGTTCTGTGTGTGTGTGTGTGTGGCTTTGTGTGTGTGGCTCTATGTGTGTGTGTGTGTGGCTCTGTGTGTGTGTGTGGTGCTGTGTGTGTGTGGTTCTGTGTGTGTGTGGCTCTGTGTGTGTGTGTGTCTCTGTGTGTGTGTGTGGCTCTGTGTGTGTGTCTATGTGTGTGTGTGTGGCTCTGTGTGTGTGTGGCTCTGTGTGGCTCTGTGTGTGTGTGTGTGTGGCTCTGTGTGTATGTGGCTCTGTGTGTGTGTGTGGCTCTGTGTGTGTGTGTGTGTTACTCTGTGTGTGTGTGGGTGCAAATGCAATAGGTCTCGCATTTTCGAGAGATTAAGCTATTGGCATTGGAAATGACAATGCCATTTATTTATCTGTTTTCAAACCCAACACATAAATACATTTTTTGCAATTTACAATGCCAATAGCTCTAACTTTTGCAAAGGCGAGACAGTTGCATTGTAAATGCTTGTTTATTTTCGTTCTCTGAAATCACTTTGTATCACGGTACGGGAGCTCGTTAACGCGTTTTCGCGAGTCGCGTTGCCGCTCAAATCTTCCGTTCTCTCTTACTACAGGTCCTTCATCTCGCCTTCGCGCCCATTTGTCAACTTCTCCAAAAATTCGGCATGCAAACGTCATTGGAATTAAATAAGGATACTCACTTTGAAAGTGAAATTAGAACTCTACTGTGCACACAAAGCCTTCAATTGCAATTACTGACTACAGTCATCAGTGGTGGAGCGAATTAATGGGACATTAAAATTCAAGTTAGCAAACATATGTGAATCCACTTCACTGAAATAGCCAGATGTAATTGCACCTGTTCTACTGAGTCCAAATAAAAGGACGGGACTGTTTCTTCATGAAGTTTTGATGTGGAGAGTCATGAGAATCCCCTGTAATCCTACACCTGTACTTGATCATGATGACCTGGTACTAGATTAATGCAAAGGGCCGACTGATGATCAGATGAACTTGACAACCCCAGCATTAAAGAAGAACTATGTCATAATCTCTAACTGGCGACCTGGTGCTAGTAAAGAAGTACGCCAACCAGTCTTGCTTGGAGCAAGAGTCTGATCTAGATGAAACTGTGAACCAAGTAGAAAGTGAAGATGAAGATGCAGTAGTATTCATAAGTGGATCTGAAAATGAAAATGTGAATGTGCATCAAAGAAATAAATAACCTGAACCTGTGGAAATAAGAAAGAAAGTGTATAAGAACGTTAAAAGAGTAGAAACAATCAGAGAAGAACCAGAGCAAGAAGAACAAGCCTCTAATGATAGGGAAAATGAACATCTAGCAGCCAAAAGATCAACGAGAATGAAGATGCCAAACAAAAAGTATGTAGCACCTGAATGGTCGTATTTAGGTGAGGCTGGAATCGGATCTGATGTAGAAGTGACAGATTGCCAGATTTTCCTTGAAGAATCACCATGAATATTGTTGTGAATAAAATTACCGATGATTAATAATGAATTAATTACTGCTAAACTGAATTTTGAAACTGAATACTGAGATTTGATTTTCTTTCTCTTTTTAGGTTGCACAGTATTCGTAATTAAAGTATATTTTGTCTATACATTAGGTATCCAGTTGAAGATCATAGGGTTTTCCTGGACTCACGTTGGAGTAAAATCACAATTTGAAACTGTTGCAGTTTTGTTTTTTGATTTTGTACCTTAAAATTAGAAATTCAAATTTTGGTTTTGTTTTAATAGTTTGTGGGAGGAGTATGGCAATTAGCAAATAAAGATGCTGCTCAATCCTAAGAATAGTTTTCTTAATAATGATAATAATTTTCCTAGTTGACCTTTTGTTAAGCTTGCTGCTGCCGGTTGGGTATGCCTCTCCACCTAAAAATAAAAGTAATGAGTCAACCACTACTTATAATAATATACAAACTAGTACATAAAGATACATTTTTAGAAAATTTTAGGATGAACATTTATTCAAATTTGCTTTTGGAGTATTCAGGTATCATAAAAGTAAACAATTATTATGTACGTATATTCCTTCCCACTTCTGTTTCTGAGGGAGCAACCTATTTCCAACTTCCTTTGCCCTACTCATTATCATACAATGTTTTTGTTATTGTTTTCCATGATTAAAACTTTTTTGGTACCTTATATTACAGACTTTGATGTTTCTTTGGGAAAACTTCCTGTGACTGAAAATCTGAAACCTGTTTCGAATCTTCTGAGACTGATAAAGTAATCTAATCTAAAGCCTAAAGTAACTAAGAACAGCTTGTGTGTAGACTGAATGAAGGAGAGTTCGAAATTAATATGAGAGATACTGTTAGAATAGCTAGGAATGTGAAGGATGCAATCGTGATTCAGTTAGAGAAAGAGTCAAAGGAGACATTCAGAAATTCAAAACTGCATCCTAAGCTGAGAATGGAGCAATAAAGGAATGGACTGATATGCATGGTGCAAGAACTGTCTTGGAATGATGAGCCAGTAGAAATACTTGGAATGAGTAAGAGTAATGAGAGTTATGTGGTTGATGACAAGTTTCTGATTGGTGGAGACCTATTTTGAGAAGGATTTATTACATTTGTGGCAAGACTGCTTATTGTAATGTCTGATGTAATTGGGTGTAAAGCTGCTATCTTGCTTTAGTTTTCCCTCGTTAATATCATGTGAATGAGATGTCTGAAAGAGATTACACTGATCTAAAGAGAACAAAACGTGTTTTTGGACAAGTACTGATAGATATGGTTGGTGTATTGATACTGCCTATTGGTGTGGCTTTGAATGATATGAAAGTTAAAACACTGTCTATTTTAGTCGATTGGCTGGCTTTTAACAATGCTGAAGCATTAACTTGTATTATTAGGAATTCACTTGTATTATTAATGGTAATTCAAAACCATCTTGTATTAGGCATTTTGCCTGCAAAATAGGGTGGTGTCTGTGATATGTTGAAGATTCAACAATGCTACACCTACATACCAGATAAAAACAGGCTTCATAGAGATTACATTGGTAATATTACTTTTGCATGGGTCAAGGGTCCTGGAGGAGCATGGGTTATGGGAATCAGTAGTACATGGTTAAGTGAGATTGGAAAGAGATTTACAAAGGTGGGTGAATGGTTTGGTCACATAGGCGGAAGCATGCCTCATTATCATCGGTTATCTTTTGTTTTCTTTACCTTGATACTGAAGTCTGGAGGCTTCTGTGCATTGTTGTAATTGTTTAGACAGGAGCAAATGTACATTTGTTCTGGTATTCTGGGGGCTAGTGTTAGATCAAGAGTACCTCGCTTAGTCCACTTCATTGTACAAGTAGTATTGCCATTGTGCACATACCCTAGTCATTCTTTATGCATCTTTTGCTTGTTAGTACCAAACACACTTTGTCTCTGCAGTCCACCTTGAGCATCGTGCGTCCCTTTGAGAGAATGAACTAACTGGTCGTGTTAGCATGTGGCAGCTAATCCATAGCCACATGCTTCACTACCAGCGTTGGTGAATGGATTTTCAGAAGCCTATATGGCTGTTGGCTTCCTTGGATTGTCCCCTTCCCTCCCATAATTATAAGGCCATTTGATACAATACAGGACCTTCTTGTGGTGGAGTATTAAGACAGATGCCAACAATAGCACCCAGCCTGTCTATTAATAACATAATTTCTGCTGCAGGGAGGTTCTGGCTCGCATTAGCTTTGCTTGCTCACTGGTCAGGAAAATATTTTAATCTGCTGCCTTCTAGCTCAAGCTGTATGTTAAAAACGTCCACATCAATTATACAATAGTTAATACAAAGAGATGTTTGGGCCATATACCGACTATGGTGTTCCTATCATGAATAAAAGAACAAAACAAACATGAACATCCCTTTCTAAATCACATACTTTACCCAGTCTTGCAACTCTGTGTACACAAAAAAGTATATTTTTGCTTTGGCAGCGAAAATAACTGTGGCACAATAACGCATGTTATTTGGAGCTAGTGTATTTAATAAATAGGCTTTGGTATGAAATTCTGCTCCGCTTGTGCAGTTTGCAGAGTTTTTCGCGCTCCACGAGTGAAAGCGTGGAGAATCTTACTCTAGACCAGCTCCTGGTGAGATTTCACAATGTGGGCGGTCTCCGATGGCCACCACTGCTCGCGTTGAAAAGCTTTCTATTCGCGTTGAGGAAGCTGCCACTCGAGTTGAACATCTACTCGAGTTGCCAAAAGAAGCAGTGCCCTCTTGCGCTGCTCAGTGTTATTTGCGTTGATTTTACAGCCTGGGACTAACACCTTGCGCTAACAATCAGCGCAAACGCCATGACCTAATGCACTTCACCCCTTGCGGAACTCATTGTAGCACAGCAGAGGTTTTTGGTCACTGGTGCAGCTGTATGAGCTCCGCCTAAGCCTTCTAATGAACACACATTCAAGCCTTCAGCTCTAATTGTATGCTTTCCATCTTAGTTTTGGGTAAATAGTGCTTGTTAAAACAAGTACACATGAAAAAATACCATGTTATAAACCAAATATGCAGGGCTTGTATATGGATCATGCCCTCCACATACACTCAACAATAGCAATAACTAGCATACTGCACTGTGCTCATCTGAATATCCTCTATTGATTCACGTTTTTCTTAAAGCACAGCATACTGCATGTATGCAACCTTAGAGACCCGGGGGAGTAAGATACATGCCATGCTACCAGATCCTATACTCTGCATGTTGAAGGTACTCATGGGGTAGTACATGAAATATTTCATTAATGTGCTACAAGAGGGATCGCTGTACAGTTTACTATATTAGCTTCTGTGCAGGTAATGGCTGCAGATTGTAACTCACTTCACCTCTTATTACTCTGCCCTTGAGTTCTGCCGTTGGGAACATGTAGTTTTACTTGTTAGGCAGTTACTCCAATTTAATAAGGCCTCAATAAAGATTTGCCTCTAAGTGTGTCCGTTGTAAATAAAACAAGCATCACATTTTTTTGAGTTAGAGCTATTGACATAGCTCAACAGTTGCCGGAGAGAAATTGCCACTTTGCAGGTGCCGAACAGAGCATTGCTGTGTGAAACTCCTGAAAGCCGAAAACGATATTAATAGACTACAAAATAAAAAGGCAGATCAGGATGACCAAGAGGAACCTAGGACGTTTTGGGATGGCCAACACAAGCAAGCAATGAGGGAAATCGCCTGGGCGTGACCCACGCACTCAAAGGCGGGAGAATCCGACCCAGTGCACCAATAAAAACCCTGTATTTCTAAATGGCACAACTACGAACAAATGGCAATTCATGGGCTTGCCAAAAGCTGATAGAGGAGATAACAACAGGTCTTGCAGCAGAGCATGCGCGATGCCTAAGCTCAACCTAAAAAGTATGAGTTGCAGTCCCCATTTGAAGATCTGCATTGGTTTGATGCCATCTATTGGGCAAAGCGCATAATGTCAAAATTCCAATGATCATCCATCTTTAATGTATTTATATTAAATTCTCATTACACTTCACAGCTACTTTGGAGGGGATTGGATCGAGGACGAGAAAGGTTATGAGTCGTTTTGTCCTCCAACTCTGCTATTTATGTTTTCATAATAAGAGTGGCCCCATGGGCAGATGAGAACACATGACTTTTCAGACCCTTGGGGTGGGATCATGAGTGATGGGGGAGGGAGGGCTATACAAAATGGTAATGGTAATGTACAGCTCCTCGAAGATGAGCGTTGTGATAACTGCTGGATTGAGTTGGCTGTTTCTGGTGTTCTTTGCCTCCTTTGGAAAAACCCTTCGCCTCTTCGGATGCTTGTAGCGCTGGGTTGAGAATGGAAAGGGTATTTGTCTAGCAGTTGTACGTGAACACCATTCAAAATGTGTCTCCTTCTCCAGCTCACTCTCATCAGAATACCGTTCTGTGGCTATAGGATCCTTGGGCTGGGCAGCCCTGTCGTACCCACTTCCGATGGCCTGTAAGAACCACCAAGAACATAGGAATCTTACCTCCCAATGAATCATCAGGATACACATAGTTCATCTTGCTGGAAGACTTTCCCGCTCTTTTACTTGTCAAGCACCATAATGACCAAGTGAATGTATTGCACGCGAGCATCCAAAATCTGCCCAAAATAACTATTACATATATATATACATATATCTATATATATATATCCTGCCACCCAATAATAACGCTGCACTCTCCATACGATGTAGCCAGATACTTTCTTGAGTCATAGAATAATTCAGCACAACTCTCCCACCATATATATAACCCCAGTTTTTCATGTCTTCTCTGTAATCAGCTGGCTTTTTCCTTCATATGTTCTATTTGTTAGTGTGATGTTAGGGTTCAGTATACCTCTGCTTTAGGTTCTTCAAAGTGTCTTCTAGCTTATTTGATGGTAGCCTGCATGATTTGCTTTCCAACCTGGATATGGATTAACCATTGTCCCTTAGGTTTAGTTTCAAATATGATATAGTCAGTGATTGGGAAATACAGGTGGAGAGTGATACACTGCTTTTTTTGTCCCTTTTTGATATCTACGCTTGACCGCTTTGTCTTCCTCTGCTACATAGCTGCTATTGGACATCACTTATTACTGATTTTCTGCCACTTCACTCGTCAGGGGCACAAAACCTGCCTCCCTCCAGAACTCTGGTCACAGCTTCACTCTTAAAATTCACTCATGGTACTTAGGTTTAGACAAAAGGAGTAGAACTCTTTCTAATGTGTCCAACTTGTAATCCACTCTGCCACTACATTGACCTCTTTGTGGCCTAGAGTTATTAAGTGTCAGCAGTGCCGGCTGTAGCTCTGGAGGCGCCCGGTGCGACAATATTTTGGGTGCCGCCCCCCATGACCTCCTTTTCCACAGATTCCCTCACTAACACCTTCTAACAGTGCCCTTCGACATTCCATAGCCTCTCTCACATGCATTTAATTTGTTTTAAAGTGCTACTTATAGCAGTGTAGGGTTTCAGAGCACTTTACAGCATACACTCATTATACAGCGACAATGAATGATACATTTATAAATCAGTCTATAGGAAATGTTACATAAAACAATGAGGATTGCAAGGTGTAGGAATCACATAACATCCATCCTAGTAGGCAGTATATTTTAAGAGTGTTTGGTCTGGAGAAGCACAAACTCAGGATCTAAAAACATACCACAGTGGTTGGGGTTGGCTTTACTAATAAGAATGTATTCTACCCAAACAAATCCTTTTTAGGAACATTAGAAATAGATAATGAATGACTGCGGAAAAAAACATAACGTTAGAACCTATATTATGCAGTCTGCTTGCAGCTCTTTAATTACAGTTCATAAGGCACTGCACTATATTGGGACAGTAACTTATAAATTGCAAGTAATAAAAGGATCTCTGTGACAAAAGCAGTAAACCACTTCGCCATCCACATAAAAAACAGTTCTGTGATCTGCATGGTACATGTTCTTTGCAGAAGGCACATTACCCCCTCTACGATACTTCGTGATTATTCAGACTGCCATTAGACAAAATAACAAAACTCTGATCAGCAGGTACATTAATCACCAGAGTTCTCTTGACATTTTTATTGCTACCTGAAAACTACCGGACATACAAGGCACTCTGCAGCAGGTGCTATTAAACTCATGTTATTTCTAAACACAGTCCCCCCATCCCCGGTGCCATGTGCAGCCACGGTGTAGCTGCACATGGCACCGGGGATGGGGGGACTGTGTTTAGAAATAACATGAGTTTAATAGCACCTGCTGCAGAGTGGCACCTAGATGCGTCACTTTGTAAATATGGCGCAACAAGGCGCATATTTTACGCCACAGGTGCGTCACAAAAAGTGACGCACCAGCGGAGTAAAAGTGACGCACAGCCTCATAAATGAGGCCCCTGGTGCCCACAAGGTTCAGCTGGGCTCGGGGGAGGGGGGAGGGAGGGAGGTAAGAGGGGTGGAAGTTCTCTTCTCATTCCCTCACCTATATTCATTTACTCCTGTCCTTGATACAAGTAAATCTATTTGATGGGAAACAACATGCAGAGGATTAACTTATAAGTGTACATATGTTTGTGAATCGGTTTCATTACATCTATAGCAATACTGTGTTGCATTTTCTAAAGAAACAGAAATATATATCTAATCATAATTACCGTGTGGAATAAATAGCAAGAGCAGAGTATGGTGTTAACAATCTTTGCATATAACTTTGATTACTTAGATTGCGCTCTCAAGCACAGCAGCACTGTACAAGATAAGAACTGCACTTGGGTCAGCATGTAGGATACTAGAAGCCTTCCCACATAGGCCATGCTGCAAACTCACTCCCTTACAACCAAGCTTTACCCATGGAGAAGAGTGTGCCTGTTCATTTGTAGCGGTATGAAGCACTATATAGATGCACTGTAGCACAATTCATTAACAAAGCATGTCATTTGAAGTAAAGCAAGATGTTGTTGGCATTCACCGAACTGTGGGACACTCTTGACTCCATAAACCTGGAAAAGCTGAGGCAGACTACACGTGTGAATAGACTCTCTCACAAAGAACACATTGACCCTTTAGTCTTTAAATGTTAAAGGTTATAATGAATCTGAGATCATCTTTACTGAGTTTTTTGTAATTCGACCTGCCAGAATATTGGGGCCGAAATACCAAATACCACAACATCATGCGGATGCGTGTATAGGTAAGCATACATTTACTGTACTTACCTCCACCTCTACATGCCTTGAATATGTATGGAAAAAACAACAAGAATGCCAATACTGCGAAATAATTAGACTGATATCCGAGCGACAATGACCAAAACAAAGTGTCCTCAAGAAACCACTTGTTCCGTTTCTTTCATTGATTGCAACTTTTATTTATCTGTATTCATTTTTTAAGATTCTCCCCTGTCCAGACGAAAAATACGTCATCAATATAACGTAGCCAACCATTAATCCACAGTTTAAACGGGTTGTTTGTGTACACAAATCTCTCTTCATGTGCACTCATAAAGAGAACTGCCAATTCTGGAGCGAAGGCGCAGCCCATAGCCACCCATTTGATTTGAAAGAAAAAGTCCTCATTAAATTTGAAGAAATTCTTCTTTAGTGCCATTTTTGCCAGATCCAGTATGAATTTCGTAGGGATTTTAGTTGGTTTGGGCCTGCTGTCTAAGAACATTCCAAGGACCGCTAATGCATCGCCTTGTGGTATTTGAGTGTAAAGGGACACTACGTCCATACTCACTAGCCAATGTTTTTCCTCTTCAAATGTAATTTGGTCTATTTTATTTAAGAAGTCAGTTGTGTCCTGTAAAAATGATTTCACCTCTGTCATGAAGGGTTTAAGAAAGAAATTTACAAATTTGGAGACCGGTTCAAACAAGGATTCGCAACCCGAGACAATGGGCCTACCTGGGGGCTGTTGTTAGTCCTTGTACACTTTTGGTAGCACATACAAAATTGGGGTTCTTGTGTGCTTTTTTTGGAGAAATTCATATTCTTTTTGCAGAAATTTGACAGAGTGCATCCGTTTGAATAACGAGGTAAGCAGTGTGCCCAGGCTGAGTCTTGAGAGACTGGGAGGTGATGAGAGCAAGTTTGTAGTAAGACAAGTTTCTATTCTTTTGTCTTTCAGAGGCACTCTAGGTCCTGAGGAGAATCCCCACACTCGGGGTGATTCGAAACGCGTCGACCTTTCTATTATTTAGGCCAATCTGTTGAGTTGAATTTTTGAAAACAAATTATGAAACATGTTATAATGTTAGATGGCCACTTTTTTGATATGTATATAAGCTTTTTTTGATATGTATATAGGATTTTGTGATTAGTGTGTTAAAGGATTTGTTGCTTACCCCCTAATAATCAGTGGGTTCCAAGGTTGTAACCCCTGGGTAGGCACAGGATGATTGGTGTATGATAGTTAATTTGTCTGGATGTGTAATAGGTGAATGAGTCAGTCACAGTATGGTTGAAGGTTTTTTATGCTAGAAGATTTTTAGAGAGTGAATGCGGTTATAGAGCTCCCCCCCCCCCAAAAAAAACTTAGTGTTTTTTCCCCGAGTAAATAACTCAAATATGTGTTTTTGTTTGTGAAGTAATGCATAGGAATTATAATTGAAATCTTAAAAAATGAATGCAGGTAAATAAAAGTTGCAATCAATGAAAGAAACAGAACAAGTGGTTTCTTGAGGACAATTTGTTTTGGTCATTGTCGCTCGGATATCAGTCTAATTATTTCGCAGTATTGGCATTCTTGTTGTTTTTTCCTCTAATTGTGGCACTGCCTTGCTGCGTTTAAGCCAAAACCCTGGTTGTTTCATTGAATATGTATGGATCACACTGGCAGTGCTAGCACTAGATGGTGGATGATGAATGGAGGATGGATGGATTCTAATTAGATGGATGAACAGAGATGTAGCAACATAAATTACTTTCAGGTGTGTTATCATGGACCACTCTGCATGGACAAAGACACAACACAGACTAGAGGACTTCATCAATTAAAGAAAGAATGTAATATATCATGCAGAAAACATTTATTACTTGCCCTTTACCATTGTAAGACTGTAATAGGAGTTTAATGAGTCGTAATGCAATGAAGAAAGATGAATTATTTTCTAAAAACATAAAGGTACAACGCATTTTAGTATATTTTTAAATAATGCATTTTTTCTGAATCAAGAAGGGGCTCTATGTAACCATGCATCTTACACCACTGCAGTGCTTAATATGTGCCAGTGGTTTGCGGGGCTCAGCATCAGAACTTAATTATCAGAACCGGCTCTTGTGACATTCCAACACATGGCGGTGTTGTCTGTCTAATTTTGAGATGAGCACCACTACAGTGTTTAATAAGTCAATATACATTAGAAAAGAATAATACCTGCCGCTCATTCCATTATTGTAGATTTGGGAGGCTGGCACTGGTCTGAATTGTCACACTTGTAGGAGTGCAGTGGTTAGTAGTTGTGTTGGTACAGTTACTGGCAGTGCCAGAAGGGATATAGGTGGTGCAGACAGAAGTGAAATTGCAAGAAGGGCCCTGGCAGTTACTTTTTTTTGTGCAAAATAAGCACTGCTTCTCAGTGGTTTCTTATCTGCTATGCTCAGTGATTGCAGCATAGAGAGTAGTTACATGTTTTCAAACCATTTCTAAAGTTCAGATATGCATTATTTGATATAGCTAACATTGTTGTTAAATGCCAAGACATTTCCTCCATCACATATCATCACACTGATCACATTACTGATTGACATCATCAATGCCATAGCTGATGACATCACAGACATGATCACTCTATAAAGGAGTGTTTAATTGTGAGCGTGCTCTTTGAAAATACTCCTAACACCTACATGCCCACCACACACAAATGATACCCATATGCTCTCTACGACACTAAGGGCCTCATTTATGAAAACTGTTGCATCTCTGCGACAAAACAGCGATGCAACACTTTTCACTTCACCCTCCTTGCGACACAATGGATGCGCTGTTTTTAATGTATGGTGCTCCATGCCACAAGGAAAGATGGATATGTCAGGAATCCTGACGTATCTGTCAGTGCAAAAGTGACGGATTGTTGGAGTTGTTTCGCAAGCTTGATGCAACTCCAGCAATGCATGGGGCCTGTGCCTATTGCACTACACCACCCTTACGCCTACCATGAGGCAGGCGTAAGGTTTTAATGCAGTGGAGTCCTAGAAGTATTGAAGTGAAATCTGATAGATTTCACTACAACACTTCTACGAGGCTTTCTTGCGAGGGAATGCCCACCCTGCATACATTATACCTGACACATATATAATGTGGCGATGGGCTTTACAAGGTGGCGCATCTGCTTAGATGCCTCACTTTGTAAATATGGCGCAATGTGGTGCACTGTTTACGCCGCTGCTACATCACAAAAAGTGATGTAACGGCGGCACAAAAGTGTTGCAAAGCCTTCATAAATACGGTCCTAAGTATATCCAGGCGTGCACACTCCATACACAATGCTAGGCACTGTAGATACACACAGACATATACACTACACATTCAGTTCACTTATGGCTCCTCCTAACACTCACGGTCATTGTAGACACCACACACCACTGCATCATCCACGCTCCCAGGAGCACAAGCAACCTTACAGAGACTCATAGTGGTAATGTGGCCTGTCACTTGTCCTAGTGACTCGCTGACCTGCAGCCATTATGTCCTTTTAATAAAAGGTCTGTCAATCATGTACTACACACCACTTAGGGTAGTAAGGACAACCAAAGCTAATGGCGTGTCTGTCTGTGGTGCCCCGGATGCAGGGGCTCCAGGGCATCAATGGTGCATTGATCCTTGATATTTGGTATATTTTACAACCCACCCTGAAGTCAATTTCCCATGTTTGCTGCAAGGGCCTTGGCACCCATGCCACGTCAACCCTGATGACTGTGCCCTGCAGGAAGCCTGGGCTAATAGCGTTGTCAATGGAACACAGTAGAATTGTCCCAAACCTCCCTCCGGTACACTCAGATACTCACTTTATGTCTCCTCTAATCATTATTATTATACTCACGATCTTTTAATGTTGAAAAACGACTTAAACACAAATATAGGAAATATGACAAACTTGCTAAATGTCATATGACTAACTGATTACCTGTTTATTTATTAGAGCGCGTGCTAATTCTCTATAAGATGAAATTGTACATTTGTCAATTCACATCAGCACCCTTTCCAGACTCTGTAAGGAGGAGCAGACTCTGTAAGGAGGAGCCTAAACATAAACATATATAACTCCATTCTGAGGTGGGGCCAATGTACAAGACAGGAATCATGTTACGAGTTCATTTTCAAAGATGAAAGTCCCCTCCCCCTTTACCTCACAAGCTCCTCCCTCAATGGTAAGAACCCTAGAAGAACACACTCCTCCACCAAACTTTGAACTAATATCGAAGCACAAGCAGGGTACAGGCAGAAATTAAGATTATTATCAATAAGTAATCCGAGCATTATCTCTCTATTCCCTGCCTCATCTCATCTTTCGGTTCTGAGACTATACCACAGTTGTACAGATGCTGGCATACACAGGGACACTTGCAACTGTCTCCATTCAGGTCAAGGAATAGGAGAGTTGGACGACACTCCCAAAACTAGAGGAGGTGGGAGCAAAATGCTCCAATGAAAGGCAGGGAGGAGAGCCAAATCCAATCCAAGGTGTTACCTTAGCAAAGGCCAGCTCTGTAGGTCGGATACACACAGTGAAGACGAAACTTGACGTGCTTGTGCTTGTAATGTTACCACTGTCACTAAGGGTAATTCCTCTAATGTGCTCCTCTCTGCACTGGTGCATCCACCATCAGGTTGTTCCCACTGACAAGTAGCAGATTGGCATCAGGGACAAGTGAAAATATAACACATAATACCTGTCCATGCAGGATCAGCCCATACTCAGAATTGTGCTGCTTTGGCAATCATCTAGTTATCCTGGTGTTATCACAGGGCATCAATGCCCTCTTACAACTCCGCCAAATAGTTCTCCTGTGTGCAGTCCCTTCGAATTCACACCCCTCTATGCAGGACACTCAAGTAGGCCTTTTGTCAAATAATGTCACTAAAGCCCAGAGTCAGTCCTGTGCAGAGGCATGCATCCCTCTGGTCCACACCTAAGCCACACTGCCATCTTGCCATCCTCTGCACCATACCCACTGGCGGAAACTGCCCTTGGTTACCAGGGGGGCCACCTTCTAGCATGAGAGGTCTCTGGCACTAGCAGGCACCACCATGGTGGTAGAAGCAATGCCATGCTGATAGCTGTGAAAGGGGCAAACTCTCTGATTCCTCAGGGCCTCCTTGTAATGCTAGCTGGGGATGGAGGGTGCAAGGTAATAGGAGGCCTTTCGAAGCAGGGGTAACAGGACTCCTCACAAAGGCATGGCAATTGAGAGCTGCCACCAGGTCTGAGAAGCCACAGTGCCATCCTTCCGCTCTAGCAGAAGATGTAAAAAGCAGGTGGCGGGCTGCAGGAAGAGGTGGGGATTCTGCAATCTGGTCGGTACCATCTCTGCCTCTGCCACCGCCTTGTCATGGGCAGCCAGAGATACCATGGGGGAGGGAGGCTCCTCCAGAGGCTAAAGCCTAAATATGCACTAGGGTTTACCATACTGCCAGATGTGCACTGTGTTATGCAGCATATGGCTGAGAGCCTAATTCACACATACTATGGGGCACCTAAGTTGATATTCTGTGCGCAATTATTACTTTGCACTGCCTGATTCACAGGCTCAGGATTGGTGAAATGTGTGTCAATGTATAGATGCATTTCTGCATTTGTAGGTTCAGGATAAGTGGTCGATTTATGGTTGGTTGTGGGTGGAACGCACTGCAAAAGTGAGCGAACAGCCTTGAACTTGTAAGGTTGTGGCTACTAACAATGATTCCTGCAGGCAGCTCTTTTACCTTGGACAATCATGAAACATTATTACTGTCAATGGAGGAAGTAAATGTGTTGCCAGAATGGCCAGATGGAGGACTCATGCCCATATTTAATGGGAGGTTTTATATTTCCCATGTTTAATGGGCCCAATATGTTTTACAACATAGAAAAAATTGTCTCCCATGTAGAAAGAAAGAGTCACATGCCAATGTACATTTCTATTGCATTTATGCATGCAGATCCCCTCCACCTGTGAAAAAACCCCAAGAGTACATGTTACACATTGAATTTTTCCAGGAAGTCCACAGATATGTAGATCTTCTAGAAAGGATCCTTCATGATTTCCTAAGAAATCCCACTCAGCTCCGAAGGTAGGGCTAGCCCGACTGGGGTGGATGGGTTTTGTGAATTAGGCCCTTACAGCCTGATTAATGAACGGTAATTGCGCTCGCAAAGGGCCAGATTCTGAGAATCTGGCCCTTTGCGAGTGCGATTTTTGCATTTGGGATTCATCATCCCAAATGCAAAAATCGCTGATTGCGATCTCGCAATTTTGCGAGGAATTACATTTAAGGAATCTCTATTTGAGATTCCTTAAATGTAATTCATCATCCACATTTCTTTTGCGAATTCGCAATTTCTGGCCGCAATTTACCGCGAGGTGAAACCTCGCGGTAAATTGCGAAAACTCAGAAAAATGCATTTAAATGCATTTTTCTGAGTTGCATGTTACACACACACATGTCCTTTGGACATGTGTGTATGCAACACCTGTGTCAAATGTCATTTGAGGGGTGGTACAGGGTGTCCTTTGGACACCCCTGGCACCCTTCAAATCGCACTCTTATTTGCGATTAGCAAATTGCTAATCGCAAATAAGGAATACTCCCCATTCATTCCTATGGGCCTTTTGGCCCATAGGAATGAATGGGGAGTTTTTCCTTATTTGCGATTAGCAATTTGCTAATCGCAAATAAGGAATCAGTAGGAATCGCAAAAAATTTTGCTAATCCTACATGAATCCCGTTTTGCGAGTCCTTAATAGCGATTCACTATGATTCGCTATTAGGGCCTCGCAAAACGGGAGATTGATGAATCAGGCTGTAAGTCTGTAATGCTGATTACAATATCCTCTATTGAAGCACAGGAGCAAACTAACAGAATGTGTACCTGACGGAAACTCAGACTCGCATCTAGGGCAACCCTAACAACAACAATAATAATATTACATTGTTTTTATACAATGCTAAATAGCACACATGCTCTATTTCTAAGCACTGTAAATAATAGATGCGATATTACGTGTCCGGTATGGTAAGGTGTCTGCAAGACTGCACCAGACAAAAATACACACACACTCTCTCCCTCTCTGTTTTGAAATTCTTAAAAGAAGTTAGTTATTTCACAGAATTTTCTGTTTTCTCTCGCTTTGTACCTCTACCAATCCACGTTCATCTCCCTTTCTACTTCTCCTTTAGCCCCTCTCATGCACCCTGCTTGTCGTATAATATATTTTAATATTATATGCCAGCGTGATTGTTGGATAAACTGAACTTTACCCCTCCCCCCACAAAATTTTACTGAGCAAGCTAGGCCCCTGCTAAGAGTCTGTCTTGCCATCAGCTGCGGTCGGTAGTAGGAGTTCCTGCACGGCGATGACGTGGGGGGGGAGGGGCAGGGTGAGGGGTAGTAATGTATCTGCATCACCAAATGCGATGCAATGTGTTTACTTACCTGTTAAACTCCGTAATCCATACATTACTAGCCCCCCCACCCTGCCTCTCCCCCTCCCCACGTCACCGCCCTGCAGGAACTCCTACTGCTGAACGCGGCTGCTTGCCATGAACCTCAAGACCAGGGGACTGTCTAGGATAACCCTCAGACCTCTATGATAGACTTAAACAAGGGCTACTTGACCTCTTAGGTAACATCTGATGTGAGAGAAAACGTGAACTTTGATAACATCCTTGACATTGATGTAGGTGGACGGCAAAGAGTTAAGGCAAGGATACAAAGCACCATTTCATTTGTGGGTAAAACCTCCCACATTGACCATTTTATTAAATTCACACATAAATGATGCGCTCCATACATATGCGCCACAGGTTAACATGTATGAACAATTCGGCATCTCTAGAGGCGTGTTGTACCAGCAGGACACAACACCACCCCCTTTTCCAAGCCACCATCTACTAGGGAAGGGCCAGAGAGTCCAGGACCACCAGCAGGACGGCCCCCTCTCCCGCCAGCCCAGAGCCGCCATAACTGCCTCCCCTGCTTCAGGGTCAATTATTTTCCGACCAAAAAGAGTCCCCCGGCCTTTTCTTTTATCCGGGACCCGCCACTCAATACTGCACTTAGGGATGGGTGGGTGGGCAACTGTTGCTCCGGCTAGCCTTCCTGTGCTGAAGGCGAGAGACAAAGAGGGCTACTCCTTGGGGCACAATAATTTTAATACCTTGGGGGGAGGGCTCTCAGACGCCCACCTGGCATCTCACATTACTGAGAGACCCTCCCCATGACAGTAGCCTGGAGAATCGAAACTTCTTCTCTCCTTCCTTTCTGTCTTCCTTTCTTTCTGCTGAGTTCCCGTGCTCCAGCTTTGGTTGGAACTTAAGTGAATCTATCGATCGCCCTCCCTCTATCTATCTATCGCCCTCACTCTATCTATCTATCACCCTCACTCTATCTATCTATCGCCCTCACTCTATCTATCTATCGCCCTCACTCTATCTATCTATCACCCCTCACTGTATCTATCTATCGCTCTCACTCTATCTATTGCCCTCCCTCTAACTATCTATCGCCCTCACTCTATCTATCACATCAACACAGCATCACTCAGCACCACCACAGCATCACTCAGGGGCACCACAACCTCACTATACGCTACCACAGCATTACTGAACGCTACAGCATCACTCATCGCCACCACATCACTCAGCGCCACCACAGCATCACTCAGCACAACCACAGCATCACTCAGCGCAACCACAGCATCACTCAGCGCAACCACAGCATCGCTCAGCACAACCACAGCATCACTTGTTCAAATATGTTCTTTCAATGTTTCAAGCTTTATTACAAATGACACCAAAAAATGTTAAATAATGCTAAAGGTGTCACATTTGCAAATTCTATAAATATTGGCATTTACAATAACAAAATGAATACATTTGTTATTATAAAAACATATACATAACTTAAAAAATTATTAGAGTTACAAGGCCAATAGCTCCAACTTTTCTAATGCGAGACCTATTGCATTTCCAATGCTTGTTTCACTTCTAGCTGGGCCCACAACAAAGGTATGCTTTAAAGTGCCATTGGTCCTCCTTTTGTTCGAGTATCATCCTGGCTGGGAGCTATCTGAAGCCTAACACCTAGATGCCAATGCAAACAATGGAAACAAAAGCACGCAGCTTCCTATCGCTTCACAAGTACTTGTGAGAAACTGTAGTTCAGAGGCAAGTTTTTGACTTTGCTCAACCTTGTATATGACTAAGTTATATATACAGTGTAGAAATGCCAGATGCATCAGTCTGTGTGATTAATTACCCAAATAAGTATTTAAATAGCACTTATGTTTTTTTTTAGTTTTCTAATCTGTGATGTCGGAGCACTTTACATCACACACACACATTATGCAGAGAAAATATATCATGCAAGTGTGAAATCAATGTGTAGGAAATGTTACATAAGTCATTGAGGGTTACTAGGTGTAGGAGTCAGGTATCGTCCTTACTAGTAGGCATTATATGTTATGAGTGCAAGGTCTGGAGAAACACAAAATTAGGATTTAAAAGGTTATGATCTGGTTAGGGGTGTCTGTACTAATATGACTTCATGACTACCCAACAGAACGCTTTTCACCAACCTTTTAATAATGACAGATTGAGAAAAACCGCAAGGTTCAAATCCTATGCTTTGCAATTTGCTTGTAGCTCCTTGAAGCTAATGTGTAACTCACTGTGCTATACTAGAAAGACTGCAACATATTAACTGCAAGTAACAAAAGATTCTCTGGCCCTGATTATGATGTCACTGTTGCGGAATGGGACCCCACAGACCACAGGTCAGCGGTTCAGAACACAGTGCGGTCGGAAACATACATTTTTCTATGGGAGCTTGTGCGGTGGGCGGAAACCGCCCACAACATAAGCTCCCATAGACAAATGGATGTTTCCAAACATTCCTGCACCGTGTGGCAGGCACCTTGAGGTGCCAGCCATAGTGCACAGATGTTGTGGGGCCACTATGGGTGCCCACTAGGGCAGTATGTAGAGGCTGCGGAGGGATGTGGGCCCTGCTGGGGGTCCCAACAGACCCCTTCATACAGCCGTACCAAGTCAGAAAGGCCAACATGGTACTGCTGTTGGAAAGTGCCATCATTACCCTGACAGCGGAAATGCCGCCCTTAAGTGTTATTCAGGCCTTTCCGACTGGCCGACGGGCTCAAGGACCCCATCGGAACTGAGTCTGATTCCCTGGCCGGTTTAAACTTCAACCACCTTTATTATAATACAGGGGTTGGACTTTAAACCTACAATGTCGATCGGGAAGCCTCCGACCAGCCTAATTGTAATTAGGCCCTTAGTGTCAAAAGTAGTAACCCACTTACCTGTCTACATAAAATCAAACCTGTGATCTGCACGTTACAGAATGTACTATGCTGCAGGCATTTTAACCTGCTACGCTGCTTTATAAGTCAATGCTGTGACTAGACAAACATAGATCTCTCCAGCAAGTGCATTTTTGCCAAGAGGTATCATACTATTCTTATTATCTTCTCAAAACTGCAGTGCACACAAAGATCTGTGCAGCAGGTGTCTTAACTTAATCAAATAGTTTAAAATGCAGCCTCTTTCTGACCAATTCAGACATAATGCACAGGTAGGTGTGACTGGGTACAATGAGTGCTGTGTGCTCTTCAGGAACAGCACACTAGCCAATGTGGGTGAGTACAACGAAGACTGGATGCTTTTCAAGAAACACACACTGGCCGGTGTGTGTGCCTCACAAAGACGATACTTTCAATGGTAAGTGCTGTTTAGTCAGGGCAAACTGACAGGTGTGAGCAGTCCATGGAGGGTTTCCGTTTCGAGCAGCAACCTACAGGTGTTGAAAGGGCTTTCTTAATTTCACTTCCAGCTGGGCCAAAACAAAGGTATGTTTTATGGTTGAAATATTTTATTAGTATTTGTAAAGACAAGTGTAACAATAGCCACCACCTACATCCACCAGCCGGTGGGGTTCAGTCGCATCCCTGGAATAAAGAATATAGAGAAAGAAAAGTAGAAAAAAGAAGATAGGCCAGGACACCACCAGGTAACCGTTGCGCTTTAAAAATGTAATTAACATAACATAACTTAGGCCTACCAGATTCGGGTTGTGTACTGTAATTCGAGCGGGTACCTTGAGGGCATCCGGGGCAGCCAGGATCAACCAACTTCATTCGTCCGTGCGGGGAGGAGCTTTAGTAAGCTGGAGTACTCAGAGGTATCTCGGGCAAGTGAGTTCTGTGAATTCGGAGGACAAAAACTCTATGGTGGTGCCCATGTTTTATCAAACTTAGGGAGAGAACGTGTTAGGCCGGCTGTAATCTTCTCCATCCCTAGTGTGTCCTATAGCCTATATAGACCAGTCTAGTCAGGAAGGTATCGCCTCAGTTCCCCATCTAACCTGCAGCGCCTGTTTGGCTGCTCCCAGAGCCAGGGTGATTGCTCTACCACGGCAAGGTCTAAGAAGGAACATCAAGGCATTGGAGAGCCCTAGCAGTATGAAGGAGGGAAGTTTAGGTAGGTCAGTGTGGTATATGCTATCTATCTCTTTTGAGAATTGCATCCCAGTAATCCTGTATCTTTGGACATGGCCACAGAATATGTGTAAGGGTGCCCATGTGACCACATTGACGCCAACATTGCCCAGTCTCTCCCGGTTTCCATCTGGCTAGCCTCGTCAGCGTAAAATGCCAATTATGCACAATTTTAAAAAACATTTCTTTACCCACCGTACTGCAGGAGGTGGCTCTGCCTCTATAGATAATGTCTTGCCATTCATTGGGGGATAACTCATACTCAAATTCTGCCTCTCATCTATGCTGCACAAGGGACTTACTATGCTGCTTGGGGGTATATAGGAAATAGAATGTGTCTTACAGTATCCGCTTATCGGATGTTCTTGTAGTATACCACCGCTCAAATTTGGTCATGGGGCGGCCTGCGTGGGGGTACACCTGTGGCTGGGTCACCCAGTGGTGAAGAGCCAAGTATTGCCAGTATGTGTTCCAAGGGATCCCGAAGCCTGTGGTGAGGCTAGCAAAATCCATCACTCCTTTCTCGTCGAAGAGATCTCCAACACGTTTGCAATTTGCCTCCTGCCAGTGAAGATAACTGTTACCTGTGCATGTGAGAGGGAAGTCCAGGTTTCCTATAAAGGGGTCTGTTCACAAGGTGAATATCCTCCTCAGATCCCCACCTGAATACTATGGTATTTGTAGGGACAGGGGTTAGGACTATACCATCTGTACTTTACAGATCTGGGTCAGCACTTTAAAACAAACTCTATAATTCAAACTGTTGCATTGATTCCAACTAGTGTCACCTCCACACTCTCCCTCCCCTAATATGAACAGAATACTTCCAGTGAGTGAAAAGGAGATACTAAAAGAAAAATGTGTGAGAGGGCTGGTGGTGCCTCACAGGAGTGACACCATGGGGGTAAGCAGGAAGTTACTCACCTGCTACCTCAGTTTCTCATCGTCAGCAACCACCAAACCCGAACATAAAAGTGAATGTGAAAAGGAAAAAAGGGTGAACACTGGTGCTAGGATGTCGAACACTGCCAGTACATCAGTAAGAAATCCTATGTACCGCAGGATCAACCCCACTATAGGGACTCCGGGGCCTGAACCATAGCTCCTTCTGTCACAAATTAAAACCGGACTATATCACACTGGCTATTGGACTTTAATTCAGTGCTGTGTGTCTGCCCATTTAAAAGCCGACATGTTTTTTTGCCCAAGGAAAAACTCACTACAATTTCTTCAGAGCGTGGATTCTGTCACTTCACCCTGCACCAAATTAATTTTTGTTGTAGTTTTCCGGGATGAAGCCCATTACGGGCATACCTGTGCCCGCGTGTGAGTCTTTGCTAAGTCACTATCTAACTGGTTTTCACGTTGACTGCTACCGTCAGTCGTGACCTTTCTGCAAATGGCTCCATATATAAAGCCAAGAGCAGGGGCAATAAGGGACAACCCTGCCACGTACCTCTTCTAATGTGAAACGGTTTAGAGGTCATTTCGTTGACCCTAATTCTTGCCTGTGGATCCCAATACAAGCAGTCAACCCCTCTCAAAAATCTGTCCCCTGTTCCGAATTTACGTTGAACCCCTTGCAAATACGGCCAGTGAACCCGGTCGAACGCCTTCTCGGCGTCCATTGAAAGAAGCACAGCGGGTCTCTGAGTACTTTGGGATTTATACAACAAATGGCACATCCGATGAGTCCCATCACTGCAATTGCGTTCTGTAATGAAACCCGACTGGTCGGGGTCAGTCAATCCCTGTTTATGGGGTGCCAACTGGGCAGCAAGTGTGCTTGTGAAGTTCTTAGGGTCAACATTTAATAAAGAGATAGGGCGGTATGCAGCGCAATCCTGTGGGTCCTTGCCCGGTAAAGGGATCACAACAGCCATAGTCATAGTCAGGGTCAAACTACCGGTATCACTAAAATAGTTAAATAATCGTACCAGAACAGGGGCCAAATCATGGCAAATGTCTTATAAAAATCAGTCGAGAAACCATCTTCTCTAGGGGCCTTCCCGGATGTGAGATCCCTGATGGCCTTAAGGACCTCCTCTATGTGGACATCTGCATCAAAACTCGTCGCCTCAGAGTAGGTTTGCGAGGGGTTTCCCAGCCTTCTTATCTCCAGCGTAATACCGCTGCTTGGTCGCAAGGCAGGAGTATTCCGCACGGTCAAAGTCGAGGGCTTTCAGCTACTGTCTCGCAGCGTTAAGTTGACTCCTAACTTGTACGGCTCATGTGCGTCGGTGTACCACCTCTAGCTCTTTCACTTGCGATACGAGTTGTTCACGTTTTTCCTTTCTGTTTTATTGATTCCTGCTGCTATCACAATAACTTGTCCTCGGACGATGGCCTTGAAGGCGTCCCATAAGAGAGCAACCAAGGATGTTCCGTCCTTGTTAATCTCAAAATATGACTTAATTGTCACCCGTATTTCTCGAACATTAGCCTCATAAGAGAGCAGTTTGTGGTTGAGGCTCCCCTCACGAGTCCCAGGGCTCCCCCTCGAATGTACAACTCTAAACTAATTGACGAGTGATCTGAAAGGACAGCGGTCCCTATCATGATCTCCCCCCCTTTTGGCTTTTGTGACTCTCGGGGATGTAAAAAAACAATCTATGCGGGCATAAGTTGTGATCTCCCCCCCTTTTGGCTTTTGTGACTCTCGGGGATGTAAAAAAACAATCTATGCGGGCATAAGTTTGGTGAGCCGCTGAGAAGCATGTGTACTCCCTAGCGCTCGGGTAACTTTGTCTCCACTGCCTCCACAGCTGTGCATCGGGTATTATATTAAAATCCCCTCCTATGACAGAGGTCTTCGTCTGGTAACTCCAGAATAGCATTCAAAGTGTCATTGAGAAACACCTCCTGGCATTCGCTCGGGCCATATATGGATGCAATGGTGTAAATGTGGTTCCCCATTCCCACCCTCAAAGCCAGAGCTCTGCTCGGCACCTCTACATGTATTCCCAAAACCTTGCCGGGAAGTGTGTGGCAAACAGGATCGCTACTCCCACCTTCTTGTCCCCAGATTAAGAAAAGTATTGCACATAGAACTATCTGGAGCGGAGGCATTTCCAGTCTGCTCTCAGTAAGTGGGTCTCCTGTGAAAGGCAGACATTGCATTTCCACTCTCTCAAGAGCGCCAGTAGCGCATGTCTCTTAACCGGGGAATTAAGGCCCCTGACATTAAAACTCAAAATGCTCACTTTGAGTATCGGCATTAAGACTGAGGGGTGTCACTAAGCCAATTTCGCGCCCGGTCCTCGGCAGTCATCACCCAACCCTCCTGAATCCTCCCCTGTTCCTTCTCCCATCAGTTCTTGGGCCCCGCACCGTCCCCAGATGGTCCCCACCACCCCCACTCCAACCCGAGGTGTCATGTTCCCAAACTGAAGGCCTACCTCTAACCCTAACGGGAGTAGCGATAAGGGAGCAGAAAAAGAGTATAGAAAGGGGAAGTATAGAAAAACAGTAGTCCAACATATCAAGAGCAAGAATGGTGCCCTCCAACAGGATCTAAGCACAACCAGGTGCATGGGTCCGTATGTCTGACGATTGGGCATCCTCTCCAGTACGTGGGGCTTCCAGCCAGGGCCGGAGGCTAACATAGTCTTAGCCGTGTGATCTTCGGGGTCTCTTTAATCAATCGCTCTTTGGGTCTCCAGAGTCCCCGCCCCACAGCTGACAGATCAAAGCCTCTCTCTCCTGCTGCGTCTCCAGTTCCGTGGGCTTTTAGGGCTTCCCCCTCCCCGTCCTGGGCGTCTTTTCATAGTAGCCTGCCTCGAGGGCATCCTCTCCATCCAGGCTGTCGCCAAGTATGTCCTTTACATCTTTCAGAGATCTCACTATATGCAACTCTTTATCCCAAGTAAAGGACAGGCTGGAAGGGTGGCCCCACCGGTAGCAAATTCCTTTGTCCCTCAAGAGAGAAGTGATTGGCCGCAGCGCCCTTCGGCGCTGTAGAGTGAGAGGTGAGAGATCTTGGTACACACCAACCTGAAGCCCTTCAATTGTAATCGTTGCCTTGTCCCTGGTTGCCTTCATAATGAGATCCTTTTGCTTGTTCGAGTGAAGGCAAGTAAGGATATCTTGCTGCTGGCCCGGGCTCGTCGCTGGCCTTCCAGCCCGGTGTGTGCAATCAAAGGTATGCTTTAAAGGGCCATCCACCCTCCTTTTGTTCGAGTATTATTCTGAAGTATCATGTCTGCTGTAGTGTGTTTGCTGTACACTGACTGATGTGTGCTGTAACTTGATGAAACACTAAAATATATATTTGTTTTTAAATCCATCTTCGTAAAGCGTGAACTTATCACCCCTAAGGGTATCCGGGTGCTGGGGGGCCATCGGGGGTATTTAGTGACCTATTACCCAGAGTCATATGATGCTGCGCTGAGCTGCCGCCGGCTCAGGGGATCGAACCGTGATCTTTGCAGTCCGGAGTCAGACGCTCTGGCGGCTGCACCATACCTCTCCTCAATCACCCCTCATCAGCCAGGCTAGCTTGACTCCAGTGGCATAGAGAGCACAGGACCAATGTCTCAACATACCCGCCCCACTCATGGTGATAAATGATAAAAGAATAATTGATGGATGTAGTGCTGAACAATGTCAGACATTCACCCCCAGTACATAGATCTGGGCCTAAATCCATACTTGTTTTTGCTCACCATGCCATTCCACTGAGTTCCCAGCCATATGCAAATCAGACTTTACCTTTCTCCCCATGGGAACAGTCCAGCTCGAACTGACAGGCCAGGTGTCTACGGACCGGAAACAAGCATCCATGGACCAGTTTCGAGGTATCGGCCCTCATCAGCCAGGCCAGCTCTGTATTCTGGCCAGGTCCCTGTCTAGTGTGCAGCGAGGGGTTTGTGGCGACTGCTGTACAGTGAGGGTACACTGACTACTATGTGTTGTTCAGACAAGGTCACCTGACTGGTGTGTGATTTTTGTGCACCTATTGGTTATTCGGTTGGCTTTTGCTTGTTTGATGTTGAGGAAATATATTAGGGGGGATAAGACAGGCCACAGTACACAATTCCGCTCACTGTATGACATTTTTATAATGCCATCTAGGTCAAAGTCCAAATTCATACAGCATTGTGATGAAGCTGACAAGATCACATTTCCTGTGATCTCAAAGTCAAGCCAAAGGTTCTATCTTGGAATTTCCAGTCAGGGCACTATTATGCAAAAACAAAAACAAAAATTTAAAAGAAAAATTAACACGTTTCTTCATCGAAAATAAATGATGTAAGAAAGAGGCTGATGTAAAGAAGATTATGAGAAATAACCAGTAGGTGGAGTTGTAAGTCAAGCTAGGAATATCAAGACAATTATGAATATTAACTTCCTTTGGACCTCATAAATGTATCAAAAAATTTACTTTTCATCAAGATAATATAGATAATGGAGGTTTTGGAGCATTTTGGGAATTTGAAATACTTTGTTCGTAAGGTGTGATTATATAATGCTTATATTCTCCTACCCACGAGAAGATATTTCTTACTGGCTTTAGATCTGCACCCATACAGTGGTCGAAGTGCATTAAAAATGAAATATGTGAACCGTGATGCTGTGCGCAAAAGGGGTGGGGTGTGTGAACATGGGGGTCCAAAGGAGGGGCTAAAAAAACAAAATATCCGGTAACTTTTTCGGTCTGTCACATTCAGGTAACTATATTTATATAAAATAAGACACTGCTTAAATGAAAAAGTAATGCAAATTAAATTCATCAATGGGAAATGCACTATTGTACATTATGAAACCTCTAATACTTAAAGCACTGCAGAGGTCTGTGTTTGTAACCAGAGAGCCACGGAATTGAAACCTGGTTGGTGCAGTGGAGAATAGTGAGTTGTGTATGTTTAGTGCTACGAGGTCCCAGTCTTTGACAGAAAGTACAGTGAATATGTAAGTCATTATTTTAGACTTGCATTACACAAAGTATAAGATAGGCTGCAACAAACTGCAAAAAGTTTAAGATAAAAACAAAATTCTTCCAAAATATAGATTTCAGGACTACTTAGACTGTACATAGTGCAGTTTCTTTCATAACTGTCCTTAAAAAAGCACACATTTCACAGATCGGTTGGTAACTTTATTTTCAATACCACCTAAAAATAATAAATCTGTGTCATCATGAAGCATCAAGTGATTCCACCACTTTAAGACATTATCAGCTTTCAAGCTCCCTTTATATTCGCATATTAACCAGTTGTGCACCTTTACATTTTTTTCAGGCAAGCAGGCACACTGGCAAGAAGGATTGTTTAGCTGTCTGCTCCTCCTTTGGTTGCACAGCTGGAGAAGTGTGGCTCAATGGTTAGAGCGGCAGACCCTGATGCAGAGGTCTAGCCTGGGACCAGGGTTCAATTCCCGCCTCGGCAGGTCTTGGGCTCAATTTCCGCGGACCTGATAATTCTCGCCTCGGTGCCTATTCTAATCATGGGTTCAACTCTGGGCAATAGCTTGCTTAATCTCCACAACGGCCCCAACAGTGCTAGGATGCCTGGCATCACCTTGGGGGTGCCCGTGAGTGGGCACTTCACAGGGAAAGGCCAGGAAGGGGTCCACAGCGGTATGCGTACAAGCGCCTGAGATACCCCTTTGGGGGTCAATTTGGTGCGATTTACATTTACACAGCGCAGGAGACTCCTTGCCATACATTTCATCTGCGGCATTTCAACTCTTGGGCTTCATACGACGAGGCCTCGGGCGTCTATTCGTTTTGTGTGCTCTTGAAGGGTGCAGCGACTGAGGCCCAGGGCCGGACTGGCCATTGTGGGCACCAGGCGTTTCCCAGTAGGCCGAGCCTATCCATTTTGTGTGTTCTTGATGGGTGCAGCGACTGAGGTCCCGGGCCGGACTGGCCATTGCGGGCACCAGGCGTTTTCCCAGTGGGCCGGAAGGGTGGGGGCTGATTTTGATACCAGGGGCCAGTTTTGCAGCAGGGCTGCAATATCGGCCCCCTGTAACAAAAGCAGGAGGGATGCTCTCATTAGCACCCTCCACCCCCCTCCTGAGGCTGGTCGAACACATTGCCAGAGATGATTGCTGTTCCTAGTTCGGCAATGCTGAGGCCCTCAAAGCCCTTAGCTGGAGGCAATTTCAAAAGCCTCACAACGCTGGTCAAGGAATGAGCCCGATTAGCATTGGTTCAATGGACCAACAATGCTCAGCTTGCCCTACAATAACCTGCGCAGCTCAGTTATTGTTTAATCAGAAAAAAATGGTGGAACATTGATCCTCTTGCATGATCCTCCCGTCAGGTGGGGCTCTGGAGGGAAAGTCATGAGGCGAGACAATTTTGGAAATTAAAGTTGTAAAATGTTTCCTGTCTCGTGAGATGGGCCTGGGTCAGAAAGTAAAGACTAGGTTGAGAAAGTGATTGAGGAGGCAGCAGGACCTTTACTGCTTCTTAAAATAGGCTTTACACAGTGCTTTCCTTCATTGCTGCTTGGTTTACTTGCAGTATTATATTTTTACAATAAATGCTCAGAGGTGATGTTCTTTTTAATCGTTTTTGGTATTAATTTTCCTTCTCTGCTCTTTTGACTTCTCAATTCTGGAAGTAGACCAACATTTTCCTATTTTTTTGCCGAACCTAGGCAGCACATGCGCTGTCTCTCGACATGCTGTATTCAGTGAATGGATCTCTAATAAAAGAGAGAGGGACCCTCTACCAAAGGGATGGGGTACCAACTATTGACTTTGTCAAAAAAGCAATTTCCTCTGGCCACATTAATCAAAATTAATTGATTAATTGATTAATGTGGCCAGAGGGAATTGCTTCAGTGAATGGATCTACAGCCCAGCTTCTGATTGGCTTTTGTCACTGTCCTTTGAAAAACTTTGGACCCGATTCACAAAAGTAATCTGGCATTTGGAGTTGTAAAGTTAGGATTCCTAACCTTAGTACTCCTAAATGCATTTTGTGAATACCGAAAGTTGTAAAGTTAGGATTTTGTCTCAGATTACTTTTGTGAATTGGGCACGTCGCTTCTAATTGGATAATGGTTCCTGCTTGTCCACCTTTTTCTCAATTGTTGACTCCCATGATTCGCCCCCAGGACTTATTCTCTTCCACTTGCGCTATTGTAAGTCCTGTTATTTGGAACTTTTTTTTTATAATGACACCGAGCACTTCCAGCACGATACGCTGCGCTTTATCTTTAAGCATGGTGGCCACACCTTACTTTTGATCTGCACTGCACTGCTCGCCCACATCTATTTTTGTTAATTTTGAACACACTTTAACTCGCGCTGAGCCCATTTCACAAGAGCTGTGCTTTATCACACCAAGTACTTCCAGCGCTGCAGGTTGCGATTTTTCTTTAAGTATGGCGGCTACGCCTTTCTTTTGTTCTGCACGGCACTGGTCACCCACCTCCATCTTTATTAATTTTAAACATAATTTAACTCTGAGTGTTGTGCCCATTGCACGAGCGCCACGCTTTATCACACCGACCACTTCTAGCGCTGCACTTTGTCTTTAAGTATGGTGGCCGCACCAAGTAGCTCATTTCCTATTCCAATTTCTGAAACAGCAGTGTTGTAAACACACACATTTGAGAATAGGTATAACATATTGGTGAATTATAGGCAATAGTTAGCGGATATTTTGGCATTCTCATGCTGTGTTGATTTCCCACCAGTGAATGGCAGAATGCTGGTTTTTAGCAAGTTTTGTAAACAACATATTTTTCGCTTTAGCTGTAGCAAAGCCTGTCTGTCTGGTATCGGTTTAATCTGCTGCGTCCGCTGTGTTTCCCAGTGGGAAGACACACTCAGCGGGTTAAGGCCGTGGGATAGCAGCAAACAGTGTGATGTTCTTTCCCTCTCTCTTCAGGGCCGGGAGTTTTCCTTCTGTCGGCTCCAATCTCACCTTTCATGGCACAAGGACAGGATTGATGAAAAGGACAGAGTTCTAGCTGGGCATGGATGTTTTATATCACAGGGTAAGAGATGCAGTTGTGCTCTCTATTGTAAAGAGAAATGCGTTTTTATGCTGCTTTGTAATTATTTGCAGGTGCAGTGATTTACAAACGGTGTCATTTTTCACTGTCTCCATTAATGGCCAATGTTTGATGTACATGGAAACAGGCCCCTTTGTTAGCACCCTGAAAATCTATTACCAGACTTTTCCACCACGTGGGAACCTACACTCACTCATTCGAGGCATGTCAGGTACAAACGTGGGCTGCCGCCTGCTTTGCACGTAACACTGATGGAAAATATAAACACTCGCTTGTGTTACTTGTTCTTAAATAGTCACCGGTGCATTCCACGTATAACCGAGGCTGACTCAAAAACTCTTCTCAATACTAAACACAATATGCTTCCTATAAATGACAGTAGTGTTAAGCCTAAAAGCTAGGTACTTCAAAAATGTTTTTTTATTAAATGTCAAAACATGAACTTCTCAAGTTATTTAGGGCATGCTCAGTTTGATCCAGATTATGAAGTTAAAGTATTTGTGCACATATCATGTTGCTTCAGGGCCAGTTTATCAGTGCTGCATATAAACACAACTCACATTTATTGTTTTGTCTCTGGTTACTGGACAAACTAAAGACTGCTTTTGTGAGATCAGTGCACTCTCCCCCCCCCCAAGGATCTTTCCAATAACACTCCCTCAGCTGCTCTCCCTTTCATCCATTCTGCTCTAGTCTCTTCCTCACAAACTCGCAACCATTCTCTGTTTCCCACTCTCTCTCATATTCCTTCTCCCCATCTATTCTTCATAACATCCCTTTCTCCCTGTCACTCAGGCACACTTCTCTCTAAACTCTCTTTCACTCCCTCTGTCTCTCATGCACATGACCTGCTCCGGTATCATGCTGTCTCCTGTCATGCCTGACCCTTTACAACATCTCCTTTTCTATTTTTTTAATTCCTTTTTCCATTGAAGTCATTTATTTTTGACCTCCCCTCCTTTGTAACCTATTTCCCATTTTCTGGTTCTCCAGCACCCGAGGTCATATAAATAGCAATAGCGCTATACAAATATAATCACTATACTGAAAACAACCAAACACAAGTAACAAACATTGTCATTTACAATGCCAATAGCTCTACCTTTCACAAATGTGGTAACTGATTGCATTGCAAATGCTTGTTTCTTGTTTTTTGATCCTTGCAGAGCCCACTCTTTCTTCAAATTCCAGATGGATCCTCAGAGTTGAAAGTCTCAGCTGCATGTCGCCAATTCACATCTCCCCTTGGTTTTCAGTCAAAATATGTAACGACCGGAATGTTATGAAACCAATTACATTAAGGCTAGTACGTAAGCTGTGAACAGCAATGTTTGTTAGCATATTGCCCCTACAAGCTGAATCACAAATACTCAGAGTAAAATGAAATGAAAACAAATGTATAAAGCGCACACATACCAGATGGCATCATGGCGCTTTAGCCACTTACCCACCTAAACCAAGGACAGTCAAACCACCTAAAATCCTGGTAGAACTCAGGTCTCTAGGTTGGTAGATTTTTGTGGCAATCGAGGACCAAATTATGTAGCAGGATTGACTAAATTTGTGATGTTATGTAGCACATTGTGATAATATTACCTCATTACTTTGTCATTTTAACTTTTAATTAGTACCATTCTGACACTCAAACACAGCAATAAGCAACAGAAAAATGGCCAGTCCTCCTTTGCAGAGAGCCTCCCACTCTGCAGCAACGCTTGTTATTGCATTTTAGTAAGTTTTGATCCATTTGAGGTAGATTATTTTTCAAAAATTATGAAGCAGTTGATAGATTATGTGGCAATGGCGAAAAATCCCTAATTATGGGGAAAACACTGCAGCCTTGAAACAGGGGCGTAACAAAGACCCCACAGCCCCAGAGGTGCGAGTCAGGGGGGCCCAAGCTTACCCTTACTGGAGGGATCCCCTCATCCCCTACAGATGTCAGTGTGAGGGGCCCCTGGCGTGAATGCATGAGCTCACAAGAGTAGTGGCAATTACCAACAACACTGCACCAAACACTACCCTTGGAGTCTGGAGCAGTGCACTGCAACGCTTAATCAGGGGTAGTAAACGCTACATACAATGCAATATGGTCATCTTGTAAGTGTGTTTTCTACACGTGGGTCGACGTGACTGTAAAGTCACCCCTATAACGCAATAGGCGTAACCCCATGGGTGATACCATTGTTGACCCAGGGTCTGTACTGTATGTGGCGAACCCCCCTGTGACCACAGTAGTGAGGAAGCCAACGGGGGTCACGTGACCAAGCTAATAAAGATAAGCCCTCGCGGATGTGACACCAGAGGCGTGCATACGAGAGAGCTATTTGCCTACCCAACAACTGGTGCCCGTGTTTTGTTTTGCGGCCTGCGCCGCGTGTATTGCCCGCTACCTCGGAACACAACAGTGACCTCTCATGCGTGGTATTATTTAGTGCAAGGCACTGGTTGAGGGGCAAAGACTTGTGTTTTGCTTGTAATCGGTGTAGACAGGTCGCCCGACTCTCCAGCAAGAAATCAAGGTCGGAGTCTACCACAAAGTCGAAGGGGCATATTTACAATTACTGGCGCATCCCTGCAAATTAGCAGGGATGCGCTAGTAATAGTGTGCCATGCCTCTGCCACCCATGATGCGCCGCATTTACAATGCGGCGCACCATGGGCAAAAACGGCACAGATGCGTCATGCATCTGTGCCGTAAAGGTGTCGCATTGCTGGAGTTGCGTCGCATGCACGACGCAGCTCCGGCAATGCTCTGGGGGGCCCATTCTACTAATACTGCATCAAGCCTTACGCCTGCTTCAAGCAGGCGCAGGGTTTTGACGTAGCATTGGCCTAAAAGTGACTGAGTGAAATCTCGTAGATTTCCCTCAGCCACTTTTATGAGGTGGTCCTGCACAGGAACACCCCCCTGCGCCGGCAAGCCTCCATAAGGCGCAGGGCTTTACAACGTGACGCATCTCCCAGATGCATCATGTTGTAAATAGCCCGCACCATAGCGCATCTTTTGCGCCGCCGCTGCATCACAAAAGTGACGCAACGACGGCGCAAAAGAGGCGCAAGGGGCTTGTAAATCTGCCCCCATGTTTTGGTTCCTGCTCAGAGAGAGGCCGTCTCCTCTGATACACTCAGCCCCCGCTGACGCCCAGCCCTGTCACCCATCACATGCCCAGACTGTTACTGGTCGGCTCGAGCACAGCAGGCCAGTCCGGCAGTGAGCACTACAACCACAGAGGCACAGTGTTCTTTTGGGTAAGTCTCCAGGGTCAGCGAAAACCGCAGGTATGTGTGATCAACAAAGGCTCTATTGTGGGGCGACCGATGGCGGGGGATGTCTCCAAGCTGAAAGCTTGTCGCTGATGTCATCTATAGTCTGCACTCTGCTGATCACGATACGGTAGCCTGCACGACTCAGCCTTTTACCCTCCGCAGTCCATAAATTCCCCACCTGTAATAGAGTAATGATACCTTCTATCTACAGCACTTAGAGACGGCAGAAGCGCTGTGCACTAAAGTGAGTTATTGTGTCATATTTTGTGGGGTGCACTCGACTCCATGTGGTCCCAAAGGTGCAAGTGTTGAACACGCCAATCTTTATATGTACTGGACACCTGTGTGTGTCTGAGACGTCCATGAATCGCACTGGCAGGCGTCGAGTGACACAAGGCACAGTGTGTTTGTGCATAGCTCCGACCTGGGGTTCACTCTCTTTCCATCGACTCCCACTGATCATATGACTGACCCGAGGCACGGTTACTAGCCCAGGCTCACCCGAGCAGGCCCAGACCATCCCCACCAGACCAGCCACCCGCCGAAATATGCAGCCCCAGGCCGGTGACCATAGGCGCTGGAAGAGGGGGTACTGCAGCACCCGCATAATAACCATGCTAGAGTTCAGAGGATGAATGGGCAATAAACACGACTTTAACTCTTGTTTTTATCTGGTAAAAGTTGCTGTGCCTCAAAGACTGATGTCAAAGTCCGGCAGTAGATTTTCCCTATGGCTGTTTATTATGTAAACTAGAGAAGATCGTTCTCCCCTACGGTGTGCGGATTGTCACCTACGCTGACGATACCCAACTTGTGGTCTCTTTGGACCACAAGGAGGGTTCGTCTAACACCCTGGGTCCGTGTCTAGAGGCTGTTGCAGAGTGGATGCAACTCTCCCATCTCAAACTCAACGGGGAGAAGACCGAGATCATGTTACTAGGTAACCCTTCTCCTACCTTCCAGTTGAACTGGCCTTCGTGTCTCGGCACCCCTCCTCTTCCAAAGGACCAGATAAAGAGTTTGGGAATCTGGCTGGATAGAGCTCTGGATTTCTCGGTTCAAGCCACTAAAACAGCCTCCGTATGCGTAGGGCTAATGAAAATGCTCAGGAAAGTGCTCCCCTTACTTCCATTCCAGGCGAGAAGGGTCATGGTACAGGCCCTGATACTCTCCCGCCTGGACTATGGAAACGTTTTATATCTAGGGGCCCCGGCATCGGTGACAAAAAAACTCCAAGTCACTCAAAACTGTGCGGCGCGCCTGCTCTTTAACATCCCTCGCTGGCAGTCAGCGAGAACTGCCCTAAAGGAGCTTCATTGGCTCCCAGTGGCTGCAAGAACATTGTTCAAGGCCATGTGCATTCTGCACAAATCCTTTCATCAAACTGGCCCGGCAGTGCTGCTCCCCCTGGTACCGCCTTATGTGCCGCCCAGAACTCTTCGTTCGACCTCTCTGCATTTGGCAACCACGGCAAAAATCAAGAAAGCCCGCTGGGGTGGCCGTTCATTTACTTGCTCAGCAGCAAAGGCATGGAATTCCCTGCCTCTGTCCCTTAGACAAAATGATAATATGATGTCATTTAGGAGAGACTTAAAAACCTACCTGTTCTCAAAAGCGTACTAACTCTGCCCTGCAGTCGAACACAGTAATCAGTCATCAGCGCTGCGAGGCCTCCGGGCAGTTATGCGCTATATAAGTGGAATTTTTCATTTCATTTCATTTCACTCTCTCTAACTGCAAAGTGAGATGATTTTGTAAACTGAACTAAGTGGTGGTCCTGCATGGATATAGTAAAAGACATTTTTTTTTTACACATAATGAAATCTAAATACCAGTCCGAAAGCACAAATGAAACACATTTTTTCTTAATTTTATGTTTGATGGAAATAAAGATGTTAATAGGATCAAAATAAATCATGACATAATTATTTCCTGGAGACAATTTTCCACACATTGTTTACTCTTTTTTGACAATAAAAAACGGTCTCTAACCAAATTTAGTGGCCATTTAAATGGAAAATATGCAGTCTGTAAATGACTCTTCACTACCTTGCTTTAGAAATATAGCTGCGACAGAGTTGTGGTAAAAAAGCATCATCAGCTAAGTACTACACCCATACCATTGTCCTGGTGAACAACTTTGCGTTCTTTGCGTGACACTTGGAATTTTCACACTCCCTATGCCTTCTGTGATGTAACATTGATGTCAGCACACCCACTCTGTACCCTACTACCCCCTCACTGCCTCCCAGACCACTAGGTGGGGGAGAGTTTGCATTTACCAGGGAAAAGGTAAGGCCTACATTTTTGACATCCTGTGCCACGTCACAGTAGAGACAGTAAGACACCCTGAACTGCAACGAAGACATTTAACTGTCCTGTGACTTCTTCCCACAGAACAAGTCAATCAGAGGTGTATGTTTGGGGCGCTACACCCGCCCCCTACACACCAAAATAAATGTATTCTCTAGTCTAGTGAATAGTTGGGTACAGGTGCTTTCAGTCGCGTATTGTGAGGTGGCTGCAGGATTTCACCAATAATTTTAACCTGCACACAGAGACAAAAACTCACGCACACACTCTCCTCTCTGCTCTTAAAACTGTTGGTTATTTTACAACATTTTCAACATTTTAACAACACATTTTCTTTGAAGGTGCCAAAGGGGACTGCATAACACAATTGGTTTTGCGGAGTTTTTCAGCACTGTGATGAATGGATTCCTTCACTAATTATCTTTTTGGTCACTTCAGCTGGAGTATTTTCATGTGGACTCCTCCGATTTAACAAGCCGTTTTGGTATAATGTATCTATTTTTGTATTTGCATTGCTCCTTGCATTTTCATTCTTGTATTTTGTTGTATGTATGACTTGACTGTTATATGCACAGCGCTCTAATACCCCGAAGAGTAATGTTTACGCTTTATAAAACTCTGCAAATAAATAAATAACGTGGTTAATGCTGCACAGCTGAAATTTTGCCACTGACAGCAGAGAATGCACATAATTCACACAGCCTTTCAATTTTCTTAGGGACTCAGGGGAAGAAGTGGGTTGCTGTATCATTTGCAGGAGGGTGAGAACAGCAGGGCAGATTTAAAAGCCCTCTGCGCCACCAGTACGTCACTTTTTGTGACGTACTGGTAGCGCATTTCACTGCTCCATATTTACAAAGACAGGAAAAGCCACACTGCGTGGCTATTCCTGTCCTTGTAAATATGGCCCCTTTAAGCTCCAGAGGGCCCCCTCCAGCACTGTACAGGAGTGGCTGGCCCCCGCCCTGAGAGCTCCTGAATGGGCCCAGAGCGTGGGGGGCTGGAGGTTTGGGGAGAAGAGGGGGGGGGGGGCGTTGCCCCATGTACTTTGCAGGGGGGCCCCCTCAAGTTTCGTTACGCCACTGCCTTGAAAGTGCATAATTCCACTGGTCTTGATTATGAGGCATGGCGTGCCACAATGCTTGGCAGAATTAACTATTTCTCACCTAACACACATTAAAGGTTTCACCTCATTAGTGCCAGTTTAAACACCAGATTACGTGATTTTGTGCGGAGGATGGGAGCTGTAATATAAATGTGTCATGACATTTTTAATATTTGTCGCTTACCTCGCTGTAGTACAATGTGCACATATGTACGATTGAATTATTGGACATTTTAGCTGTTTGCAAATGCAGCATTGTAATGAATGTGTGATCTGTTTTGAGGCAGAAGCACAATTTTTGTTGTAATTTATAATGTATGCAGCAAATAGTTAATTATGTGACAGATACGATAAATCCCTAACTAGGCAGAACACGAGCAGCCACAGAATCGCGTTACTTCATTGTCCCTGCACATATTTTAATTATTGATTTCTAAAATGAAAACAGAGACCTTTTCCCTACTTCGCCAAAAGATGGCAGTCAAAGCCCACAGAATTAGAGCAACTGCTCAAAGAAGAAACGCTGTTCTGAACAAATATGACAGATTCTTAGCAAGACTACTATGAAAAATCACACATAACTGGGAGCCTTGGTGAATATGCAGCCAAGTGTTTTACTTCGTAAGGCCAATGAGCGGTATAAATAAATAAGGAACGAGAAAACGCCATGCTGCCTGGTACACTTTAATCCAGATGTTAATTGTCGGAGGATTGTCGGAGGAAAAATACTTGTGTTATTTTGCGTTTGTGTAGAGCCATACCATCGAAACTATTTCTTCGAAGCACATTTCGCATGTGGATGCCATTTCATGTGAATTTCAGAGGACCATCTCTCGAAATTTAGTAACCAAAAATGAATGTGTGTTATTTTGTAATTGCTACCTGCAAAGCAAGTGGGATTTTTTGCAGCATCTTAGCCTGAGGTAATTTCACATGGTTTACATTTTGTCTGAGTTGTTCCCACCTGCTAAAGCTAGTAATATCATTGGCAAATAGCTAACAAGCTCAATTTGCTTTCAGACTTTAAAAGACGCTAATGTCAACATATTGTTGCAAAGATGTATTGTGCTTGTTTTTGCAACTCTCAACTTTAAATGACCCACATAAGTGCTGCAGGACCTCAAAGGTGCAGGGAGGAACAGAAACCAGCCCACTATTCTTAAAATGGCCACCCAGCCAAGGTGCAATGCCAGCCACATCATTGAAACTAACAGCCTAATTCATGAAGGGGCCGTTTTGCGAGCCCCTAATAGCGAATCATAGCGATTCGCTATTAAGGACTCGCAAAACGGTAATCATGTAGGAATCGCATAATAAAATGCGATTCCTACTGATTCCTTATTTGCGATTAGCAAATTGCTAATCGCAAATAAGGAATAACTCGCCATTCATTCCTATGGGCCAAAAGGCCCATAGGAATGAATGGGGAGTATTCCTTATTTGCGATTAGCAATTAGCTAATCGCAAATAAGATTGCGATTTGAAGGGTGCCAGGGGTGTCCACAGGACACCCTGTAGCACCCCTCAAATGATCTGTGACACAGGTGTTGCACACACACATGTCAAAGGACATGTGTGTGTGTAACATGCAACTCAGAAAAATGCATTTAAATGCATTTTTCTGAGTTTTCGCAATTTACGCAATTTACGCAATTTACCATGTAGGAATCGCATAATAAAATGCGATTCCTACTGATTCCTTATTTGCGATTAGCAAATTGCTAATCGCAAATAAGGAATAACTCGCCATTCATTCCTATGGGCCAAAAGGCCCATAGGAATGAATGGGGAGTATTCCTTATTTGCGATTAGCAATTAGCTAATCGCAAATAAGATTGCGATTTGAAGGGTGCCAGGGGTGTCCACAGGACACCCTGTAGCACCCCTCAAATGATCTGTGACACAGGTGTTGCACACACACATGTCCAAAGGACATGTGTGTGTGTAACATGCAACTCAGAAAAATGCATTTAAATGCATTTTTCTGAGTTTTCGCAATTTACCGCGAGGTCTGACCTCGCGGTAAATTGCGCCTAGAAATAGCGAATTCGCAAATTGAAATAGGATGTTGAATAGCATTTAAGGAATCTCAAATAGAGATTCCTTAAATGTCATTTCCTCGCACATTTGCGACATCGCAATTAGCGATTTTTGCTTTTGGGATGCTGAATTCCAAAAGCAAAAATCGCACTCGCAAAGGTCCGGATTCTCAGAATCCGGCCCTTTGCGAGCCGATTTAGCCTTCATGAATAAGGCTGTAAGAAACTTGAGAATCCTCTTAAAATCAGAGCTTTTTCTCATGCCTCAAGCCAAGGAGGAGGTATTGGGAGTCAACCTCCAGCTTTCCCTTCTATGGTGAATCATCCCAGCCTCCTCTCCAACCACTGGGTGAAGATGACTGGACTTCTGGTGCTGACCTGAGTAGACTAGTGCTACATCCTGTAAACAGGGCTCCCTAAGAAGCTAATAGACATAGGTCCTGATTCCTAATTTGTTGGAATTAAAGTTTGTGAGAAGTTGGCCTGGTATATGATGTTCACTATTCTAGTGAGCACCTTGCACCAGTCCAAACGACCCTTATGGTGATTGGTTGTAAGTCAACCTTATAGACCAGCTATCATCATGGTAGCATGGACAAAAGCAGTCTTAGGCTAAACTCAAGAGGGCATGTGAAGCCAGCTGTTTTACCATATGCAATCCTTTTAACATCAAATGAAAGGACACCACACAAGTTATATATTATAAAATATATGTATTTATTACTAGAATAATCCCCTGTACTCTTTATGAGGACAGAAGCACAAGCGTTAAAAAAAGAACTTCATATAACATACAAAAGTTTCACAAATATGGATAGGCCCTGGTGGCCACTCAAACCATGTACTAAAATAGTGGTATAAGAACCACGTCACGAACAATGGTAAGGCCTAGGGCCTTGAGAATCGCTGGGGCTACACTGGACTAACAAAGGTTAGGTCGGGGGAGGTAACAGTAATCAGAAAGGTCCACCTCTAAGAGGATCAGTGTGTATCCTGTTGTCAATGTGTTAAAATACCCCTCACACACCAAAAGGGCCCTTGCTGTCATGCTTCATCATCGGGGTCTTCCCGCCCGGCTGCCGGACGGGGCAGTGCTGCGACAAGCGACTACACTGGAGCACCTTTTAAATGTGGGTGCTATGTGAGTGAATTTGAGTGAGTGTCAGTGGGGTCAGGGGTGATGAAAAAGTGATGTTTAAAAAATACCTGGCCTAGTGATAGAAAAAATTATTTAATAAACACTGGCTGGTATTATTAAAAAAGTGGTGTCGGAAAGGGTAAGCGAGTTAATGGGCTTACTTTCCTGTGCGGGTCAACATGTTTTGGGGCGCCATGCCCCTTTGTCAGGACCGGGGGAGGCCCACAGGATGCGGGTGCAGTGTCTATAGGCAACTGCGCGCACCAATAGAAGTCAATGGTGCGTAAAAGTCAGAAAGTTGCAGTTTTGGAAGTCTTCCGACTGGACTAGAACTTAACCACTTAAAACTAGGACACAAGGGATGTAAATCTCTTCAGGGGCACCGGAGTACCCTTGTTACCTCACCCACAGGAAGCGGGTGCATAGGTGTCAAAGTGCTTCGGGTTTCGTCGTGGAGTTCTATGGAGCCTTGATGAAAAGATGCTGCAGGCGACCTGGAGAGAAGAGTCCGGTTGGTTCCAAGGGTGGATCAAAGATGTAGAGTACATGAAAGCAGAGGGGACAGAGTCTGGGTCACTAGCCAGTGACCAGGATGGAACCAGGATGGAATCAGGCAATGTCGGGATGCGATCAGGTGCTGTTGTGAAGTTTGTCTTCACTGCCACATGGACCAGGAAGTCTCGACGACAACCAAGAGGTGGACACAGTCTGTCCCACGAAGACTCTCGCTGTCAGCAATGTCGGTTCTCGAATCGGAGTCAACAGTCCTTGGCAAATGCAACCCACGCAGGAATTGGAGATGGATTTTGGATCAGACCAGCAAGGTCTGATGGGCTGCTCCTTTTTAGGGGAGCAAGGGCCAGTCTGGAGCAACCAGACCAGCAGTGTAAATTTGAAGGTTCATCATCACAGAGGCCACTAGCCAACAGGCAAGTGACCGGACAACGCGTCAAGCAGGAAAAATGCAAAAGGGCCCCACGCAGCACTCGGTGAGTGTGGAGAGGTGATCTTCAGTGCAAAGGCTGCTCAGGGCTAGGGCTTCTCAATCCCCAATGCACAGCTTCGAGGGTGCCTCGGGAGCTGCACAGGAAGCACTTCGCTGGCTTTCCAAGATGGCCGGTCCTACGTCTCACGTCGTCTCCACGGGTCTCAGCTTTGCTGGGACTGTGGATCGGGCTATTGGAAGTCTGGGAGTCCAGATCTTGTCGGTCTCTGTTGTTCGAGCTCTGGCGGGAGCAACAACAAAGAAAACCTTTGAGCGCTGATGGTGCCTGCTTGTGCAGGGTAGTCCCTCCTTGACCACAAGGGAGATTCTTCAGTCTTCTATGTCGAGTAGGATGTCGAAGGGTCCAGAGTTTTGTATCAAAGTTTCAGTCAGGATGATCTAAAGTCTATGGGCACAGCTCCTACCTTTATTCCAAATCAAGGGGCTGGATCACCTTCTAGGTCCCTCCTATGGGTGGGATGGAGGAAGGGGATGGTTACTCCCATTTCCCTTTGTCCAGATTCATGCCAGAGCTGGGGCTGGAGTGCCCCAGCACCGGTTTGAACTGGACTTTGCATGGGACACCTTGTGCACCCCAGTCAGTGTCTAGTTTCATTCATCTCTCCCTGCCCCAATCCACTATCTCCTGTCTGGGTGGGTCTAGCACCTCCCTGTGACAGGAAACCTTTTGTCCAGGCCTCCCCTGCCGGAGTTTCGGTCAGCAGCAGGAGGCCAGACTTGTGTCTGTGGCAGCAGCATCCATTTTGTGATGCTGAGGCTCTGGTTAGATTTAACCACGTTTAAGGAAAGTAACATGTCTTCTCCCTCTAGAAGGGTGGAATGCTACCCCCGTTGCCAGGACTGGTGAGGGGGTAGTATTCCAAATCGTATGACACCTTACACGACATGTTTTGATAAAGCCAAACCATAGATAGCATTTAACCGCAAGGTTCATAATGCACTTAAGAGTATATGGTATGGCAATATCCTAGAACAGCTATAAGGACATGGTTCCGAAAGCTGCAGACAGGCTCAGCTCATGCTAGAGCACCATCTCACACAAAACCAAGCACTCTGACTCCAGGATTGTTAAGGCCTGCCATAGGAGTGACTTATAGGTGCATATGTGTCCAGATATAGGGTTAGATATAGGTATACTATATCTAAGCAAGGGGTGATTACACCACCTTGACCCAGCTGAGTGATCAGCCAGTTGTGTTAATTTGGGTGGCCAGCCAGGGGTGGCATAATACATGCTGCAGCCCCTGGTAGGCCTTGGATGCACCTATGCCCTGGGTACCTATAGTACCCTGTACAGGGGCTCATAAGGTGACCCAGTATCCAATTGGAGATGTACCTAGGGTACATGGAGTCCATTTTAAAGAGAGAGCAGATAGCCTGGGGCCCTGATTAGCAGGATCCCAGGCCAACTAAGTAAAAAACCAGCTAAACACTAGGCAAAAATCTGGGGTAACGATAGTCAGGTATTCACCTTCCTACATAACCCCCCCAAACGAAAGGAGATAAGGCTATCCTTGACCAGGTAAGCCTATATTGCCTAAGTGGCCATATAAGGAAGTACCTGCACTAGCATGGTTACCCCCTATCTCATGGTCCACTAAGGAATCCCTCACCCTAGGGGTATCAGTGGGTCTCCACCATAGGTAATCTGTACCTGTGGTGTGTTTTGGAAAAGTAAAAGGCTGGTGTTGAGATGGAGTACTGAAGTGAGGCTCCACTAATGTAGGGCTCAGCTTCCTCCAATCACCATCCACCATGGATGCCTTTCTTTCCATGACTGAGTTGCACTGTGCTCTCAGGGTCAACCTCTGGTTGCCTACAGCTGGAGTCTGGGCCTCTTTTGTTGGCTTACTGGAGGGTTTGGGGCCTTTGGGTACCAGGTTTGGCTGTGCCCAACAGAATCCATCTGGGGGAGGCTCCTAACTAAGTGTATGGGAGATCCATCAGGAGTTTTTGACTTTTTCACCTTGCTAGGGCTGCTAGCTTTGGTGCCCCTAATCTGCTGATGGGGTCGTTCTTGTGGACAGGGGGCCCTTTGGGGTCCACCACTGGCCTACCTGACCTCTACAGCCCTGGGCTGACTGAGGCAGGGTAGAGAGGGGCAGGTTACCTGCTCCAGACTGGGTCCCACCTTGGAAGGGTCCACTGACATCAGGGGCTCTGCCAGGCTAGGCCTGACTACCTCTGGGGCAGTTCCTTCACAAGGGGTAGGGTCAGTTCCCTGAGGAGGCTGACTCTCACCTAATGTCTGGTGGGAGGGAGACTTTTCTTCCTCCCCAATGCTCTATGTTTGAGTGGAGTGATCCATAGTTTCAGGCTTCACAACACAAACATCTGTTTGAGTTTGGGCTGTGACCATCACAGCCCTACCAACCTATTCAGGAGGGAATTCAGTTTGGGTGTGGGCTGTGACCATCACAGCCCTGCCAACCTTTACAGGGAAGTCTGCCTGAGCCTGGGCTGTGACCATCACAGCCCTTCCAACCTCTTTAGGAAGGAATTCTGCTTGGGCTGGGGCTGTGGCTATCACAGCCACACTAACCTTTTCTGGAAGGCCTACCATTCTAGAATGGGTTTCTTGTTCTACCTCAGCCCAGGCTGAGATCTCTAGATCATTCCCCAGTAGACAATCTACAGGCAAGTTTGATGGCACTGCCACTCTCTTGGGGCCAGTGACACCTCCCCAGCTGAGATTTACTACTGCCATGGGATGATCTTTCTGCACTCCATCAATGTTGATCACCTGATAGGTGAACCCAGTTAAAAGTTGTCCTGAGGGAACTAGACTGTCAGTCACCATAGTGATGCTAGCCCCTGTACCTCTGTAGGCTTCAACTTTCTGGCCATTGATGTGGGGCTCCTGTCTGTACTTGCCCAAAGTGTTGGGACAAGCAGTGAAGTTGGCAAACCCCATGTAATTTTCACAGACAAGAGTAGCTGTGTAGGGGACCTGGTTAGGCCAGAGTCCACCTGAGTTCCCCAAGTAAACCCAGCCAAATTCTTGGGGGCACTCCCACCACCTGGGGGATTACTACTAGTAGTAACAGGAGGTGTTGGAGTATTACTTGGAGGAATATTCTCCTTATTGCTGGCCTTGGGGCAACCGCTGTCAGTCTTCCAGTGGCCAGGTTATTTACAAGCATGGCAATTAGGTTTCTTAATTGTAGAGGAAGGATTTTGGGACCCACCCCCATCATTGGAATTTTGGGGCCCTGGGGAAGTCTTGTCTTTAGATTTATCCCTTCCTTTCTCTTGAGGCTTGGTAGAATCTTTCTTCTGGTCATTACCCTGAGTTTTAGGCCTAATCCTGGTTCTGACCCATTTGTCTGCCCTCTTACCCAATTCTTGTGGAGAGGTCAGATCTGAGTCCACCAGGTGCTGGTGTAAAAACTGGTTTTGACAATTACAAAGGATCTGCTCCCTCATAATCAAATTATACAATCCTGTATAGTGATGTACTTTGCTGCCCAGTAACCAACCTTCCAGAGCCTTAGTAGCACGATCTACAAAATCAGTCCAGTCCTGAGTCTGCGCTTTTTGGGTATCTCTGAACAACAACCTGTATTGCTCAGTGGTAAGGCCAACCCCCTTGATAAGGGCACTCTTCAGGACAGTGTAGTTTTTAGCATCCTCAGGTCTAACAGTGAGGAGTTTGTCTCTTCCTTTCTCTGAGAAGGAGAGCAACAAGATTGCTGCCCACTGATCTTGGGGAACCTGCTGTACCATGCAGGCTCTCTCCAGAGCAGTCATCCATTTGTGGATGTCATCCCCATCCCTGTAGGGGGGCACCATCTTACTCAGGTTTCTATGATCATAGGACCTGTCTTCATCCTTAGGGATATTGCTGCCACCAGTGGAATCTAATCCACTTAATCTTTGTTCCCTTGCTAAAGCAAGTTTAGCTTGTGCCAGGGCTGTTTCCTCTTTCTCTATCTGAAGTTGGACAGCTCTCATCCTAGCCTCATGCTCTTTTCTCTGAGGGGGAAGTCATTCCCCTTTGAGAACCCCTTGAGGCATTAGAAAGGATAGACTCCCTGGAAGGAGATCTGTACCTTTTATTGCTAGGGAGAAGCCTACTATTAGGTCTGGAGGGGTGAAACCCTACTCCATACCCATGTAAGCTTAGGTTAGCCTTGCTAAGTCTCCTGACCTGAACCTGGCTATCCCCCTGATCATCTGAATCATCTCCATCTATCTCCTCAACTTCTGGGGTGATGGTCTCATCATCTATGGTGTCTCCTTCTCCTGTATTAGCTGAGGGGCCTGCAGAGACCTTCTCAAAATCAGCTGTCTCTAGGACATGTTTGAGGATTGGGATGGTAGGGTTATGACCCTTTTTCAGCCTCATTGAGGGCCCCTAGGCACTCAATTCTCTGAAGCTGAGTTTTTCATAGCTTGACGGTCACTTTCCACAAGTAGAGAACTGGGTAGTTCACCTATGCCAGCCATGACTAGTGAGGTGTGGGTGTGTGCACTTACCTACTCTAAATGTTTACCTACTTGAACCTCTCTAGGATTTGTAGTCAGGTTGTGCTAAGCCCTTTGGTCTATAACCACTAAGTTCAGTAGAACTTAAGTATTTAAAGCTTTGTTTATATGTACCTATGGTACTTGATGTAATCTTTCAAATGATATTGTCAAAGATTACAATTGGTAAAACAACAGCAAGCTCAAATCACAACCGCTGCACACCAATGTGAGAAGTTGGCCTGGTATATGATGTTCACTATTCTAGTGAGTATCTTGCACCGGTCCAAACGACCCTTATGGTGATTGGTTGTAAGTCAACCTTATAGACCAGCTATCCTCATGGTAGCATGGACAAAAGCAGTCTTAGGCTAAACTCAAGAGGGCATGTGAAGCCAGCTGTTTTACCATATGCAATCCTTTTAACATCAAATGAAAGGACACCAACCAAGTTATATGTTATAAAATATATGTATTTATTACTAGAATAATCCCCTGTACTCTTTATGAGGACAGAAGCACAAGCGTTAAACAAAGAACTTCATATAACATACAAAAGTTGCACAAATATGGATAGGCCCTGGTGGCCACTCAAACCATATACTAAAATAGTGGTATAAGAACCACGTCACGAACAATAGTAAGGCCTAGTGCCTTGAGAATCGCTGGGGCTACACCGGACTAACAAAGGTTAGGTCGGGGGAGGCCCACAGGATGCAGGTGCAGTGTCTGATGGCAACCGCATGCACCAATAAAAGTCAATGGTGCGTAAAAGTTAGAAAGTTGCAGTTTTGGAAGTCTTCCAGCTGGACTAGAACTTAACCACTTAAAACTAGGACACTAGTGATGTAAATCTCTACAGGGGCACCGGAGTACCCTCGTTACTTCACCAACAGGAAGCGGGTGCATAGGTGTCAAAGTGCGTTGGGTTTCGTCGTGGAGTTCTATGGAGCCTTGATGAAAAGATGCTGCAGGCTACCAGGAGAGAAGAGTCCGGTTGGATCTAAGGGTGGATCGAAGATGTAGAGTACCTAAAAGCAGAGGGGACAGAGTCTGGGTCACTAGCCAGTGACCAGGATAGAACCAGGAAGGAACCAGGCGATGTTGAGTTGCGATAAGGTGCTGTTGTGAAGTTTGTCTCCGCTGCCACGTAGACCAGGAAGTCTCGACGACAACCAGGAGGCGGACACGGGATGTCCCACAAAGGCTCTTGCTGTTGGCGGTGTCGGTTTGTCAAATCGGAGTCAACAGGCCTTGGCAAATGCAACCCATGCAGGAATCGGAGATGGCTTCTGGATCAGACCAGCAAGGTCTGATGGGCTGCTCCTTTTTAGGGGAGCAAGGGCCATTCTGGAGCAACCAGACCAGCAGTGTAAATTCGAAGGTTCGTCATCACAGAGGCCACTAGCCAACAGGCAATTGACCGGACAATGTGTTGAGCAGGAAAAATGCAAAAGGGCCCCACGCAGCACTCGGCGAGTGTGGAGAGGTAATCTTCGGTGCAAAGGCTGCTTGGGGCTGGGGCTTTTCAATCCCTAATGCACAGCTTCGAGGGTGCCTCAGGATCTGCACAAGAAGCACTTTGCCGGCTTTCCAAGATGCCAGTCCCACGTCTCACATCACCTCCACGGGTCTCAGCTTTCCTGGGACTGTGGATCGGGCTGTTGGAAGTCTGGGAGTCCAGGTCTTGTCGGTCTCTGTTGTTCGAGCTCCAGCGGGAGCAACAACAAAGAAAACCTTTGAGCGCTGATGGTGCCTGCTTGTGCAGGGTGGTCACTCCTTGACCACAAGGGAGATTCTTCAGGCTTCTACATCGAGTAGGATGTCGAAGGGTCCAGAGTTTCGTATCAAATTTTCAGTCAGGATGATCTAAAGTCTATGGGCACAGCTCCTACCTTTATTCCAAATCAAGGGGTTGGATCACCTGCTAGGTCCCTCCTATGGGTGGGACCCAGGAAGGGGGTGGTTTCACCCCTTTCCCTTTGTCCAGTTTCGTGCCAGAGCTGGGGCTGGAGTGCCCCCGCACCTGTTTGAACTGGACTTTGCATGGGACACCTTGTGCGCCCCAGGCAGTGTCTAGTTTCATTCAGCCCTCCCTGCCCCAATCCACTATCTCCTTTCTGGGTGGTGCTAGCACCTCCCTGTGACAGGAAACCTTTTGTCCAGGCCTCCCCTGCCGGAGTTTTGGTCAGCAGCAGGAGGCCAGACTTGTGTGTGTTGCAGCAGCATCCATTTTGTGATGCTGAGGCTCTGGTTAGATTTAACTGCGTTTAAGGAAAGTAACATGTCTTCTCCCTCTAGGTGGAATGCTACCCCTGTCACCAGAACTGGCGAGGGGGTAGTATTCCAAAGTGTATGACACCTTACACAACATGTTTTGATAAAGCCAAACAATAGATAGCATTTAACCGTGAGGTTCATAATGCACTTAAGAGAATATGGTATGGCAATATCCCAGAACACCTATAAGGATATGTTTCCGAAAGCTGCAGACAGGCTCAGCTCATGCTAGAACACCATCTCACATAAAACCAAGCACTCTGCCTCCAGGATTGTTAAGACCTGCCATAGGAGTGACTTATAGGTGCATATGTGTCCAGATATAGGGTTAGATATAGTTATACTATATCTAAGCAAGGGAGGATTACACCACCTTCCCCAGCTGAGTGATCAGCCAGTTGTGTCAATTTGGGTGGCCAGCCAGGGGTGGCATACATGCTGCAGCCCCTGGTAGGCCTTGGATGCACCTATGCCCCGGGTACCAATAGTACCCTGTACAGGGGCTCATAAGGTGACCCAGTATCCAATTGGAGATGTACCTAGGGTACATGGAGTCCATTTTAAAGAGAGAGCAGATAGCCTGGGGCCCTGATTAGCAGGATCCCAGGCCAACTAAGTCGAAAACCAGCTAAACACTAGGCAAAAAATCTGGGGTAACCATAGTCAGGTATCCACTTCCCTACAAAGTTCTAATTGTTGTGCCTGATAAAACCTGATACCCCAGCATTCAGGGCGCAGGAGCTGTAACATAGAGCACCGATCCTGGGTTTTGGGGGAATAAAAAGTAGAGTTTGGGGCGTACCGCTCTAAAATCCACGTCTCAGTAAATACTGCATTGTTTTCCCTGTTAAATTTCTGCAGATCTGACTCTCAAAAATCATTTTCAGGAGTGAGATCTGGGGGCACATCAAATGCAACCAGCCGCAGACAGTTGAAAATATTTTTTAAGACGCCTCTTGTGTGTGAGGAAAAGGGAGTTGGCTTTGCAACCAATATATTGGTACTCCGTCCTCTTCTTCTCTGGATAAATATTTGGTCAAGGAAGTTGACAAAGAGATACTGAAAGATTGCCTTGCCTTTGATCACTTCCATCATATTTCCTGGTTTAATCACGTTAAGAAATCCCTGCAGAACTTTGATAGGGTCGACCTATTCAACACCCCTAAGATTATAGTGAAACATTATCGTAAATAGATAAGAGATAATTTTGTGAGGCTTAGTACCTCTGTCAGAGAAGAAGCTGCCTTCTATTTGCCAGAGGGTGCATAGATACATCTTGCTGAAATTTGTTCAAACTATGGAACCCTACCACTCAGTGGTAAAGAGGAATTATGATCGCTTTTTACTCACCAGATTCAGGCTGATTCTTTTGCACTAATTGTTGGCATTTACCGGGGGCAGTTATGATGTTCACTCTTGATGCCTGCGGGTGCGACAATGTGTCTCCGCAGGACTAGGACACATTGCACTTCATAATGTTTTGTAATTTTTATGCTGTACCAAGGAAGGCCTATTTCATTCCTTTGTTAAAACATGCAAAGTTCACTCAAGTGCATTCAGCCCTCTCGTTTTTACAACTGCTACTTGTAGATATTCTTTTTAATTTTGCTGTTGTTTTTAAACTGCAATGAGATTAAGAAATAGTAGTGACCTATGAACGTTTATGGCTGTCTTTTAGTGTATGTTTTTAATGTAAGTTTATCACACATAGCTACTGTATTTTTATTGTGGTTTTTCTGTCTTATCTATATGGTGTTGCTTTTATGGTTTGTAAAAAAACCAAATAAAGCTTGGTTGACTGACTCTGGGATATGTCACAGAATGTAGTTCACACTGTCATGTTAATTTATCATTTCTTGGTATTTATGGCACTAAAACCTTTATGAGGCATTCAAGCATGAGTTTACATCTATTGGTTAAATAATAGTCGAAATATACTAGTTTCAGTTGTATTGTTTCACAAAACCCAAAATAGAATGGATAAATGCATAAAACTATCATAAATAAAGATGGATTAATACTGTAAAAATTAGAGACCATAAAACCGAGTGAGCTGGTATTTCCCACCCCCGTGCAATCCTTTGTTTTCACATGGGGTGGAATTCTGACTCATTCTGAATTTATGGAAGCCACTCATTTCCAGGTACCATAAGGTCTGTACCGTCTGTAAAATGTTGGCAAGCCAAATCTGCTGGAATTTAGCAGAGAAGAGTAGTATGGTACTTACTGTGACATATGAAGTTTGGTGGGGGCCGGGGGGCGGGGGGAGGGGTAAACGCTCAATAACTCTGAATAGATGCCATATACTCAGACCTCATTAATTTGAAGCCCTGTGGAGTAGGATTTTATCAAGAGCTGGATGGGGGAAATAAAAGACGAGCTGGCAAAAATGCCCAAACCAACACTCTTCCCTTTATCTACTCACACCATCTCTCTCTTACTATACATCCAGCTATACTCTTTCTTGCCTTCCTTCCTCTCGCCCATCTCCTTCTCTGGCGGCCTTTTCTCTACCTTCCTTCTTCCTCCTGCTTCCCCGTGCCTGCTGTAACTCACCTTGAAGAGCTGGGGAAAATGACACAGGCACCAGGGGCTTTCGAAACCAACCTCTAAAGGCCTCTGCCTACCAGGGAAATTTCAGGTAGAATAAAAGGTCTATTAGGTGTGATAAATAGCACCTTAACTCCTGGCTACTCGAATTATGGCCATATTACGCTAATGGTTCTCAGAATGAATAAAAATGTCTGTTCTCTTCAGGAAATACTTACATGGGATGCATACAACAGTGGGTTCACTTATCTAACCTATCTGTCAATTCACATTTAAAGGATTGGACCACAGAATACTTAAAAAATGTATTTTAGAATCCCTGTTCTACAATCAATGGGTTCTATTCACAAACTGCACTTTGTAGTATGTTTAGTAGCAATGCAATAAATAGCACTACCCACAATCTACAAAAGACTGATTGCAAACATTCCGAGGCCTCTGCTGCCGCTGCTCCTATCATTTCTAAGTGGAGGTCTCCACTCCGACTGCGGAGATCTATGTGCACATAAGCGTACGCTTTTGTAGTAAAGATGGGAGGGACACAGGGCTGGAAATAGGGAATATTTACTCCTAATAGGAGGGGTTGAGGGAGAGGTAAGGAGGAGTTAAGTGAAGGACGAGACCCACCCACAAAAGAGTAAGAGCATTGATATGTACAAACTACACTTCTAGTGTTACTACAGTAACACTAGAAGTGTAAAACAGTAGTAAATGTACTCCAGCTGATTCTTAGAGTAAGTCCAGTACCACACATGGCCAACAACTGTTAGTGCAACCCACTCCCATAGAAACAATTGAGGTACCAAGTAACTATAGAAATGTATTAGAACAAAAATGAAGCTTTATTTGTTTTATTTTTTAAGATACAATAACTTTTTAAGAAATCCTGTGTAACGTTATTACGTTTTTGTTTGCTTATATGATCATCGTGGACTAGTACTGAAAGCTCTAAAATACTTTTGTTGTTCTATTTCTTTTACTGATTGTTTCATATTTATATTTCAAAGAGGCAAAATGTTGCTATTTGCAGATTTACCTTTTCTTACTGGCTCAACATGAAATACTGGATACAGTAGTAAACTAATGACCAGGTTCAGGGTCGGATTGGAATCACAATTTCGTCCCGGGCACCGACGAAAAAAGTGGCCCACATTCAAGAGGCGTGGCCCATATGTAAGGGGCGTGGCCCACATTCAAGGGGCGTGCCCTTTCATTAAACACCATTTGCACAGACAAGGAATGAAAGTGGGAGGATACTGTTCTTGCACACAACACAGGGCCAAGGTGACAATGGCCTACATGCTGAGCAACTTAAAAAAATAGCAAGGCCCCTTTTTGTCACAAAATTATTTCAGCCCTCCAGCACAGGAGCACCTGAAAAGCAGCAAAGCCCCTGCTATTACTAACCTACTCAGCCCTCCCCAGACCTTCAGCTCAGAAGCACATGAACAGAGGTATGGCCCCTGCAATTAGTAAATTAATCAACCCTCCAGGCCTTGGGAAAATGTCCTGGCAGGGGAGCACAAAACGCAGCTTTCCGGGTCATCCAAGGTAGCCAGGTAGCCAGGGGGGAGGCTGAGGTGAAGCTGGTGCACGGGAAGTGCCTTCCCAGTGTGTTCTGGCAGTTTGAGTATTTACCATTTACTGTAGTATTACTCTTGTACCTGTGTATGGTACCCTTTTGTAACTTGCACACGTCACTTTTCTCTTGTAAAACACTGTTTGCTACCTCTCACTTTTGTTTGCTTTAGATACTTGCACAAGTGCCACCATTGCCTACGTAACGTTTGTTCTTGTGCTGGAGTGTCTGCCATTAATTGCAGTATTATACCTCTACTTGTATTTTGTACGCTTTTGTAACCTGCACACATATCTCTTTTTCCTCCTGTAATGTATCGTTTGCTCCTATAGTATTTTGGTTGCTCACTATTGTCACTTTTGATTCATGTAACTTAACGTTTGCTTTTGTAATTTGTCCACTTATAATTTTCTCCTCATGTATTATTGCTGTTCCTAGTGTGAAGCGCTCTGACACCTTCGGGTAAAGTCCGCGCTATATAAAATCGCATAAATAAATGAATAAAACAAAAAAAATCCAAACATCACCAGGCCCCCACAGCAAGACCCATTCTTCCTCGCCCACTATGCCCTTAATGTGAAGGGCTGTGGGCGAGGTGCTAAGACTAACACCGTTTCAGGGCTGCATGGGCGCCAGGGGGCCGAGGTGCAAATGGCTCAAAAGCTTGAGAAACACCTGGCCCCCAGGGAGGCCGATTATTGCAAACAATCACCCCTCCCCAGCCCAGCCTCAGCTTGATTGCTTGGCAGGGTGGGGTGAAGGAGAGCCCACAGCTGACAATCGCTGTCTGGCCGCACAGCGAGGCTGCTTTCATTTTCTCAGTCTCTGTCTCCGTGCATTCTGTGGGCCGGTTTTTTTTCTCCCCATTCCTAGTCCACTCTCTGTGGACTGGGACAGGGGAGAAAAAAAAAACGGCCCACTGAGGCACCGGCCCTTCGGCCCATTCTCGAATGCCCGCCTTGCCAATCCGCCCCTGACCAGGTTGTAACGCTAGCGAGGCCAGATTGGGTAAAGAGAACTGGATTCAGAGACGTTTTAAGGCATGGGCTAAATGGGCCATTGCCCAGGGCCCCCAAGTTCCAAGGGGTACCCTTGAGAAAGTGAACTTTCTCACTAGCTCACTTCAGTATATTTCTGCGAGGGAACTTATGTGACAATCTTGCTGTGAAATGAAAGCCTTTTTTTCTAGCACACAAAAAAATGAATTGAAGATATTTCAGAATACGAAAAGTACAAATGAAGTTTCTTTTTTTTGTACTTCTGAAGTGTGGTGGAAACAAGTATTTAAATAGGATCAAAACACATCATTACACTGGATAATGAAACTTCCACACATTATCGTTTGTGCGCAGTAAAACTTTATGTTGGTGTAACGGTAATAGTCATTTCAATTGAACATGTATTCTTTGTAATGGCAGTGCACTACCACACCATGCATACTCCACATAAGCCACGCCACTCTACACCACCCCTCTCTACTCCACTCTATGCCACTCCACTCTACGCCACACCACTCCATTTTACAACACTCTACTCCACTATATGACATCCCACTCCATTCTACGACATTCCACGTCACTCCACAACATATCACTCCAGTCTCTATCATGGCACTCCACTCTACGCCCGTCTATTATAAGACACTTTACGCCAGGCCACTCTACTCTACACTCTTCCAATCTATGTCACACAACTTTAAAAACATTTTTTTTTTACTAATTTTATTTCGTATAACACATTGTACACAGCTGTTTGTCCACAACCCTGAGGCCGGCAGCGCATATTCTATGTAAATGTTTCGGCTAATACACAGCTCTTGTGCCTACAACCCAACGGGCCGGCAGCGATGAATAATTTCTATTTTTTTATACTCCATCAGTTTGGCAATGAAATCAAAGTGTACTGACAACTGAAATATTTATACTGTAGTTATCTCAACATAAAAACAACTCTCCCATTCCCTCCCCCCTGCCTACACCGAAGTTCCTTGGCACCGATCTGCATGTCTCACCTCAACAATTTATACACCATTCCCGCTACCTTCCAATAATTTCCATGCACGCTCATCTCCACCCTACTCTGCTCTAGATCACTCATGTGTCCTTGCGTTTATATGTGTTAGTTTGGGTAGCTGACCCACACCACCACTAGTTGTCTCCAATGGCCTGATCTACCCGGAGGTCTGACCCCACTGAATTCAGCCAGGTCACAAATGGTCCCCAGATGTCAACAGGTCTAGATCTGCTGGGCATAAGTTCCCAATAATGGGACAATTGATCCTTGCAATAAACCACAGTGTTAAGCTATGTAGCCACCATAGGGGGCTGTACTTTCTACCAATGCATTGCCACTTGACGTTTAGCCAGCAATAACAGCATGGATGTAAGTTTTTGAGTGGTCTTTGGGACCTCTAGTACGAAACCCAAAAGGGCTATCAATAGGGCGGCCTGTATCTGAGAACCAGTGATCTGTCTAATGATCCTAAATATCTCCATCCAAAACCCTTCTATCCGTCCACACTCCCATGCCAGGTGCGAAAATGTGGCATTCTGTTCCCCACACCTCCAGCAGTTGGAGTCTGGTTGTATACCCATGCGGTGCAATTGAGGAGGCGTTCAATACAGCCTATGTAAAAAGTGTATCAATCGAAGTCTATAATTTGGTGGGAAGTTTTCAAGTTGCAAGCAGCAATATTGCCATTGCTTGTCCCTGATTTCAATATTAATGTCCCTTTAGCAATTCGTTTTGGACGTGGGCTGCATTATAGGCGTCTCTCCTTGAGTAATGCTATAAATATGTGTGATCAATGTTTGAGGAGAGGGGTTGGATAGCACATTTTCCAATGATGGTAATGCAGGGGGTTCCCTGGGAAATGTCTCATATCTAGCTCTAAAAGCTGCCCTTATCTGGTAATATAACAACATATCCGAAGCTGTCAGCGTCTGCAGGGAACACATCTGCTGTAACGTCATGAAACTCCCATCTGGGAATATATCGCCTCCCTTCTCTAACGCATGCGCCCTTGCTCACAGTGTGGCTGAATTATCTGTGAGTGGAAAGAGGAGTGGGTTCCCTCCAAGTGGCAGGGAAGGAGCATATAGTTCCTCCTGACTGGCTCTCTTAGCAATCCCTCGCCAAGCTCATTGCGTTGCTTTGCTTCCACTGTATCTATTTCTAAATGTGGTCTCTTGTAAGGTTGGTATACTGCTGATTAAATCGGGATAGGGGCCACTCTATTAATTTCTATCACCACATGAGGCTGATATGGTGTCGGGTGCTGCTAAAAATGCAAGAATTGCGCCTGGGCGCTGTAGGCATATAATTCAAAGCCCGGAGCCCCTAGACCACCTTGGGTAAATGGGAGCGTCAATAAATTCCACGAGACCCTGGGTTGTTTGCCCGCCCACACCCGGTCATGAATGGCAGCTCTGAGTCTTTTAAAAAAGTGAGTGTTGAGCGGCATCGGGATGCTTACAAAAAGATATAATAACTTAGGCAATATCACCATTTTGGTGACAGCTATACGGCCTATCAGCGATAGTGGCAGTGACTTCCATCGCTGAACATTGTTGTCTATCCACTCTATTACCAGCCAAATTTCTTGTACCGATCTACTGATCCAAATCCCCAAGTATTTTACTTCACCGCTTGCCCATTGTAAAGGGAATTCTGTGTCAAACTGAGCTGTGGTGTCGGTCAGCGGAATCATTATAGATTTCGACCAGTTTATTTGAATGCCAGTTAGCCCACCATATCTAATCAATTCTCTCATGACTACTGCAAAGTTTTCCTTGGGGTTTGTCAAATATATTATTATGTTGTCAGCATACAACGATATCAGTAAGCCTCTTGAAGTGAACCCTATGCTCCTGTGGGTATGATGTTGTCTCAGCCTAGCCACCAGTGGTTCCATAGCAATTGCAAACAACAGAGGTGACAGTGGACTACCCTGTCTTGTCCCCCTAGTCACCGCAAATGGTTTTGATATTTGACCATTTACTCGAACTCTCGCCACTGGGTTCGTGTATAGCAATTGAATTTGTGAGATAAATAGAGGACTGAGTCCCATTTGAGCAAGCAAGACAAAAATAAATTTCCATTCTAAGGAATCGAGCGCTTTCGTGGCATCCAATAGTGCAGCAGCAGCCTGTACATGGGGGGCTAGGTAGTGAAGAAGCCTGAACATTGTTCTCAAATCGTGCGAAGTGGAACTGCCTGGTATAAAGCCAGATTGGTCCGACAAGGCTATCTGCGGGAGCATCGGTTGAAGTCTATTGGCGAGTAGTTTGGCATAAATCTTAGCATTTAAATTTATAAGGGATCGAGGGGAATAAGATTCTGGTACTGTGGGATCTTTATCTGATAATGGTAGCTTCACGCAAGGTAGGAGGGAGGACGCCCATCTCTAATGCCTCTGAATATACCTGAAGCAATCAGGGCAAGTATTTCCACGTATTCCTTGTGAAAGGATGCTGACAATCCGTCTGCCCCAGGGGCCTTCCCGGCGGGCAAACTGCTTATAACTTGTTTAACGTCCTCCACCGTGATCAGGAGTTCCATGTACTGCAGTGCACCATCATTGTACCAGGTCAGTGTCAGTGTGTCTAAATAATCAGATATATCAGTCTGGGATGGATTGGTTTTAGTAGTATATAATGATTTGTAGTATTGGGATATCATATGAAGGATCTCAGGCGGTGTTTTGACCAGCTCACCGTCTGCAGTGCATATTTTTGTGATATATGCAGAGCCCCTAGGCGGCCGGAGCAGACCTGCTAGTGTTTTCCCAGAGGAACCTCCAAATATATGGTATTATGTACGGTCTTGGTATTTTAATTTGCACCTGAGTGGGTGCATGATCAGACAGAGTGCGCGGATGGTGTGTCGCGTTAGTAACCCAGGTGTGAATGTCCCTAGAGACCAACCAGTAATCAAGCCTCGACCATGCATTTCGGTGATGTGTAACACATGTGCCTTCCCGTAGCGTTGGGTGTAACACCCTCCACGTATCGACTAAATGTAGGTCAGTTACAATATCATGCAGCATGGCCACAGCTTTCTGGTGATGCTCACTTTAAGTGCCCTGCCTGTCAACTGAGTCCAAGAGAACCGTGTTATTCATTGACTGTATCTTCTGCCAGATTAATGCAAAAAATTCTCCGGATCGTCCGTGTTCGGGCCATATGTGTTTACAATTACAGTGGGTGTATTGTACAGCGTGCCCTGAAGCACAATGTATCGTCCTTCTCTGTCCCGCAACGTGTGGTGTGTTTGCCAGTGGAGCCCCTTACGGATCAATATTGCAACACACCTAGAATAAGATGAGTACCCAGCTTCCACAACCTCTCCCCATCTGGTATTATGAAGCATGCCAGCCGTCGCCCCGGTCAAATGTGTTTCCTGTAGTAAACAGATGTCCACCCCGTTTCTCGGGAGATAAGAATGGACCATCCTAGCTTTTCGTCGGTCATTAAGACCCCTAGCATTCCACGTGAGGCAAGTCATGTGTGTCATAGCGGGTGCAGACATTGTGTAGTATCATGGCACAGTCATTTCAAAGATGCAGACAGGTTACAGACATGGATCAAATCAGAAACAATACAGTGCAAAGTTGCTGCCCAACAATAGTAGCATAGCAGGTGAGACATTTCAGTGCAATTCTGTCGAGTATAACGCATATATCTCATGGAACTCTCAGGCAAACCCCAACAAAGGAACATTCCCATCTGCCCTGACCCCCCCACACCAACCCCCCAATTAGGTTGTGAAGTATCTATCCCTCCCCCCATCAACTAAAACCATTTACCCGCCATAACAAACATTCATTCAAATTCATCCCATGAGGAACGTGAGGCCACCGGCTGGACTCCCCTGTACTTGTGACAGGGTGGCAGACTATAGTCTGTACGACCGTAAAATACACAGCCCAGTTTGGTCATAACAGTTCTGACACCCATGTTTCAGCTCTTTACCACAATGTGTTTGATTATAATCTATTGGTATTATGGCACCTACAATTAACCCTCCGGCCGTGCCTCCTCAATTAAAAAAAACAACACTCAAGCATATAAACTTATCTGGGTATCCAACGTAAGGGAATCTAGGAGTCAATCATTGTCACTGAGGCGGTTGTCAGCTTGTGTATCGTTCGGCGACGCTCTTTGTCGTTGGTCTTTGGCCAGTTGCTTCACATACACCAATGCGGCCTTAGCGTTGGTAAAGAAGGTGGGCCTGCCATGGCCCTGGACCCTCAGCTTGGCAGGGTATATCAACGAGTACTTAGTGCCAGTTTGTTGGAAGATCTTCTTAGCGGGCTAGAATTCCCTTCGGGCCGCCTGCACCTGTAGTGTAAAATCTGGGAACATGGCAATGTCATTGCCTCTGTATTGTATGTCACCTTTTCCCCGCGCCAGTATGAGGATTGTATCTCTGTCTCTATAGTTGAGAACTCTTGCCAAAATGGGTCTCGAGGAGTGCCCGGCCTTGGCTTGGGGCCCAACGTCCTATGAGCACGTTCTATTAAAAACATTGCAGACAAATCCAATCCGAAAAGATCCGTCATCATTGTCTCTATATATTTCGCCATATTTTGTATGTCTGTTGTTTCCGCAACTCCCGTGATCCGTATGTTATTCCTCCGTGATCTCTCTTCTAAATCTTCGTTCTTTTGCCTGATGACATTCAGCACACCATTCTTTTCGCGCAGCTTCTTGTCCATGTCAGTCTGCCCGACCTCCGTCTCCGTCACTCTGGTTTCGAGTACATTCATGCGGCCCTCCTGTTTTTCCACTCCTTGCGTTATCCTATCCATTCTCTCTGCTTGGGAATCCATTTTGGAGTCAATTCCTTGAAGACTGGTCTTCAGGTCTGTAAACATTGATCGGATGTCATCTTCCGGCAGAGTCATACTTGGGGTATCTTCAGTCGGACTCTGTTGATTGCGCTCTCCATCCCCCGTCTTGCTGGACTTCCTGTTGAAAGCAATCTTCGGTTGTCTTGTGTCAGGCATTCCCATCTTGTCTTCCGTGGTATGCGCTAGGCTCCACCTCTGCAGGGCTCTCCCACCTCGTGTGTTTCGTCAACACGACGCAGTGCTGTCCTTATTTCTTCACTGCAAGTCCGGTTCTACAGTCTAGCCACTGAGCTCGTCTCGCACTCCTCAGCGTCACACAATGGGCTTATCTCTCCTCCCAGGAGAATCTGCCGTCCCCAAATGGATCCAGTGTATGCCTGAACTGTCGCTCTCAGCCCTCTATGAACACAGCATTTACCTATGTGTACTTGCGTGTAGTGGCTGTTGATGACTACTGGTGCTTACATACAGCTCCACACCCTGCGTCCGCTTGCATAGCTGGTTAAGCGTTGGTATATATTGCCGCTCCGCCTGGGGTGCCTTTCTGATCCACGTCCCTCTTGTGTGTCAGCAGCAATACCCATGCGCGTAGTGTCTCTGTGATCAGGTATTCATGAAATGCCCCCTCTATGGCTATATCGTCTCAGGTATCCCAGGTCACTGCCAGAGAACCTCTGCCCCTGTCACCTTCTATCTTTTGCCTCCGATTGCAGCAACTAGCGTGAGGTCAAAGGCCCCCTATTTCGGCCATCCACACACGCCACACGCTCCAGCCAGGGGGGGAGTGCACCGTCACTTGGGTCGCGCACAAAATGGCGGCCGCAGGAGTCCCCTTCCCCTCTCAGTCGGGCGCTTCACACGGGGGGAGAAACGTGGGCGATTGTCGCGCCCTCCGTATGAGGGCAGCTGCAGCTCACTCCACTGGCAATTAGGGTATGGTCCCAGCTAGCTCCCCGATGTTGGTGTCTTTCGGCGCTTCAGGGCCAGCATGTCCAGTTTTTATTTTAAATCGCTCGCGTTAAAGTCTGGGTGGGGAGCCTCAAAAACACACCATTTGTCCCGTGCTGCGCCATCGGACTATCTATGCAGACGTGGTGAGAGGCGGACCAAGCAGACCGCAATTGTTCTCCCCCGCAGCGGCACTTCCACCTTACCTCATCCAACGTCCTCTCACTTCCGCTCGGGTGTGCTGCAACTCGAGCCCCGCACGCTACTCTGCGGCGAGCGTAGGAGGCCGTACTCCGTCTCCCACCTCCAGTTTGTCCGGCTTTCCCACAGATGTCACCCTGTGCAGGCGTTACTTGCATCAGAGCTCTGCTCTCGTTGGGTCTGCAATTCGGGTCTAGAAAGTCGGATATATGATGGATTATTTAGGTCTGCCCGTGGAGCCGCTGTAACTCGCGGCCATTCCCAGCACGGCAAAGCCACGCCCCCTCTATGCCACACAACTTGACTCAACCAAAATCTACCCTACTCTTCTCAATCTAGCCCAATCCAACCCACTTCACATCAGTCTATCCCACTCCACTTCACTACTACTGCAAGGACAGCTGGTGAAAACTGCAACTGTCCCAGCAAATTCAGGACACCTGGTTACCCTAATCTCACTCCGCTCCAATCTACCCCACTCCCCTCAATCTAACTCAAACTACCCCCTCCACTCCAATCTACACCACTCCACTCCACTCAATCTACCACATTCTACCACACTCCAATCTACCCAACTCCAATCCAATCTACTCTACTCAAATCTACCCCAATCTACGTGACTCCACCCCAATCTACGCACACCAATAAACCTTACTCCAGTCTACCACACTCCACTCTAATCTACCCCACTCTAATCTCCACTCCACTCCAATCTACCCCATTCTACACCACTCCATTCTACCAGTCTACCACAATCTCATCCACTCCAATCTACCCCACTGCAATCCACCCAATCTACTCTAGTCTACCCCAATCTACTCAACTCCACTCTACCTAAGTCTATCCCACTCCACTTCACTCTCCCACAATCTACCCAAACATTCCATTCTACCACATTCCAATGTACCCAGCTCCAATCTTCCCCAATCTACCCATTCCATTCCAATCTAACCCGCTACACCCAAATCGACCCCAATCCACCCCACTCCACTCTACCCCACCCCAATATACCCCACTCCACTCCAATCTACTTCATTCCACACCACATCCACTCCACTCCAATCTACCTCACTCCAATCTACCCACTCCACTCCAATCTACCCCACTCTGCTTCAATCTACCTCAATCTACTCCATTCCACTCCAATTTACTCCCCTTCATTCCACTCCCCAAATCTACCCAACTCCACTCCAATCTACCCCCCTCCACCCCAGCCTACCCACTCCAATCTACCCCACTCCAGTCTACCCTATTCCACTCCAATCTCTACTCTGATTTATCCCCACTCCAGTTCACTTCAATCTACTCCACTCTACACCACTCTAATCTACCACAATCTACCACACTTCAGTCTACCACAATCTACCCCACTCCAATCTACCCCATTTTACCTCACTACAATCCACCCAATCTACTCTACTCAATCTCAATCTACCCCACTCCACTCCCCCTCAATCTTCCCTACTGCACTCCACTGTGCCACAATCTACCACACTCTACTCCAATCTACCCAACCTCAATCTTCCCCAATCTACCCCACTCCACTCCAATCTAACCCACTACACCCAAATCTACCCTGATTTACCCCACTTCAATATACCCATCCCAATCCACCTCACCTCAATCTACCCCACCCCAATCCAACCCACCTCATTCCACTCCAATCTACACCAATATACCACACTCCACTTTACCCTATACTACACTACTCAAATCTACACCACTCCACCCCACTTCACTCCACTCTACTCCAATCTACCCAACTCCCCCAATCTACCCCACTCCACTCCAATCTAACCCACTCCACACCAGTCTACACCAATGTACCCAATCTACCCCACCCTATCCCGCTCCAATCTACCACACACAACTCCAATCTATTCCACTCCAATCTACTCCATTCCACTCAAATGAACTCCAATCTACCTTTCTAGAATACAATCCACACAAATCCTCTCCACTCTGATCCCTTCTACCCCATTTGCCCCCACGCCAATGTGCCCAACTCCAATCAACCACACTCCACTACACCCACAGTCTACCACCCTCAACTCTAACCTATCCCACTCCAATCTACTCCACTCCAGTCTACCTCACTCCACTCTAATCTACCCCACTTTACTCAATCTAACCCACTCTACCCACTCCACTCTACCCCACTCCATTCTCCCACAAACTACCCCCCTCTACTTCATTCTACCCCAGTATACTCCAATGTACCCTATGCTACCCCAATTTACTCTAATCTGCCCAACTCAACTCGAATCTACCACACTCCACTCAACCTTGCTCCACTTCAATCCACCCCAATTGAATCTACCACACTCACCCCAATCTATCTCACTTCAAACTAGTCCACTCTACCCCAGTCTATCCAACTCCAATCTACCAAACTCCACTCCAATCTACCCCACTCCACCTCAAACTACCCCACTCCACACCAGTCTACCCCACTCCACACCAATCTACCCCACTCCATTCAGTGCTTAATTTGAGATGGAGGTTTCCGGCACTTTATCATCAACACTGGTGCTTATAGTGAGAACTCGCCCCAAAAGTATTGGAGCACCAGTTAAGCACACATTCATGTTTTGTAGGCATCAGGAGATCAGGTGTTCTGCCCAGAATTACAGGATGTTGAGCCTATGTTGAGATTCGAACTTGGTTCCACTGCTCCAAAGTCTGTAGCTCTGGCTGTTACACCACAACCTCTCCCCACTTGTAGGGTTTCATGGTTAGTAGTTAGTTCTGTTATAGACGGCGCTAATAGGAGCAATGGGCTTGTGCAAGCTGCCTCCCGAGGAGAGGTCTGACACTTATTAATTCACAAATTAACCACTGTCTCCACTCCAATCTTTCCCACTCCCCCGTGCCCCACTCCACTCCTCTCCAATCCCATCTACCCCACTCCAGTCTACTACAATCTACCCAACTCTACTCCACCATAATCTATACAACTCCATTCAACCCCAATCTACTCCAACCTACCCCACTCAACTCAATCTGCCACACACGACTCCAATCTACCCCACTCCACTCAATCTACCCCAATCCGCCTCACTCCAATCTACCCCACTTTACCCCAATCTATCACAATCCAATCTACTCAACTCCAATCTACCCCACTGCAGTCCACTCTACCCCAGGCTACCCTACTCTACTCCAATCTACCACACTCTACTCAAATTTACCCCACTCCATCCCAAACTACCCCTCTCCACAACAAACTACCCCACCACACACCAGTCTACCCTACTTCACCCCAGTCTATCCCCATTCCAATATACCCTCACTCCACTCTAATCTACCCCACTCCACTCCAATCTACGACCATCTAGTCCAATCCACTCCAATCTACCCCACTCTACTCTCCACACGGCCCCACTCCACTCCACTCCACCCCTCTACTCTCCACTCCGATCCACCCCACTTAAATCTACTCCCCACTTCACTCCAATCTACCACAATCTACACCACTCCACTCCACCATAATCTACCCCACTCCAATCTATCCCACTCCATTCCCGCCTATCCCATTCTCACCTAATCTACCCACTCTACTCCAATCTACCCAATCCACCCCACTCCACCCACCCACTCCACTCCACCCCACTCAAATCTAACCTACTCCACTTTAACCTACACATATCTGCCCACTCCATTTCAATCTACCACACTCTAATCCACCCATTGTACCCCACTCCATCCCAATCAACCCCACTCCACTCCAATCTACACTCCACCCTACTTCACCGATTTTATTCCACTCCAACCTATCCCAGTGCACTACAATCTACACCACTCCACTCTACCCCAATCCAATCTACACCACTGCAATCTATCCCTACTCCACTATAATCTACAGCACTCCACCCAACCCTAATCTACACATTCTACTTCAATCTGCCCCACTCCCCTCCCATTTACCCCACTCCATCCCAATCTACCCCACTGCACTCTACCCACTCCCCCACCCCAATCAACACTAAGCCAATCTAACTACCACACTCCTGCACTCCAATCTACCCCACTCCACTAAACCCGCTCCACTCAACTGCACTCCACTCCAGACTACCCCACACTACTCCAATCTATCTCATTACAGTCTACCCCACTCTACTCCACGCCAATCTAACAAATCTACCCCACTCTACTCCAATACAATCTTCCCCAATCTACCCAACTCTACCCCGCTCTCACTGTACCCCAATCTACCCCACTCTATTCTACCCAAATCTACCCCACTCCACCCACCTCTATTTACCCCAATCCAATTTATCCCCCTCCAGTCTATCCCATTCCACTCCAATCTACCCCTCCAATCAAATATACACCAATCTAGCCACTCCAATCCAATCTACCCCACTCTACTCCAATCTACCCCACCCACTCCAATCTATCCCAGTCCACCCCACTCACATTTACACCAATCTACCCTACTCTATTCCAATCTCCCACATTCCAATCCACCAATTCCACAGCAATCTAGCCCGCTCCACTCCAATCTACCCCAATCCACCCTAATCAAACCAAATCCACTCTAATCTATCCCACTGCACTCCAGTCCACTCTACCCTAATCTATCCCATTACACTCCAATCTACCTCAATTTACGACACTCCACTCTACCCTAATCTATCCCACTCCAATCCATCCCACTTGAATATACCCCACTCCACTCAAACGTACACCAATCTAGCTCACTTCATTCCAATCTACCACACTCCTTTTCACCCCACTCGACCCCAATCTACACTACACCTTACTCAAAACAACCCCAATCTACCAAACTAAACTCTCCACCTTCACTCCAATCTACTCACCTCTACTCCATCCTAATCTACTTGACTTCACTCCAGTCTACCCCACCGTACTCCAATCTACCCCACTACACTCCATCCACCCCAATCTATCCCACTACTCTCTACCAAAATCTTCCCCACTCCGCTGTACCCCAATATACGCCATTCCAATCTACCCCACTCCAATCTACCCCACTCCTCTCCAATCTACCACAATCTACTCCACTCCAATCTACTCCACCCCACTTCCAACCACCCCCACTCCTATCTAATCCACACAGCTCCAATCTGCCCCATTCTAAGACACTCTAGTCTACACCACTCTATTCCACTACAATCTACCCTAATCAACCTCACTCTACACATCTCCACTCTATCACAATCTACCCCACTCCACTCCATCCCACTAACTTTTAGCCATTGTGAACAGCAGCCACACACATGTACAACATGGCTAAAAGACATAGCCAAAGCCAATAGATTTTGCAAGACCTATATGCGTTGCCAATGCTTGTTTTTTAATACAATTGAAATTTAATAAATCAAGATTGGTTAAACATAGCTGGTACCACAACAAATTATAATAGGCACAACTTGAGTGCCATCTTCTGGCAAGAAATGGAATAGAACAAGAATTTCTGGTGCTGCCATAATAATAGGAAGGGTCTCTGGAAATAACCACAATACTGTGGCATATTCTGTGGGAGAATTCATTTGCTATTTTTCCATTTTAGCAAACATTAATATTGAAGGGGGAAACATTTCTGTAAATCACAATGATGGCAGACTAAGTGGCCTCACAATAGGTAAAGTCATATCCTTATAATAATCCTCCCTTATAACGTGGATCGTGCCAGTGTTACAAAAACAAGTTGATATAATCATGCCCAAAAATTTAAAGAACCTGTTTTGATTTTACTTTTTATAAATAAAATGTATGTTTTCCACATTTCTGTATATAATTCAGCTTATAAATGGCTCTAAGGTATACTGCTTTTGACCAGACGTGTGCAATTTGGGGTTATGTTTTAAATTTTGTTTAGAGAGTAAACAAAATGTAATTGGTGTGTTTTTTGTAGTCAGTCTAACTTGTTGTTCGTGCATGTTTGCTTTCTGCAGTTTTTTTGTCCAGCTCTAAAGCACAAAGCACTGCTCATTTGGAGTTATTTGGGTAACTTAAGGGTTAATGGTGTGAAGTTAGAATTTTGAGGCAGAACTAGATGAGGAAAAAGAAAGGACTTGTCTTCAACCAATTGATCATCACTCGAGCCGTTTAAGTGCCTCCACTGGGGCTCCAGCTCGTTGTGCAGGAACGACAACAAAGGCCCAGCTGTCCTACGATAGCAAGCACTCGATGGGTACCAAGAGCGCAGGGTGGAGCACCAACACAGGACAGTAGAGCGCTCAAAATGGCGGATGCAGAATAAACAACTCGGTGCCCTGAACGCCATGTAGAGATAGCTCAGTAATTTGTTTTTAGCAATCAGAGAGGCGTGTGCCAACATGCAGAAAGCACTCTGCCACATTACACATGACGCCGATGGCTCAGTGGAGCCCATGCATTGAGTGGGCAACAGGGAATCTTTGGAAAATCATTTGGAGAGTCATGAGGGTGCCCATGGCGGGTTTGGGGGGCCGCCGAGCAACGCGAGGTCTGCCCCCCGGGCAGATTTGGGAGGGGGAGGAGGGCGAGCAAATGCAGCCATTTTGCTGCTTTGGGCTGCCTTGGGAATAGCCCAAAGGCAGCCCAAATTTACATAAACAGCCCAAAAAGTGACAGTTAACTGGGGTCTCCGCGCTGGCCCAGCCACCATTTTAGGTTTGGTAACCTGGTGGCTGGTAGAGCAGGACAGGTGTCTGTTTTTGTTGTGGGGTTTGTTGTTGTGCAGTGAGCGGTGTTGCGATATGGCCCAAGAGGATTTTCGAGTGCTCGAGGCCATCTGCCTGCTGAGCGAGGCGGGCGGATGGACCTCCTGGTGGGACCCCAGGTGCGCCCGGTGAGGCGCGCGTCCGCGGGGGTCGCGTCGGCTGTGTTGGCCTGCTCGCCGCCTCGTAAGGCGGCGTGCAGCCAGGTAAGAGGGCAGGGCCCCGCGGTGAGGGGGGGGCGTGCCCTGCAAGCGGCACAGAAATCATGTGTGGGCGGCCGGGATGGCCGGCAGGGGGGCGCTGCCAATGGCCCCCCGCTGGTGACTCACCGGGCTCCTGAGGCTGGAGGGTCGGGGACCGGAATATGCGGGCGGAAGCAGGGCCGTTTCTGCCATTAGGGCGGCAAAAGGGCTAGGGTGGCAAAAGTGGGGAATTTTTTATTTTATTTGAAGGCAGTGAGTGCAAAGCAAACGCACCTGCTTGCACATGCTGCACAGCGCAACCTAGCATAGTGGTGTGTGGAGCGGGCCGGCGGTACGAGTGTATGCACACCTTCTCATTCCGCTCTCTGCTAGTAGCAACTGATCCCCACACTTTCACGCACTCACAGCCCTCGCCCCCCCTCCACCTCCACCAGAAGCGCCTGCATCCGCTATTCCGCTGTGCCCACATTGAATACTGCAGTTCCTGTGACCCGCTGAACCCGCCAGGCCTTTCTCTGCCCCAGCAGTCCACGAGGCGACAGGTATACCGCCCCAGCCCTTCCAGCCACGGAGCTCGGCAGAGAAAGCACAGAGTCACAGAGACAGAGGGAGCGAGAAGGGGTGCTGAAATCGGTAGCAGAGGCCTAGCTGTTAATTGTGCAATGGCAGAGAGACACGGAAGGGTCCAAATATAGCTGGGGGCAGGGGGGTCTAAATGAGCGGACTAGGGCAGCATCAAGTGGAGAATGGTTTGCAGGTGCATGTGGGAGGGGCAGCGGGGTTCGAGGCTGTGGCAGACGAGAAAGGGGGTGAGAGAGCTGAGGAGAAAGACGAGAAATCAGGAACTGCTAAAGAGGGGTGAGTGGAAGAGCCAGACCCTGCAAGAACCAGAGACACATCTGGTATATTAGGGAAGCAAGGAAGGGCAATGCAACACGAAAGAAGCAGGGTGTGAGCAGAAACCACTGAAGGGATGGAAGGCACGCACAGAAGAAGAGAGAAGAGCAGCTAGTGGGGAATGGCAGGCAAGAAAGAAAGGGTGAGCAGGACCTGGTGAATGGAGGGCAGGGGTGCTGAAGGAAGGGACACAAGTGAGTAACCAAAAAATTAAAAGACCCCTCACTTGTTACTTACCTCTAATCACACCAAGCTCGCAAAACGTGCAAATCGAACCCTGCTTAAAAGAGTTCCTTTCAGCTTTTCATCTTCCTTCGGAGGGTCAATCCATTCCCCCTCCCTTTTACTCATCCATCCACCCCTTCACCTTTCCATCACTAACCTCTTGCCCCATTCAGCCATACTGTTTCCATCCATCCATCTGTCATTGCATGTGTGCATCCGTCCTTTCACACATCCGCCCTCTTTCCTGATATTCCCTAATGCTGGTATTTCGACTTGCAGGCAGAAGCGGCCCACAAACATCGTATTCACTTTTAAGTGGGGACCATTTCGCCATTCCATGGGGTCAGGGCTGCCTCTGCTTAAGCTGCTAGAGTGGGGGGTTCCCCATGCCACTGGGGGCACAGCTGAGAGAAGCAGTGAGCTCTGCAGAAAGGAGTATATTAGAGAAGCGGGGGAGGGGCAAGTGTTAAATTAAGGCGAAAGGTGAGGACCACTGATATCAAGAAGTGATGAAAGGTGACGGGGAGGCATGGGTTAAAAAAGGGGGAATATTGAGTAATATAAGGTCAGTGGGGATGAAAGACACCAAGAGCAGAGATGAAAGAGGCGATGCGGGAATCATTGAGGGAGAAGGTGGTATGATAGGAAGTATCAGGAGTGCAGGATCTGTGAACAGATGCGAGCTGGTGGGAGAGGGACAATTGAGAACTGCAGAGAGAGTAGTGGGGAGAGGCAGAGGAGAAATGCAAGGGAACAAGGAACACTGGAACAATAGGTGATAGACTCAGGGAGAGTTAATAAACCAGTGGAAGGGTGAAAGGTGCAGAGTAGGGAGCTCTAAAGGGAGGGCTCAACACACGAGAGAGAAGTCCATGAACTTCAGAAGAGAGAGATGCGGAGTGATGGTAGTAAAAGGGAGGGGGCGGCATTTTTCAATTCTCGCCTAGGGCAGCAAAACACCTAGAAACGGCCCTGGGCGGAAGGGGAGCGGGCTGGAAGCGCTGCCGGTAGCTCCCAGCCGCGCTCCGATGTCAGGCAGACTGAGGCCCCCTCGGCTCCGAAAGACGGGGCTGAGCGAGGGAGCCGGGCGGGTCGCGGTGCACAACAGCGCGCAGCTCGGGCCTCCTCTGAAGTGCTCGGGGCCCCGAGCGGGATGTCCAGCAGGGGGGGCGAGGGGGCGTCTGATTTATAAGCGACGGCGTGCGTGTCCCTGCAGGCAGGCCCCTCAGGCAGTGGAGGGCCGGTCGGGGGTGAGGAGCTAGGTTCCGGGGGGGGGGCGGTGGAGAGCAGGGGGGTCACAAGGGAGGACAGCACAGGCAGCAGTGGGGACCAGAGGTCGGCGGGGGAGCCGGGGAGGTGTGGGGAAGGTGGCGCAGGGGGCTGTTTGGGGGGGCACAGGTGGATGGGTGGGCTGGTGGAGCCGGAGGGGGAGTTTGGGGAGGGGCAGGGTGAGGGATGGGATAGTGGAAGTAGATGAGACGCAAGTGGGGGAGGGACATATGTCCCCGTTGTTGTTAGAATCCGGCGAGAGTGAGGTAGAGCTGGAGGTGGGAGGGGGTGGAATGGAGGTGGGGGGGTGCCGAGTTTGGTGGAGGTGGGGGGGGGCTGGGCGGAGGAGGAAGCTGGGCCTTCCGGGCGGGGGGACGGACTGGGGGAGGAGTTGGTGGAAGATGGGGGGGCGGGCGAGGGAGGTTTGTTGTGGAGTGGGGAGGAAGAGAGCAGGAGTGACGGGGCAGGTCGGGAGCAAGGGGGTTGGGGGAGGGGTGGATTGCATGAGGATAGCGCAGAGTTTGGCGCAGCGCAGTTTGAGGGACCCAGCACACCGAACCTGCCTTTTCTTTTTCAGGAGGAAGACCGGCGAGGGGCTCTGGACTTGGCAGGGTTTGGGGCGACCAATCAGCGCCAAGGAGAAGGGAGGGTCAGGCCTCACACAGCGGGCCCGGTGTCCGCGAGGGATCACGGCGCGGTTGGCACACGAAGGCCCGGCACGGGATCGCTGACCCCACCACCCACAGGGCCGCAGCGGCTTGGGGGACAAAGCAGGAAGAGGAGGAGCGCGTTGCAAGTTTTTATTGATGTGGACAGGGCAAGGGACCGGTGGAGCGTGCATAGCAGGGTGCAGTCGGCTCCGCCGGCCAGGAGGGTTTCTGTGCAGGAAGGGGTTCAGGTGATCAGGGATGATGAGAGTTTAGAAGAAAGGGAAGTGAGAGAGGGCGGAAGGGGGTCCGCTAATGATGTTGGTGTTTTCCAGGTGTCACGGGGCCAACGCGTGTGGGCGGCCCGGACATCTTATGCGACAGCGGCGACATCGGCGACTCGGAGAAACGGTGGAGCGACAGTCGTCATCATTGACCCCAGGTAATCGAGGGGCGCACATGGTGTCTGTGGGGGTTGAGGGGCATGGGGGGGACAAGGGGGGTTGCTTGAGGAAGGGAAAGTACGTGGTGGTTAAGGGTGTGGGCCCTGACCCGACGGATGGGGGAAGGAGGGCCCTGGGTGTGGGAGCAGCGCAGCGGCTGGTAGCGTAGCGTCTGGAACTGGCGCAGGGGCGAGTGGGTCTGATGGGGGAGCGGGACGGCAGCTGCGGGCGGGTTTGCGAAGACGGAGAGTAAGCAATTGAAAATTAAGAGGCTTCCATACATGGGTGTTACGAAACCTTTGGAGGCGCATCTGATGCTGGCAACCAAAGAACGGATCTGGAAGGGCGAGTACGTGGAGTTGCTCAAACTGCTGCACCAGGGCGAAGGAGGGGTCTAAAGAGGAGCAGTACGAGCTCCAGAAGCGGCCAAAAGTGCCCCTCACAATTGAGACCTGGACGCAGCATTTTTAATTTTCGTAATCGTGTATTGGGAGAAATTTCCGGAGCGATCGGTGTCCTTGTTTAAGTACATGGACGTGATTCGGAAGGTCCAAATCAAGGGAGGCGGTTACGCCTGGGCCCAGTACGATGAGGAGTTCCGGGCTCTGATGGCTTGGGACCCGGAGGCCAAGTGGGGCAAGCTGGACTGCGACCTTTGGCAGCACACGATGGGCTGGGCTAGGTCAGGGAAGACCATTTTTAGGGCCAGCGGGCTACCCATAAGGAGGCGGTGGGCGGACAACTTGAGGTCCGCCAGGGAGCACCCGGAGGTGGTGCAAGACAAGTTGGAGAAAGAAGTTAGTGCGGGTTGGATGGCGGGGCCTTATGACAATTGGCCTTTGGAGGACCTGATTGTGTCCCCTATCGGAGTGGTGCCGAAGAAGGAGGCGGGACAGTTTCCGCTCATTCAGCATTTGTCGTGGCTGCCCGGGGTTCAGTCAACGACTACATTGATGAGTGGGAGGCGACAGTGTCATACTCGTCTGTCGACGCGGCCATGGCCTTGGTGGTGGCGGCGGGGGCCACGGCACAGATGGCAAAGTGTGACATCAAATCGGCTTTTCGGCTATTGCCCGTTCACCCAGACGACTGGGTCCTACTGGGAGTCCAGTTTTTCGGCCGCTGGTATGTGGACAAGGCATTGCCGATGGGCTGCTCGATGTCCTGCGCACTTTTTGAGTGCTTTAGTACGTTCCTGCAGTGGTTTTTCACGGAACGGACTGGTCACCAGGGAGTTACTCACTACCTGGATGACTTTTTTCTGGTCGGGGCACAGGGCTCCACGGACTGCCAGGTGGCACTGGACAGGTTTCAGGAGCTGATGGACTATTTGGGTGTCCCATTGGCACCAGAGAAGACAGTGGGACAGGCACAGTGCTGTCTTTCCAGGGATTGAGCTGGATTCGGGGGCCATGGTGGCACGTTTACCAGCGGACAAAAAGCAACAGATGTTGGGCTTGTTGGCGGCCATGGTGGCGAAGCACAAGGTGGCGGTTTTGGAGATTCAGGTGCTTTTGGGCAACTGAATTTTGCTTGCAGAGTGGTGCGGGTGGGGCGAACTTTCTGCAGGAGATTGGGGAGAGCGTTGGCGGGAAAAAGGCCTCCGCACCACCACGTGCGTTTGTCCGCGAGCGTGCGCGAGGACTTGTGGATGTGGCAGTTTTTTCCGGAGCATTTCAGTGGCGTTCCAATGCAGAGGGGGGATGACATGGTCTGGGAAGTGCAGATACTTTGGGATACGGTGGGCAGCGACGGGTTTGGTCTGTACTGGCAGGGGCGGTGGTGCGCGGAAAAGTGTCCGTCGGAGTGGGCGGAGGGTGGCAGGAGCATTGCGTTCTTGGAGCTGTTCCCACTGGTGGTGGCAATTGAGCTGTAGGGGCGGTGCTGGCCCACAGGCAGGTGACTTTTAACGTGGACAACATGGCGGTGGTGCAGGGGGTGAATCGCCAGTCAGCAAGAGATGAGCAGGTGTTGAAACTGTTGCGGGTGTTTGTGTTGGGTTGCCTGCGCCATGATATCGCCTTCCGCGCGGTGCACGTCCCGGGGATCAATAATGACATTGCGGATGCTTTATCTCGTTCTCAGTGGGAGAGATTCCATGGGTTAGCCAAGGAGGCGGACCCAGAACTGACGGCCATGCCCCGGACGCTTTGGGAAGTCAGCAACACCAGATGTTGTAGCTGGTTCTAGGGTCTATGGCGGAATCAACGCGCTCCACGTATGTGTCTGCATGGGGGGAGTTTGTGGTGTCCGGGGCGCGATGGCGGGCTCCGGGACGGGAGAGAACTGAGGATGTGGGACAATACATACTGTCTTTGATAGACAAGGGCCTCACGCGGGTCACTATATCGGGCAAGGTGGTGGGCGTTGCGTTCATGGGGAAATTGTTGTGGGGTTACGCGCCGTCGGCGGGAGAGCTCGGGCCAGGATGTTGGAGGAGTGGGCCCGCGAGTGTGGGGGTGCAGGTCGGGTGGGGCTCCCGGTATCGAGGGCTATGCTGGGGAGGGTTGTGGGTGTGCTGGCGGATGTTTGCCGGGACGAAAGGGAGGACTGTCTGTTTGCCACGTTGATGATTTGGATGTTTGCTGGAGCCTTTCGGGTGTCAGAGTTGCTGGGCGGCCGGGAGGCGGTGGTTTGTTGTGGTCGGAAGTACAATTTGGGGCGGGGGAGGTACGGTTGTGGCTGCGGAAGTCGAAAACAGATCAGAGGAGCATGGGGAGGTGGGTCCACTTGGGTGGCAGTGATGGGGAGGGGGTGTGCCCTTTCTGCTGGGGGTGGCGCAGGAGGGAGATGGGCGAGGGGGACGGTTTGGTTTTTTGGCCTGCGTGTGGGGCGGGGGCGAAGGGGTCCCAATTGTTGGCGGTACTACGGAAAGCACTGGTGCAGTTGGGGGTGGATGGTAAGAAGTTTGGGACGCACTCGTTCCGCATTGGCGCAGCGTCTGAGGCACATAGGCGAGGGTGGGGGAGGGAGGACATCATGCATTTGGGGCGTTGGGCGTCCGATTGCTACAAACGCTATGTGCGCAGCGAGGAGCAATGCTGAAGCGGTATTGTGGTGGCCCATGTGTGACTCTGTTTTCTGATTCCAGGTTCGGTGGCTGGCCCTCTCGCACGCGACATGGCTATATGAATAGTGGGTCACTCCTTTGTCAGGAGAGCACAACTTCAGGCTCAGGATAGCTACTTCGGGGAGAATTTGGGTTTTAATCCTGAGGTTTTTAAAGTGTGTTGGTCCGGGAGGGGGGGATGCGTTGGAAGGAGCTGGTGGGGATTCTGAACGGGATGGTGGTGGGGGGCAGGTGCCCGGATGTGCTGGTACTTCACGTGGGAGAGAATAGAGAATGACATGGTCCAGGAAACGGGTTTGGTTCTCATGCGGGCCATGAAGAAGGATTTGGAGGAGATACGGAGAAAATGGGCAGGTTGTACGGTCGTGTGGACTGAGTTTGTTCCGCGGCGGGTGTGGAGCGGGGCGTTGAAACCCCACGCAGTGGACAATGCCAGGCACAAAATCAACGTGGAAATGGTGCGGTTTTGCAGCCATTTGGGATTTGCAAGGGTTTGGCACCGGGATTTGAAGTACGACGCTCCGGAATTGTTTAGAGGCAACGGGGTTCATCTTTCGCGTTTGGGGATGGACCTTTACCTTTTGGAGTTGAGAGAGGTGTTGTCTGGTTTGTTGGGAGTGCGTCAGGAGTAGGGGGGGTTTGCGCGGTCGGGGCATTGTTTGGCGCATTTGGGGGAGGGGGTGGGGGGGCAGAAAAAGGTGGAGGCGGTGTAATCACCTACCATCTGCCTTTTCCTGGGTGGCGGAGTTGTTGTTGAAGTTGGCCAAGGTTGGAGTTTGGCAGTTATCGGAAGTTGGGGGAATTGGTGAGCGGGAGCGGGGAATTGTTAAGGGTTACATTAGAGGGTGTTTGTTACAGTTGCAGGAAGGCAAATAGGTTTACAGGTCTTAGGAGGGTAACAGTTAGTGGTAGGTGGGAAGAGGGTGAAATATTTAATGTATTGCAATTTATGTTTGGATGATGCAGGGTGGCGGGTTTTTATCATGTGGGGATCGTAGGGGTGGGGGAGGAAATGTAAAGGTGGTTAGGTAAATCGATGTTTAGAGAGGTGTTAGTTTTGTAAGGCAAAATTGCCAGTTTAATAAAGTATGATGTGCACCTATTTCAATAAAGCGGCCATTTACACACAAAAATGGGTGTCAGTGTTGCTTGCCCCCCTTTCCTCCCTCCCAAGCTAGCCTTGCTCTGTGTATGACCAAAGTCAACCCTCACTAACGGCACAGTAGCCGCCATTACTGGCGGCTGGGGAGTCGGGCCGGTGTCAGCAGCCATTACACTGTTTGGCACGTCTAAATGATGCACATGTGACAGCATTTGAAGTGACACTTCCTGCCTTGGCAGCATTGCATCACCTGCCTGACTAATGACAACCTGGGCCTGGGGACAGTCTTCAGGGACTAATTAGAGTTTTGGCAGTACGGAGTGGTTGACCGCTATAGCCAGCTCCCGCACTGCCAAAGCTCAACACTGTCCACCTGCCAGATTACGAGTTATTTCATGGTCTGACGGGCGGGCGTTGTGGTAGTCCCGCTGCGGTGCAGTTTAAAGACTCATATGTGAGCCAGTGGCAGTCAGCATGGATCGGGGTGGTTGGGGAGGGTCTCTCCTCTGTCTTCTTGTCGCTCTCTCCCAGACAGGAACAGTAAGTACATCCAGGGTCCTCTGACCAATCACAACGCTGTAAAGCAGCGTTGTGGGTGGTCTGAGCACTGGAGTTGGGAATGGGAGCCTGATCATTTTCTCCACCCAGGCTGTAATGCAACCTGGGTGAAGAACATGCAAAGTACGCATGACTGTTTGGGCTGGCCCGTCACACTTACAGTGTGTCCACCACTCCACCTCCCTGCTCTGAGATCACCGCAGGAGGAACAAATAAAATAAAAAACGAGTTATCATTTTATTTTATTTTATTTCCACTGCTGAAAGCAGTGGGCGATGCGCCTCCATCTTAGCGGAGGAGCCGTCACTGATGTGAGCCTTAAATTGCACATCTGCGGAACTGCCAGTGCATATTCCAGCACGGCGTGGAGTGTGCAGTCCATGACATGCCGAAATCGGGTGTATGCACACCGAGGGTACAATATGTGCCCCCCTGCATGCACCCCAGTGCACAGGGGCAACAGGTGGCCCTGTATTGCTCCCTTTCTTTCCTCGCCATCAGCAGTTTCATGGAGGAAGAACCTCCATGAGACCGCTGGCAGTGAGGAAAGTTGTAATATGCTTGCGGTGCTGCAGGGCTCTGCCAAGCATATTGTGGCTCTCAGACTGCAGTGGCACCGGGGCAGTCATATGGCGATCCGGCCGCTAAAGCTGTAATAGGGCAGTCAGACCGCCGGTGCCGTGGTGGCTGGACCTCCATCGCCGTGCCACTGTGAGTTTGGTGGTCTCCGGATCACCAAACTCATGATTAGGCCCTTAGTCTAGCCCTGCCATAAAGAATTGTTGCACGTTATATCACCCACACAAGCGCAGGATCACATCTTTTGTTGTACAGGGATCTGGTTATCTGTTGGCACATTATTGAATCAATTCAGGAGGGAGAAGGAAATTGAGATCCGTCCAGTTTCCTGTATATCTAATCTCATTAATCACTTGGGGAAGGATCACTTGTCCTGCATAACCTGGGTATACAGGAGACGTTTATGTATGTCCCAAGATAAAAAACCCTCATGCACGTGTGAAATGGATCGAATTAGCGGTATATCTTGGTTCTCCGCCGTTCATTCACGTGACTGCATAATCATTGGGTTAGTTGTTATGCAACCTCCACCGGAGGTATTTACCCTTGGTTAAAAGCAGTAGTGAGCAGTGATAAGTGGTAAGTGAAAATATCTAAAATAGTCGGACAGCCAGACTTCTTTTTTATTATTTCTGGATTCGAATTAGTTGTCAGAAAATATTTAGATGTGCGTATGTTGAATAGTTAGGATTCATATGCACTCAATTTTCGTGATAAAAAAGGTCGACATGTTTCAGCCCTTGGTTGCCAGTCTGGTCATGTGGGCTTTCTTCAGGACCGTGTGAAGTATATTAAAATATCATATATAAGAATTACTTATTATGATAGAAGGTGTCGCAAAGTGACGTACTAGTCATTTACTTCAGGAAGGTTTCGTAGTGCCTGTAAAAACCTGGGAATGTGGGTTAAGGGACATTGATAACACTTAAGTTACCACAAATTTTCATAAAGCAACTGGAAAATGGCAATACTTTATAGAGCACACACCCATTTGGTAAATGTCACACACTCATATCTGGCCTTCACCTATGAGGGCCATATTCTTTGTCATGGTTGGCAAATTTTCCCTACTCATTATGTTGAGACACCATATGCACGTTATGATTAGCCTGTTGTCATTTTTTAGCCTTTCATTCGTGCTAACACTTTACTCTTCAAATTGTGTCACCATGTCTGATGTCCGATGTTTTAACATGGACATTTACATTGCTGTTTGTTTCAGTTCTTTCTAAACATGCTTTCACTATTTCTATAATACCCTGGTTGTCAAAAATCTCACGTTTTTATGGTTACCGTTTTTCAGGCGATAGCGTGCGTGTTTTATCTCAGCATTTAAGATGGTTATGCTTTCAATCTGTATTTGCGTTACTAGATTCACAGCGTCCTTGTATTTATTCACTTGCATCACTTGCGTTATTTAGCCTTAAGGTGGTTGTTTTCTTGTCCATTATTTCCAACATACACTCAGGTATAAATTTAGCAGTTTTATTTTCAGTCACACCTCCACTATGGCCGTATATTACTGATAAGCATGCTGGTCAGATGGTTAATTGCACGATATTGCAAAGGATTTTAGCAAACATAACTAGTGGTCTATATAGTAGTGTTAGCACGAATGAAAGGCTAAACAAGCATTGGAAATGCAATAGGTCTCGCAGCATTAGAGTTAGTGCTTTTAGAATTGTTTATGGGTTTTTTTGTAAATCTTTAGCATTTTTGTTTCCTGTAGCCAATGCTAAAGAATTAAAAAAAAAAGCCATAATCATTTCTAAAAGCTCTAACTCAAATGCTCCGAGACCTATTGCACTGTGTGAGGGTGAGGGGTTGAGGGTGAGTGAGAGTGAGTGAGGGTGAGGGTGGGTGAGGGTGAGTGAGGGGTTGAGGGTGAGTGAGGGTGAGGGGTTGAGGGTGAGTGAGAGTGAGGGTGAGTGAGGGTGAGTGAGGGTGAGGGTGAGTGAGGGTGAGGGTGAGTGAGGGTGAGGGTGAGTGAGGGTGAGTGAGGGTGAGGGTGAGTGAGGGTGAGGTATTGAGGGTGAGTGAGGGTAGAGGGTGAGAGAGGGTGAGGGTGAGTGAGTGTGAGGGTGAGTGAGTGTGAGGTGTTGAGGGTGAGTGAGGGTGAGGCGTTGAGGGTGAGTGAGGGTGAGTGTGGGTGAGGGTGAGTGAGGGTGAGGTGTTGAAGGTGAGTGAGGGTGAGTGTGGGTGAGGGTGAGGGAGGGTGAGGCGTTTAAAATGTTACTCAACAAGTGATTAAATTGCATCCTAAAGTACGTAACAGCTTTTTACTAACAGAGCCCCTTCTATCACTCAGAGTAAAATATTTATTGAAAAGTTGCAATTCGCACTTAGCACAAAAAAGTCTATGTGCACACTTATAATAAAAGGTGCCCCTCTTTTATTATGTGCATTCCGGTGATGATAAGGTTTTTTTCAAGCACAGCAGTGAACTGAAAGAATTTGCTGCAGTGGGGGTCAGAGCAGAAAGTCAAAGCATGCCGCCCGCGGCTGACGGGAGCGGCGCCAGCACCTCTGCGTGTGCCGTGGAGGAAAATGCCTGCTGAAGGGGGTGAGCAGTACTACTGGCAGGCCGTTCCCAGAGTATGGGTTAAAGAAATCCGTGCCCCAAGAGGTGTATGCCAGCAAGGTACGTTCCCAACCCAAGCGGAAACGAAGACCACAGAAAAGTAGCGAGATCTGGGAGTTTCCGAAAAGCAACTCCTGCCCCTTCTCCCCACGCAGCGTGGGTAACGAGCGATACAGCGACGGGGCGAGGAGGGAGACAGACGATGGGCCGGTATAGCAGCACGAGTGGCACAGGAAGACGAAACAACGCCTGCCATTCCTGACGCCGCAGTGGAAAGCCAAATTGCTGGGGGGTAGGGCAGGGGAGGGGGCGGAGCGGGGAGAGGGAACAGACGAAGGGAAGGCCAGATAAGGGGAGGGGGGAGGAGAGTAGGAGGAGGAGAGTAGGGTTTGCAGTTTGGTGACTAAGTTGAGGATGGTCTGGCCACTTCCTCAATGAGTCTGTGATCCGTGCTATTTAGTTGTCTATTCTATGATTGCAGGAGTCTGAGCTGGACGTTTTCTTGCGAAATTGTTGGTTTATATGTGTGGCGTCATTACACTGGCTTGTAAATTACCGTTATTTTCTCCTCAAGCGAAAGGATCGGAGACACGGCGGGCAGGGGAGGGGGCGGAGCGGGTAAAATAAACAAACAAGACGGAGGGAAGAGAGGGGAGGGGGGAGGAGAAATGCGACACGGCGGGAAGGGGAGGGGGCGGAGCGGGTAAAATAAACAAACAAGACGGAGGGAAGAGAGGGGAGAGGGGAGGAGAAATGCGACACAGCGGGAAGGGGAGGGGGCGGAGCGGGTAAAACAAGACGGACGTGCACGCGCTTTTAAGCTCAATGCGCATGCGCATTGAGCTTAAAAGTCACGGGCACTGCAAGGAATCGCCATGATTCCTTGCAGTGGATAAAGAGTGGATAAGCCCCCATAGTCTCGCTTGCTCGATGCACATGCGCATCGACAGGCGAGACCTAAAAATGACAACAGGCTAATCATAACGCGCACATGGCGTCTCAACATATAGAGTAGGGAAAATTTGCCAACCATGAGAAAGAATATGGCCCTCATAGGTGAAGCACAATGGTGGGACACTGTGATAGTGCCCCCAACCATCGCACAATTGCTGCTGCGTTTGCAGTTTTCAAAATTCTTTTTCTTCCATTTAAATCTTATTAATCCATGTTTTAACATCTTTACTCGTTTGTAATCATTTTTAATCCATGTGCAAGTTTAAAGCCAATTTCCAAGGTTTCTCATATTTATGATGGGCCATCCGTGCCTCTTCATTCAAAAATACGTACAAATGCACATTTCATCCAAAGCAGTTTATTTAAAAACACCCAATGCATTTCGGGCCTCCAGGGGCCCTTCGTCAGGGGTAAGTGTAAAATCAATGTAAACAAGTATTAATATGCTGTGCGCCATTATATGTACATCATTACATGATTATCGATTGAGACTCATTTTAAAACAACGCTTATGTAATCCAATACCACGCTCAACTCAAACTTAATATCTAATGAAGTTATCTCTATGGGTTAAAGATGCATTTGTTCTTTAAATACTGGTATGATTCTTGAACTTTCCTAGTGCTCGTCGCCTGTATCCTCATATGTTATTGCCTCATATAGACTCACCCTTCCCTTTTTAAATCCATTCCCCCACATAGTGGTTCCCTCAGACCCTCAAATGAAAGCGTTTACAGAATGAAAGCGTTTGAGCCGTTTTGTTTAATACGCCATGATACAAAATGACTGTTAAAGGAAGTTGTGTTCAAAAGGGAAGATTTAAGAGTTACAAAGCACGACAGGGAAGTGAAGAGAGAGTGAGAAGCACGTTTCAGTTACGTGGGGGGAAGCAGGTAGAGGGAAATCATCTTTGTTTGAGGAGGGAATCCCCTCTCACACTTAGAGAAACACCTTAGTGAGTGTAACACATAGCCTGCATTACACTCCTTTTTATCCTGCACTACACTCTATTTTAAAATGGTCCTGAGGAAAGCCAGATTTAGTTTAAGGCACTGGCTGAAACATGTCGACCAACTGATGGATGTAGAAGGTAGTAACTCGCCTCCCTGAACATCCCCAAGCCTTATTTTAACCGCTGACGGGGGCCCAGTTATTAAAATGTAATTTACCCTCGGGTACTGGGACCCTGGCCAAGCCGTTTTAACTCACACTTCACTTAACACCTCACACTGCACTCTCAGTAAAATACCAGCTCCGCTGTAATCAGGCGTCGCAGCACACCCGGGACACATTAGGTGTCAGTGGGTGGGCCCGATGATGAAGCATGCCACCAACCAGGTTGGTGGGTGAGGGCTTCATGAACTCACCAACGAGGTGCCCATGACATATCTAATCAGAGTCCTAACAATATTGGTCATATTTAAGCCAGTCTCTTCTGATAACACATATAAACTACGGGGACTAGGACTAGCTTTCTAGTCCTCTCTCTCTCTCTTGATACGCGTAAATGTATGTATGTGCCACCATTCACTTTGCCCATCGTTATGGATTGTTCTCAGTGCTGCCTGCTCCTTGTTGCGTTTCGATCAGGAGTCCTTAATCAGTCATTTAGGCCCTGTGCATTATCACCTGTGTGATAGTTTCCTTGATAGCGCAGCTATTCTGTGAAAATGTCTCATTTACAATGTATTGCTCACCAAGGAGCTATCCATCACCCACCTCATTATGCACTCGAGTTTTATGTATGGAACTGTGCCTGAATATGGATGCATTATACGCTCTGCCAGGGTATCAGGCAACTAAATCTGTGACGGCTTTGTTGGTGTCTCACACAATCAATTCAGTGAGTAATATCCCATCCAGCTGATCACTGGCACCAATGACTTTGAAGAAGTTTATCACGTGAAAAGCATAGGTGGGTCCCTAATAGAGTGACTGCAACCCTTAGGAATTGGCTTAAGGAAGGCGGGACCTAATTCTGGTAAATGCTACCTGCCAGGGCATCTTTGATGGCTCTCAGAAGATAAGAGGTGCAGTGACACCAGGAACTCCCTTAGTGCCTGACTCCTTCCAAGCTGGTAGACAATGCATGGGTGAGCTTCCATACAAACCTACCTGGAAACCTATACCATCTCTCTTAATGATTTGTCAAATGAGAAACCCCTTGTCTTGAAGGTGTCCCCCAACAAGCAGAGAGCAGTCATTCATTGTGAATATTTGGCTGTATTGGAGGTGTATTTTATCACGTGCAATTTGAGTGAATGTACTTTGTGCAGCTTGTCATTACTTTTAAGTAACCTGCGATTCACAAACTACAAGTGACTATTTAGAGCTTCAAGTTATGCTAAATATAGCTCACATTTCTATGGCCTTGTTGCGTTTCCAGCTGTCCAGAGGTTTCCAACTAATTCCAGGGTGTCCATTGCAGCCAGAATCGCATTCAGCTTGTGATGACGTGTCAAGTATTGTGTTGTGCTCCAATTCTAGGGTAGCCGGTAGCTGACTATACTGCCTCGAAATGTTGAGATCTTAATGTATTCTTTTGGCAGCTCGTCCTGTGATGTACTTTTAATAGCACCCCGCACAGGGACGCCTCGGGGCGAGCAGGCTGTGCTGACACACACTTAGTTTCCGGTTTGATTTAGAGTCGGAGCCCGAGGGAGCTGCGCGGGTGCAAGGTGCAGAGGAAGAGGACAGACAGGTTTAAGACACATCAAACACCTCCGTGCTGCCGGGCCAGGCCTCGAGGCTTCCCAGGAAGAGCTGTGCGTGCAGGTAGGCCTTATCTGTACATCTGCCTCGCTCCCTCCATCATCTCGAGACACATCTGAGAGAGCGCAATTTGAACGAAAGGTATATAGTAGCCATATTTAGACTTATATGTTATAAACGTAGGAATGAAACGCACATCGTAATGTAAAGTTGGCAACTATAGCATAAGGGCCAACGAATGTGATAACATGGGATAGGAAATGTAAATGTATTCACACGTTAAAATGCATTAAGTTTAGAAACCCCGTATACATGAAGGGCAATTGTATAGAAATGTGTATAAATGCTTATGAAATATAGAGCGTGCACAGTAGAATTCGTGTACGTGTGTAACTTAAAATGTGTAACTTTACATTGAGAGAAGCGGCGAGGAAATAACGTGGAAAGACGTAAACGTGGATAAATGTATAAGAGAACTTACATAAAGATGTAACCAAGGAAAATGCACAAGTTATGTTCTATGTAGTCGTATTCTATATAAGTATATGTCTAATGTAGAATGTGTTTAAGTATAACTAGGGCTTTTTGTTAAAGTACGAATATATGAATGTAGGCCAAGGGTTATACCGTCGAGAGAGTTTCTATAGGAATGTTGGAAGAGCTTGGGTCATTTGTGTTTCTAACCTGACTGACCAAGAGTTCGAAGGAGCATAATCACATGAATGTAATTTAGTGGTCTTGTGAAGGTCGTAAATAGTTGATGTGAACGTGAGAGCCGAGAAGTCTAGCACTTGTTAGATTTAAGGTGACAATGCCGGACGGAACTTGTTGTTCGAACGTGAGGAGAGGTATACGTTGAAGTGGACTATGTTTTGACAAGACCATTCATATGATCTAGAAGGTTAAGAAGTGTACAGATAAGTTAAGGCCTTGTCCAAGTTCCTATGACACTTGAGCTGAGAGAGTCAATAAATGTCGACGATGAAATGATGAAGATGACATCCAAAGGAGAAGGGTCAACTTAACGGACGACGCGAAGAGTGGACCAATGGAAGAAGCAGGAAGTTGACATCATCGGGGGAAGTCCGTGGTGGGCGTCAAGGGGCGTTCCACTCACACGGTGATTGTGTATTTTAGGGACAGCACCCCGGGGAGGAGGGAGCAATTGGGAGATTAGGAACAGCGAGACGAATTGCTCAGAGCAAGGGCGAGGGTAGATGCCTTGAGCAGATGCGCTAAGACATCATAGCGCAAGGGAGCAGTAGGCCGAGGACCCTTAGAGAGCAGATGGGTAGGCAGATAGGGTACTGCTTCTGAAACTTAAGATTTCCTTTAGAGGCTAGAGAGAGTTTGAACTTCTTAGGGAGTCAAACTGCTGACACCTTTTTAGGGAAGAAACTTGCAAAGTAGGATTGTCACATAGCCTAGAGTAGGGACAGTTTTAATTGATTATTGTTTTGTCTTACTGCAGATGACGCAGAAGGAACCACTTCACACCGAAGCTTAAAGCCACTGATATTTTAATTGATTTTGGATTGCATACTTTGAGATTTTATCCTGAATGGATTGTATCGTATTCAAATTAATCTTTATATAAACTTTTGAAACTTCACCAGTTGTAAGTAGTTCTTAAGAGTGGCGTCAGTTAATGGGGTTTGTCTAACCAATGCGGGGGTGGTCCTTTCCTCAATGACAGATATTATCGGTCCAAAACAGATGAATGGGATTCTTTATTAAATTTATCATAATCATAAATTGATATCAAAATCCCGTTCCCCGCAGTTGGTAGCAGAGGATGGTTATCTTCTTGAGGAAGACGACCTAGGCCAGGTTAGTTTACCCCAAGGTCCCTAGTCATCGTCGACCAGAAGAAGAATTGCAGCCGAAGACGGTGCTGACGGTGCGTCGAGAGAAAAGCAGCAGAATCGGTCGAGAGTGAGTATAAGGGTCATGCGTTGTAAGATTGCGGTGTTTTATGTTGTTCCTGTGTTGTAATGTCAAGCGGAGTTGAATGCCTGTAGTGTGAGTGAGGGAAAGTTGTGAGCGCGCGCAACTGGATGAAATCTTATGTCCAGAGGACTTAAGTGGTTCGGGTGTATCGAACACCTAGAGTAATTTGTCTACCACTGAAAGGGGGTCATGAGGTACCATTGATTTCCCGACAGACCGATGATAGGGGGAGCGTATGTGTGAGTGAATGAGTAGCGGACGCTGGTCGTACGTCTACTGTGCGTAAGTAACCTATCAGTTGAGGCAAGTGTCCGACCGTAAGAGGAAAGACGCTGTGCCAGTTGAGGTAGCAATTACAGTTAGACTGTGGCCGTACAGTCAGAGAAAAGTGATCGCTTGGACGGAAGTAGTCATTTTTCAATGTATGAATGAAAACGCATGCGAAATCGTGAGACGAGTTAAGAAACGAGGGAAGCTGCTGAAGAAGATACAAGTGACGTCAGCGTAGAACCGTGCTGGGATAGGCTGATTAGCGAGAGTCGCACAGGGACTGGTGGCTGTTATCAAGCAAAATGAAGTGTTTTAAGGGTTTAGGGAAAATCTTTAAAAAGAAAAGGAGAAATTTATATGCCGGAGAAGAAGCTCCACCAGAAGGCACACCAGCATATCATATGGCAGTAAATGTAGGCTTACATTCAATACTGTGGATTTCTGAGTGGCATAGGCTAACTGAAGGGCAAAAAGAGCTGGCGTTTCCAAGATTCGGAACGTTTAAATTAGAAGTGTTGAACCAACTGAAGGCGACGATGCTTTCAATGAGACCTCTACCGAGGCCAACACAATTTGAAGCT